>NC_056661.1:161875767-162501267 GCF_018350195.1 Panthera tigris
TAAATGTATTTAAGTGCACCTAGTACATAAAATATATAAATATTTATTACACAAATAGAATATATAAATATAAAATAAAAGTTTTTAAAATATAAAACCTTAATACCATCATCACACCTAAAAAATTAACACTTTCTTAATTTCAGCAAATACTCAGTATTTAAATATCTAATTGACAAATGTCATTTTAAAAATATCTTGCTTGTTTGGATCAGGATTCAAAGTATTTTTTTTTTAAGTTTATCCATTTTTGAGAGAGAGAGAGAGAGAGCCAGCAGGGGAGGGGCAGAGAGGGGGACAGAGGATATGGAGCAGGTTCTGGGCTGAGAGCAGAGAGCCTGACACGGGGCTCGAACCCATGAACCGTGAGATCATGGCCTGAGCCAAAGCTGGACGCTTCATCGACCGAGCCACCCAGATGCCCCGGAATCAGGATTCAAATAAGTTCACGTGCTGAAATCGCTGGGTACGTCTGTCAGGCTTCTTTTACCCCGTAGGTTTCTTGACTCAGTGGGTATGTGTGTTTGTGTGTGTGCATGCACGAGCACGTGCACCTGCGAAGGAACTGGGTCATTTGCCCTGCAGGGTGTCTCCCAGCCTGGGTCTTTCTCTCTCTCTCTCTCTTTTTTTTTTTTTTTTTTTTTTTCAGTTTTTCATGTTTACTTTTGAGAGAGAAAGAGGCAGAGCATGAGTGGGGGAGGGGCAGAGAGCGAGGGAGACAGAGAATCCGAAGCAGGCTCCGGGCTCCGAGCTGTGGGCGCAGAGCCCGACGCGGGGCTCATGAGATCCTGACCTGAGCCCGAGGTTCGATGCTTACCCGACTGGGCCCCCCAGGCGCCCCTCCCAGCCCGGATCTTGCTGGTTGCACCACGGGGAGGCCATGCCGTGTTCTTCCATCAGGAGATAACACACCGGTTATCTCTTTTGCTGACAGTAACAGCAGCTGACGATCAACGTGAGTTTCATTAATTCAGCGCTTGATTTTACGTGGCTCCCCCTTTCTGGTTCTGGTTTTGGAGATACGAGAGAAGGATGAGACGCGGTCCTCAGCGTCCTCAGGCTCCGCTCTCCCCAAACTCCGCTGTGGTTTCCCCGGCCCTGCCCACCGTGGGTCAGCCAGGATGTTTCCTGATCCCGGCGCTCCTGACAGGTGATGCCAAATACCTGTGGCGCGAAGGAATGAGTGAGTGAACGGGATGACGGCCTCCACTGCTCCACGGGTTGTCCCTGCGAGTACCCCGAGCTCTCAGCAGGGTTACGGACTTGGGCTGGGAAAGGCCAGGAGAGGAAATGCCTTATGGCAGGCAAGCTTTGACGGTATCCCTCAACCCACGTGACCGGTCGGCGACCAGGGCTGAGGAGGGAACACATTGTTCTGAGGGTGGCCTCCGAATAGAAACTTCTGGAGCACGGGGCGCCTGGGTGGCTCAGTCGGTTGAGCATCCAACTTCGGCACAGGTCACGATCTCACGGCTCCTGAGGTCATGAGTTCGAGCCCCCCCTCCCCCCACTGCCGTGGGGCTAGCTGCTGTCAGCAAAGGAGCCCGCTTCAGATCCTCTGTCCCCTCACTCTCTGCCCTGCCCCCACTAGCATGCACGCATACTCTCTCTCTCTCAAAAACAAATAAACATTGAAAAAGAAGAAACCAAAGAAGTTTCCGGAGCACAAGGGAATAAGAATGTATTAAGAGCAGGGGGTTTTCAGTCTGGCTGGCAGACTGGGGTTTAGCTATCAGCTTCACCACTTAATCCGCTGTGTGACATTGAGCAAGTTACGGACTCCCCATCGGGGACTGACAGAGGCTCCCAAAGACACCAGGTCCTAACGAGTGCGAACTGTAAATGTTACCTTATTTGGAAAAGGGCCTTTGCTGTTGGGACTAAATTAAGGATGCTGACAATGGAGAGCCTGTGCCGGGTTATATCTGGCGGCCCCAAATGTAATCACAAATGTCCTCAGAAGAGAGAGGCGGGGTGGGGGTGGGGGTGGGGGACCTGACGCACACCCAGGGCAGAAGGCGCCACGAAGGTGGAGCTGAGAGGGACGTGTAGATGCCGGCCTTGCAGACTGGAGTGACCGTGACCACGAGCCAAGGAGAGCCGGCAGCCGCCAGAAGCTACAAGAGGCACGGAGGAGCCTCGCCCCTGGAGCCTCCGGCGGGAGCACGGCCCTGCCATCCTGAGGTCGGCCTCGGAGAGAGAACACGTCTCTGTGCTTCTAAACTGCTAAGTGTGTGGTGACATGTGACGGCAGCCGCAGGAAACGAACCCACCTCCCCGTGCCTCGGTTTTCCTTATCTACGAAAAGCGCAGTGGGCCCCCTTGGGTGGGGGAAGAGAAAGTCCTGCTGGTGGGCTCGGAGGAGCACCGGGGGAGCCAGGCCCTCCGCACTCGCCCACCTCTCCCTGCGTCCTTACGGTTGCAGGGGGGCCCCGTGGCCCGACGGGCCACCGATGACCAGTCGAGGGTGGCAGAGGGGAATTCTGATGGACTCAGTGTCTCCCTGGGGGGCTGGGCTGCAACGAGCTTCCTCAAGCTTCCGGGGCCCCGTTTTCCACCACCTGAGCTGGGAGAAGAGAGCAGCATCACACCAAGGAGAGAGAGGGGTCCATGCTGGGCACGGTGTCAGGGAACCAGCAGGGCCACCCTTTCCCCTGGGGGGGCGGGGCCTGGGGGGGTCAGGAGAGAGCCCGGGCCTTCCCCAGGTTTGCCTGAACAGGTCAGGTGAGCCCAGCTCGGGGCCACCCGCCAGCACATCTCACCTGGGAAAGCCCTGCTCCTCCAGAAGGCCGTACCCCTCCCCCCCCAACCCGCACTGCCCACTCGCGACCTGCATGGCCCCTGCTGGACTGTGTCTTCTCAAACCCAGCGCTGGGCGGGGGCAGGCATCAGCTCCGTTTTGCTCACCGCAGCATCCCTAGCGCTTAGCACACAGTAGGTGCTCAACACACGCTTGTCGAGAGGGAGGAATGAATGAGCAGAAAGATCCTGGAACGAGCGGCCAGTCGGAGAAGGGGCTCGGGGAGCGGCCGATTTAATGAGAACGTTGCCGAGGGCCGTGCACTGAGTTCAGCACTGAAGATTGTCCCTCGGAGCTTCGGAACTACTATTGGTACCCCTGTCTCCGCCCTGCACCCGGGCAAGGTGAAGGAGCCTGTTCAAGGTCAGCCAGCTTGTCGGGCAGAGCTAGGCCTCAGCCTGGGTCCGTGACCCCGAGCCCCGCCTTAGAGCTCCGTGCAGCGTTCTGCTGGAGATCAGGGGAAATTCAAGGCTTGACAACGGGCCTCATGTGCTTGCTGTCACCCCCCCACACACACCTCCTACCCCCACCCCCTGCTCCTGGGAGTGGCTGGCCATAAAATGCAGAGATGTAAAAAGACACAAGGGAGGAGCAGAGGGGCCCAGGTCCTTGGCTTCAGTCACCCAAGGGAGGATCAGCTCCAGAAGGGAGTCAGGAGGGGTAGGAGAGATGGGCTGGGCGGTCCTTCAGGCACATTGGACCAGCTGAGTAGAGAGAGGCGTCCAGGATTTAAGCCTTAAGAATAGCACTGAATTGGGGCGCCTGGGTGGCTCGGTTGGCTGAGCGTCCGACTCGATTTCGGCTCAGGTCATGATAATCTCAGGATTCGTGGGTTCAAGCAAGCCCCACGTCGGGCTCTGGGCTGGCAGCCAGCGTGAGCCTGCTTGGGGTTCTCTTTCTCCCTCTCTGCCCCTCCCCCGGTGGCGGGCTCTCTGTCTCAACATAAATAAAGGTAAAAAAGAAAAAAAAAGAAAAGAAAAGCACAGAATTTATGGGACGAGACAGAAAAGCCCCGGAAGGGACTGGCGATCCGCATTCCTAGTTCTCCTTCGCATTCCCCTCACTGTCCAGCTGAACTGAAAATGTCTGGTGGCAGAAGAGTGTGTCTGGGGGTGGGCAGGACCAGGGCCCCCCAGCCTGCGCCTCACATCGTCCATCTGACCCAGCGCTGCAGGAGTCCGCGGTGAGCACCGGGGAGGGGGGCTTCCTCTCCCCAGACAAGCCACCCCGTGTCATGTCTGGAGCTCCTGGCTCCCTACCTGATCCTGAAGATGCCTGCCCCCTTCCCCATTCCCCGCATTCCTGACCCAGGCCTTCCGTTTGTTCAACGTTGGTGGCAATGATGCGACTATGATCTGTTTTGCGTCCTTTTTGCTAGAGTTGCCAGCTGAGATATTTACAGATGAAATGATGGGATGTCTGAGATTCGCTTTTAGAAACAAACAGGGTGGTGGGGACACGGGCGGAGGAGTAAGAGAAACGGAAGCAGCTTTTCGTAATACCGTTCGGTCTGTTTTTGCAGGTATTTGAAATTTTCCGGTGGGAAAAAATCTCCCCCGGAGATGCCGAGGTGGGGGTGGGGGTGGGTGAGGGAGACGCTCACCGGGAGACCCGGCCCCCCCCCCCCCCCAACCCGCCGGCTTTGGCCTGGGCGCCCGGGAGGCCGGGCTCGGAGGCTGCGAGCTGGCGCGGGCTCTGGCGCCACCTGGCGGCCGTCGCGGGACCGACAGCCTCTGAGGTTCCCTGGGCCCCGGGGGCCACCGGGCGCTGGGGGCTCTCCAAACCCGAGCCGGACCCCACAGCACGGAACGCGCGGGCCCAGCCGGTGCTGCCCTGACCCCCGGAAGGCCCCTCGGCACCCCAGCCCAACCTTGGCCTCCCAGGGCCCACCTCTGCCCCTCACTCCCCACTCCCCGAGCCACAGCAGTCGTGGGGTGTGAATGACGAGACTGACCGGTGATTGCGGGGGTTCCGTCCTCCACGCTCGCTGGGGGCCCTCCCGAGGGTGGCGAGTAGGCCCGGCCGCCGCACACGGCACATCCAGTCGACTCCTCGGGGTCTCCCTTTCTGTGGTTTGTACCGAAACGTCACAGTTTAAAGGCAAATACTTACAAGAGCATTTCCCCCCTCCCTACTTCCTGCTCTCCACAGTGGGAGCGCTCAACTCTTCTAGCTGATTCTTTTGTTACTTACCTCCCTATCACCAAAGAACAGGCTTATATTTCTAGCTTTTTCCACTCTGGGTGTTTGAAACTGAGAATAGCCCGTGACAATTTGGCTCTTCTACATTTTTCACTCTTCACCCCCTGACACTTCCTGTCTTCGTACACCTTTCACCCCCTTTACTTCCGGTCTCCTTCACCTCTCACCTTCCACCCCCTTACGCTTCCGGTCTCCTTCACTCTTCACCCTTCCCCCCTCCACTTCTGGTCTCCTACACACACGCGCACACACACACACACACACCCATCATCTCATCACTTTCCACCCCCTTAGACTTCCTGTCTCCTTCACCCTTCACCCCTCCACTTCTGGTCTCTTCACCCTTGGCACCCTAGACTTTCTGGCCCTTCATCCTCCCAGTTGTGACTTCTTCTGGGTTAGAGTAATTTTCGGAGTTTCGGGTAACAGTTAACTACTATTCACGGATGAGCCATGATTAATTTTTCCTTCTGCTGTAACTTTTCGTTTTCTCTGGATTTCGTCATTGCCTTGCATTTGCTTTTGCCGAGCTCTCTATGTACTCGTTACTGTTTTATCCCCCAATTCTTCCCGGTTTACAAGTTGTGTAGATTCAGATATGTTAGATATCCTATTAATTTCGGCGTCTGGGAAAAACTCTTCCCCAGGGCCTTCTGGCCTCTCCCATGTAAGGGGACTGATATCTGCTGCCCAAACCCCCCCCCCCCCCACCAGCAGGGCAGGGGCATCCCGGAGGTGCCTTCCACAGACTCTCTCTTGGGTGGAAGCCCATTTCTTGGGCCCCTTTCCTTCTCATTTCTTGCTTCGTTCTCCTGTTTTGATCGAGTCTCCCTTCCAGCAGCTTCCTGAGAAAGGATGCTTAAGGGGTGAACGCTTGAGACTGTGCGTATCTAAACACGCCTATTTTGCCCTAATGTTTTAGCGGTTTCACTGAGTATATAACTGTTGCTTGGGAACCGCTGTCCCTCAGAGTTTTGAAGGCACTGCTACCATCTAGTGTTATTAATGAGAAGTCTGAGGCCATTCTGATCCGTGATCCGTCTTATTAAATGTTGCCCCCTTTCTGAAAGTTTTTAGAGCCTTCTCTTTATCGTCAGTATCCTGAAAATTCATGATGATGTGCTTTGGAGTGGATCTACTTTGACAATGTACAGGGATTTGAAGTATCCTTTCAATATGTATTTCATGACCTCCAGTTCTGGGAATTTCGGAGAGAAAAAAAAAAAAGAGAGAGAGAGAGAGAGAAAACAAATCCAGGATGTTCAAATTGAAGTTTTGGAAGTAAGGAACAAAGAACGTAATAGGAAGGTTAACTTCCTTCCTAATTCGTAAGAATACACAAAATTTTTCCAGAACTGAGTATCGTAAGTCTACAGATTGAAAAGTCCTAGGGACCACTCAGTGTGACGCATGACAAGAGACTCAATGCAAGGCAATGTGCTGGTGACATCTCTTGGTTTGCATATTTGAAGCTGCATTTAAATGCGACATAGAAGTTATTTGGACCTCAGTATACGATCCAGGCGACGTGTTCTATGACTGAAATGAAGAACTGATACTGATTTGCCACATAGAGTTGTATCCGGGAAGGCTTCATGGAAGAGGTGGAACTTGAGTTGGTTTGTAAGGGATGGGTGGGCAGAGAGGAGGGCTAGATCTTCCACGGGAGGGAAATATTGAGCTTGTAATGAACCCCTGGGCGGGGGGTGGGGGGGTGGGGGGGTGGAGACCGGGCTGGCTGGAGCCTCAAGATAAGGTGAGGTGGGACCCGAATCCTGATCTGGCTTCGTGGAGCCCCGCTCCTTATCTGAAACTTCCCACAGAGAAAACAATGCCCTCGCTGTGTTCAACCTGAGCCCAATCACGCCCAGAGGCCCTGGGCAGCTGAGGCCCGATAAGCAGGTAAAATTTCCCCTTGGGAACTGAAGGCGAGTGGGTCCTGCGTCTTGTAAGTCTCCTTGGGAGGATTCTCCACGACCCTCCTGCCCTCTCCCTGGAGTTGGAATCTTGGCACTGGGAGGGATCTTAGAGCCTCCTAGCCACTGAGCAGAGGCCACACAGGGTTCAGGATTTGCCCAAGGTCATGCTGCTTGTTGGTGACAGAACTGGGTTTAGAACCCAGATCTCTGCCCACCCCCCCCCCCCAACCCCCCATCCAGGGCACCTTCCCACCCCCGCCTGTGCTCACATCGGGAGAGGCAGCTTTTCATCTGAAGGCTACACTCAGCTATTCAGCCCTGGGAGAATCACAGGGTGTCCAGCGGGGGGTGGGGGGTGGGGTGGGGGAGGGGCCAGAGCAGAGTTTGCTGTTGGATTTAGGATCTGCATTTAAGTTCACATAAGCGCCAAGGACAATGATGTCCGTTCTGCATGTGTTTCAATATCCTTACTGCTCTGCACATTCACTATCGTATTCCCCGGGTCAAGGTCCTCGGGGTGCCTCCCTGCCCGAGAGCCCCAGAGCAGCATTGGCAGGCAGCCGGACCCCAGAGGGAACTGGAGCCAAATAAAATATGAATTGAGTTGAGAAATGACTCAGGCACTCGGTTTTGCATCGAGGTTGCTGGTAAGCGAGATGTGGCGGTGCTTACCCTCCGGGCAGGGGGGTGGGCAGCTCCTTAAGGGCTGGGGCCATGTCCCTTCAGTGGCCGGCACGGTGCCTTTTACAGGGAACTTGCCCAATACACTTGTGAGTTGACGTCTGTCATAGGTTGAATTGTGTTCCCCAAAGACCGCAAAGTCCTCACCCCCAGTACTTGTGTGACCTTATTTGGAAAAAGGTTTCTGCAGACGATTAAGTTGGGATGAGGTCATTAGGGTGAGCTCCAATCCAATGGCGGGTGCCGTAATAAAAAGGGGGAAAGACAGACGCACAGGGAGAACACCACATTGAAGACATGAATTTGAGGCCCCGAGCCCAGGGACGACTAGATGCCGGGACACAGCCCTGGAACACATCCTCCCCTAGCAGTTTTCGAGGGAGCACGGCTGTGCTGATGCCTGGAGCTCAGACTTCTGGCCTCCAGAAGCAGGAGACAATAGATCTCTGCTGTTTAGGCCACCTAGGTTCGTGGTCCACGTTTAGGTGGGGCGCCTGGGTGGCTCAGTTGGTTAAGCATCCAACTTCAGCTCAGGTCGTGAGCTCATGGTTCTTGGGTTCGAGCCCCGCGTCGGGCTCTGTGCTGACCGCTCGGAGCCTGGAGCCTGCTTCGGATTCTGTGTCTCCCTCTCTCTCTGCCCCTCCCACACTCATGCTCTGTCTCTGTCTCAAAAATGAATGAGCATTAAAAAAAAAAAAAAAAAAAGAAAAAAGGTGACCCCAGGAAACTAATGCGTTGCCCAAAGCATCCGCTGGTTTCTGCCTCCTGCCTGCCAGGCCAGTCTGTCTGTCTGTCTGCCGCCTGCCATGGCTGTTTCCCAGCCTGGCCATCAGAGGATGGTGGTGACGTCAGCAAGACCGGGGTCTCAGACCCCTTGCTCGTGGGATTGAAGCCCTCGGCCGGCCTCCGGACACCATTGGGCCCTCCCGCACGAGGGCATCAGGAGAGGTACCGAGGGACCGGCTCGGCTGAGGCCCCGACACAAACGGCTGGCCCGTGGAGCCGCAGAGGGCGTCTGGCCCAGGGCCTGGGAAGCTCGAGGGTCCATCCAGTTCTGTCACGTAGCCGCGGCGAGAGCTGCCACCACTCAGGCTCCCACCTGCGAAACGGGTTCTTCATGCTTCCCAATCGCAGGTCCCAGGGGCACGCTCACGCGCACAGGATATTTTTGGGCGCCACGAGAACTGGGGAGCTTCTGGCGTTTGGGGCGCCGGGTGCAAAGCACCCTGTAGCGCGCGGACGCCGCCTGGGGAATGATGGTCTCAGTCCCCGTCCTTCCCGGTTGGCGATGTGCTCTCTGACCACTTTCCTTTTGAGAAAGGATGAGTCATTCTCGTGCCCCCCAAGTTCTTGCTAATTTAGCGTCATTTGCATGTGCAGCCTTTTAGGTGATTTAACTTGTAAATTTCCCTCAATAATTCCAGCTCCGTTACTTTAGGCCCTGATTGCAGCACTTAAATTTTTTAGTATTCCGTGCACCTCCTTCCAAGATGTGTGGGCTCAGCCGCCATCAGAGCAGCCAGAAAGCCCTCCAGCCTCCTGTCTGGAGGCTGCGGCTTGACAGTTCCCCCGGCGAGCGCTGTGCCCAGGCTCTAAGAGCAAAGAGGGGCACAAAGGGGTTGTCGCTGAGCTCTGCACCCCACGGGTCTTTTCCACGGAGTGTCCATAAATGCAGGTCCTCATGCACTGGTACAGCCCTGCTGGGGGGGCACCTGCCGTCCGGCATCTCAGTCCTCTGTGGGGGATTTCACATGGGTCACACTTCTCAACTCCACACCCGGCAGGTGTCCTCCCTCGGGTCCCCACCCCGCCCCCAGATTCATCCCCCATCCTTTCTGGTCCTGCTCTGTGTCTCAGGGGCTGGCCCCGAAGGCTGTACCCCCAGCGGGAGCTCAGAGGGGGACTCATCTGGGTGCCTCAGGACAACTGTTCCTACAGGGAGGCCCCTCCCCAACCCCACTGGGCTCTACTAATAAGATTTTCTTCCTGGGGTGCCTGGCTGGCTCGGTTGGTAGAGCATGGGGCTCTTAATCTCAGGGTGATGAGTTCAAGCCCCACGTTGGGCATGGAGCCTACTAGATAGATAAATAGATAGGCAGATAGATGGATAGATTTTCCTCCTTCAGGCCCAGGAGGGTCAAGGTTCTGTTGTGCCTACTTTGGGGGCAGTTGTTACCTTATCTGCCCCTGGCCTCTGCAAGTTCCCTTCTGTTCTGGTTGTTGCAAAACCAACCCCATCAAACTTAGTGACAGAAAGTGATCACTTTGGTACGTGTCCCGGGTCCTGGGAGTCAGGAACTCAGACAAGGCAAAGAGAGGCAAGTAGTCTCTGCTCCTCAGCCAGGATGACTGGAAGGCTGGACGACTTGGCAGCCCAGTCATCTGGAATCATCTGGAAGCTTCCTTGCTCACATAAGGTCTAACAGCTGAGACTGGCTGTCAGCCAGAACTCCTACACATGGTCTCTTCATCTGGTCGCTCTGCGCAAGCTGGCTCGGGCTAGCTCCCAGGAGAGCACAGTACAAGTCCCCGGCATTTGAATGATCTTGCCTCGGAAGTCACACGGCGTTACCTGTTCCCCACAGGCGGCTCTGCTCCTGAAGCCGGCTCTGGAAAGCGGATGTGGCTGTACTTGGGGCTGGAAGGGTCCACACGGCCCTTCCGACCCTCAGTCACTAGCTTCCCCACCGAGGCCCGGGAGGGTACAGCGAACTGGCAGAAGATCTCTGTGTGTGTGCCCTGCGGCTGCCAGGGAAGCTGGGATGATGAGTGTCTGGCATTTTCTGCTTCGAGAGTCGGGGGGATTTTTGCCCCATAAAAGGGGTTCCCTAGATGTATGAATAAAAAACATATTAAGGTAGATGAAGAACTTTAGATGCTGAGGGGTTACTGAATCCAAGAGACGTCTGCTTGGTCCTGGGACCCAGAGAAAAGTCACTTCTGACGTGTCCCCGGAAACGATGTCGGAGTGTGCCCTCTCTGGGCTCCTTCCGCAGAATCTACAATTAAATGCAGTATACATTTCTCCCCTTTTTTGATGGGAATGGCATCTGCGATAAAATTTTAACTGCAATTTCAAAAACTGTTGTGGAACATTTTAATAAAGTGAGCGAGCAATTACAGATTCCGGAGTTTGGATGCATATAAAGGATACCTTCTTCTGTCATCTTTAAATTCAACTTAAAATCGGTGGAACCTGAAACAAAAGCGATAACAATGAGATAAGGTCTATGTAAATTATTCTGACATTGAGAAGCAAATTGTAACAAAACACTTTCAGATCACGTAAAAAGCAATAATGGACCCAGGCGAAGGGATACATTTTGAATAGAAGCTATGAATAGGTTTGGGGATTGTTTGATAATCCAGTTAATGAATCACATGAACACAAACACTGGAAAAGGATGTAACTTCTTTGCTAATTTGACAAGAAATGCTGACATTGACAAAGATAAAACTCGTACAGCACCACTTCAAAGAGGCTGTCCATGACGCCCTGATTAATAACTGTCATTAATTCAAAGGTTTTTTTTTTTAGTTTTTTGTTTTTTGGTTTTTGGTTTTTTTTTGTTTTTAACGTTTATTTATTTCTGAGAGACAGGGAATGAGCAGGGGAGGAGCAGAGAGAGAGGGAGACAGAATCCGAAGCAGGTTCCAGGCTCTGAGCTGTCAGCACAGAGCCCGACGTGGCTCGAATTCACAGGAGCTGTGAGATCATCACCTGAGCTGAAGTCGGACGCTTAATCGACTAAGCCACCCAGGTGCCCCAATATTTATTTTTGAGAAAGAGAGTGAGCGAGCAGGGGAGGGGGAGAGAGAGAGGGAGACACAGAATCCGAAGCAGGCTCCAGGCTCTGAGCTGTCAGCACAGGGCCAGAAGCAGGGCTGGAACTCACAGTGAGATCATGACCTGAGCTGAAGTCGGACGCTCAACCGACTGAGCCACCCAGGGGCCCCTAATTTGTTTGTTTGTTTGTTTGTTTGTTTATTATTTTTGAGAGAGAGAGAGAGGAGGGGAGGGGCAGAGGGAGGGAGAGACACAATCCCACATAGGCTCTGCACTGACAGAGCCCCGAAGTGGGGCTCAAACTCACAAACCATGAGATCATGACCTAAGCCAAGATCAAGAGTCGGACACTCAACCGACTGAACCACCCAGGTGCCCCAATTCAAAATTTTAATTTTAAGATTAATCCCTGAGCACCTCCTGGCTGACAGCAAGGAACCTGCTTGGGATTCTTTCTCTCCGTCTCTCTACTCCTCTCCCTACTTGTGGCCGTATTCTCTCTTTCTCTCTCTCTCTCTCTCTCAAATTAAATAAATAAGCATTAAAAAATAACAACAACAACAAAACAGATTAGTCCCTGAGCAAAAAATAACTTGAAATGCACTGAAACCTTAAAACTCATATGTGAAACTTGATAGAGATTTCCTCGAATGTGGAAAAAAAAAATCCTTAAAATTTATAATAATTACTATCAGCAACGCACTGCAAAGTTGTATTGCTAAGGGTCCAATCAGGAGACAGAAACCGCACAGCAACTTGCACAAGGGAAGTTTAACATAAAGAATTAATTTTAACATGGGGTTGGAGTAATAAGGGATTGGCTAGGAAGAAGTAAAGAGGGTTCTTGGGGCGCCTGGGTGGCTCAGTCAGTTAAGCGTCTGACTGCAGCTCGGGTCATGATCTCCTGGTTCCTGAGTTCCAGTCCCATATTGGGCTCTGTGCCGACAGCTTGGAGCCTGGAGCCTGCTTTGGATCGATCTCTCTCTCTCTCTCTCTCTCTCAAAAATAAATAAATATTAAAAAGAAGAAGAAGAAGTAAAGAGGGTTCTTGAAGAACGCAGGCTGGGGAGACCCAGCGAGTGTCCATCACCCAGGGTGAGACGAAGCACCCACGAAGACGTCCCTCTGCAGGGCTGAGATCCAGGCCTTGATTGGAGACAGCGTGGCTCGCTGCCCCGCAGAGAAGTCACTGAGGTGCCAGGTTGGCCGCACTTGCTGGAGATCCGCTGCCCGGGGTGCCAGAGGACCCCCCACCGGGAGGCGTCCTATCTCAGAACTCGCCCCAAAGCCACAGGAGAGGACGCCAGGGGACGCTGATCACGGGCTACAACCCCCACCCCCGCCACCAGGTGAAGCTGCCCCCCCCCCCCCCCGGGGACGCCAAGGGCAGCTCCCGGCTGCGGGGAAATTTTAGAGCTGGGTGCTGCACACACCACACAGGCTGTTGGAACGCAGACACCCAGACACTTCGGAAGCTGCTAGTCGCGGGAGGAGCCTCACGTGCTACGGGAACCAGGAGAGAAAAACCTTCTCCTCCAGCGGCCCTCTAGCGCCCTCTCCTGACAAAGGTTAACACCCAACAATTGGCGAACCAATTTTTCCAGGACCCCCCCCCCCCCCCCCTAATTATCAGAAAGCGGACCGCGAAGGGGTGTCAGGGGCTGAAATGCTATCCAATTTCTCTGGTAAGAGTGCCTTCATTTGAAGAGTTAGCCAAAGGACTTCTACCCAAAAACTGTTAAGAAAAAAATCTTAGAGAGGTGTAGATGGTTAATAAAGATGTTTTCGTTTTCTGGATTTTATGATGTCTTGTGGTATCTTTCAACTTTTAAATATTTGTAATGTTAGGGGGCCCTGCGTGGCTCAGTCGGTTGAGCGTCCGACTTCGGCTCGGGTCATGATCTCACGGTTTGTGGGTTCGAGCCCGGCGACGGGCTCTGTGCTGACAGCTGGGAGCCTGGAGCCCGCTTGGGATTCTGTGTCTCCCTCTCTCACTGCCTCTCCCTTACTCGTGCTCTGTCTCTCTCTCTCAAAAATAACTAAAATGTAAAAAAAAAAAAAATTAAAAATTTGTAACATTATTTTTTTCATTCTGAGTAAGTACTTTCATTCCTAATATCATATTTGTAATAATTGTCTTTTTTTTTTTTTTCATAAAGGGCCTTCCCAAGTTACATTAGTTTCAGGGGCCCCCAGACTGGATCTGCCCTTGCCCATGGGGAAAACTTCCAAGCTGTTTTTATAAGCGTTGCTCATCAAGACCCATGTCAGATCTCAGCTTCCTTTGAATACTTTAACTAAACTGATAACTTGGCCCCTCGGTAAATTTCTGTGGCGCTAAAGGGGGGAAATGCTGGGTTTTCTATACTCTACATGCAACACTTCTGAGACCAGAGGTGTGGGTTGTCCACACCAAGCAATTCTCCAGTTCTCTGCCACACCAAGCGGGTGTCCTACAGTTCAGTCCAACGCGGGCCCTATCTCCCTGGATGGAGCATCACCTCCCACGGGTGAAGGGCTCCGTCCCACAGGACTGCGCCCACCCTACTGCACTCACCAGCCCCACTCCAGGTTGCCACCTGTTTGAGACTGACTGGCTTTAAATCAGAGGTTCCTGGGGCGCCTGGGTGGCTCAGTCGGTTAAGCGTCCGACTTCAGCTCAGGTCACGATCTCGCGGTCCGTGAGTTCGAGCCCCGCGTCGGGCTCTGGGCTGATGGCTCAGAGCCTGGAGCCTGCTTCCGGTTCTGTGTCTCCCTCTCTCTCTGCCCCTTCCCCGTTCATGCTCTGTCTCTCTCTGTCTCAAAAATAAATAAACGTTAAAAAAAAAATAAAAAATAAAAAAAAATAAAAAAATAAATCAGAGGTTCCTACCACCCTTTCCTCAGGTTGGATAACTTGGTAGGATGAGTGAGAGAAGTCAGGAAAAGAGTGTACTTACTAGATTACCAGTTTATTAAAAAGGGGTGAACTCAGAACAGCCAGATTGAAGAGATGGGTGGGGCTACAGGGAAGAGGAACTGGGCTTCCACGCCCTCTCCAGACAACTAAAGAAACTAACTCCCCAGCACCTCCACATGCTCAGTAACTCAGAGGCTCTATGAACCCCTTCAATTGGGTTGTTGTTGTTGTTGTTAATGGAGGCCTCATGTCATGGGCTCCATTGATGAAAGCACTGGCCATTAGTGATTAACTCAACTTCCAGCCCCTCTCCCCTCCCTCCTGGAGGGTGTGTGTGTGTGTGTGTGTGTGTGTGTGTGTGCGCTTTATGTGTGGCTGAAGGGCCAACCCTCTAATCAGGAGGTTGGTTCCCTTGGCAACCAGACTCCATCCCGAGGTTCATCCTGGAACCCCCCCAGCCCCAGCCATCTCCTTCACATACAAAAAGGCACTTGTCACTTCAGAGATTCCAAGGTTTTGGAAGGTGCCTACCAGGAAGTGGGGCAGAGACCAAATATATATTTCTTATTATGTCAAAGGCACTTTTTTATCTGTATGTTCATTGGGTACCTAGCCCACGCCACTGTCTATTTTTATTTAACTAAAATTTCTTTCTAGCTTCACACAAATGTGTCTCCTTTTCCTGGGATGTGCAGAGAATTCTCGATCTCCTTCACAGCAACGGTCACTTCCTACTTTGGATTGTCAACTCGTAGAGGGAAGAGGTCATTTTATTTATATATGTGAACTTGAACTTGTAGCAGCATTCAATAAATGTCAGTTGCATGAAGTAAGAGAGTCCTCTTGCCTCCTTTATTAGATTATAAGCTTCTTGAGGACAGGGCTAGGATTAAAGTTGAGGGAACTCAGAGAGGTCATCCAGTCTAACCCCTGGGTACAGGGTGGGGAAATGAGGCCCGTAATAGGGCACATCCTTGAGACCCTGAGGGCAAGGCCACACGGTATCATCTTCAATTTCAGTGTTCTATCCTTCATGGTGTGTGTGTGTGTGTGTGTGTGTGTGTGTGTGTGTGTGTGAGAGATGGGGTAGGAGGGCAGAGATGGAGAGACAAGTGGAGCTAAAAACCCCCCGGGCCCCAGTGGCTGAGTCAGGCATCTGTTCTTCTCCCCATTCTTGGTACAGGTAAGTGTGTCGGGAACAGAACCCCGAGAGTCTATTGTTTAAACAGGGGAGTGGGGGCACCTATTTGTCTCAGTCAACGGAGCATGTAACTCTTGATCTCAGGATTGAGTTAGAGTGCCACTTTGGGGGTAGAGATTACTTAAAAATAAAATCTTAAAATAAAACATAAAAATGGGAGCGGTTAGGGACATGTAATCAAAATCTTCCAAAATTCCTGACAATTTCAGTAGCGGGCTGGGGCCTGGGTCTTAGCGATAGTTCTTTTTTTTTTTTTTTTTTTTTTCAATTTTGTTTCACATTTTTATTTATTTTTGAGAGAAAGAGACGGAGACAGAACACGAGCTCGGGAGGTGCAGAGAGAAAGGGAGACACAGAATCCGAAGGAGGCTCCAGGCTCCGAGCTGTCAGCACAGAGCCAGACGCGGGGCTCGAACTCACCAGCGGTGAGATCATGACCTGAGCCGAATCGAACACTTAACCACCTGAGCCACCCAGGCGCCCCCCAGCGATAGTTCTTAAAAGGGGGAATTAATGGGGAAGAAGCAGAAACTTAGAGAAAAAAAACTTAATATTCTTCATTTTCTCTCAAATTGTTGTTCGGACTTACAGTTTCATGAACAGAGTATGAAGAGGTGTGTATTTCTCAGATGTGCCCACTCTTCTCAGCTTAGATATTATCAAACAAATGCCAGTCTAACAGCAAGCCAATCATTTCTTAACATGGTTAATTTGTGTTTCTTTAGTTACTGGGTGGGTTGAACATCTTTTTAAATGTTTGTGGGTCCTCTGAATACTTTTTGGGAAAATCCTGTGGTTGGTTGTTATTGTTGGTGCTTTATAACAATAATTCAATGGAGTACATTTTAAGTGAAAAATGTTTAATGTTTATTTTGAGAGAGAGAGACAGGCAGACAGAGCATGAGCAGGGGAGGGGCAGATAGAGAGGGAGACACAGAATTTGAAGCAGGCTCCGGGCTCTGAGATGTCAGCACAGAGTCTGACACGGGGCTTGAACTCCCGAGCCTCGAGATCATGACCTGAGCTGAAGTTGGATGCTTGACCCACGGAGCCACCCAGGTGCCCCCTTCTTTAAATTTTTTAAAAGAGAGAAGTAGGGGCACCTGGGTGGCTCCATGGGTTAAGCATCCAACTTTGGCTCAGGTCATGATCTCAAAGGTCATGAGTTTGAGCCCCACATTGGGCTCTTGGCTGTTAGCACAGAGCCTGCTTGGATCCTCTGACCCCTCTCTCTCTGCCCCTCCCCCACTTGTGCTATCTCTCTCTCTCTCCCAAAATAAATAAACATTTAAAAAATTAATACATAAAAATAAATGAAAGAGAGAAGTAGAAGGTGGATTCTACTAGTGGATGGCCGCCTCCCAGTAGATCATGGAGAATCATGCTTACACATAGCAGGTACGCAATAAACACGTAGCAGATTGATGGACCATCATCAAGGATCCTGCTTGGTGAGATGTGAGGGGTACCATTCTGCCCTGCTTTTTCTCTCCCGATTTATGCTGGGCTTGGGTAGGGGAATGAAATCTCTTCCTGCTTTGGCGGGGAGGGGAGCCAAGGTGGAGATAGGACACAATGGCCCAACACGAACAGGTGTGCTAATCCTACCCGGCTCAAGTTTTGTAGCGATGATTCCAGAAAACACACTGGGAAGGGTTTGGCTTGTAGAACCTGGCCCTTTCAGCTCTTGCTAGATACTTCTCTTGAGCTGCGAGCCAACACAAATCTGAATCTCACCACGAGAGGGGGCCCTAAACTCAGGATGATTCTGAAGTTTGGTCAGGTGCTGTCTTCAAAGTTATCCCTCAGAAATTCTGATTTTCCACCTAAAATATTTCCTCACAAGTTTAAGTGGCCGCAAGAAATGCAACTGCCTGTCTAGCGTAGTTATACCTATTTTTAAAAACTCTTGGCTATATATTCAGTGATATGTAAATATCAGCAATTTGATATCCACGATTTAAAAAATACACAAAGTTTGGGGCACCTGGGTGGGTCAGTTCGTGAAGCATCTGACTTCGGCTCAGGTCATGATCTTGAGGTTCATGAGTTCGAGCCCCGCATCGGGCTCTGTGCTGAAAGCTCGGTTCCTGGAGCCTGCTTCGGATTCTGTGTTTTCCCCTCTCTCTGCCCCTCCCCCATTCTCACTCTGTCTCTCAAAAATAAGGAAATATTTTTTAAAAAATTTTAAATACATAAAGTTCTTTTAACTATTCATTTTTCTTCATAAACTTGTCTTTCCATCACCTCCCTCCTCATCTAATTTTTTTCCTTAATTTTTCCAATAATGAAGAAATTCCCTCATCTAGTTTTATCCTAATAGAATATATGTTATTTAGGGAGTCTTCTTTTATGGATTGTCCCTATCATACTTTTCAGCAACAAAGATATAAATAAAAATATTTTAAAAATTTTATATCCTATGATCATGAGTCTCTAAGTACTGAGAAGTCTCTTCTGGTTAGAGTATCATTGTTATCATGTGTATTTCATTAAATCAACATAAATATGTTGCCAATTTGATAACTAATTGTTAAACAGAAAAAGTAATTTTTTAAAATGTTTATTTTTGAGAGAGAGAGAGAGACAGAGTGCAAGCGAGGGAGGGGCAGAGACAGAGAGGGAGACACAGAATCTGAAGCAGGCTGAGGCTCCGAGCCATCAGCACAGATGCCTGATGTGGGGCTCGAACCCACCAGCCACGAGATCATGACCTGAGCCAATGTCAAACACTTAACAGACTGAGCCACCTAGGCGCCCCTAAAAAGTCAATTGTTATTGGAAATG
This sequence comes from Panthera tigris, assembly GCF_018350195.1. Taxonomy (NCBI): domain Eukaryota; kingdom Metazoa; phylum Chordata; class Mammalia; order Carnivora; family Felidae; genus Panthera; species Panthera tigris. Next base: position 161,894,044 of record NC_056661.1, read on the forward strand.
CCCCTCTTAATGAGCTGGATGAGGTCGTTTGTATTTTCCAGTCTGCTGGAATAAGTCACATTGCTAACCAAATACACTCCTATTTCCAGGGCTTGGAATGGATTTTGGGCTCTGCAGCCAACACTGGCATGAGAGTGACAGTGTGGAGGCACTGATTAAAGCCTGGATGAAAGGCTCTGAGCAATGTCCCCTGCGCACGTGAATTCGGTTACATTGTCTACGTGTGAAAGCACACTAGGACAAGATTTTCAAGTGGCTAAAATAAAACTTGACTTGCTCCTTCATCCCTCGTCTAGGTAGTCCTCAGTCTCCATAAATTACGTCAGTGTTTGCGTCCATTTTTTTCTCACCCTTAACTGCCTTTAGCCAGGTGTGTACCTCTTTCTACCTGAACCATGGCAATGACGTCCAGACCCCTCTAGTCCTTCCTGCACATGGTGATCAGACTGGTCCTCCTTATGCCTCTTGTATCCTACCTCTCTTTGGCCAACAAAACAAAACAAACTGTCTTATCTCCTAGAATATGAAGTCTAGACTTCTGTGGCTGGCATTCAGGGCTCCCTGGGATGTCCGTTTCTGCCCTCTTGAACGTCACAGCCCGTTCTCTTCCAGTATCCTGTCCCAGTCTGGTGGGCCTCCCTCGCCATGATCATCTCCCAAATTGCAGTTTCTTTGGACCAATGGGAAGTCCCTCTTGGTCAGGTCCTCTCCAGGAGAGTTGGTCCCTTCTGGTCTGCCCCTGTCTTCATGTAAGGGGAAGGGCATGAGACAAGGTATTTCTTTGCTCACGCCGTGTGCCAGAAATAGATTCATCCTGATACTTGTGGAGCAATCAGAGAATAGAGATTTCAAATAAACGCCCCTAGGGAATTATTATATATTAAGAATGTTTACTAAGCATCTGCTGTGTTTACCACTGTGCTAGGCACTGGTGACAGAAATAGAAATTTAAGATCCAGTCTGATGAGGGACCGTAAGGCAAGCTGAGGGCTAAGCTCAAGCTAGCACAACCCCCTCCCGCCTCTTGGGATCTGTGTGATATTCCTCAGGCCCTCCTGGCTGCCCAAGAACAAAGGAAAGGAAAGAAAACAAACGGTTAACTGACAGAGATCACAGGCCTGCAGGACCTGAGTCTTTGCCTGTTTACAAATGTCTTAGTAAATTACAAGAAAAAGGCAATCTTATCAATAGCCTCACGTCCAGGAACTCCCCGCCGTCTCAATGTTAATGCGTTGCTAGAGGGAAAAACAACCTTAGCTTGACAGTAGCTAAACCTCCAGTAATCTGTGAGTCTTTAATAGCAAATGGAAACCACGTTAAGAAACTTCCTCTTAGGGGCGCCTGGGTGGCTCAGTCTGTTAAGCCTCTGATTTAGGCTCAGGCCATGATCTCATGGTTCGTGAGTTTGAGCACCACATTGGGCTCTGTGCTGATAGCTTGGAGCCTAGAGCCTTTCAGATTGTGTCTCGTGTGTCTCCTTCTCTGTCCCTCCTCCACTTGTGCTCTGCCTCTCTCTCTCTCTCTCTTAAAAATAAACATTAAAAAATCGATTTTAAAAAGAAACTTCCTCTTCACTTTACCTCCCCTAACCCCATAGTGTATAACCACTCTTCACAAGCCCAGTGCAGCTCTTTCTGCCCACGGGTCCTGTCCCTGTGCTCTAATAAAAGCACCTTTTTGCAAAGACGTCTTCTAGAATTTTCTTGGCCGTCAGCTCTGAACATTCATCACCCCAAACCTCATCATAGTCTATCTTCCCTCAAAGAGCTGATCATTTACTTGGGGAGACAAGAATTACACACGTTAACAGTGGCAAATAAAATAGTACAGAACCAAATGCAAAACGAACCTGTTATCATTTGTGATAAACTATTTTCCTATATTTTCACTTTAAAAATTTTAAAACAAAAGTAACACATACTTGTCAAAATGAAATGTTTTGAAGTATAAAGAGTAAAAGTGAAAGTCCCTATTCACTCCCTTCTCAATCCTTCTTGGTGAATACCCTTCTAGACTGTTCTCAATGGTCTTATAGATAAATATACATATGTAAATGCATATATACACATACACAGTATTTTGAATAGTGTCATCATAGACATATTGTTCTGCAACTTATTCTTTCAATTTTATACCTTCCCCTGTCCTACATATGTGCAAATCTACTCTGTTCTTTTTTTTTTTTTTTTTAATTATTTTTTTCTTTTAGAGGCAGAGAGAGTGCACAAGCCAGGGAGAGAGAGAATCCCAAGCAGGTTTCACACTCAGTGGCAGAGCCCAATGTGGGGCTTGATCTCATGCCCCTGGGATCATGACCCGAGCTGAAACCAAGAGTGGGATGCTCAACCGATTGAGCCAGCCAGGCTCTCCACTACTCTGTTGTTTCTTTTCTTTCTTTCTTTCTTTCTTTCTTTCTTTCTTTCTTTCTTTCTTTCTTTTTTTTTTTTTAATGTTTATTGATTTTTGAGAGAGAGAGACAGAGTGTGAGTGGGGGAGGGTCAGCGAGAGAGGGAGACACAGAATCTGAAGCAGGCTCCAGGCTCTGAGCCATCAGCACAGAGCCCGACGCGGGGCCCGACCCCAAACCTGAATCCATGAACCGTGGATCATGACCAGAGCTGAAGTCAGATGCCCAACCGACTGAGCCACCCAGGAGCCCCAACTCTGTTGTTTCTAATGGCTGCTATCGGGTTCCATAGCAAGAACATCCTATTTATTTCTCCTTGCCTTCTATTGATGAACATTTGGTTTAGTTTTAATTTTTCCTTATTAGAGTTACATTGTATTCAAAATCGTGCAAATTCATCCATATGTGTTCTGCAAAAAACAAAAACAAACACAGGAACAAGGAAGCAATAAAAACAATGAGTAAGCATTAGTCAAGAATGTAAACTCTGGAACCAGACTTCTTGGGTTCAAACCCTTATCTGCCACTTATTAGCTGTGTGATCTTGGGCAAGTTCCTTAACGTCTCTGAGCCTCACTTTCCTCATTTAGAAAATGGAGGTTATAACCGTGTTTATCTCATCTAATACGGTTCTAATCTCATCTATAAGGTTCTAATATGGATTAAAGGTTCTAATACGGATTAAAGGAGCTAATGTGTGCAAGATATTTAGAACAGTTCTTTCTTGGCACAGAGTGAGTGCTTAATAAAAGTTAACTATTATTCTATTATTATTATTATTGTTAAGATATACATAGTAGGGTGTGTCTGGCTGGCTCAGTCAGTAGAGAACACAACTCTCGATATCGGGGCTATTAAATTCAAGCCCCAAGTTGGGTGCAGAGATTACTGACAAACAATATCTTAAAAGAGAGAGAGAGAGAGAGAGAGAGAGAGAGAGAGAGAGATACAGAGTAGATGAGCTAGAGGAAAACTTATTAAATATAGCTACAAGTCACAAATAGTTTACCATTATTTTTTTTTAATTTTTTAAAATGTTTTTATTTATTTTTGAGACAGAGAAAGACAGAGCATGAGCAGGGGAGGGACAGAGAGAGAGACACAGAATCCGAAGCAGGCTCCAGGCTCCGAGCTGTCAGCACAGAGCCCGATGCGGGGCTCGAACTCACAGACTGTGAGATCATGACCTGAGCTGAAGTCGGATGCCCAACTGACTGAGCCACCCAGGCGCCCCAGTTTACCATTATTTAAAAGTTATTCTGGCTAAAAGAAGGGAATGGGATGCATCTATATTATTCCATTTGCAGCTCAAGAGACACTGCGAAATATGGCAGAGAGTCCAAGTTAGGCCCTGTTCCCTTTGCTTATTTTATTTTTATTTTATTTTATTTTTTTTATCTTACACAACGTAAATTTATTAACAGAAAACAGTAATTTGAGGAGTGCTGTTCACGGACAGAGACAATGGCAACCTCCCTGCCTGCAGGTACTATCAGAGGGGATGTGGGTGATGTCCTCAATCTGCCCGATCTTCATTCCTGAGCGGACCAGGACTCACCTCTAGCCCCATGTCCAAGGTCTCGGTCCTGTATCCCGCTGTGGCCCCATCCTGGGCAGCCAACATGGCAGCATACAGAGAGGCCTCATTTCCATTTCCTTGCCAGAAAGATTGGCGACACGGACAGAAGTGTCACTGAAGGACGCAAAGATGTGGCGGGCACCAAATATGTTTTCCCCTACGGCCCCCTGAGGTCCAAGGCTGAGGACCTACTCTTCCTTCCTTTCCTTCCCCTTGCCAGGTGCCATTTCGGCCCATCTTTTCCAGACTCTGCCACTGGAAGAAGCCCCTGTTCTCTTTTCTTTTCGACTTAGCTTTTGAGCCAGGCGATAGTACGATTACAAACAATCCGAACGGTCCCTCTAAATCGTGAGACTTGCGATGTAACAAAACTTAAAGGCATTTTTGTGGATGTGCTTTCGTGGACCCAGAGACATTGGGCTAAGCCTGTCTAGCGCTTCGGGTCTCCCTGGTAACAGTGCTTATTAGGCCAGGCTTGCACCCACCAGTTCTGGGGAAGGGTGGCCCTTCCCCACAAGGCTGAAGCGGTTCTCTGGCAGAACGACCTGGAAAAGCAGGAACAGACTCTGACGCTAAAGGGGCAGTAAAGCCATCAGCACTTGGGGCCACTGCACATCCCTCCAGTCCAGCTTCTATGAGGTCTGGTGGTGTCACCAGGAGACCAGTGGTGATGATGAGGGAAACAAAGGCAAGAAATATGTGGTTTAAATTAAATTCCCTTACAGCCTGCAGCCCGCTAATAGACGCCAGAGACTTGTAGCGTGTAACACTCCCCAAGAAATTTATGGCTGCCTTAATGCCTTAGTATTTACACTTCCTCAAAAATTAAAAGCAACCTTATTTTGACAGTAGCTAAATCTTCAGGGTCCTTTGACACCTTGCTTTCAGCATCCAGAAATTCTTTGGAGACCTATGTTATCTATAACTCCCCTCCACAAACTCAAAATATACAATAAGTCTTTCCCACACCCGCAGCTGCTTTTTCTGCCCATGGGTCCTGTCCCTGTGCTTTAATAAAATCAGCTTTTTGCGCTAAAAAAAAACAAACAAACAAACAAAAAAAACCCCAAAAACAAAACAAGCAAACAAAAACCAAAAGAGTCTCTAGAATTCTTTCTTAGCGTTTGCTCACAAACTCCACCTCAAATTCCATCAGTGTCATCCAGAGACCAGGGAGAGGCTGAAGTTTCCGTTGTTCTTATTCCCATATGAACCATGACAATAAATCCTCATATTTTGAGATTCCTGTGTGCGTCTGATCCTTGACCCCGACAGGTCTAACTCAGACATAAACAAACCGTTTTATAAACAAAAATATGTAAATAACCAGGAAGCAAGCATGGGAAGGCGTTCATTCCCCTGGTATGAAGCATAATGAACATCATAAGAACTATAAGATGCCTCCTTTCCCCTCCTCCTCATCTCGCCTCCTCTTTCCCCTGTTCTTCTTTCATTTTCCCTTGAAAAAGGGCAAATTTCAAAAACCATAATATCTAATTCTGTTGAAAAGGTAAAGCCATAAATTTATCAGTAAGTATAGGAAGTCTAGAATTTGTACCTTTTATGGAGTACTCTACAGGAATATCACTGAACAAAAGAAAACAAAACAAACAACTACTAACAACCACAACAGAACACCCTAAATATAGAAAAAGATTTACATCAGAGATGACCTTCACCATTATAAATAACGAATAATTAGAAACAACCTTGTGGCTAGTCTTCCCGAGTCAAGATCTATTTTTTTTCTTTCTCTCTCATTGTAATGGAATCCTTCCCTGACGTACATGGCGCATGGCTATCCAGATGGAGTTCTACATTTCCCAGCCTCCTTTGCGCAGGTGCAACCATGTGACCAAGCACGGGGCCAATGGAGATGTAAGGCGGGAAGCATGTGACTTCCGATCGAAGCCCCCTTCACCTTTTCCCTTCTCTCTGCCTAGAATGTGGACGTAGTCACGAGCGAGCAGGTGCTCCGCAGAGGTGGGCAGGATCCTGCAGATGGCAGAGCAACGAGATGGAAAGAGCCTGCGTCGCTGAGCCATGGAGCCACCGTATCAGCTCTGGGCTGTTAGACAAGCAAACAAAATTTCAATTTCTCTTGAGTCTGTTCCAGCTGGCAAGTCTGTATCCTAATACACATGCAAATGACCCACAATAGGAGATGATGGGCTGATCTGTTGTATTTCTACTTGCTGAGATATTAGGTAGCTGTTAAAATGATATTTATGAAGGTATGAAATAATAATTAAAACTCTTAAACTATATTAATTTTTATTTTTTTTTAATGTTTATTTGTTTTTGAGACAGAGAGAAACAGAGTATGAACGGGGAGGGTCAGCGAGAGAGGGAGACACAGAATCTGAAACAGGCTCCAGGCTCTGAGCCGTCAGCACAGAGCCCGACGCGGGGCTCGAACTCACAAACCGCGAGATCATGACCTGAGCCGAAGTTGGACGCTTAACCGACTGAGCCACCCAGGCACCCTAAGCCATATTAATTTTTAAAAGTACGGTTAAAAATTGCATACGTGGATTTTTAATATATTGAGGAAAGGCTCTGATTAAGAAACAGATACTGGGGCGCCTGGGTGGCTCAGTCAGTTAAGCATCCTACTTTGGCTCAGGTCATGATCTCATGGTTCATGGGTTCAAGCCCTGCGTCAGGCTCTGTGCTGAGGGCTTGGAGCCTGGAGCCTGCTTGGGATTCTGTGTCTCCCTCTCTCTCTCTCTGTCCCTCCCCCACTCGTACTCGGTCTCTCTCTCTCTCTCTCTCTCAAAAATCAATAAAACATTAAAAAAAGTTACAAAAATAAATAAATAAACATTGAAAAAAGTTAAGAAAAAAGAAAGAGATACTGGAAATATTTACACTGAAATGTCAAAAATGGTTATAGTGTAGGTAATGAAACATCAGGAGATTTATATTTATTCCTCCCTCACTTTATGATTTAAAATTTTCTAATAAGAGAAAAATAAGAAAAATTTGTTAAGTGGTACTCCCAAACTATTCAGCCAGTCTTCTCTTCTCCCGGGACTGGCTGCCCCCAGGCTTGGCTTTTTGTGCAGGTAACATAGGCATCAGCAAGTGGAACAGGGAAGGAGGAGAAGGGCTCCTCTCTTCCGGCTCCCCCCACAGGCTCCCTTGCAAGATTATTCCTGATGACAGCAATTCCATTACTAACATCTCTTCACTATCAACCTCTATGGCGGCTATCCAATCCCTCCTTTGGGGGTAACACGCTAAGTATCTGACGCATTAGGATGAATCACTTAGGCTGGAGCAGATTCGTAATTCGTGCCTGTGAGGAGGTGGGCATGGGTGGAGGGGTGGAGGTAGGAGGGCAAAGAAGGGGTGGGTAGGGAACAGCAAAAGGTAGTATCATCAACCTAAAGCTTTGCCTAAATGAGTCATTGAGCCAGATGCTGCTGTCTACTCAACGTCCACTCTCCTCTTCTTCCTGATGACCAATTTTTTTTTTTTTTTGAGGGGTGAGGAATGATTCCCCAACATGCCTTCCAGGTAGTGGCTATTTTTTTCTAGTCGAATGACTCTCTGTTTTAAAAAAGCTTTTTTTGTGTTTATTCATTTTTGGAAAGACAGAGAGAGACAGAGCACAAGCAGGGGTGGGCTGGGGGGCGGGGAGACACAGAATCCGAAGCAGGCTCCAGGCTCTGAGCTGCTAGCACAGAGCCCGACGCGTGACTTGAACTCACGAACCCCGAGACCATGACCTGAGCTGAAGTTGGACACTCAACCGACTGAGCCACCCAGGCGCCCCGACTTTCTGTTTTTAAAAAGTTTCCATGTTTATTGTATTTTGGGGTTGGGGAAGGGCAGAAAAAGAGGGAGACACAGAATCCGAAGCAGGCTCTAGGCTCCGAGCTGTCAGCACAGAGCCCGATGCGGGGCTCGATCCCACAAACCGCGAGATCCCGACCTGAGCCGAAGTCGGCCGCTTAACCGGCAGAGCCACCCAGGCGCTCCAAGTCTAGTGACTTTCTAGTGACATTTTTTTCCAGTCTAGTCAGAAATGGAAGGGGTGGGGCTTCTGGAAAAGCTATTGTTTTCCTACTAAAAACAGACTTAGCTGACACACGCTTTTCATTCTTTGCGCTCCCCCTTCTCCTTGTCTGGACCACAGACACAGTGTCTGCAGGTGCGGCCGCTATCTTCTTCCAGGGCATAAGAAGTGTTACAAGGTGAGTTTCAGGATAAAAGTAAAATCACGATTCCCACGCAGAGATACACAAATGAGCACGTGTTCAAGATTTTGTTGAACTCGACAACAAAACAGGGAACAAGGCAGATGTTATAACCAGCTCAAAAGAGGAGCCGAGAAGCACACACTCCTATGAAATAAAGGAAGGTGAAGGCGAACGGGACGTAGAGGTGAAACTGGTCCCCCGCAGGGTGGGAGGTGAGACAGTGCAACTTCTACCTGAAAGGGTAGAATTTGCTTCGTTACAGACAAGAAGTTCGCGATGCTATTCGTGACCTTCGATTACAGCTGGGAAGGAGCGGCATGGAATCAGTCTTATCAGCTGGAAGACTGTGCCACGGGTAGTGCAGTCTTCCATCAGAGTGCACGTTTTTCCTCGAGTGACATCAGCTCTGGACTACAGACCTCTGGACTCCTTTTTTTTTTTTTTAATGTTTATTTATTTTTGAGAGAGGGAGAGACAGAGCATGAGCGAGGGAGAGGCAGAGAGAGAGGGAGACAGAGAACCCAAAGCAGGCTCCAGGCTCTGAGCTCAGAGCCCGACGCGGCGCTCGAACCCACGAACCACGAGATCGTGCCCTGAGCCGAAGTCAGACGCTCAACCGACTGAGCCACCCAGACGCCCCTAGACCCCTTCTAAGCGAGAAAAACAAAACCCTATTTGCTTAAGTGACAGTTAGTTTCTGCTAAATGCACCTGGCCACAATGCTGACAGATTCAGCCGAATTTAACACAATTCAGTTATTAGGAAAATGCCAAGAATCCTAATCCTTGGGAAACTACAGGTGATATGAAATAATCGCAGCAAGGTAGAGGGATGACAAGGACAGTCTTTTCAGACGTAACGGTATTTCTGAGGGCTTTCTCTAGAGGTGAATAACGAAGATACCTGGTTTTGCCTTTCTTTCTTATTTCGCCAGTAGTCCATCAACAGACAGAGCGTCCGCTCTCGGGTGCGATGGAGCCGCTTGCAGGCAGATCAAGGTTTCCACTTGCAACAACTAGAAAAGCCGATGGAAGCGTCAGACGTCACCCCAGATCGTCAGCTGACTTCAGAAACAAGCCGGAAGATACTGGAAGGGCATCTTTAACGTGCTGAAAGAAAACACACCCGTCGGATTAAAACTTCCCCAAAGTTTTAGACAATAGGCTTTATTTAGAAAACAGGATGGTAGAGAGGTCTGATTTTACCTTTTTAACTGCCATGCATCCTATCGATTTGTAATGATTTTCTGGAATCAAGTAAAAAAAAAAAAAAGTAGTTTAGCATTCCGTGGAAGTTTCTCAAACCATAAGCCTACAGCAATGACTACCTACTCTCCGGTCTCCGTGTTTGCTTTTAGTTTTCATTCATCCTTGGACTTAAAATCACAAAACTAATATTGTAGATCAAGTTCTCTTTGACGTTAATAATAGGCTAAACGACAAAACACAGATGGTTGTGAACTTAGTTCAATAGTATAACTACCATGGTCGGCTTTATTCATCATCTCTGCCTTTCCTCCTTTATCTTTTCAGAGCTGGAACATCACCTACCCACCTCTTGGGATGATCAGAGGTACCTGGGTTAAACATTTGGGAGCAGAACATGCTAGAAATTCGAAACCAGGATGCAGAACTTGTGGACTACATGCTTTCAGAATGATTCTACCTGGGTCGGGCGGGCCACCAAACCCCTTCTGGCAGTGACTGAGATCCAGCCTCCGCGTTTCACAGGGAATCAGAGTAACTCTCCTATTTTACATTTTCAAAATTTCTTTCAGTTTCTCTCATCTTCCAGGGGGATTGAAATGATGTATTTCCAATCAGGTGGGAACAAAATCTCCCTCCCCACCTGCTTGGTTTCTTTGTCCTTCTATGTCTCCCTCCCCACCTGCTTGGTTTCTTTGTCCTTCTATGTTTTTCTCATCCAGCTAGGATGCTAAATAAAATGACCACGTCTCCAAATAAGATGATCAGTAATTAAAAACCTACCAGACAGAAAGTGTGAGTCATCATTCAAATTCCCTGAAAATTCCTATTTATAACCACTTCCTTCAAATTCTCATTTATAAATAGAAAAATCAAGAATGAAGTGGTTTTCTTTTTTTTTTTTTTTTAACGTTTACATGAAATTTCACTGTCCTATTAAGGATGTTTGAGGGTTTTCTGATTCCACTCCAGCAAAAGTAAAATCACTTATGCAGAAGTTGCTTGATTCCTTGTTACTATGAAACCCATGGCAACAAAAATACAAACACAAATTAGGAAGAATTCGTCATCCTACGAAATTGCAGTTGAAGCCACTAAATGTCAGCGTTAGGAATAACAGAAAGGAGGTAGGGTAATAAAATACAACAAGAATGATGCAAGTTGAATTACTGGGTAAAAGGGAATATGCGTTTCGATTTTGATAGACTGTGCCACATTGCCCTTGCAGGTACGAAACAGGGTACCTATTTCAACACAGTCTTGCCATCACGGGCTATCATGTTATTTTCCAGTCTGATAGGCACAAGGTGGTTTCTTGGTGTAGTTTTATATTTATCTCATTGTGAGCGAGGTTAAGTAATGTGTCATACGTTTATGAGCCACTTGTATTTCCTCTTCGGGGAATCATACTGTCAGAGCCTTTGCCCAGTTTTCTATTTTGGTCCTGTTCCTATTGAATTGTAAGAGCTCTTTATATACCAAAGAGATTTGTCTTTGGAAGCTCTCAAGCCGCACGCCATCACAATGCTAGAGCAAGTCCAAGGATGGTTTTGGGATTCGGACAGGAAGGGCCAAGGGCCTCAACCGAGAAAACTTTCTGCCGTCTGAGATTTACTCCTTCTATGTTTCATTTCCGGGTTCTCCTATCAAAGGCTCATCTACCCATCGCTCAACGCTCTGTCAGAGCCTGTGCTCAACCCCACGTTCCCAGAACATTTCACAAGTTGCCGTTAATTTTTATGCACACTTGTCTTATTTTCTCACCTAGACATGAGGACGGAACCCAGACCATAAACTTTATTTGCATTTACCACATTGCTGGGCAGAGAGCGGCTCTCCATCGACCATTGAGGTTGCTAGTGCGATGGATACCTGGTTAGCAGGGCCAGGGTCGGGGGGAAGCGCCAGGGCAACCAGCCGATAAGTTTCAGGTGAAGCAACCTAAATGTCACCCTGGGCGGAGGCCCGACGGAGACAGGGAAGAAAACCCTGGCGTTTAGGGGGACAACCTGTTTAGTCCGGCCTAGACCGACGGGGAAAGGGTACTCCCTGCCAGGTCCGCTGGTCTTTTTCAAGGCTTTTGGTGAAATGAAGCCAGGCGCAATTTCCTCTGAAGTCGAGCAAACGGGGCCGAGCCTGCGGCCGGGCCGGGACACCACTTCCACCCGGACGGAAACGGCCCCGAGACTCCAACGCCCCGGCCTAGGGTCCTCCCATAGGCCCCGCCCCCTCACCCGCCACCCTGCCCCGCCCACGCCCTCCCCTCAGCCCCTCCCCGCCCTCTCCCTGCCCCACCCACCCCGCCCACCCCGTACACGCCTTAGCCCCGCCCACAAGCAATACCGGTCCCGCCCCTGTTGGCTCCGCCCACACGGACCCGTCCGCTAACCCCGCCCACAACCCTCCTTCCGGGCCTCGAGAGGGTGGCGCGGAGGCCGCAGCGGCGGGGGCGGGGCCAGCCTCACCCGGAATGAAAACAAACGGCAGCCGCCGCCGCATCCGGGCACTCGGCGGGTCGCGGCGGGCGCGGTGGTGGCGCAGGTGAGGCGGCGGCGGCGGTCGAGCGTCCGGTCCCCGACCCGGGTCTCAGCGGCGCTGTCGGGCGGCCCCCGCTCCCGGCACCACCCCGACGCATCCCCAGGCCGGCGGGGGCGCGGCCACAGCGGCGGGCGGAAGGCGCCCTGCGCGGAGGCCGGCCGTGGCTTCGGGACCCGACGGTTCGAGCGGCCCTGGGTCTGCGCTGGGCTGGGCCGGGGTGGGGGGGGGTGTTTAAAAATATGTGGAGTATTGTTGGGGGCGGGGGGCAGAGAAAGAAATGTATCTAATTAGCCAGACAAAAAGCTGAGACAACACTGTTACTCCAAATAAGCCGTTTGGGTTGTGTTTGCAGTCACAGCTAGGTTTTCTTTGCTATTTAATGAGAAAACATGGTTGATTCTTCATTTCTCTGACGACCTGGTTCTGCGTTTCTCATCTCCTTCCCTTACTCTTAATTTTTAAGACAAGAATCTTTTATTATTCCATCTAAGAGCAAATGTAGTGTATTTTGAATATACGTGTACATATGTGTATTTGAAAAGCTCTGGGGAAAGGTAGCATAGATTGATCGTTACTAAAGTGAAAGTGAAAATTTTAAAGGCGTGGTTTAAAACGTTTCACTTTCAGTTTGAAGCAGTGATAATGAATTTCTGGGCTTCCCTCCCCCGTTTTCTTGAGAAGTACTTGAAATACATCACTGCTTTTTTGGCTGTAATGTGAAACGCTGTACCGCACGCGTGAAACTTTCAGTTCTCCAGCTAAAACTGAAAACTGGTTTCTTAAACGATTTGATGTGAAGTACGTATCCTCTTTGATTCTGTTGTCTATAACTGAAATTTTTGTACATTTTAAAACAGCAGACTATTCTTTTGTAAACATTAAGTCTTGTGCCTACAGACCGCCATCTGTTGATTTGCTCAGTGGGCAGATTGTGGGACACGCACTATATTTGTGAAACCCTTTGGGCCTTTAATCAGGCAGTGGCTAGGATGGGCCACGGAGGGCTGTGCACCTGGCCTTACAAATAGCTTGCCTCCCTCAGTAAGCAGCCCATGAAATGATCACTCCCCCCCCCCACCTGTTGATATTTTATTCAGAATTCCTGAAGATTTGAGTAGGGAACTAGATACAGTGGTTGTGTGAGTTATTTATGCTTGAAAAGCTAATGCTCATAAGTACGCATGCTTTTCCGTGTGAGAAGTGGTTCCTTAAATGCTTAAAAATCTGGGTTTCTCCTGTGGGTCACCTGGATGCACAAGCCCCTCCTTGATGTGTTTATTCCTTACTCCCTTTCCTCCTCCGTATCCTGATGACCTCTTTCTTCCCCCCACGCTGATATAAAATAGATTTGAACTTTAAGATATGTATTTATGGAATACACTTAAGTGAACAGACTTGATTTAAAATTAGGTGAATTGGGTTTCGGGGGGTGTGGAATACAGGCCTTTCATAAAAAAAGAAAGTTACTTATCAAGATTATATTAACCCTTATATATGTATTTTTTTACTCTGTGGACCTTGTCTTCATCATTCAGACGTTAATTATCTTTTTCCTTTTCTTACTCCTTGTCTAATTTGGTCAGTTGACATTTCCAGCAGCCTTAGCCATCCCTTCAAATTGCTGTGCTCATGAGAGATGAGTGGACCTCTCCATCGCTGGCAGGTGTTTCTTTGGGGGACACTAGTTACATACACGAGACAGATAAGCAGTGAAGGATTGCGTGCCAGAATGCAAAGGCCAGTGTCGTAGGCAGACCTAACTTTGTGACCTTGGTCAAGTCATTGTACAAACCTGGGGCCTGGGTGTTTTCGGCTGTAAAATGATGATCCAACCAGCGTTCGATTTGAACAGTGCACATAGATGGGTTGTGGTGTGCTTATCACAAAATATATACAGTTTTTCTAGTGAAACTTTTGTATTTAAAAAATTCAGTTATCGGGAATGTTGCTAGTTCACAGTTCAAGCTGGCTTTTATGTTTACCCTTCCAAGGTGGTTGGTCTTTGTGTTAAACTCAGCAAAATACAAGTACAAGAGAATGTATAAACTCTCTGTTGAGTTGTTTATGAAAGTTAACAGCTTTAGGGATTCACCTTCCCCTCATTTTATCTTTCAGATCAGAGAATAAGAGATTAAGAAATAGAAAAGTAGTATAAGCCTTGCTACATATTAGCAACTTGGAAATACATACTTTATGTAACAGTAACATGCAACTGTATATTTTAGTGTATGTATAAAATACCTAAGAGAAATCTGGAGCTAGTTAAAACCTAGTCTAAAAGTAATGTAGATTAAACAGGAGGGGAAGGAATGGAGGGGAGCTCTTCTTACCACACAGGTGAGTTATAAAATGCCTTGAAATACAGTGTGGAGTATCCTTCATATACTGTTTTGCTTTCAAGAATGGCGCAAAAGAAATATCTCCAAGCAAAACTGACCCAGTTTTTAAGGGAAGACCGAATTCAACTTTGGAAACCTCCGTATACAGATGAAAATAAAGAAGTTGGCTTGGCATTGAAGGTATTTTCTTTTAAGACCTAAATAAATAGCCGTGTTGTAAGTCTCCTTGGTGAATAAGGTTCTGGAGTCACCGGAAATTGCCGGGTGTAACCATGTAACTTTTGGCCTAACCAAAAGCATTAGGGATAAGCAGGTACCCACTTTTCACTAGGAGTTGACAAGCTTCTTTTTGTTTAATAAGGTTTTATTCATAGGAGAGTGTTCTCTAATTTGCGAGGCACATACTATTTTTAATACCTTCAGTGTTATGTAACAGTGGTAATTGGGGAACTAATTTTGACCTGCTGGTGAGGCAGTACTGATGCCTCTATTGTGTGGCCAGGGGGAGCGGCTGGGTTGGTTCTCAGTTCTCCTTGCTAGCGTGGTTCACTATAAAATAGTTGCTCCCTTCCGCCAGCTATTTTTATACTATGGCTATCTGTTCGTTTGTTCAAAAGACATTTTTCTAAGAATTACGTCTCAGCTTTCTTTGGCAACGTCAGAAATGGCATTGTTTTAGGGGAGGGGCAGAGAGCCAGCGCGCGAGAGAATCCCAAGCAGGCTGCGTGCTGCCGGTGCAGAACCCAGTGCGGGGCTCGAACCCATGAAGCCACGAGATCGTGACCTGAGCCGAAACCAACAGACGGACACTTATCCAACTGAGCCACCCAGGCGCCTTCATTAATCATTTCTGATAGAACTCTGTCATGTTGGAATATAGCGTGTCCTTTTCTGCTTTCTTAGTCTGAGTACCCTGAGACAAATAATGGAATGTTTATCAGGGACTGAGGACTGTCACAAGGGCATCATATTGCCCCGTGTGGTGACGCAAGGATGCGCTTGGGAGAGAAGAGTTTTCCTATTTTTCCTGTTCCTGACAGGCCCCACTTTGTGTTTTCTGCAGCCCGTTTTCTGACCTTTTTTCTGAATTTGCTTGTTACCGTCTCTTGGCTCAGAAGCTAGGTATGGCAGAATAAGAAAGCTATTTGGTCTTTGCCCCCAGGACGTGACGCAGAGTTCCTAAAACCCTTGGAATGTCCCCAGTGATAAAGGTGATAGGAGCATCGTTTGTTCCAATGAGGCAACTGTTGGTAATACCTTCAGGATGGGGCTGCTGGCCAAAAAGACCAAGCTTGGATTAGAAGCTTAGACTTCCATTCCCCTTTCCAACCTCGGAGAGGGGAGAAGGCTGGAGATTGAGTTAATTACCAAAGGCCAATGACGTAATCAGTCATGCCTTCAGAAGGGAACTCCCTTGAAAGCTTCCAGATTGGCAGACCTATCCGAGTGCTGTGCGGGCGGCATGCCCCACCGCCTCAGGGTTAGAGGCGCCTGCGCTCAGGACCCTTCAACGCTCTGCCTTCTGTACCTCTTCACCTAAACACTCGTTTGTATCCTTTACAATCAACTATCGTTGGGAGTACAGCGTTCTTCTGAGTTCTGTTGAGTCATTCTAGCAAATTATGGTTTTACAACCAGTACAGTGATTCAGAATTTTCTGGTAAGATAGTTATTTAAGTTTCACCTGACTTGTTCTCACAAGTTGGAAAAATGGGAATGTTTTCTTTATTTTTTTGTTTTTTCTTTCTATCCCCTCCAGTGGAGCTGACCACTTCACCGTTCCTTAAAGTAACTTATAACGTATCACAGTCCACGTAGGTCACGGCCCACCTTTCCTTTAGCCCAGGATAATCCCCATTATAATTGACACTTCTTCTATTCGGTCCCGTTTTCCTATCCTTTGTTTTTTGTTTTTGTTTTTTAACTGTTATTTTAACGTTTATTCATTTTTGAGAGAGAGTGAGTGGGGGAGAGGCAGAGAGAGAGGGAGATACAGAATCCGAAGCAGACTGCAGGCTCTGAGCTGTCAGCACAGAGGCGGATGCAGGGCTCGAACTCACTAACCCGAGATCATGACCTGAGCCGAAATCAGAAGCTTAATCGACTGAGCCACCCAGGCGCCCTATCCATCCTTTGTTTCTATTTCGCTTTATTTTTACCTGGATCCTTCCTAGCCTCTCTCCCTCTCAAGATGTCAAGCCCGTCTGGGTTTCTCTCTGATGGGCTGACCACCACTCATCAGAGCCCTTCACACGCTGTCCTGTATCACGCCCCTTTTCTGCAGTCGGTGCTACATTGACCTGTGTTCTGATTTGGCTTCACAGGACCTTGCCAAGAAGTACTCTGACAAGCTAGATTGCTGTGAAAATGAAGTGGAAAAGATAATAGAAGAAATACGTTGCAAAGCAATTGAGCGTGGCACGGGAAATGAAAATTATAAAACAACAGGAATTGCGACAATTGAGATATTTTTACCTCCCCGACTAAGAAAAGTGAGTAATTTCCCTCAATGAGTACATAGGTACCAATGCTTTGTTAACTTAGTGATAAATTGTGATTTAAAAAAAAAAAAGTGTATTTATTTATTTTGAGAGAGAGTGAGCAGGGGAGGAGCGGGGGGGGGGGGGGGGGGGCGGAGAGAATCCCAAGCAGGCTCCACACTGCCAGCACAGAGCCCGATGAGGGGCTCGAACTCACGAACCGTGAGATCATGACCTGAGCTGAAATCAAGAGTCAGATGCTTAACTGACTGAGTCACCCAGCACCCTGTGATTTTTTTTTTTTTTTTTTTTTAAAGCTACAATCCACAGTTAAAATTCTTTTCGGTTACTTAACATGTTGAATATTTATCAACTTCCAAGTTAATTTTGTAGGTTTTTCAAACTGGAACATTTTTACAGGGTGGGTTTGTCCCTCACGGACCTTCAAAACGTCACAAGGCTATGCATCACATGGCTTACCTTTTCTGCAGTTCGGACAAACAATTTAGAAATAATGGGGAATCAAAGGAATACTTCAGGTTTTTTGCCAAGCTGTGTGCAGTTGGACACGTCAGTCGGGAATTCTCCCTTTTCTCTGTGCTGGTGGAGGTTAGAGTGTGATGCACTGAGTGCTCCAGCAGGGCCACAGTGATGCGGGCGGGGCCACCGCATGTCAGGGCCACGTCTTCAGTAGTGCAAGTCCAGAAAGGTTCTTGAGGCAGGGTACCCAAAGGTTGCTGGCCTCTGAGGACTGATCAGTGTTAATCATTTTCAGAAGATCTGAAAATATGTAAGCGTCAGATCTACCATAGGGCCCAGCAGTTTTACTCCAGAAAACCGTGTCTGTGCGGAAACTTGTACGTGAATGTTTGTAGCAGCTGTGTTCACGGAAGAACCCTCTCTGGCTCCCGGGTGGAAACAGCCCACATGTCCGTCAGTGGGTGAACGATCCACGAGGGAAGGTTGCCACACGGTGGAATGTTACTCAGCCGTGAAGACGATGAGGTCCTGACACGTCTGTGACACGGCTGAACCTTAGCAACATGATAGAAGCCAGACACAGAGGCCACACATTGTACAGTTCCGTTCATATGAAACGTCTAGAACGAGTGAATCCATAGAGACAGGGACTAGATCAGTGGTTGCCTGGGGCTTGGGGGATAAAGGGAGGGATTGGGGGTGTGAATTATGGTATTTTTTGGAGGGGATGATGAAAACGTTCTGACATTTGGTTACAGTAATGGTTGTGTAACTTCACAAGCATACTGGAAACCCCTCACTTCTCTTTTAAACAGGTGAGCTTTATGAAATGTAAATTATCTCATTAAAGCTTTAACACATTTCTAGGAAAAACGAAGAGCTTTATGAGAAAAAGAAAATGACATATGTAACTACCTCAGGATGCCCGTTCATGAGTTCACATATATCTATATCTATGTCCACATATATATACACACACATACAGGGCTCCTCTTTGCTAGAATCAAGCACCGGGGAAACCAGCTCACCGGTCAGAAAGCTGAGTGTACAACCTGAGCAGATGTGCATGGTCTCGTAGGCTTTCCTGCTGATCGCAGTTTTTCCTCATAAGCCCAGCCAGTGGAGAACGAAGAGGTTCCGAGATCATGTCTTGCCACTCCCTGCTCAGTGGGCACCGTGTCTTGTTCACTGAGGGTGGCTGCAGTGCTGGAGGTGCTGGGCTGGGTCCTTGTGTCGCCTAGGCCAGCTCCCTTGAATAAAGACGCATCACAAACCCCTCTGAACATCTAACTTCCCGCACACTGCCACCCCCTTGAGGGCATCTAGGTCACAGGGTCAGCATGTTCAGTAGCTTCTTCGCTAGGCACGTGTCATTTCAGGGCTTAACATCGTCTGATACCAGCCTTCCTGATTTTATGGACAGAGTAATAGCACCAAAAAGTGTCACATTGAAGTACATTTTCTTTGATTTGCCTTTTTTAAAACAGGATAGGAAAAACCTGTTGGAGACCCGATTGCACATCAGTGGCAGAGAACTGAGGTCAAAGTAAGTATCTGTTTGCCCAGCGCCCTGGCTGCTCTCGGCCCTTTTACATTAGCTCGACTGATCCTTTGTGACAGTCCCGTCAGAGAGACAGGGCAGGTGTTATTTACGCTCGCTTAGTGGAAGGGAAACAGGCCTCGAGGCCGCAGAACTTGATCAGGCTCACACTGCCAGTTAAGGGCAAAGCAAGAACTCAAGACTGGCACCACTCGCCTTCATTTCCTGGTGGAACTTGAGGTCCGTGGGAACTGGCCAACGTGTCCTAATCAGCGAACGAGTGATATAAATAACCTGATGTTCACCAGATCACTAGCTTTGACTTTTATTTCTTCGCGCACTGATAACTTGCTGTGACATTCAGCAAGGTGTTCTAGCCGATTTCAGGCTGTCGGCCCATCTGTAAAAAGCAAAAATACCCGTCACAGGCCAGTGAAATTTACCTTTTGAGGCCCGGTTGGTCAGGTCATCCACTTCTCGATTTTTAAATGGTAAGTGTCTTCACTACCTCCAGGGCTAGCCAGTCCTTGTTTATGAAGCTGATTTTTCTCATTTCCTCTGGTCTACATCAGGGCCGTTAGGGATGGATTCAGGAAGCATCATTCGTTCAGCACACATGCGCAGAAGATTGCTGGGAGCACCCCTCTATTGCGGGCTCCTCCAGGGAGTCCGCAGAAGGTGTAGAGAATGAATTTGCTCCTGACATGCAGCCAGGGCCCTCCTCTTCAAATGGATGTCCCGCCCAAGTGGTCTCCACATCATGAGGAAAGAGATAGTTTTAAAAAGGACATGGCCTCTTACACAGTCTCAAATAACCACCTAGGAACCACGAAGTGGTGTTTGTGAGTCAGTAAATCGAAATACCAGAGTTTCTGAGTGGAATGTATGAAATAGCTGTCACGATTAAACTCTGTTTAACGGCTCATGACAAATTGATGGCCTGCAGCGGGTACCGGTTTATTTTGCAGAATAGCTGAAACCTTCGGATTTCAAGAAAATTACATCAAAATTGTCATCAACAAGAAACAGCTTCAACTAGGTATGTCATGGCAAAGTGCAGAATTTTAAATCGGGTTCATGTAATGACGCTGCATCTTTTTTCTCCCTCTTTTTCTGTTCACAAATTTCTAGCGGCTTTCTTGCACACATAGTCTAAAACCGATCGTTGTAGTGTTCGCTAAAATAAGCACGTAGAGCAGAAAGCAAGTTTTCTAATCAGCATTTACTATCTGTTCTGTCCTGGCGGGAAGAAAGACACTCATCACAGGTCTGAGGAAGTGTTAAGGAATGGAGATGCAGAGGCCACAGCGAAAAGGTGGTGGCAGTGGTTCTCAAGCCGGGCGATTTTGCCACCCAGAGGACATTTGGCACTGTCTGGAGACGATTTTGGTTGTCGTGACTTGGTCGTGCGGTGCGGGTGGGGGCTTGTGCTCCTGTCACATAGGGAGTAGAGGCCAGGGACACTGCTGAACATCAGATCAGGCACAGAACAGCTCCCACGACAGACTCACTTGGCCCACGATGTCAGTAGTGCCGCTGTGAGAAACCCCGGGCCCTGTGAACTTGTGCAGTGTTAGAATGTTCTTCCTAACAGAAGCAGGAAGCCATGGATGCTGGGGCGGGGCAGAGGGGGGTGGCGAGTGCGGCGCGACGAATTTGGGTTTCAAAGATCCCTTTGGCTGCCCTAGGGAGTTGGACTTGAAGGAGGCACGAAGAGACTCGGGCGACCAGTTCGCTGTTGCAGCAGTTTGGGCGGGCACTGCAGTCTGCTCCCAGTAGGTTCTTCTGGCTTAGAGAGTCAGGTTCACATCCTCGCTTGATGGAACACAGCCTGCACACAGCCCTAGGCTTCCTTTCCAGCGTCTCCGCGACCCATTTCCCGTTGTCTCTTGCAGGTGTCATAGACAGCTTTTCACTGTCATCTCTCTGACAGTGCTGTTTGTGGTATTCTTCATGGGTTGGAAATCCTTGATTTTGTCGTTATCAAATCCATCAATTTCCACCTTATCATTTGTGTTTTAATAGTTACTTCCCCATCCCCACCCCAGGGCCACACAGTTTTCTACATTTTCTTGTATTAGTTTAATCTGCGTGAGGTCTGTAATCTGTCCGGAGGCCCCGTTTATATTTAAAGGCTAAAGATCGAACTTACCTTGCTGTTGCCACACTGCCCTTCGGTGCCCCCTTTGTCAGAGCTCTGTTTCTGCACTTCCTGTTCTTTCCTTTGACCTATAGGTTTATTCCTGGGCCAGAACCATAGAGGGTTTTCTGTTGGGGTGTAATTGACATGTAACATTATATGAGTTCCAGGGGTACAGAGTAATGATTTGATGTTTGTATATATTGTGGAACGAGCACGATGATCTGTCGTCTCACGTAATTAATTTTTTTTTTCTTGTGAGAAGAACTTTTATTCTCTTAGCCACATTGAAATATAAAACACAGTATTGTTCATTGTAGTCACCAGGCTGCACATCAAACAGCCCAGGACGGACTTACTTTGTAACTGAAGTTTCTACCTTTTGACCACCTTCACCCATAGGGTTCTATTACCGTGGTTTTGTTGTAGTTTTAAAATCTGGTAAAAGGAGTCCCCTTCTTGGCTCTTTTTTTTTTTTTTTTTTTTTTTTTTTTTTTTTTTTTTTTTTTAAGTTTATTTGGGGAGAGAGAAAGAGAACCAGCAGGGAGGGGCAGAGCGGGGGGGGGACAGAGGATCCAAAGCGGGCTCTGTGCTGACAGAGAGCCTGATGTGGGGCTCGAACCCGTGAACTGTGAGATCATGACCTGAGCTGAAGTTGGACTGAGCCAACCCAGGTGCCCCTTGGCTCTTTTTTATTAAGGTGACTTGGCCATCGGTGTATCTTTATTTTTCTACATTAGAATGGTTGCCGAGTTTCTCAAGAAAAAAATCCAACTGGAGTTTTCCAGAAAAATATTCCAATTTGTATGTTTATAGTTCATAATATTTCATTCTTTTAAAATCTGTATGTATGTGTGTTTATTCTTCATTTTGATGGTGGTCCATTTGCATCTTTGACTTAGTTTTTGTTAGGTTTGTGTATTTGATTACTTTTTCATGGAACCAGGTTTTGATTAGTTTAATAAGCTCTTTTATTCTGGTTCATTGATTTCTGCCACTTTTTTTTCCACGTTTGTTTATTTATTTTGAGAGAGACAGACAGACAGAGACAGAGAGCGCGCAAACAGGGGAGGGAGACCGAGAATCCCAAGCAGGCCCTGCGCTGCCAGTGTGGAGCCCGATGTGGGGCTCGAACTCGCGAGATCATGACCTGAGCTGAAACCCAGAGTCGGACGCTTAACCGACTGAGCCACCCAGACGTCCCTCTGCCAGTAGCTTTATTTCCATTTTATGTGTGCAGAACCTGGGTCCTAGGAAATACGCACTTTACTCAGGGTCACAGAGCTATAAAGGGATAGAACCCAGGAGGTTTGCTTTTAACCGCCACCATAGATCTCCCGCGGTGCCCCACTGCACCGGGGCTTCTCGCCCGTTGCTGCGAACCCGGTTTGTGGTTCGTCCAGCTACAGGGGAGGAAACTTCACCGGTTGCTTTTACCCCCTGCCTAGCAGCAGCTGAATTACACGTGCTGTCAACGAGTCCGTTGCGCAGTGGCTCGCAAGTACTCCGGCAGGTTTAAGAGCTCACGTAGGGACACGGAGAACGGACCGCTTTCCAGCTCCAGCGGCTCTTTTCGTAACGAGCATTTCCGATTTGTGCAGGGAAAACTCTTGAAGAACAAGGAGTGACGCACAACGTGAAAGCAATGGTGCTTGAACTGAAACAGTCTGAAGAGGATGTGAGGAAAAACTTCCAGGTTGAAGAAGAAGAGCAAAATGAAGCCGAACTAAAAGAAAAAAGAATCCAGAGGACCAAGAGAGGCCTGGAGATCTTGGCGGAGAGAGGTACACGGCACTCTGGGCTCTATTTCACTCAGGGTCTTACAGGCGGTGGCGGATCAGACCTGGGGGGGAGGCTCACCATTCTTATGGGCTCTTGTGCCCCACGGTCTAGTAGTTCAGTGTCCCCATCACTGCTTTTTAGCGTCGAACTAACGGGGTTCCTTTTGGCTTTGTTGCAGCTGAGATGGTGGTGGATCCAGAAACCACGCCGTACTTAGACATAGCTAACCAGACGGGCAGATCCATCAGAATCCCCCCTTCAGAAAGAAAAGTAAGGACTATAGACATTTGTGGCTCGCGCTTCGATTGGCTGTCCAGAACAGAAGTGGTTTGCTAGTTCTTTTATCTTGGACTATTAGAAAGGATTAGAAATAGCCTTCTGGTTGAGCTTATAAACGGGATGTCACCATATGGTGAGCACCTGGGTACAGCGGACTCACCCTGTGATTTTCAGTGCAGTGGAACGGGACAGCGTGATCGCACTGTCCCGCGGCGGTGACTTGGGACATTCCCGAGTAATGTGACGCACTGCCTTCAGCATAAGTGGCTTCCCGGGGCAGTGGTAGTTTCGATGTGGTGTTTTCACTAGAGGGCCATGTCCCCCAAGGGACGGATCAGAGTGGGGGGCTGGGGTGGGGGCTCTGTAACTTGGGAAGAGTCTGACAGGCGATTCTGCCATCTCACCCCAGTCCCCCAGTCCCCCTTTCCGTGTTCGCTAGCTTGGAATAGGCAGGAGGTGGTTGTCCCCTGGAACATGCCCAAGCTGGTCTTTTATGGCAGCGTTCTACAGCTGCGACCCCGAGATGAGAGAGCTAGAGTCCAGGACCTTCTTAGAAAGAAGGGCTAGAATGACGGTGGGCCAAGTCCATTTTAATTTTTGTCCTTATTTTTTTTTTAATGCTTATTTATGTTTGAGAGGAAGCACAAGCAAGGGAGGGACAGAGAGAGAGAGGAAGACTGAGAGGGAGACGGGATCTGTCAGCTCACAGGCCGATGCGGGGCTGTGTGTCACCAACCGTGAGATCGTGGCCTGGGCCGAAGTTGGAGCTTAGCCGACTGAGCCACCCAGGCGCCCCCTAATTTTTCCGTCTTTAAAAGACAAGTTTGTGTAGGTCTCACGATATGAATTACTCCCTTGAAAGTGAAGGATTAAAGTCACGTTTTAAGAAGAGGACTTTGTAGCCATCGGTGGATTGATCGGTGTTTGTTTTTAAATGTTGGTGATTATTCACCACAGCTCTCTTACGTTAAATGACGATATCCAGATCTTTTCCGAAAACATTTACAAGACTGAATTGTAAACTCAAATCTAAATATCAATGAACTTAAAGCATTTTCT
This sequence comes from Panthera tigris, assembly GCF_018350195.1. Lineage (NCBI taxonomy): Eukaryota > Metazoa > Chordata > Mammalia > Carnivora > Felidae > Panthera > Panthera tigris. Next base: position 161,918,080 of record NC_056661.1, read on the forward strand.
GCATTACTTTTTTTTTTTTTTTTTTTTTTAAAGTAAGCTCTACGCCCAGCATGGGGTAGGAACTCATGACTCCAAGACCAAGAGTCACATGCTCTACTGACCAAACCAGGCAGGCGCCCCTGGATTGCCTTTTAAAAATTGTTTTAGAGGGGCACCTGGGTGTCTCAGTCAGCTGAGCATCTGACTTCAGTTTAGGTCTCAATCTCACGATTCGGGAGTTCGAGCCCCACATGGGGGCTCTCTGCTGTCAGCCTGTCAGCTCAGAGCCTACCTACTTCATTCAGATCCTCCATCCCCCTCTCTCCGCCCCTCCCCTGCTTGTGCTCTCCCCCAAATAAATAAATATGTAAAAAAATAATAAAAAATAAAACTTTTTTTAGAAATATTAGAGTTGACAGTTCAGAAAAAGCTTCGTCAAGACTAGAAAGTGAAATGAATATGTTTTCTAAAAAGGATACAAACAAGCATCTCTGGTTACTTCTTTATGTGTTCAGTCTTCGAGACTACCAGAAACCCATCTAAGTCACCAGGTACTAAAATAAACTGCTGGAAACAAAGGGGGCAGGTGCTGGCTGTGACCGTATCAGTCACATTGAATTGAGTGCTTGATCTCAGCATTTTGATGAAATGAAAGCATTGATTATATTTTTCTTGATTTCGGCTTTTAGATTCAGTTGTGATCTTGTTGTCATTGTTTTTTTTAATCTTTATTTGATTTCTTTAGACTTAATGTGCTTTTAATAGAATTTGTTTTATTATAGTTTAAAGTGATGTTTTTTTTAAATCCGTATTTTTTTCTAGGCCCTTATGTTAGCTATGGGATATCATGAGAAGGGCAGAGCTTTCCTGAAAAGAAAAGAATATGGAATAGCCTTGCCATGTCTGTTGGATGCTGACAAATATTTCTGGTAGGCGCTTTTGTATTTGGTGAATATCACTTTTAAGGAAGATTTCCCAGTTAAGGAAGGTCTTCCGGTTTTAAGGAAGGCCTTCCCTGTGAAGAATTTTATAGACATACGCACTTACTGTCCTTACGGCAAGCATGCGGGACATAGGTCTGGGTTTTGTGATGCGTCGGCAGCCTGCCCCATCCGTCATGCAGGCCCCATCAGCTTTTCCCCTCGTGGTTTTGGTGTGGATGTTGATGATCATTCCCCAAATCTGTTGTTTTATCAGGGGCTGCAAAACAGTGATACCTGCTGCATTTATTGCCGGGATTTTCCTGGGAAGAAATATTTTTCCTCATCAGCTAATTGGGTTACAGTCAGGTACAGTTTGTACAGAAAGAATAAAAAGCTCGGTTCTTCCCTCTTGTTTTCTTGTTTGCAGAATAAATGAGCGGCTTCCCTAGAATTCTCCAAAGGGGACATCAGCAGTGAACTGGGTTGTTTGTTTGTTTTTTTTTTTAAAGTATCAGTGTGAACTCATGGACTTTAGCACATTCGATGTATTTCAAACCTCAGTGCTTTATTTTTTTTATTTTTTTTTTTTATTTAAAAAATTTTTTTTAACGTTTATTTATTTTTGAGACAGAGAGAGACAAAGCATGAACGGGGGAGGGGCAGAGAGAGGGAGACACAGAATCCGAAACAGGCTCCAGGCTCTGAGCGGTCAGCACAGAGCCCGACGCGGGGCTCGAACCCGCGGACCGCGAGATCATGACCTGAGCCGAAGTCGGATGCTCAACCGACTGAGCCACCCAGGCGCCCCTAAACCTCAGTGCTTTAAATTGACCGTCTTTGGCCAGCAAGTGGGTCCTGGCTGTCTTTCATGTTTTTGACCTGATCCCCGCGGTCTTGGTCTCTGGTGTTCCAGACGCCTCCTGCCCATTCCCTGCCCCAGGCCAGGAAGCAGCCGTTTCCCAAGGATTCCTAGTTCCTCTTAATGGGAAAAGGCACTGAGACACTATAATCCTGAAGGAAGAAACATTTGAAAATTAGACTTGAGATTTAAGAATGGTCCGAAGTTAACAACGTTCGGGTAATTTTCCCCCCATTTTGACGAATTCCCCCAAGATGTATCGTACACGTCAAGAAAATGAATACAGATGTTTACGGTTTGCCAAACGTACTAGCACCCTCGGGCTTTAAGTGAACAAATCCCAATTTAAACTGACTTAAGCAAGAAAGGGGATTTGTTTCGAATATTTGGGAGAAGGAGGCGAATCTGAAAATAACTAGAACGAGGGCTTGGTGCCTTTCGGGTTTTCTTACTCTGCTGGTCTCTGCTTCTACGCTGGTTTCATTTTCTTCGACTAGACACGGTGCAGGCGGTAAGTTAGGTCCCTCAAACTCAGATACGGTTTCTCGTTTCCTTCCATAATTGTTTGTAACTTTTGGTTAGGAAAATTTCAAGTACACATAAAGATTAGTATAGTGAATTCCTATATACTTTTAATCCAGCTTCAGCAGTTACCAAGACGTGGTTGACCTTGATTTGGCTGCATGAGCCTTTCTTCATCTTTTTATCCCATATAAATCCTTGAAATGGTTTTCGGGTCTCCAGGAACCCCTGAATGAAAATAACCGTATCTCCAGTTCACAGTACGTTAACGTGTTCAGTAAGCAGTAGGTATACTAATCCAGGAATAATTGTCAGTGCCTCAGCAGAGAATGACATTTTTTCCCCGAAGCTCTGTTTATTCGGGCTACCTTATTGGCATACGTTGGGTGCGAGTTCTTCCTCTTGGTAAAGGAGACGAGCGCTGACACAGGTCAGGGATGTGCGTGTGTTGTTTCCTTTCCCACGTGATGATTTCCCACCTTCACGGTGGCCAAAAGTCCCGTCCCAGCTCTCTGTTCTACATCTGGAGGGATGGTAGGTAGTATGACCGCGAGTAGTTTCTTCCCCTGTTTAAAACTACAAGTGAGAGAGTTCTGCTTTGGGCCATGATGGAGTCACAGTGACTGGACTTACCCTGTCACCCAAAACAACTGAAAATTTGGGCCAGGTGTCTGAAAACTCGAGTGTCCGGGCAGTACAGGACAGCGGTCGCTAAGGTGGAGGAAGAGACTAGGGGAGCCCTGTGATTGTTTCAGCTGGCTGCCCAGAGCATCTCTAGACTGCAGTGCAGGGAGGAGAAACCCAGATGCAGCCTCCTGGTCCCACCGGAGTCGAAGCCAGGAATCCAAGGAGGCCAAGATGTGAGAGGAGAGAGCTGCCTCTGCCTGAGGGAGGATGTCAGAGAGCTTCAGCGGGTCTCGTTGGAGTATTCTGTTGAGTAACGATCAGCACACGCGTTTGAGGAAACTACCCAAGGCAGGGGAAAACCCTGCCCGAGTGGAACAGAGAACAGTCTTCAGAGTTCGGAGGGCCGAGAATAATCTGCGTTCCCGCCAGCCACAGTGGGAATCTTTTTGGTCACAGGCCGTCGCACAGAATTCAGAAGGGTATTGCCTCAGCAGTAGGCCAAAATTCTCTCCAAGGGCTGCTGTGGTCCCACCTAACCAAGCTTAAAAGCAAGACTTAAAAGGATCACGTGGTTTTCAAGTAACTGCCTCTCAGACAAAGCTCAGTAATACTTCCAGCAATACAGAAACATCCAGTTGCCAATTAAGGACTAACAGTCCTGCAAAGAAGCAAGCAAACAGAACCCCACACTAAGGAGAAAGAGCCAGTCAGTGGACTGGAAGACAGACTCGGAAGACAGAATTAGTAAGCGGGGACATTGAAACGGTTACTAGAACTGCGTTCCGTATGTTCAGGAAGGTAAAGGACGGACGGAGCATGTTAAATAGACCCCTGGAAGACCCACATTGGAATTGCAGAGATGAAAAACCCCACGTCTGAGGTGGAAAGCATCGGGTGGGATTAAGTGTACATCGGACCCCACAGAAGAAAAGATGGGTACACGTAAAGGTGAGGCAACAGAAATGATCCAACAGGAAGCTGAAAGGACTAAAAAAAGAAAAAAAGGGGGGGGGCACATCATCCACAAGTTATAAAGCAGCCTCAGATGACCCTGTTTGTGGATAATTGTAGGCCCTGAAAAAGGCAGCTGGGACTAATGGCCCCAAATTTTCCCAGTTTGATGAAAACCCGTAAACCCCCAGATAAAAGGACCATAATGAATCCTAAGTAAAAGAACTATGGAAAAACTACCCCAGGGCATACGGTAATCCGGTTCCTTAAGGCCAGTGATAAAAAAGACTTCTTAGCCAACCTTCCCTGAAAGAAAACGGAGATACATAGGCTTAGCTTACGTTTCTTGAAACTAGTATCTTTATTTTACGTAAAAATTTTGAACTCATAAAGCAAATAGAATAAGTTTCTGTTAAGTAACTGACTTCAGCCCAAATGGGATTTAATTTTTCTAAAGGTAGGCTCAGTAGGCTTTATTTAAATAAACGTTGCTCATTTAGGTATTTCAATTAATGTTTTTTAACATGAGAACTTTTTGACTGCTGATTGTGAAAGCCACTAAAACCACAAGCTGAAGCGGTATTAATAAAAATATATTCTATGGTACAATTTGATACAAGGCTTTGAAAATTTTCTTTTTTTCTGAGGGATCCAATCAGGTTCAATGACAGGCCTAAGAGTTTCAGAATTACTACATATAAGCAATGATTTTGTGGTCTCTTATAGGCCTCTCTATGAATAGAGAGTGTTGTTTTTAAAACTAAAAGAATGAAATGTATTTCTCAGCTGTGAGACTGGTGTTTGTTTTCATGTTGCACAGTACTGCGTTCGGGCTTGAACTCGTACACAGGCTTCTATGCCTACCTGAAATGAGGCAGTTCCTGCCCTTGCCCTTCATGCTTATTAAACACGAATGAGCCTGTGCACACATACAAGATATTGAAAACTGTGACAAAATGTCCCCCGCTTTCTTAGGGATGGCAGGATAATCTTCTGTCACAGAGACAGAGGGAGTCTAGAAAGTAAGATCACCTTGAACATAAGATCCTTCCTCTTCCCTCAAAGGCAAGTTCTCAGGCTGAGCAGGCATTCTGAGAAAGTGCCCCCGCCCAGAGGGGGCGCCTGGGTGGCTCAGTTGGTTGAGCCTCCAGCTTGGGCCCAGGTCATGATCTCAGGGCTCGCGAGTTCAAGCCCCACGTCGGGCTGTGTGCTGACGGCTCAGAGTGTGGAGCCTGCTTCAGATTCTATGTCTCCCCCTCTCTCTGCCCCTCCCCTGCTCACGCTCTGTGTCTCTCTGTCTCTCAATAATAAATGTTAAAAAAAAAAGTTAAAAACAAAAAAAAAAGTGCCCATGCCCAGCCATGCAGCTGCGCGTGCGTGTGTGTAAGATACGGTGTGTATGTTACAAAACCTTCACAAAGAGGAGAGAAGCCTGCTTTGGCATATTTCTCTTGCATACGCGTGTAGACTGTCCCGGGTGCACCCCCGAGGCCTGACATTCCACTTAGGAGACTCCTGCTTTACAGCGTAAATGCCGCCGTCGCATTTCATGGGTTTTTCTTTTTTTCTTCAGGCAGATTTTGATGGGCAAGGTGGGAAGCTTGAGGGCTTGTGGATTTTGCGGTCTGATACAAGAGCAGTCTTATTTTTTTGATAGAATACCCGTGAAAACAAACAGCCAAGACCTTTCTCTTTTAAAAAAACGTTTTTAATGTTATTTTTGAGAGAGAGATACAGAGTGTGAGCGGGAGGGGCAAAGAGAGAGGGAGACATAGAATCCGAAGCATTCTGATGTGGGGCTCGAACTCCCAAACTGTGAGATCCCAAGTCAGACGCTTGACCGACTGAGCCACCCAGGCGCCCCCCAAGTTTGTCTAGGTGTAACACACGATTCCAAATATTTTCCTTCCTTGTTGACGAGGAGGTTCAGATTTCAGGTCTGGATTTGCATGATGAATTTCTAAAAATCACATTTAAAATAAATAATCTTGATGTCCATCTTTGTCAACATATCATTGTCTTGTTTTCTCCCTTTCTCTGGACCTGGGTTTAGCCCTGCTGCGACAGCTACAGAGTAGCATTTAGCCTGTACCTGGGCCCCCACATCCGTAAGCTTTTAGAGCCTGGCATTTTCTGGATCCTTTTTCCTCCCACCTTGCCTGTGATTGCATATGAATACCTTGTTTTCACCAGTTGGGGCATTCCCAGTAAGCAGTGATTTTTTTGGGGTGTGTCTTTAAAGCATTGGTTCTTAGCTTTGGCTGTATGTTAGAATCACCCAGGGAGATACTCGACATACAGCATCCAGGCCCTATCTCCAGACGTTTCTATTACAACTTGATGTAGATGGGGTCTCAGCATCAGTATTAACCAAACAAAAAAAAAAAAAAGAAAAGAAAAAAATTCCTCCCTTCCAAATGATTCTGATTTGGAGTCAGGGTTGGAAACCTTTGCTTTAAACCATGGTCTCCTCACGTTTGCTGACGGGTTTTGACACGGTGGCCCCAATTCCCACTTTCTGCTGAACGTCTTTCCCGGCACAGCAAGGCTGTGCGTGTGTTTATGCCCAGGGCAGATGGTATTAGACCGTTATTCCTGAGCCCTAACTGCTTTTTCCCCATTGGGAGGATTCAGCTTATAAATACAGCTCCTTTCACAAACATAGGGGTCTGCGCTTTAGAGCAGCCGGTCTTTGGAAATACAGCGAAACCTGGAAAAGACTTGCAGAAATTCAGAAAAGGTTGTTAATGCTCCCTTTGTGTGCTTCCCCCCGCCCCCCCCCCCCCCCCCCAGTGAGTGCTGCAGGGAGCTGTTGGATACGGTAGATAACTATGCGGTGCTCCAGCTGGACATAGTGTGGTGTTACTTCCGCTTGGAACAACTGGAATGCCTTGACGACGCAGAAAAAAAACTAAACTTGGCTCAGAAGTGCTTCAAAAATTGTTACGGAGAAAACCATCAGAGGCTGGTCCACATAAAAGTATGTTACTGTACTTTGTTTATGTATCATCGAGCCCATGTCTAGAACTTGAGCTCTATTCCCGTTAAATAAATATTCCTGTTGGAGATGGCCGCCAAAAGGCGATTTGATGGTCGCGTGCATGGTGCTCGTTTTATGCGCTTTTTCGGTGGGGTGGTTAAATGTTCTACAAGGTGGGCTGCTCAGCGTGTAGCCAGAGGAACACAGTTTTCCAGCCACAAAACCCCCGCTGATGGTCACCCCGACCGAGAGAGCTTGGTGACTGTGTTCAGTAGAGTCTCGTGGAAGATTTAAATGCAGGAACAAAATAGACATTTTGAATGGTAACAGTTCCCACGAGTGAGTCACAGCTCGAGAACTGTGATTTGAATAGGATTTTTCTAAGGTGATTTCCACAGGTCAGCAGAATTCTGCTTGGAAATCTCAGGGCAGCATAAAACCTCCCTGGTTTGGGTTTTTGTGTACTTCCTTCCCCTCCAGGAGGAATAAACGTTTTCGTTACGCTGTTTTGCCCCTGTGGGGATGAAAGGGATCACAAGGGTGAACGTTACAGCTCTGTAATTAGAAACAAGACCATTTTATCCTTTTTTCTTCCCCAATAATTTTAGGGGAACTGTGGGAAAGAGAAGGTGCTGTTTTTAAGACTTTACTTGCTTCAAGGTATCCGAAATTATCACAGTGGAAACGGCGAAGAGGCTCGTGAGTATCTCAACAAGGTAAGAAAGTGAATACTCCGAAGTGGTAGCCGTTTTCACCTACCTTTTTTTTTTTCATCCCCCAAAGTTAAGTATTTCATAAACTCAGCAGTTTGTGACTTGTAAAGGACATGCATGTATCTCCCGTGTTCTCTGCCTCGTACATACCACAAACATACTTGTGTCCGTTAGGGTGTAGGTGAGATGCTGTGATAAGGAAACCTCAACAAGACAGTGGCTGTAATTGGCTAGAAGTTTCCATGCCTGTCTGCCATCTGGCAGTGGAGAGGTGAGCAGGCGGGGTCAGTAGAGCAGCTCCGCCGGCCTGTGTGCGGCAGCCAAGGATGCTCCTGTCAGTCCCCTTCCAGCCAGCAGAGGGGGCAAGAGAGAGTCCAGGGCGGCCTCGGGAAGGGCCGGAAGTTGGGGCTGTCACTCCTGCTACGTGCCCCTGGCCGGGACTTAACCCCCTGGCTACACCCAGTTGCAGGAGGGGGTGAGAAATGCCGTGTGCACAGCTCCAGCTCAGGGGATTTGATTACATAAACGGGGGAGATGGTGGATACCGGCCCCTCCCATGATACTCCAGAGGCCTGTTGCCTTCTGTTACCTTATGATACATCACATGCACAGCGTGGGATCTGTAGGGATCTGTAGGGATCTGTATTCTACTCGAGCTAGTTGATGACAGGTAGAGGTGAAGAGTTTTTATCTAAAATCTGACACACCCCTCAATCACATAGGGTACAAGCTAATTTCTTTCAGGCTTTAGCCTTGTGTTCAGCTTTAATGTTGTTATAGTTAATGATTCGTGTATTTTTTCCTTGTCTGCAGGCACGTCAACTCTTCAAAGAGCTATATATTGATCCATCAAAAGTTCACAATTTGTTGCAGTTGGGATTTACTGCCCAGGAGGCCCGGCTTGGCCTGAGGGCATGTGACGGGAACGTGGACCACGCGGCTGCCCACATTACCAACCGCAGAGAGGTACCTTAACGTGGTCGCGGCGACACTGGGGCTCCGCCTTTGCGTAGGTGTGAAACTTGAGGCAATAGCAAGCCTGTTTCCAAAACGCTATAGCTCTTGGATTGGAAGGAAGAGAAAGAGATTATTCCGTGGTAGTTATTAACAACAAGGAGCTCTTTATACTTCGGACTGGGAAGAAACAGGAGAAACTTGTGTCGTTTAATTGAATTCATCTTCAGGCAGCGTGGTTTCCTCAGTTTATTTTCTGCTGCGGCGGCAGTAGCTCATAAGCGCGTTGTCCAGGTAGCCTGTCTGCGCGGGTCTTTGCTCTCTTTCTCTCTCTTTGCTTACCATGGTAGATTCCGGAAACCAGTTTAAAGGGGGGCTTTGTTTTCCCTTGGAGCCGTAGCTGTAGTTTGGGATGGCATTCTTAGCTGGCAACGTGAGTCAAGTCATAGGAGCAGTTAACATTATGAAGGCGAAGGGACAAAACTGTAATAATTTGGAACAATTATAAATAAGTAGACTTTCGGGGGCACCCGGGTGGCTCAGCGGGTTAAGCATCCAACTCTTGACTTCGGCTCAGCTCATGATCTCACGGTCTGTGGGTTCGAGCCCCACATCTGTCAGTGCAGAGCCTGCTCGGGATTCTCTGTCTCCCCCGCTGTCTGCCCATCATCCACTTTCTCCCTCTCTCTCTCTCTCTCTGTCTTTCTCTCTCAAAGTAAACATTAACAAAAATAATTAAGTAGATTTTGGAGTTGGGGGGCATGTTACCATATCTAATATGCTCGTTTTCAGTAAAAGAGTATTTGGTCGGGAAAGCCCAGTGTGGTCCCTGGCCTGCCTGGTGCTGGAGCGGGAGTGGATCCGTGGGCCAGTTACACAGCAGCCAGTCTGAAGGGCTGTTTTGGCTTCACCTTTTAAGACCCCAGCTGGTAGCTACCTTTCTGTCTGCCAGTCTGCCCGATTGCCCTCCTGATCATGGTCCGTTGGGTCTTGCTGTAGAAGTCAGTGAGTGGGTAAAGGCAGAGACTTGGAAAAGCTAAGTTTTGTGTGTTTTTGCATTTCACACAGTCTTATTCAGTACTAGGGCGCCTGTGTGGCCCAGTCGGTAGGGTATGCAGCTCTTGATCTCAGGGTCGTGAGTTCAAGCCCCACATTGGGGATAAGGCTTAAAAGTAGATGAATACATAAATAAGTTCAGTACTAGGAGAAAAGCAAGCATTGCTGAGACTGCATTTGTTACGTTAATTTTGATTGTAAGATTTCACTAGCATTTGGAAAGCCAGCATTTTAAAATGAGACACTGAAAAATATTTCTCATAATCTTTCCTTACATTTGTATATACTTTAGAGTTTATAAAAAACATTCTCAGGGTCATGATGTCACTCAGTTCTGCCTGTGATCGCCTGAGGCCGCTGGGGCAGATAATTATCAGTTTTACAGATGAGGAAAACTGGGGCTCAGCAGTTGACGTTTCTGGGGTTGTGGGTCAAATCAGTGGTAAAACCTGAACTGAGACTCTGGTTTTCTCATGCACTTTCCACGCCCATCTGACAGCAGCATTCTGATGAGTTTTTACCAAAGGTTCTGAAAAGCCAAGAGATACTGTGAGGGGGCAAAAATGACCACTTCCTGACTTTATAAGTAGCAAAAATAAATGTTAAAGAACAGTGGAGTCCTACCATAGTGCATTTACTTAACCAAGTCCTAAGCCCTTGGAGAAAATCAAGGGCAAGATGGTGTATGCAGAGCGATTGACCCGGTTCACTCTTGGACCCGGTGGACGTGTTCGGGGTGCTTTGGGTTGAGAGCAATAAAAACCCCAATCCAAGCTGGCTTAAACTCTGGGCAGGAAATTACTGGCCTGCTTCGCTGCTCAGAGGCAGCATGAGTCTCCCTCAGGTTACTTGGGCCAGTGGCTTCCCCCTGGGGCGGAGAGCTTGGCTTCCGGGTCTGTCCACTGTCTAGTCAGGGTCCTCTCCTCACCCCAGGAGCTCGGTCTGAGCTTCAGAATCATCTGAGCAACCCTGAGCTGCTCGCTGACTGGCTGCCTTCTAAGCAGTCACTGTGGGGGTGGAGGAGGGAAGACACTAGAACCCCCCCCCCCCCACAGCCCTTCCTGGGGCCTCCCTGGGGCTCGTCCTGAGTACAGGCTGGTTCCCCTTCGGGCCAAAGCAGCAGACGCTGAGGTGGCCGCAGTGCTGAAGGGCTGGGCGGCAGGGAGAGGCGGATGTCCTCGTTCCCCCGACGCCCCCGAGCCCGCTCCGCGTGGGAGGCTGGGCTGGGTACTCGGCACACAGTGCAGTGCCCACTGTCCTCCAGTTGGTCTGCTTTGTGTCTCCGGTTTCTAGTATAAAGAGAAACGTCAGAAAAGATTGTGTATCCTCTTGTGTACCGATACGAATAAGAGCTGGTGTAGACATTTGTAATTAAACAGAACTCCGTGAGGCTCCAACTCAGTCTCAGGTCTGTGTGACGTGAGCCCCGTGTCTCCCGGCTGGCTGCGTCTTGCTCTGGGTTCGACACCATGCACGTTTTTTAGCCCTTTGAAATACGAGTGGAAGAAGCCGAAATCGGGAGTGGTGATGGGCAGGGTGAAGGCAGCAGCTTGGGCGGCGGGGAGGCGCGAACAAAGGTGGAAACGTGAGGGCCGCGGAATCGCTCTGCTGGCCTGCGTGGCTGTGGCGCCGGCAGGATGGGGGCAGCTTGGGGGCGTGGGGGCCGGGGGGCGAGGAAGGGGCACCGGCACCTGATCAGGTGGGGCTCGGAGCAGGGGTGAGATGGCCCGGCCTCGGCCTGCGCGGGGCGCCGCGGGCAGTGCTGGGGTGGGGGACTCGCTCCAGCTGAACACAGGTGAAGGGGGCTGGCCCGCCGCGATGCCCCTGGTGATGCAGGTGCTTACCGGCACCTTGTCCGCTTTGAAACAGGAATTTAGTCTAAGGACGCCTTCGTCCCCGGGGGTGTTTGGGGGAGTCACTCGGTTCTGTGAGTCCTCCTGCTGACTCTGCGGGAATTTCTGGCTGCGCCGTGAGGACTCCTTTCTTCCTAAGAGATGAGGCCGCGGCCCCCCCGTGTGCAAGAAGATGGGGGGCACTTGGTGCTTGGGGTGAGCCACGGAGGTAGGAACAGACCTAACAGAGGAGAAAGAGCCATCTTCTCCACTGTTCTCTCTGTGTCGGGTGAGAACTAGCCATGTCCAGAATTGTGCAGAAGCCCTCATCCCAGCTCTGCGGTCAACTGTGACCTTGGTCCGCAGGCCACTTAACTTTCTTTAGAGATTTTCTGTCTTCTCATTGGCAAAATGATGAGGTCGGATTAAACTAGTGCTTTTCAGAGTTGTTTTAGCTTGTTTTGTTTTCTGTCAGCAAAATCCGTTTTTTAAAAATTACATTTGTTTTCAAAAATTCTGAACTCTCTTCAGTGGGGCTGGGATGGGAGAGAAGAGGCTAGAACTCTCCACAGCCCTTCTCAGACTCTCACGGCAACAGCAGGCACTTACGAGACCCGGGGTCAAGAACTGTGGGACTAGATGACCTTTGTCACCTAACATTGACCATTCTGGAGGTTTTAAATAGGCTAATAGGCCCTAGGAGGCATCTGAGTCCCTGCTGCCTGGAGTGGGGTGGGTAGGGTCTGCAGCTTTGCGGTCACCTGGGACACTGCCCCCAACCCCCGTTCAGAGTCCACCATTTTAACAAGATCCCCGGGGATTAATCAGGGGCCAGGAAGTACCAGCCCCCCAGAGAGGGTCCATCCGCTTCTCTGGCCTGGCGGCAATGAGCTCCCTGGTTCCGAGTGGCCTGTTCTGGTCGGGATGGCAGTGACTAAGAGGCACTGTCTTCCGGGCCTGGAGGGAGGTCTCCAATCCCCACGGGCCCTGCCCCAGGGGCAGCGCGTGCCCCCTGCCCTTGCAGCCCTCATGCTCTTGCTTGGGTAAGACATGCGGAGAGCGGTTCACTCCCCTTTTGTTACTTGCTTGGCCCGTCGACCCCAAGAATCCTACAGAGCATACCGAGAGGTCTCCCTACGGAATCCCAGTCCCCAACTCGGTGACTTTGCTGTTTTCCTAAAGGAATTGGCCCAAATAAGGAAAGAGGAAAAAGAGAAGAAAAGACGCCGGCTGGAGAACATAAACTCTTTGAAAGGAATGGGCTACTCTACTCACGCGGCCAAGCAGGCCCTGCATCAGGCCAGCGGGAACCTGGATGAAGCCCTGAAGGTAGCGCATCCCCCGGGGCCTCTCGGCCTGCCCTGAGTGCCCCTGGTGTGGCCGCGGGGCCCCTTCTTCCCCTGACCTCCTCTCCGGTGTCCCCCCGCGGCACACGGAGCCCCCCTCCCAGGGCCTTTGTCCCCAGTCCTGGCATGGATCTCAGGGTCCGTTCTCATTCTCGGACCCAGTGACGGGGCCAGAAGGACAGACCCCACCTCGGTGCCCGCCCACTGTTGGGCAGCGTCCGTGGGGCAGAACTCTGCGTGAGGTTTCTGTTTGCAGCACCAGGGGTTGGCAGTGACGCAGGAAGGGGACGGTGATGAAAGTTGCAGTATAGTTTTCTTTTCATTAAAACGTTTTATTTGAATATCGTGTTGTTTCTTGATGCAGTCAGTACACGCTGACCTCAGGGAGCGCAGAGTGTTGGGGAGACAGAACACAGCGGAGCGCGGCCGCCGTGTGCGAGCACAGCACGTTGGGGGCGGGCCTGCAGCTGCGTTGTGGGGGATCACGCCCCCGGGGGCGCCTCTCCAGCAGATGTGGGGCACCCTGAGGGGAGCAGGAGCCCCGGGGAGCTGCCGGGGTTGTGCTTGCCGGAGGCTGGGGCCGGAAGGGCGGGCGTCCCCTTGTCGCTCTGCCGAGGGGTTCCTGCTGGAGCCTGCCCTGCCCTTGCCTTTTATTCTCAAGACCTCCTGTCCGTTCCCCAGAGGTTTCCACAAGTAAATGTTTACCTATATATTATATATATAAATATATATGTAAATATATATAAATATATGTACAAAAACGTATATATGTGTGTGTGTGTGTGTGTATATATATATGTATGTATATATATATAAATGAATTTGAGTATCTAGTTTGGCTTCTCACATTGGAGAACTATAAAAGGCGGGGAATTCTGAACGCGTGCAGGACCGGTGGGGCACCACGGCAGGTTTGAACTGCACCAAGTCGTGCATCAATGCGTGCCACCAGTACGGAAGTGTTTAAAGGGAAAATTCCCAACAGGGTTTTTTTAGGGTTGAGTAAGCACCGTGTGATACGAAAATCAGGGGTCAAAAGAACTCTTATGCTCGTCTCGACGACATGTGAGATCTAGCTCGTGACACTTCCCAAAGAGAAGTTACATTGGTTGGCCCTGCACCGCGTGAGAAGCACTGGCGTGTGTAGCCTTTTGTGGCCTGTCGCCCCGGAGGCTGAGCCCTAACGCAGCTGGGGTTTCCTTGGTAGCTTCCCACCCGGGCGCTCCCGTCCCTTCCTGGGTCCTCAGAAGGGATCTTTTGGTCTGGCTAACCTCGCTCATCCTGCAGATGTTACCTGGGGCAGGAAGCTTTCGAACACCGGCATCCCCGCCCCGCCCCGCGTCTGCGTTCGGGGCCCCCTTTCTCTGCTTTCTCAGCACCCTTTGCCTGGCCCCCCCGCGGCGCCCTTGGTGCCGCGAACTTGCGTGTTGGTGCGTCCCCTGGCCGTGTCTGCCTAGCACAGAACAGGTGCTTGGTTTGTCTAAGTGAGCAGGTGTTCGTGATGAGTGAAGCATGTCCCTGTGTGTTTGTAGATTCTTCTCAGCAATCCCCAGATGTGGTGGTTGAACGATTCCGATCCCGACACCAACAACCATCGAGAAAGTCCTTCCCAGGAAAACATCGACCAAGTAAGTCGGGATGGATCCGCGTCCCTCCGCCTGCACGGCCTTGCGTGGGATTGCCTAGGGTGACAAGGTTGGCGGCAGGACGGGGCTCCAGGCGTGACTCGGGCCCACCCCAGGCGGCCAGCCAAGCACGCGGCAGTTGCAGCGGGTGGAAGTGGAGTAGGAGGCATTTCCTTCAAGAACAGGACGTCAGGAAGCAACTGGAAGTTCTCGGGCTTTTCTCCTTGTGTGTGCATACAGTACTTTACACACCAGGCACGCTTCTTTCAGCCCGGTTCTCTGCCTGTGACCTAAAGAGACGTCACTCTGGCGACTCTGTCCACATCTTCCCTCCCCTGGTAGTACACCTAGTATGTTGTGACTGCTTGACTGACGGTCCAAGCGGCGAGGGTTATCTCTTCCCTGCCGGCCCACAAGCCCGCTGTGGCTGGGCACTGGCACGTTTGGCTCGTGTCTTCCTCGGTCCCTTCCAGGCAGCCTCGTGTGCACACCGGTGCTAAAGAGCAGTGCGCACAGTAGGGCAGCCTGTACGCGTGCCATGGGTTTAAACACGTGTTCCCGCTAGGGCCGTCCTGGCGGGGGCGGGGGCCGGCTAGGGGTGTTGGACGGGTGTCGGCCGTGCGCAGCCGAGGCCCGTCAGCGCCGGCTGCCCCCTCCCTGTGTCCTCCCCCAGCTGGTGTACATGGGCTTTGACGCGGCAGCAGCCGACGCTGCCTTGAGAGTGTTCAGGGGGAACGTCCAGCTGGCAGCTCAGACCCTTGCCCACAACGGAGGAAGCCTTCCTCCTGACGTGCATCTCTCGCTGGAAGGCTGTTCGTCGACACCATCCACGTCCCCTTCCGACTCCGCAGGTAGGTCTGAGGTCTCGAATGCCGACTTGAGAGAGGCCTGCTGACCGGAAGCTGACGGGGGAGGGGCGTGACGAGCTGTCGTGGGGACTGACGCGCCTACTGGGCGTAGGCCCTGGTCTGCGCTTGGGCTGCCCGGAGGGCGCGGCCGGGCTTTGTGGAAGTCGCCGGGGGTCCCTTGCAACTTTCTGCGGCATTTTCTCCTTTTTCTCCTCCTCCCCCTCACCTCAGCTGTTCCCACACCCCTCTGTTGCAGGTGCCTCTAGTGCCTCAACAGATGAAGATATGGAGACAGAAGCGGTCAATGAAATATTGGAAGATATTCCAGAACATGAAGAAGATTATCTTGACTCGACGCTGGAAGATGAAGAAATTATTATCGCAGAGTACTTATCCTATGTAGAAAATATAAAGTCAGCAACAAAAACGGAATAATGGGCAGAAATCAGTACTGAGTTTCTGCTTATAAATTCTGTCATTATGAAAAGTCCAATGCAGGTCGTCTTTTTTTTCCTTCTTTTTATCTGATTTTGCTCCAAGAGTGCTTCCTTCTTGGGCATAGGAGGGGCGGGCAGGGAACGGGCCAGCCGTGAAGGTGAGAGGAGATGTGGGGGTGGGGGTGGGGGTGGGGGGAGCGTCCAGATCTATTTCCTCTTCATTTTGCCCGGCTCTCCCGCCCTCCTCAGCCCACTGCTGCTCTCTTCCTTCTTCCCACCATGCAGCTCTGCCTTTCAGCTTCAGCCTCGCTGCCCTGTCGCTAAAACATCCTTAAAGTCTTCAACCGTTCCAAGTGCCCCGGGGACCTAGGGAGGAGGCCTCCCCTCCAGTAGCCATACCGCACTGTGGCAGACTGAAAGCTCGGGTTCTGTGCTCTTAGTTTAGTAAAGTATGCACTTGTAATTCAAGGTTGAAGTTGAGAATTTATAGACGTGCAAAATTCTTCTTTACAAAAATAAAATCCTTTTATTAAACAGGAAAGTCCTTAAATGCTGACCAAAGCACCTTATTTTTCATTAGCACTCTCAGATGCTGTGCTGTCATATTAAACTCCCTGCCGGCTGAGATACCTGTCAGAGATTATTAAGATATATTTTCTCCAGGTTTGTGGGTTTCTTTGGTGTATCTGTGTTACAGAAGACTGCTTCCAAAGGTACGTAGCTGGCCTCTTAATGGCTCACGTGTCCACTCTCGGTGCACCGCACATTCCCCTGTAGATGTGTTAAATGAAAACCCGTCCCGGCACTAGGACACGGCTGGCAGCAGCCGTGCCAGATGTGTTCCTGAGCCTCTCCTCTTCCTGCCCTTCCGGAAGTCTCTGGAAGCGCCTGTGACCATCGAGGGCAGATGGGTCACATCACTGCCATCGACGGGCTGGGGGAAAATGCTTCAGCTGTTTCACTAATCATTTTCACAGAGCTTCAACAGCCGTCCAGTTTGGGTGGGTGGGAATCTTTTCTGTCATTCTTTTCAAGTGGATGATACGGTTGGAAATAAAAGGTGGAAAAGGTATTCAAAAATCGTCAGCCTAACTTTGCAATAAGTTGCTCAAACTCCCTACGCTGCCCTACGTGCTGAAAATGTCTGGGTGGTCTGGAGTTTCCTTTAGACTCCAGGTGCTTGCTGCCATCGACGTCCTCTAAAAAGATGGGACGTCCAGAGCAGGGCAGAGGCTGACGGTGGGGAAGAGGACGACACAGAGGGGAGGGGAGTCTGGGCTGTCAGGGTCTCTCAGCCTCGCCTGAGACCACGTCTCACTCGGATTTCGGGTCTGAATTGCAGCTTTTAGCCAATCCCTGTCCTGGACTTGGGCCAGGCATGGCTTCTAGCTTCCCAAGGGCTCTTTTGACGGTCATAAACGGGCTAGGGAAGCAGAGCCACGCGAGCAGGGCTCGGACGCGGCTTCATTTTCTCGTGAAGAGACGCACAGAAGCCAGTTCTCGAGTGAGGGACCGTCCTGGGCACATACCACGTAAGGAGGGCGGCCCGTCCGGACTTGGGAGACAGGCTCCGGTCCTGGCTTTGCCTCCAGCTGGTGGTGTGAAACTAGACAGAAAGTGACTGAGTGCCACTCCCCGCTCTGGAGGGCAAGAGAAGCCACAAAGGACACTTGTGATGAAAATCTGCCCCCAAGTCTTTAAGGAGTATGGCGAGGCTGAGTCACAGAGGAGGTAGGCCTTGGAGGAGGCTCTCCCTGGAGAGTCAGAGGAGAAGGGAGAACATTCCAGACCTGGGGCCAATGAGGAGGCAGCACAGGCCAAGTGCGCCACATTCGTGAGGTTACAGCCGTTCTAGACCCACCAGAGGATGGACTGGGGGCAGAGAGAGGTCGGAGGGACTGCCGAGTGCAACCACAGAGCGCCCTGAAAGGCGGGCAGGGGGTCTAGATTTGAGTGGCCGAATACGCGGGCCATTAGGGGTTCGAGAACTCCGGGCAGCAGTGGGTGCAGGTGTGTGTCCGCTAGACGTGCCGCCCGCACCACATCCGACGCTCATCCTTCTCCAGTGAAATGCCACCCGCTCTTGGCTTTGGTGATCCGGGTCCTGACCCTATTTCCCGCCCATGTCCCTAAGTACTTCTGTCCTTCCCTATTCAATGTTATTTATCAAAGGCAGAGGATACCTGGTTATCTGGTCTTTACATCCTCAACGTCTCTAGCAAAGGCTTGTGTGTTGTAGAAACAAATTCCTTGAGCATATTCTGCCACGTAAATACAAAACGACAGTTTTCCGTTTCCTGCTCTCTTCCCGGAGAGGCAGGCGGGAGAACAAAAAATGCGGCAGCTCCTGTTTTCCCATCTGCGCCCAGCGGCTGTTTCTCCGGGGATATCACAGCTTGTGTGTTCTAGTCTCTGTTGTGGTTGGACGGGACGGGGGACCTGAGATGACGCGGGAGCCAAAGCTGTAGACGCAGGAACCCGGCATCGGCTGTGCCACCGGGGAGCGTCTGGTCACTCGAGCGGCCTCTCTGCCAGCGACGCAGAGATACCGGCGCAGGTACTCGAGGTGGTCCCTCTCCCCGTCCTCCCTGAAACGCACCTCCGCTCCCCGGGAAGCTGCCATGGCCGGCAGGCCCCTGCAGCCGCAGCGGCGGCACCGAGAAGGGCTAGGGAGCGAGGGCTCCCAGACGCAGCGGGCAGAACGCGCCGAGCCCCACGCCAGACCGCAGGGAAGGGACCCTCCTCCCTTCACGCAGAGCGGGAGCTCCGAAGCAGGGGTGACGCGTCCCCGTCGCCACCTAGACAGGCTGAAGAGCCGGGTCCTCGCCCTCTGGCCCCTCCCCGCGCGAGTGACACTGTAGGGGCCATCAGGCCTCAGCCCCTCACGTCGCCCCGGAGGAGGGGCAGGCCCAGGCCGGGTGCGTGAGCCCCCCGGTTCCGGGAACCCCTCCTCCTCCTGAGAGGAAGGCGAGAGTTTGCGGAACAAAAGACATATTTCAGGGCGCTTTGAAAGGCGTGTATTTCGGTTCTTCGCGAGTGTCCCCCAGTTTGCCAAACTAACGACAATTGCGGCTCGGTGGCTTTTTGAAGAAATCCCCGTTTCCTCCCAGGAAAGGCTTGGCTTCTGGGACCTCTGCGGGGCCGCAGACCCTGGGTCGGGAGGGTCCCGCGGGCCAGAGGCGCAGACCTGAGGGCGGGGGCCACTCGGCCGGGGGGGGGGAGGGGGGGGGAAGGGGGGGAAGCGGGGGGGGAAGGGTCGGGCTGGAGGGGAGGGCGGAGGAGACTCCGTCCCCGAGGGCGAGCACGGTCCCCCTCCACGGGACGGGGCTGCCAAAGTCCACGGACACGGAGGACGGGCAGAGCCCACTGCCCAGGTCGCGGGCGGGGGTCCGTCGGTCCGCCGGCGGGTGGGTCTCGGGCGCTCAGGCCGGCTGCAGGGGCGCGGCGGCGCAGCCCACCTTGTTGCTGAAGAGGCGGGAGCGGCCGCGCGCGGGGGCGGCGGGGCGCGGCGGCGGCGCGCACGGGAGGCCGCGCACGTCCCAGAGGCGCAGCGCGCCGTCGTGCGAGGCCGTGTAGAGCACCTGGCCGTGCACCTGCGGGCGCGGGGCGGCGCGTGGGGCGGCGCTGCGGGGGCGCGGGGCCAGCCCTCCCGCCGCGGGGCCCGCAGCTCCGGCCGCCGGCCGCCGGCGCGAACGCCACCTACCTCGCCGACTCCGCCGGGGGAGCCGGGGCTCGGGGCGCCGGGGGCGGCCTCCCCCTCCCCGCCGAGGCCGCCGGGCTCGCCCTTGCTCCAAGCCCGGGAGCCGGGCGGGAGCGCCTACCTGGATGCAGTTGATGACGAAGGCGTGACCGCGGAACACCCTCTGCAGCGCTCCAGACTCGGCGTCGAAGGCGCGCGCGCGGGCGTCCCCGCTGCCCGTGAACACTGCGAACACAGGGCCACGCTGCCTCCACCTCCTCCGGGCGCCGCGGGGCGGGGAGCAGGGAGGGGCGGGGCGGGAACGGTGACGCCCGGCCGCCCGCCTCACGGGGAAGCCAGAGGGTCCAAATAGGAACTAGCAGAAGCCCCTTGAAAGGAAGGAGGCGGCACCTTCATTATCCTACCACGTGCCTGGCAATGCAGGGTGACCACCCCCTCCTTGCGCCGCGGCCAGCTCCGCACGACCGCGGCTGCGCCGGCGCTGCCCTCTCAGGTGCTCCTGCTCCTCCTGAGTACCAACCACCTCGACCCACGTTCCCTCTCAGACCATTCGGTGGAAGCCTTTTAAGCCTTTGGTGAGGCGTGGCTTCCCTGCTACAAAGCCCCTCCCTGCCTTGGGGTGGGGGCAGTCATACACCCCCACCATCTGAGCAGCCTACTGGGGCAAGGACCAACCAGAAATTCGTTCCTCCGCCTCCTCGGTGATGAACCTGGCCCTCCAAACAGAGCCTCTGGGGTTCGCTAGAGTGCCCCCGCCCAACCCCTCACAGGGGAAGCCCCGGGATTCCGCCTTCCTTGTGCCTTTTCCTACATTAGAACTTAGGTCAAGAGTTCCCAGACTCCGGTGATCACCTGGAGGGCTGGCTAAGACCGATTGCCGGGCCCACCTGAGTGTCTGTGTTAAAAGGTCTGGGAACCTACATGTCTAACCAGTTCCAGGTGCTGCTGCTGCTGGTCAGGCACCGCACTGAGGACACTGACCATAAGAACTCCCTCGTTTATTTATTGTCTTAGCCTGGGTTCTCCCAGAAGTGAGCCCTGACACTAGGATCTGGGTGCAAACACTTTGTGAGCGCATTCCACGAGGTGGGGAGAGAAACAAGAAGGAAGGAGGCCCATACAGGTGTATTAGTGAGCAGGTGACTGCTGGGGCCCTTGGGAGAGGGTGCAGAGCATGTCTAAGAGTTGTCCCCCGGCGGCGGGGGGGGGGGGGGGGGACAAGGATGCTGGACGACTAATCCACAGTTCCCATCAGTCATTGGTCGAGGGCCTCTCTTGCGGGCATCAGGAACCAGCCCTCCTCCGACCTGCTCCTCACAGGAAAACACCCCAGCGCAGAGGACCTCAGCTGAGGGAGCAGAAGTTACCCACAGCACCTGCTACCCCCACCCCGCAGCCTAGCGAGCCATGGGGCCTCCCTAGCCTCGGGGATCTATTCCTTACCCCGCTAACTGCTTCACCTGCCTATTCCCAGCCTTGCTGCTAAAGCCACTGGTGAATGCGGCTCTGGGGGGAGGGCGGGTTCCTTCCTGGGTCTCTTCTGTTCCTTTCTGCTTCCCCTCCCCCAACCCAGTGTGGCTGCTGGGCACCCTGTGGGTGAGAAGAGGGTCAGGAATTCAGTCTGATCAGCCTGCACCCTGTTGGCAAAGACCACGGACCAATTTCCTTAATAGCGGGCAGCAGGTAGGGGCCGTCCCAGCTGCTGCCAAGGTGAGGCGCTCTGGACAGCTTTCATCTTTTTACATTAGAGGTTCTGACTTGGGAGCAGAGCCATAATCACACTTACAGGCTTGGACACAGGAAAAAGGAAAAAATAATTTTTCCGTGTCAGACACCTAAATCCTGAGGGCATCTCAGGCTCTATTTTCAGAGATCCACATTCTGCCTTCATCAAACACCTGTGCTGTGAAATCAACTGGAATTTTCTGCTGTGTCTCTTCCCACCCCTCTGCTCCCTCTGTGTGTGTGTGTGTGTGTGTGTGTGTAAAAAGAGGGGGGAAGGGGGTGCTGATGGCAACACATAACGCTGGGGATTGGGGAAACAGATACGTTCAGGAACCTGGGAGCCCCACTCCCATGCAGGTGTGATGTGATGAGGTTCGGGGGGGAGGGCGATTGCTTCTTCGAACAGTGTCTGTTTTCTGGGCATGTCTGGGGGTGAACGTGTGCCAAGCCCGCGGGACAGAGCCAGCAAAGCTCAGGTGTGTCAGTTTGAGACCTGTGGGCCAGACGGCTTGTTGCCTACCCGATAAGCCAGTCTGTCTGTCTTTCTTTCCAAACTAGCCCTGATTCATCCTGGAAGCAATATCCCAGATAAGAGATTTTATTATTTAGTCCTTGCAGGCTGTGGTCAAAGAGGTATATGCACAGAGCCTTTGGGCAGGGCTTCCAAGAAAGATCTTTTTTTGTTTTATTTTGTTTTGAGAGAGTGATAGAGTATGAGCAGGGGAGGGCCAGAGAGAGAGGGGGACACAGAATCTGAAGCAGGCTCCAGGCTCTGTCAGCACAGAGCCGGATGCGGGGCTTGAACTCATGAACTCCAATATCATGATCTGAGCTAAAGTCGGCTGCTTAACCGACTGAGCCACCCGGGTGCCCCTAAGAAAAATCTTTAAAGGGACCTCCTCAGCTGGAGCACCTGGTGGCTCAGTCGGTTAAGCATCTGACTCTTGATGCTTGGCTCAGGTCATGATATATCACGGTTTGTGGGTTTGAGCCCCATGTTGGGTCCGCACTGACAGTGTGGAGTCTGCTTGGGATTCTCTCTTCCTCTCTCCTCTGGCCCTCCCCTGCTCCTGTGCGCTCTCTCTGTCTCTCTTTCAAAATAAATAAACTTTAAAAAAAAAAAAAAAAAGGATCTACTCAGCTAAGAGATGCATCCTTTTGCCCTTCCCTCTTCTTCCTGTCTAAAACATGACATGATGGCTGGAGCTCCAGCAGCTATCTTAAACCATGAAGTCCCCTAAAGGATAGAAGATATGTGCTAAGGGTGATGTGCAAAGTGATCAAAGGAGGCTGGGTGCCTGACTGACTTGGTGCAACCATCCATTCCTGTCTAGACTGCCAGCCTCTGAAATTCTACCCGAGAAAAATAAACCACGGTTTCATTTAAAGCACTGTTATCTGGGCTCTTGTCTGTAGTCAAACCTAATGCCAGGTGAAGCCAAAGGCACGCGGCCCTCAGGTCTGGCTGGAGTAAGTAGTCTCTGTCTCACTTAGAGAATTAGAATGTGTCCGTGAGACAGTGCTCTTAACCCTGGGACTTCCGACCATTCAGGCTGCTGCACGTTCTTGTGGGGTGCAGTCAGGGAGGAATCCCCACACCCTCGTTTGGACCTTCTTTGGAAACAATGCCGCAGGCACATGTGCGTGGAGGGGGGTGGGCTGTTGGTCCTCCCGACTGGCCGCTGAGGCTCACGAAGGGAACAGTCGAGTAAGAGGTAGAGAGGCAGAGGGGCCCCGAGTGAGGGAGGACTTGGTAGGGTAAGAAGTGGAGGGCACAGGCAGGTTGGGGTGGCGTGGGGACCGCCGGGGACAAGGCTCACTTACAGGTGCCCGCGTGGTATTTGAGGGCGCTCACGCTGTGTCCGTGGGCTGCAAACGTGCGCACGCGCTCCCCCGTGTCTGCCAGCCAGCACTTGACCGTCCTGTCCGCGCTGCCCGAGTACACGTGCCGGTTCACGAGCTGGGGGGAGGGGGGAGAAGGGCGGGTCAGCACCAGACTTCCGGTCCTGCTGGCGGCAGCAGGCGACTCGGAGGCCCCCTCCAGATCTCTCTGGCTAACAGGGGAGGGGCGTGTCCGGGTCTCCCTGGAAACCGGATGGGCAGGAAATGGCCCGGCCTGCGGGACCCACCCAGCGGCCCACTCCGGTGCCCAAGAATCCTGTCGCTTTGCCCTGGGCCAAGTCACTGACTCTGCCCGCGCCTCCCTCGGCACCCTAAGAGCAAGGACCACGAAAGGTTCGCGGTGCTGTCATTACGGCTTCAGCAGCTCCCTACTGAAGAAGAGGCAGTGCCTGGGAAGGTTAACGCGAATCCACCGGCCCCAGGGGTTTCTGGCTGAGGAAAGGGCTCCCAGGGCGGGGCTCTCACTCTGCACCTTTGCACGCAGAGGTGCATACAGGAAAGAGAAAGGTCTAGAGGTACCCTGACTGGCCGCAGTTATGTCCAAGGTAGATCTTTGCCACCCGGGGGCCGTCCCTGGGTCCTGACCTCCTGCGCCTGAGGCTGCCCTGGTGGGGAGGGAGGAGGCCCTGGAGACAGGCTCCCCCACTTCCCGCCCGCCCCGGCTCACTAGAGTGGCATTCCCAGCCCTGCTTGGTGTGGTGGGAGGTAAGGAAAGGGCCTGGGAGAGAAGGGAAGGGGCTTGGGGAGGCCCCCTCCCAGGAGCACCCCCTGCCAAGGTAGTGTACTGGCCCAAGGAACTGCAAAGAAAGACTATTAAAAGAACCCTGCAGATTCCTCTAGACAAAACCCCACGCAACACCTCTGGGTAGCAGTGATGCAGAGAAGCGAAGTTGGGCGAGGAGGGCAGGCGAGAAGCCCTGGAGAGAGCTCTTCCTGATGGTGCCGGGGCCCAGAGACCCCTGGGGGAATAGGAAAGATGAGGCCCTTCCCGGGGCCCAGAGACCCCTGGGGGCGTAGGAAAGATGAGGCCCTGGGGGGGGGGGTGGGCAGCAGGCAGCTGGCCTGGAGCACGTACAGGCTGGCCACTGGCCTCCTCCACCTGCCCCAGGCCCTCCTAGCTTGAGAGCCCGATCCCGGCCACGCTCTGGGCCGCTTTCCACTCCGGTCCCCACGGCTGACCCGGTTTCCCCACGTCATCTCCCAGTTTAAATCCCAGAGGACAGGACTCTCGCTAGCCCAGGTTCTAGTTCCACCCGCAGCCACGGCACAGGTCAGACCTGGCTCTGGGCCACTCACAGGACCTCGAGGAATACACTCGGCCTCCTGGAGGCGGAGGCTGCCGCTGGTTTCCGGAGGACACAAGGGGGGACACAGACACGGCCCCTCTCCCCGGCCCTGCCCTACAGTCCTGATAGTTTACGACTTGCCCCGGCCAACAGAGCCTGACTTCTGGCCTCTCTTATTGTCCCCTCCCCAAGAACAGGGACACGTGTGACACCCACATGCCCAAGGGGCTCCAGCAGGGCTCAGGACGTCACTCAGTCTTCTGGCTACCTGCAGCACCCTGCAGGGGCTCAGCTCCTGCCCATGTTCCAGCGCCCCTGTGCTGTCCTCTTTGTGGGCAAGCCGCCCCCGGGATGCCTCCTCACGCCGCCCCCCGCACTGTGCCTGCCCCCTGCCCCGTGTTTCCTGACCGTTCCCCGGCATCTGTCGCTGTCCCCAGCATCCACGGCTGCGTGCCGCTCAGCCCACGCAGAGGAGGCGCTGAGACCCCGCGGCTGCCGGGGCGGAGGGGAGCTATCTCCTGCTCCCCACGTAGCGTGTCCCAACAACGTGGGGCCTGCCACGCTGTGTTTAAAAGTGACCAAGCGGCACAATTTCAGAGCACAAATCCGAGGCCAAGGAAACGCTCCAAGCGTGTCGCCCTTGGCGGCCTGGGGCCTCGCCGTTCCCTTGGGCTGCTTTCCCGGGGGGACGCCCACAGGGAACAGCGGGGCAGTTTGGGGAGGCCAGAGGAGGCCCGACGCAGATGGGGAAGCAGACAGACCCTGACGGGGGCCTATCACAAAGGACGCAGGTCCTGCAAGACCTCCCTCAGCCAAGACGGCTCCGAGGGGGTGGGGCTCACGGGCCACGCCCCTGCCACGGGATCCACCCAAACAGGCGGCAGGATGAGGCTTGCGAGCCTGGGACTCTGCCGTGGAGGCCCTGGGGTGCCCGCCTCTCCCCGCTCAGCTCACAGCAGCAGGTGCACCAGCACGGGGGTTAGAGGAGCCACCGGGCCAGGCTGCGGGGCACAGCGGGGCTCTGGACAGTCCGCCTCCTGGGCGGAACTGCCAGAAGAGGCCCCCTGACTCCCCACGGTTCAGGCCCCGTCGCACCTTTCTAAGCTGCTGGTCACGAGGACAGGTGACGTGTTCAGCCCCGGGTCCCAATCCTCCTCTGCCCCTTACCAGCTGTGAGGCGTGCGGCAAGCTGCTGACCCTCTCTGAGCCTCTGTCCTCGCACGTGCCCCATGAGAAAACGTAAGCACGTCTGTTAGATGCTTAACAGCAGCAGAAACAAGCAGAACAAGCCGTGCACGGCCACCGTGCTGTGCCTACAGCGAATCCATCCGGATCCTCTCAACCCCCCGGGGGTGGGCGCCACTTCACGCTCAGAGGCCCCGAGCCAAAATCTTGGGGCCCGCCGTGTTTCAGGAGCTTTTGGATTTTAGCAGCACGCTCCTGTCTCTACAGCAACAGGGTGCATATTCCCAGGAAGCGGGCAAAAACGAATTGCGACGAGCCTCCTCTCTGTCCAGGCTTTGCCACCAACTAAGTTTTGCTGCCGAGCCTAAATCTTTAAGAAGGCTTCAGGTTTTGGAACGTTTGCATTTAGGAATCGTGGACCGGGGGCTCGTGGGTTGGTAGACCTAGTCCTCACCTAACGTGTGAGGAGACCAGAATTCGCGTGTGGAGCACAGCCTTAACCCCCGGGTCTGTGAACGTGACTGTATTTGGAGACAGGGTCTCGAAGGAGGTGGCTAAGTGAACTTGAATTCACTAGGGTGGGCGTCTCATCCGGTCGGACCGGCGTCCTTGTCAGCAGAGGAATTCTGGGTGCGGAGGGGAGACCGCGTGAGGACGCAGGGAGAAGATGTCTGGCTACAAGCTGGCACCTTGGCCTTGGCCTTCCAGCCTCCAGAACCGTGAGACCCTCCATCTCCGTTGTCTAAGCCCCACCCCCCTCCCCCGGTCCGTGGCAGCTGGGAGGATGCCTCCCTGGCGGACAGGCAAGGGCCGGGCGGATCTCACCTCCAGACAGATGACGGGGCCCTGGTGCTCCCTGAACACCCGCAGCTGTTCCCCGCTCAGGATGTCCCAGGCGCGGATGGTGGCGTCGGTGCTGCCGGTGAAGGCCGTGTGACTGGGCGTGTCCAGCACAAGGCAGAGCACGGCGCCCGTGTGGCCCCGCAGCGTCTGCCAGCAGCCGCCGCCGGCCACCTGCCACACCCTGGCCGTGCCGTCCGTGCTGCCCGTCACCAGCAGCCCCCCGGCCTCCTCGGCGCAGGGGGCCCCGGGCAGGTCCCAGGGGGCGGAGTAGGCGAGGGTCAGCACGCAGTTGCGGTGGCCCCGGAACTCCTGGGACACCTGCCCCTTGTCCACGCTCCAGGCTCGAGCTGTCCGGTCGTAGGAGCCACTGAACAGCTGGTTGTCGGCCACCAGGATCCTGGAAGGAAGAGGGAAGGGCAGGGGTCACACCGTGCAGGGCGGCCCCACGGCCTGTCCCAGGGGCCCTTTGTCTGCCGTCCCGCGTGTCCGGGGAGCCCAGGGAACTTCGTGTGGGAGGAGCACAGGGGCCCCCCGAGCGGGACGTGGCCACGACGCGCTGTCTCATTTTGGTGAATGCTAAGAAGCCCTCGGAACATAGATGTCTGTCTTCACGCGGCGCTCCGCATAACGTCCCGGGCTCTGTCCACACACCCCCCCAGGGGAGCGGCTGAGGGAGCACCTGGAACCGGCGTGTGTGGCCAGTGTGGGGGCAGAGCGGTCAGGACCCTGCGCCTCACCCTCAGAGGCGCCCGGTGCTCCCTCTGCCGGGGAGCCTGGCGCAGGTAGGGGGAGGGCCGGACCTCGAGGAGAGCAGATGTCCTGCCTGCACGCGGCCCACGCCGCTCTCTGCTGGGCGGTCCTCACGGCCCACGGGTCATTAGGGAGGCCGAGCGCACCGTGACACGCGCTCTGTGTCCGACTCCCTTCTTTCCTGACACCCAGTAGGTATGGTTTTCATGACACGCGTATCTCTAACAGAAAGTGACGAGTTGACACCACGTGGCATCATAGGTGATGCCCTGGGGGCCTGAGTCCTGCCCCGTCGGGCCGGCACGAGAAGGCAGGGACCCCAAGGCCTGGCCGGCGCCCCCCCCCCCCCCCCCACCGCCAAACGCACACACCCAGCCCGGCTCTGAAAACATGGGAAGAAGTGAATTCCACGTGGTGGCCCCAGGGATACTGCACAGTCGCGAGCACTTACTTCGTGATGCAATACACTAAGACTTAGTATCTACCCAGAACTATCAGGTTTTGTTTGTTTTTTTTAAGTCTATTTCTTTATTTTGAGAGAGAGAGAAAGACAGAAAGATCGGGGGAGAGGCAGAGGAGAGGGAGAAAGAGAGAGAGAGGGAGAATCCCGAGCAGGCTCCGTGCTGTCAGCACAGACCTTGTCTCGGGGCTCAGACCCACGAACCGTGAGATCATGACCTGAGCTGAAACCAAGAGTCAGACGCTTAACCACCTGAGCCACCCAGGTGCCCCCAGAACTATCAGTTTGGAACAGCAACCTCTCAAAAGTGGTGTGTGTGTGCTCAGCCTAAGTCTGGCAGACTAGAATTTCTAGCCTTCATTGTCCGGGTTTGCTTTTGAGGAGCAGCCGATAGTTTCCAGCTACAACCTGAGAGCAAGCTGGTCACCTGAGATGTGGCCTGTCCTGTCCGCCCCAGCCCCAGCCCCAGCAGGAGAATCCCGCAGACCCGTGTTTTTCCTTAGTCACTTTTTTTTTAAATGTTTTATTTATTTTTGAGACAGAGAGAGACAGAGCATGAACGGGGGAGGGTCAGAGAGAGGGAGACACAGAATCCGAAACAGGCTCCAGGCTCTGAGCTGTCAGCACAGAGCCCGACGCGGGGCTCGAACTCACCGAGTGTGAGATCATGACCTGAGCTGAGGTCGGACGCTCAACCGACTGAGCCACCCAGGCACCCCGTCACTAACTTCTTCCTCAAAGAAGAGCTTCGGGAAATGGCCAGCAGGAGGTATGACCCCCTCGGCCACCTGTGTCATCTGGGCCCTGATCCTCAGTGTCCGGGCCTCACTTGCTCTAGCTAAAGAGGCAGGAGAATAGAAGCCCGGATGCTGGGGGCGCCCGGGGGGCTCAGTCGGTTGAGTGTCCGACTTCAGCTCGGGTCATGATCTCCCAGTTTATGGGTTCGAGCCCCGCGTTGGGCTTTATGCTGACAGCTCGGAGCCTGCTTTGGATTCTGTGTGTGTGTGTGTGTGTGTGTGTGTGTGTGTGTGTGCCCCTCCCCTGCTTGTGCTCTCACTCTCTCAACAATAAATAAACATTAAAAAAAATTAAAATAAATTTAAAAAGCAATGCAGATGCTGGAAGGCAGGAGGGCTCCCTCCAGGCCTTCTTCTCCACTCAGAAGCATCCTGAGCCAACACAACCCCCGGTCTTTCTACTGAGAGATGTTACCTGGTTCCTGCCGGGTAATAAGGTTCTGACCGCAGGCAGCTGGTACCCCAGTCAGTTAGTGGTCGGTCTGGCCCCCCATTCCCTCCCACCGAGCCCTAAACCACTGGGCCAGTTTCTCACGCTGACCCAGCCTGTGAATCACACAAGCAGTGTCCCCTGTGACTGAGAACAGCCCTCCCTCTCCACCTGCCCTGGCCCAGCCCCTGACCCCTTTCCCTGACTGACTCAGCACACCCCCCAGGAAGCCCCCACCCCCAACAGAGAGGCCTCGAGGGCCTGTGCGCAGGTGCCCGTCCCCCCTGGTTATACCGGGCCCTCCCTCCGGAGTTTAAGACAGCCACCACAAGTTGCATAAATAGTGTCAAATTGATCTGATCAGCAAAGGAATCACGGCTTTAAAAAAGATTGGGGGCAGGGAGAGTGCCACGGCTCAGATCAGACCCAAATTCAAGAAGGAAAAATTCCAACCTCCTTGAGAAGGAGGGGGTGGCATATTTCAACCACAACACGGAAAGGAGAGGTTTAAAACCACTCTGGGCTCTTATCTTCAGAACCAAACCCGTTTTGCTCCAAAGCAAAGCCCCCGGTCCACCATCAGGTACCTGTTAAGCCACTTTGTCTGGAATTTGTTCGCATCGGGAGGGGCCGTGGCCTCCAACGCCTTTC
This sequence comes from Panthera tigris, assembly GCF_018350195.1. NCBI lineage: Eukaryota > Metazoa > Chordata > Mammalia > Carnivora > Felidae > Panthera > Panthera tigris. The sequence continues at coordinate 161,947,461 of NC_056661.1, forward strand.
CCCGTGCCTAGCAGTGGGGCCCCCAAGTCGGGCATCCCTTCCCCGACCTCCTCCCGGACCCCCACATGCAGCCGGGGGACATCCGTCCTGAGCCTCCGTGGCCACGCGCTCCCGACGACCTCCGCGCACGTCCATGGGCAGGCCTCCCCGGCGCTCAGTTCCTCCGGGGCAGGGGGCCCCCGGCCACGCTGACCTGTTCACGATGGACGTGTGTCCCCGGAACACCTGCAGGCACTGCCCGGTCCGCACGTCCCACTTCCGGATGGTACAGTCAGCGCTGCACGTGAAGGCGGCCTCGTCCTCCAGGTGGCAGAAGGTCACGTAGCTCTCGTGGCCTGCGGACGAGGCGGACACGTGAGTGTTCCAGGCCGTGGCAACTCTCGCGGGGGCAGGGAGTGTCTCAGGGGAGTCCGGAGCGACGGGCCCTTTGCAGGGACGACCGACGAGTCTAGTCTGGGAGTCTTGGGAGCGATGGGGCACCAGGAGAAATTCCGGGGCACTCTCCCTGCCCCCAATCTTTTTTAAAAAACGTTTATTTATTTTGAGAGAGAGAGAGTGCAGGGAAGCGGCAGAGAGAGAAGGAGAGGGTATCAAGCAGGCTTCACCCTGTCAGCACGGAGCCTGAGGCAGGGCTAAAACCCACAATGACCTGTGAGATCATGACCTGAGATCAAGAGTCGCCACCCACTGAGCCACCCAGGCGCCCCTACCCCCATCCTTCTGTTCCTTCCTCTTCGCCTCTCTCTCTGTCTTCCTCCTCCCTCCTCTTCTTCCCTCCCCCTTCCTCACTGGTTCCTTTCAGTCTTCAAACTTTGCAGGTGTTTGAATTCACTTAGTCACTGAACAACCCGGTGTCCCGGAGGCAGGAGGCAAGGAGACCCAGGGCACACCTGGCCTGCGGGCCCAGAATGCCTGGCTTAGCTCCTGGCGCAGGCCCGGTCTCACCCCTCCGCACCCCCATCTCCTGATGGGCCCTGGGGAGAGTACCAGTGCCCGCCTCCCGGGGCGGCTGTGCAGACGCAGTGCATGCTGGATGGTGGCTGTTCTTATGTTTGGGAAGAGACACTGGTCCCAAAGGTATCAGGCCCTGATTCTTGGAAATGAAACGTTACCTTGCTTGGGGGGGGCAGGGGACACACATTTTCAGATGTAATGAAGGATTCTGAGATGAGGACAGTATCCTAGATTCTCAGGGTGGCCAGAAATACCACCACAAGTGTCCCTGTAAGAAGGGGCAGAAGGAGATGTGAGGAACCCACAGAGAAGCCGCTGTGGAAACAGCAGTGACCGGAGGTGCCCTGAACACGGCTGATGCCACCCAAGCCAAGGAGCACCCAGCGGCCGCCGGAAACTGGCAGAGGCGACCAGCTCTCCCCTGCAGGGTTCAGAGGGACAGTGGCCCTGCCGACACCTCGGCTTTGGCCCAGCGACACCGATTTTGGATCTCTGGCCTCCAGAACCGGACCGGAATAAACTTGTGTCTTAGGACGCCCAGCGTGACCAGTGGTCAGAGCAGCCGCAGGGAACTAATACAGAAGCAGAAACGACTAAGGCATTTTCTCTGCCCTCGAAGAGAGTGCTGGCCCCGAAGGACGGACAGCGACGGGACACGCGCTGGACAGAGCATGACGGGGTCAACGGAGCAGAAGCCTGGGTGTTGCAGTGCCTATGTGGGGAGGAGAGAGCAGAGTGTCCCGCGACAGAAGATGTCACACACCAACGCAAGAAGGGACCCCGGGGCCAGAATTTAGGTGCTTGGCAGAAATGGCGGATCCCGCACGGATACGGCGAGGGTGGAGGTCTAGGGCAGAGGGAGGGCCACACAGAGCCTGGGGTCTTGGCCAAGTGCACCTGCCCATCCAACTGCTCACAGTGCAACTGTCAGTCTTTTGACTGTCACCGTGGCTGTGGCATCAAGGCTCACAGAGCAGCTCTGGAAGCTGTCAGGTGCCCCGTCATAGGAGGCCTGTCCTTCAGGTCAACACGTTTCCACCTCGGATAACCACTCCTGATGGCAAACTGAACCTGAGTATATTTTTAGAAGAATCCAGGGACCAGAAAACCAATAGAATCAAAGGAATGTTTGACCTAAGATCCATTTCACAGAGAAGGAAATTGATGAGTTCAAATATCTACACGTGTGGGCTATATTAATTACGCTGAAGATTGCGGTCAAGGGGCGCCTGGGTGGCTCGGTCGGTTGAACGTCCAACTCTTGATTTTGGCTCAGGTCATGATCTCAGGGTTGTGGGCCCGAGCCCTGTGTCAGGCTCCGTGCCAAGCATAGAGCCTGCTTGAGATTCTCTCTCTCTCTCTGTCAAATGAATAAAATGGTATCAGATAGGGATTCAGAATCTCCTGGGCAGTTTCAAGCTGATTTGCACTTTTTGGGCAGCCCTGGGTTTTAGTTTAGTTGCTCTTGGAAGAACCCAACTCCCTGGGTTTTAGGAAACAGAATTAAAAAAAAAAAGAAAGGAAGACATGTTTTTCAGTCTTCTTGGATAGCATATACCAGGCCTCTAAGAGAACGACGTTTGTGTGAATTAAGTAAACACTTGAAGAGGGCGCAGATTATGTTTCCCTTAAAATACACGTCAGTTTAAAAGTCGAGGGCAAAATGTGTTTGGCAAAACACAGCCCAGCTTTTTTGCCAACCCCAAAATGTTTATAAAACATTTTAAGATTGTCAACAAACTTTCCCTGAAACCAGAGCTGCCGTGGGGAGGGCTCAGCGCCGTCTGAGGAACCACCTGGCTTGCTCAGCGTGGCTGGAAGGCAGCCCGGTGTCCCCAGGGCAGGCGGGCGCGGGCCAGGCGACCCCTGCGGGAACACCCCGCAGTCTCCTACCCACCCCGTGTAGCCCGGCGCCAGCCAAGCCAGGAGACGCTTCCGCAGGGGCATCGGCCCCTTTCTGGCCGCTTCCGTCCTGCCTCAACAGCATCTGACAGCAGGAAGGCAAAGTGCCAAGTGTACAGGAGGCCAAGAAAAGCACTGGAAAACAGTGTGGCGAGTCAACCATGGCATCTCCACTCAATGAAGCCATAGCCACTAGCCCAGGCATGGGAAGGCCATGAGATGTGGGACCGATTATATGACCCGTGGAAGACAAAAGAAAAAAGAAAAGAAAAAAAAAAAGATATATACAATAAAAATATAAGCACCTAGAAACAAAGACTTGAAGAAAAGAGTTAATAATGAAAAGAATTTCTTCGATGTAAAAAAAAAAATCTCGTGTCTGAAGCCGGGCCAGGCTGACCCTCTGCCCTCTCGGGCGCCTGGCCCTGGGCTGCCTGAGGATCCCCGCGGCGGTCAAGGCCCTCCCAGGGACAAGCCCCTTCCTGTGCGCCAGGCACCCCCACATCTGAAAACCCACTGAACGAGTCCCAGCTCCGAGCCCTGCCCGCAGTCGCTGCAGAGCGTGTCTCTGCCTGCAACCCACGGGCTGTGTGACAGGGTCCACCGCCCCCAGCCTACGGGGTCACGGGGGGAGGGGATGAGGGAGGCTGGGGAGGAGGGCCCATCAAATCTCCAGGGTCCACAGCGCTGCCACCACCACCACGAGCTGTTGGAATTGTGTAGAATAAGCAAAACAAAGCCAAACTAAAAATAAACATTTTTGAAGGGATAAAGAATGCAGATAAGACGCAACTATTATGTTCAAAAGGACAGGCTGAGGCCAGGGGTTTTCCGTTTCTGCCAATGTCGTCCGGCCCTCCCCGCCTCCCTGGCAGCGCCCCTCAGACTCGTTGGAGGCTCCAAGTGGCCCCTCCACGTGCTGGCGAGACCGCTCAGGGCACCGGCCACCCAGGGGCCGCGGTGGCAGAGGTGGGCTGGCTGGCGTGGGCCCCACCGGAGCTGGAACGTGCGTCCGACTCACTTGGCTTGAAAAGCGGATCCGCTTTCCCCTCTGTGTCCCTGGCAAGTCTTGGGTCTCCCCGGGGGGGGGGGGGGAGTGGGGAGGGCTCCAGGCTGCTCACTGCGGTTCCCCCACCCCCTGGTGGCTCCCCCACCCCCCAGCTGCCCGCAGGGTTCAGACAGCTGGGAGCCCCAGCAGGAGGCTTTAGGGCAGGATCTGTTGGCCTGTAGCCATGCTCACACCTCCCTGGAGGGAGGCCTCTGGGCAGCAGCCTTCCCGGGCTACCTTCGGGGCTAGGAGTGATGACCCCTTGACCCCTGCTGGTGCAACCACAGGTCCCGCGGTTCCCCTAGGCTATGCCCACATTTGGCAAGTGCCTCTATTAACCTCTCCTTGAGCCACCATCTTGAGGGTGCCATTTTGTTTCCTGCCGGGACCCGCCTCACGGAGCCGCCTGGCGATGGGGCCAGAGCAGTGAGCCCAGAGCACGGAAGGGGTGGCTGAAACGGACAGTGTCGGACAAAACCAGCAAAGAGTCCGCTTCGGGCCACCCGCCCCGAGCTCCCAGCCAGGACAGGCTGGTGCTCTTGTCGCTGAGGCTGCCACCGGCGCTGTCGTCCCGCCTGGCTTCTGTCAGCCCACGCCCTCAACCGGGCGGCCTCGACCTGTGCCCTCCTCGCTCCACACCCGCAGGGAGCTCCCCACCCCCCGACAGTGGTCTCCCAAGAGCTGGAGAAATGAATCACCCAGCCCGGGCTTCCTTCACATCCATCCTTAAAAACGCATTTTGATGGAACTCTTCTTTGACAAAGTTACTAATGATCCATGTCTGAGAGCCTTCCCTGTGCCCCCACATGCTTCTTTAAAAATACGTAGACGATTCAGAAAGCCCACTTCTCGGTATATACACAAAGGGCCTGGAAGAGATGTTTGCACGGCCAAGTTCACGGCAGTGAGCTACTCTCGAGATAGTCAAGTGAAAGGAACCCAAGTGTCCACTGACGGGCGAACGGGCAAAAAAAATGCACACAACAAAACGGTTCGCGGCCTTCAGAAGGAAGGAAACCCCGACACCTGCTACAGCACGGACGAACCTCGAGAACATCATGCTCAGTGGGATGAACCAGTCACCAAAAGAGAAACACTGTAATGACTGCACTGTGCGGGGTCCCCAGAGCAGTCAGATCCACAGGGGCAGAGAGCAGAATGAATGTGGGGGGGCGGGGGTGGGGAGAAATGGGGTTATTGTTCAAAGGGGACACAGTTTCAGTTTTACAAGATGACCAAGTTCTGGAGATGGGTAGTGGTAATGGCAGGACATTATGAGAGATTCATATCTTCAAACTATACAATTAAAAATGGTCGAGATGGTAAATTTGATGCTACATGTTTTCTATTATAGTTAAAAATTGGGGCGCCTGGGTGGCTCGGTCGGTTAACCACCCACCCTCAGCTCAGATCATGATCTCTCGGTTCCTTAGTTTGAGCCCCGCGACAGGCTCTCTGATGTCAGCACAGAGCCTGCTTCAGATCCTGTCTCCCTCTCTCTGTGTCCCTTCCCTGCTCACGCGTGCTCGCTCTCTCTCTCTCTCTCTCTCTCTCAAAAATAAATAAACATTTTAAAAGTTTAAGAAAAAGGGGCACCTGGGTGGCTCAGTCAGTCAAGCGTTTGACTTCAGCTCAGGTCATGAGCTCGCGGTTCGTGATTTTGAGCCCCGCGTCGGGCTCTGTGCTGACCGCTCAGAGCCTGGAGCCTGCTTCGGATTCTGGGTCTCCCTCTCTCTCTGCCCCTCCTCCACTTGTGCTCTGTCTCTCTCTCAAAAATAAATAAAACATCAAAAAAATAGATAAACACAAAAAATAAAAATAAGTAAGATTGCCCATTCCCTTCCAGGCCCACCTGGGCCAAGAGGCGAGCCCTGACTACCCCAGTGTGGATTTCCTGCTTTATCTGAAGTTCAAGTGCACAAAGCCCCCCGAGTTTAGCAACCCAACCTGCAAATTCTCTGGGGCAGCCATCTCTGAATCTCACACAGGCACCCGGTAGAGCCAAGGGAGGGGTGCGGGCTCCGGCCAACACCGCCCTGACTGCGTAAATGCGGGAGCACTGCTTAGCCCTTTGGAGCCTCAGTTTCCTCATCCACAAATGGGGATAATAAGGCTGTGAGAAGCAAACGAGGAAGAGCTTTGGAGCTGGCCAGGTACAGTGCCAACGAGACCCTCTTATTTGGTTCGGGCGTGTTGATGTAGGCATGGAAGGTAAGACGACTAGTACGAGTCAGGAACTATTTGTTCATTGTTTTAATCCCCACCCCCCCCCCAAAAACACACAAAACCTCATAAGGCTAGATGACTATTGTATCACCCCCAATTCACAGATAAAGAAACGAAGGCAAGAGAAGCAATGAGATTCGAGCAGGAGCAGCCCAGCTCCAGAGCCACCTCCTAGTAATGGATCCTCCTGCTCCCTGGTGGTGAGTAGGGGTCAACCAGATGGGCAGACGCCCACCAAGGCTTCCAGTAATTAGGGGTGTGCAGTTTGTTCACATGGAATTAAAAACAAACAGCACCCCTATCTTGCTAGAAGATGCTGTTAGGAGACAAGGACGCTGTGGGACAACCACAGTGGGTTGGAACCTTCAAGCTGGGTCCCTCGCCACGCGGGAACAGACCAGGGCGGGGTCCGCCATTTTGGGAAATGCTGCCTACCCCATTGAGCCAATGAAGTGCCCCAAATGAGTAGGTACCCGATGGATAAGAGAAAAAGAGGGGAAAGGAAAATTACATTAAATACAATTCTTCCCTTTACAGAATAACTGTCAGTTAAACCTGCTTTTTTTCCCCTTAAACCTGCCTTTCTTCACCTAGAGGTCACCGACCGCCTTTGAAAGCCAGTTCTATTTTCTTTAAAAATAAATTTTTTTTTAATGTTTATTTTTGAGAGAGAGAGAGAGAGAGGGGAGGGGCAGAGAGAGAGGGAGACACAATGGGAAGCAGGCTCCAGGCTCCGAGCTGTCAGCAGAGCCCGACGTGGGGCCCGAACCCAGGAACGGCGAGATCACGACCTGAGCCAAAGTCGGACCCTTAACCCACTGAGCCGCCCAGGCGCCCTCAGTTCCATTTTCTGAAAAAGCAGAGCTGCTGCGGGTCAGAAGCTAGGAGCAAGGACTAGTGCACATCCAAACTGACTCTTTTCTAAGTCACTATTAGTGTGACTTCGTGATAAGGCAAGGTTATTCTGTCCCTTCTGTCCATGAAAATTCTTGAAGTGCCAGTCTTAATAGCAGCAGAAACAATTCGGGTAAGTGCTCAGCAGTTTCTCCGTTTGATGGAGTTTTCCTGTTGAGGGGGATGGCTCTCAGCCAGGGCACAGAGGCTGTTGGGGTCCTCTGGGGACAAGCCACTGTGAGGGCCACAAAGCGGGTGTTTCGGTTGTTGCCAGGCACAGAGCTGGGTGGTGAGGACAGGGCAGAGCTGGGCAGGAGGGCGGGCCCTGGAGGCTCGGCCCAGGCTCTGGAACTGCCCACCAGGCCAGAACCACCCTGGAAAGGCCTGGAGCTCAACTAGGGAGGAAACGCACCTACGAACTGGACTCCCATCATGGGCACCAGCCCCAAGGTCTCCCCGGGGGCAGTGTGCCTCAGACCCACCCAGGAGCTTGTTAGAGGTGCAAATTCTAGAGTCCTACACTATGGGCCCACTGAAACTGCAACCTGGAAATGTACATTTCTGAAAGCCCTCCAGACGAGTCTCGTGTCTGGGGGGCAATGCAGCTAGATTTTAAATTCTGAACAGATCTGGCGCACCCGGGTGGCTCAATCGGCCCGGCCTCAGCTCAGGTCACGATCTCGCGGTTTGTGGGTTCGAGCCCCGCGTCGGGCTCTGTGCTGACAGCTCGGAGCCTGGAGCCTGCTTCGGATCCTGTGTCTCCCTCTCCCTCTGCCCCTTTCCCCCTCACGCTCTGTCTCTCTCCATCTCTCAAAAATGAATACACGTTAAAAAATTTAAAAACATTTTGAATAGATCTTAGCTCTTCCAGATTTGGGTCAGTGCCTGTCAATCTGTGCGATGTTGGGGGCAGGGGGTGGCCAGGAATGTGTTGGTTTGTACCAGAATTTCCCGTCTCCACACCTACCCCCAAGTAACAGGCAATCCAAAATCCATTTCTCCCAGGCTTTGAAATATCTCCCATAACTGCTTTTATTTAAAACCAACAGGGTTATCATCTGCCACTAATGAAGCTCCCTGTGCCTACATGGCTTGGAAGGCCCGGGGAGGCCACTCGGGACTTGCTGGTTATGGTGGAAAAACCAGGCGGTTATAAACAAGCGCCGCGTGGAGAGCCTTGTGCTTCAAGGGGCTACTACCTGCTCTGCGGACAACAGCGACAGGGCTGGAGAGGGACCTCACAGTCCTGCACTGCGGACACGTCACAGGGACCCACGGAAAGAAACGCATCGGCCTCCGGTGTGACGAAGTACACAGATCCAAACCAACACGTGTGCGTTTGTGAAACTTCTATAAAACAACATGTCCACCTACTACGTGTGCCTCCTGCCCCCGCATCGTGTTTCCAAATATGCTAACCCCCTTCTGAGAAACTTTGATCCATTCCTCTCCCACACCCCTTCATTCTCCAGCAGAAGAAACGAGGCTGCAGGGAGGGCAGGGCGGTCAGATGGGGAAGGGAGGGGGGTTCACATTTCAACCCTCCCCTCCCTCCCCCACAGGCTGCGCGACCCCGGGCAACTTATTTCCGGAATGCCTCGGTTTCCCCGTCTGCCCGAGGGGGATAACAGCCGCGTGAGGCCTGCACGCCGCAGTGCTCCGTGCGGCGGGGTGGGGGGCTTGGCAAGCCCTGGTGGTGACCACAATGGCTCCTAGAGTTAATGTCCCGGCCAAACGCCCCAGGGACAGCGAGAGGCAGGGGAAGGCGCTGCCTAGCCACAGGAGCGCGCCGAGGTGCGATTCCCGGTGGGGCGTGACAGCCGTGGTACCGGAAATGATTTCCCCGCACTGGGCTGACAGGTGACGGAAGCCCCACGCAGCGGGCGCCCCTCGGCCCACGGGTCGGGGTCACGGCCGGCTGGGCCCCCCCGCCCGGCGCGCGCGCGCAGCCCGCGGCGCGCTGGGCCCCGGGCGGGCGCTCCCCCCGCCCACGAGCGCCCCGGGCGGGGGCGGGGCTTGGGCGCGGGGGGTCTGGGGGCCGCGGGGCTGAGGTCAGAAGGCGGGCGAGCGCGAGGCGAGGGAGGGCGCGGCGAGGCGGGTCTACCTTGCAGGAGGGCGCAGCACTGGCCGTCCGCGGTGCTCCAGAGCCGGGCCGTGCCGTCCTCGCTGCCCGTCAGCAGGCGCCGCCCGTCCGGGCTCAGGCTGAGCCAGTTGATGCCCCCGCGGTGGTCGGCGCAGACCCTCAGGGCCGACCCCCCGCCCCCCATGCCGCCGGCCCGCCGGGAGCCCCGGAGGCAGCGCCCCGCTAGGGAGGGGCGCCCCGGCATCCGCGCGGCGGCTCGCTGCGGCCGAGACCCGCGGCCATGGCCCCCCTCGGGGCACGGGGTGCGGAGGAGGGGAGGTGGGGGCCCCCGCTCCCGCGCCGCCCACCCGGCTGCCGGGCCCGCGGGCCCGGCGGTGGGGGGGCGGGGGAGGGGGCTGCGCTGCAGGGGGGCGACCCGCTGGGACTTCCCGGCCCCCACCGGCGCCGGCCGCCTCCGCTCCGCGCGCCCCACCTGGGCGGGCCCCTCCCTCCGAGGACCCCCGGGCAGCGGCGTCTCCGGGCGCGCCGGAAGGCTCGGGCCTCTTGGCGGGGTCCCGCGGCGGGGGTTGGGGGGGGGGGAGCCCGGGAGGCCGAGCGCCCCGCGCCCCGCACGCCCTCCCCGGCCGGCGCCGCGCGCTCGGGGCGGCGAGTGTGGAACAATACGGTCCGGCCTGGCTCCTCCTCAGAGACCACCCCCCAACCTGTCCCCTCCCACTTTCCCGGCCGGCCGGCCGGCGCCCCAGCCCCCACCCCGGCACCCGGCCCTCCGGACCCACCGCCCCACGTGCGACTCCCCCGGCTGCCCCGGGCGGGGACCGAAGGCCGGGACGAGGGAGGAGGAGGTGGACGCGAGGGTCCGGTGGGGTGAGACCCGCACGCCCGGGAGCTCCCTCGGGCCGGCGGCTGCGCGCCACCACGGGGCAAGCCTGCCCCGCTCCAGGCTCCCAGCCCTGAGGGGGGGGATGCTGTAGGACGGTCCCCTTGTTGGAGAGCGCCCCTGGCCCGCCCTCGCTGGGAAATCACACACACGCCCCGAATTCTCAAGAAGTTCCGCCAGTGGGGTGGCGGCGGGTGAGCCGGGGGAGAGCGGCGCGGTGGGGTTTCCCGGAGCGGTCAGGTTCACCCATTCACGCGGCCGCGGGGTCCTCGGCGCCGGGCTCTCGCCGTCCTCGCGCTGCGGGTGCGGGGTCCCCACCCACCGATCCGTCTTTTGACATCCCCATCCCACCCCAGCTCCTCTGACGGTCCACTGAGGTCTCTGCGGGAATCCCACACCCCGGGACGGGAGCCCTCCCGGAACGCCTGCTGGTTCCTATTAGAGCGGTTCCGCCGCCTGCTTCGCTGGGGGCGGGGAGGGGTGACGCCCCCACCCCCCACCCGCGCAACTCCGACTCGGATCCTCCAGGTCCTAAAAGTAGCAGGGTTTCCCGAGGGGCGGGGTAACGGAGCCAGGTAGCTTTGCAAAGACGGCCAGACCTTCTCCCAATGGCTGACCACGCCCAGACACCAAAAGCAAACCCCATATTGGGGTCCCAGGGCACACTGGACAATTTATTCGATCTGGTGAGTCAGTTTACAGTTCAGCTTAGGGAGCTGGCCCCAGTGAAGGGTTTAGGGGTGGGGGGCAGTGGGATTTGGAGTTGTGGGAAGACACAGGTAGAGGTGGACTGAAAGGAGGCAGGATGGGGTGTGATCCAGCAGGAGAGAGGAAAACAGACACCCTGAAGTATCTTTGGAAATTGGATGCTTGCAGGGAGGAAGGGAGGATCCACGGGGTGTCTGCTACTCTAAGACTGCGTAGACAAGGACTGGGTTCAGAGATGCTCCCACAGGCTGACTGTAAGTTCCTCTTAGGACCTGTGACCGTCAAGATGCCCTTGCAACATCCAGGTATGAAGACTGATGGGCAGCTGGCCGGACAGGTGCTCAGAAGAAAACCCAAAGGAGACAGAAGACCCCCTCCCTGGGCTGTTCCCTCCCTTGGGGTCCTGGTCCTTGGGGTCCCTGGTAAAGGGATTCCTTTACCCTCTCTGCCCCCAGGGCAGGGTCCTTCCGCACCTGACACAGGAATTCTACACAATTCTTGACGTGGACTGGCTGAGCTACCATTTGCTTTTGAAAAACGAAAAGAAAAGGAAAAAAGCTTTTCGCTTACATTCTAGAGTTCAGCCTTTACGAGGCAGAGGGAGGGATATCTGGGACAGAGAGACCTTCCCAAGCCTCCTGACCTTTCCCTCTACAGGCAACAACCATCTCTGGTTTCCGGTTTCAGGCCAACTCTGCTAACGCCTCTTGCAAGAAATTCCCTGAAACTAACCCACCCAGTCACACTTCTCAACAGCATCTTGCGTGCATCCGATGATGAAGAAGTGAAACCCGGTCCCTGTATCCGCCACCACGGTCAGACTGGAAAAGAATGATTTCCAAGGCTGGCAGAAATCTTTCCTACATATTCTATCCTCCCCTAGACACTAAGCAAACAAACAAAAACATCCTATGCTATCAGAATTTTTACAGTATTTCACTATAATCAAGTGACAGTGATAAGGCAGGCACAATCGCACAGTGTGTAATAACTTCGAACTTCCATAACAACTACTCGAGATAAATATTATCTTTCTGGTTTTGCTGATGAGGACAATGAGGCCTAGAGAGGTTAAGTAGACAAAGTCACGCAGTTGAGTGGGAGATTCGGATCTGTTAGGCTCATGTCTAAATGATCTGTCTACATAATGCAAGTGAATCAGTGACTTAAAGGGAGCAAGCCCATCCCTCAGTGCCTAGGACATGGAAGGCTCGTGGTAGTTCCTTTCTCTCCGATCCCACTGAATTTTCCTGGAGAGAAATCTCAGGCAAAGGTCTGGCAAGAGTGTCTTTCCCTGAATATTCCAACGAGGATCTGTGGGCACCTCACTAAGTGCATTTCTCTGTGGATGGAGATAAGCAGGCCCACAGCCTGTCTCTTGGTGCCCGGTACACTTCTGCCCTCCCACAGAGATCTCGAACATGCTGCCTGTGGGCATCTCTCCTCTTGTGAGTGGCTTTTATTCACACCGGACCCAGCAAGGCATCATGGTTAGAGTGTGTGTGCATGCGTGCCTGTTCGTGTGTGTGTGTGTGTGTGTGTGTGTGACTAGAAAGGACAAGGAGGGAGGCTGGTTTAGCAGCATCTGTTTTCACTCATTCCAGAAGATTTCTAGCTGCCCACAAAATGATGCATTTGCTTGTTCTCTGTGTGGATCCTGAAGCCAAGTTTAATTCATACTGGAGCTGTTAATCCTACTACGCGTATTTTACATGAGTTTCGTGTGTTTCCAATCGGAAGCCAAGGGTCCACTGACCCATTAACTCTACACCTGCCTTTATTTTGCTGGGAGCAAGCTGGTGTCCATCAGGACTCTTTGGTTGTGGTGAGAGACACTGAGCTTACTGAGTGTAGGCAAGAGAAGGGAATCTGTCAGAAGGATATCAGGCGAAGGAAGAAATGAGCATCCAAATTAAAGAAAGGTAAGAATTAGGACATGCCGGGACTCCCGGCTCCCCTCTCTGTCTCTTTGTGGAGACCCAGACCTTAACCCCCGAGAGGCCCGAGTCCTTGGTGGCCCTGCCTGTGTGACGGTGGCCGTCTCAGTGATCTTCATTGCTGAGTATGACCATCAGAACGATGACAGTAATATTTATTGAACACCGAGAATATGCTAGAACGTGTTACAAGTGCTTTACAGGTCTTATTATCCTCACAATAACATTTTTTTAATTTTTATTTTTTAAAGTTTATTTATTTTGAGAGAGAGAAAGAGAACGAGCAGGGGAGGGGCAGGGGCGGGTACAGAGGATCTGAAGCGGGCTCCGCCGTGACAGCAGAGAGCCGATGTGGGGCTCGAACTCACGAACTACGAGATCATGACCCATAGCTGAAGTGTGACACCCAACCAGCTGAGTTACCCAGGCACCCTACAGTAACATTTTTTAGATGTGTATTTATTTGTTTTGAAAGCGAGCACGCACGTGAGCGGGGGGAGGGCAGAGAGGGAGAATCCCTAGCAGGCTCCGTGCTGTCAGGGCAGAGCCTGACATGGGGCTCAATCTCAAGAACTGTGAGATCATGACCTGAGCCAAAATCAAGAGTCAGACGCTTAACCGACCCAGCCACCCAGGCGCCCCCCCACGATAACATTTTGAAGCAATCTCTACGCCCAACATGGGGCTCGAACTCACGACTTCAAGATCAAGAGTCTCACGTTCTCCCAGGGGCCCCTTCCTAATAACCTTTTGCAGAGATACTATTAATATGCCATCTTACTGTAGGGAAACTGAGACGCAGAGGGACATTAACCCTTCCAGGCTCACACAGCTAGCAAGAGGGGAGGCTGGACTGGAGTCTGGGCACTGTCCACGGGTCGCATCCATACCCCTCCAGGCCACCGCTCTGTGGGCGCCCCATTCCCCCCCGGAAGTCAGCGAGATCGCTTTGTCAATAACTATAGCTCCCAACGTTCTGCTGGCCGTCCTCTCAGAGACTCGCTCGCACGTGGTGTGCTAGGCCCCTTAAAAGTCTAAGTATTTACTTCCCCCCAGTCATCTCTATCTGAGGCAATGACCCAAGGTCTAACTTTCAAAGACCGGGAAGAAGTCACAGGAGGTACCTGTGACACCGTGGCGGGCATCTTCCGGAGTGCCAGGTCTGGGGATTGCGCGGTCCTCTCACACGCTGCCTCACCTTCCTGATTCTGCAGATCGACGGAGACTTCAACGGATTGCTCCCAGAGTCAACTCTGGGCGATCGCCCGTTCATCCCCCAGAGCCTGAGATCTTGGAAGGTCACAGGGCTCCCTGAGACCCAAGCTCCACGCCTGCCTTACACTCTGAGGCCCAACCCACTGTACTTTCCAGCAGATGCTCGTCCACCCCCTGGGAGACCAGATGTTTCTTCACAGCCCCTCCTGGCAGCATTCCCTGGGAGACAGCCTTTAAAGATTCCGGAACTTCTGTTAGCAATTTACTCCTGTGGCAAGGGTGAAGTTGGGGGTAGGGAATCAAGTGGGTGCCCTCGGGGTACCAGCCAAGGCTGGGTGAGGTGGGTACGTGTGAATGGATCCAATTCAGCATTCTTGTCTCTTGGTTAGAACCAAGCCCCCGGTGTTATGTATGCCAGGGCTCCTGGCCTTTCTGTGTCATTTCAATGCCGTCGGGTTGGCATCAGCCCGTCCAGTAAGTTGTTGGAACACAGACCACAGTCCCCAAGCCGGCGCATCAAACACCAGATTGTCTTCTCCGTGCCCTCAATCGGATCCAGAATCGTGTTCCTCCCTCTTGGCCAAGCACCCTCAAAACCCATCCCTACATTCTCCAGATTTCTGATGATGGAAATTCGTGGACCCCTGCAATTTCCCCGGGTATCTCTCTCCTTGCCTTGTCTCTGCATTCTGCATCTCTGCCTCTAGTCTAAGCCATACAAGCGAAAACCCTGTCACTGGGGAAATAGCTAGGAGAGGTACGGCGTGCAGAGAGCTGTTCGCTGCTTCTTCAAGGGAAAACCATCTTCCTCAGGGGAGTGGGGAGGGTCCTCGAAGTCCTCCACATCCCCCCGCCACCCCCCTCCCAATGGTCCTTCTCTCATGAGTGCTTTAAATTTCACACGGTACTGTCCATGGGTTCAAGCCCCGCGTCGGGCTCTGTGCTGACTGCTCAGAGCCTGGAGCCTGCTTCGGATTCTGTGTCTCCCTCTCCCTCTGACCCTCCCCTGTTCATGCTCTGTCTCTCTCTGTCTCAAAAATAAATAAACGTTAAAAAAATTTAAAAAAATAAATAAATTTCACACGGAAGACCTGGCAAGTTGGTGGATACAACTGGGGTTTCCGTTTGGCAATCTACAGGATCGGTCTCCAAACTTTGTCTCCAGATTTTTAGCCTGTTCACGGAAGGCCTTGGGTTCCGCCACGCACGTCGTGAGACGTAATCTTGCTGTGTATCCAAATACCCGGTGCTGGAGAAGCAGCTCTCCACCATGGCGTCTGCATTCTGCATCCTTCTAAAAGCGTTTTATGACCGCAACTGTGCAGTCCTTCGAAACTCTGCCAGTTCCAGTGGGCGCCTGGTTCCAGCGGGCCACGGACGGTAACTTGGCCCCATGTTTTGCCACCCTCTACCAGGGCGGCTCTTTCCATCCATATCCGTTGCCTATGGCTGGCATAGCGAAGTGTCACAAACTGTGTGGCTTAGGCACCAGGAAGGTTAGCAGATTGGAGTGGACCAGGCTGGGCGGGGGGAGGGGGGCACAGACACAGGCTAAGTCACATATCTTCTCTCCTTTGTATACAGATATCACACTATTAGCGCACTTTCTGCAGAGCCGAAAAGATGTTCTGAAGACTTATAGAACCTCTGTGGTCCCCATTATCCTTATATGTCACTACTTTGGACAAACTAGGCAGAGGATGCCCATTTGAACAGATGAACAGTTTGATGATAGATGTTGATTGAAAAAACATCTGTCTTCATACTTCCAAAAGCAAGTTCTTTTCTTTTCTTTTCGTAACCTTTACACCCAATGTGGGGCTCAAATTTACAAGCCCAAGATCAAGAGTCACATGCTCTACTGACTGAGCCAGCCAGGTGCCCTGCAAGTGCTCAATAGTCACCAGTGAGGCACAGAACTAGGTACGTATTAGGAACTGTTTGTGATCGGTTAGGAACGCCTTCACATGTAAGGGATAGAAAACGTAATACTGGCAAAATAAATAGGGGTTAATTTCTCTAACATAAACAAGGGTGGCTGCTGACCCAGGTTTAGGGGCTTAATGACACTGGAGCCATATTCTCTCTGCTTTGCTCTCATGGTTACAAGAAGGCCGCCCAGGCTCCTGGCATCACATCTTCATTCAAGGCAGGAAGCCAGGGGGAAGTGGCTTTTTATCAAGACAGCAAAAGCCTTTTTAGAAGTCCTTTTAATAATCTTTGGTTTTCATCCCATTGCTCAGAGCTTTTCCCATGGCTGTGTCCATGAGCTGCGTCCATGCAAGGGAGGCAGGGAAAAAAGTAGTTGGCTTTCCCGGATGTGTCAGGAAAGACAGGCAAGGTTAGAGGACTGGGATTGGATTGGCTAGTCCACAATGTCTGCCACATCTCCTTAGGTCTTTGTGGAGTAGTGGCTTTTTTGTTTTTGTTTTGTTTTTTTCATTTATTTTTGAAGGAGAGAGACAGAGCATGAGCGGGGGAGGAGCAGACAGAGAGGGAGACACAGAATCGGAAGCAGGCTCCAGGCTCTGAGCTGTCAGTACAGAGCCCGATGCGGGGCTCGAACTCATGAACCGTGAGATCGTGACCTGAGCCAAAGTTGGACGCTTAACCGACCGAGCCACCCAAACGCCCCTGTTTGTTTGTTTTTTGAGTAGTGTTTTTCAGACTAGAGAATCATGATCCACTGGGGCTTGTGAGATAAATTTAGTGGGTCTCTGACCAGCATTGTTTTGAAAGAAAATATCAATGTTCAGCTCCATACTGAGTGTGAGGACTGTTCTGTGACACAGCCATTTCACTTGTATATAACGACCCACAAACAGGTTTAGGCAGAAAGATCACTGGGCGCCTGGGTGGCTCAGTCAGTTGAGTGCTGGGCTTCAGCTCAGGTCATGATCTCGCGGTCCGTGAGCTCAAGCCCCACGTCGGGCTCTGTGCTGACAGCTCTGAGTCTGGAGCCTGCTCCGGATTCTGTGTCTCCCTCTCTCTCTGTCCCTCCCCTGCTTGTGCTCTGTCTTTCTGTCTCTCAAAAATAAACAAACATTTAAAAAAAAAAAAAAGCAGGAAAACCACTGCTGTGGGGCCGTAGGCAGGAGTCAGAAGGCCGGAGGTCCCTTGTGTCGATGGTCCCTTGTGTTTTTGGCATCGTAATGGCTCAATAAATATTAGTTGTGTTGTTGTTAGTATGTTCTGATAACTAAGGATGGTCAGGTCCGGCCTTCACAGCCCAGTGAGATATACTCAGCATCAGCTAAATGTCCCTGTATAAACAAGTGATGTTAAAATACTGCCCCCACAGAAAGTTTACTTTGGCACGGCACCGTGGGCCTAGCCCTGCGGGGTATTATTAACAAAAATCCTAGGAAGCTTGTTATTTTCTTTGCAAGAGGGCTATGTTGAGGATGCTGCTTGTGAATTGCAGCATGGGTCCCAAGGACCCCTGGAAGAAGTGTCTCTTTGGCTTGAGTCCCAGGAATGGCTGCGTTCCTCCCGGGAAACTGGCTTCTTTTTATCTTTTGGACTCGGCATCGTGGAGCCGATGCTGTTTTCAAAGAATCGGGACTTCGTACCCCGTAGAACACTGTGGACGCTCACCTTACCCTGGCCTCCCCTTTTTTTCTTCTCCCTTTTTCGAAATCCCCAAGATGTCTTTCACATGCTTTCTCTGCCTTAATTTTTTTGCTCAAGACGGACGCCCCTGGCTTTGGTGCGCAGCCCCACGATGTGTAAAGTGGCAGTTGAGTGCTCCCTGTCTTGGGGGTGGGGGGTGGTGCTGCTCTCTCCAGAGCCCCAGGAAAGGATTTCTGGCCAGTAGCCCCATTTCCTGGGTGGTGCCTGTTCCTGCTGCCCTTCTTGTCCATGTGGATCAGGAATCCCAGGATGCTGCTTGTGGGTCGCAGCTGTGAAGCAGCCCGGCACCCAGGGACAAGCCCCCCAAATCCTCCATGGGAAAGGGATCCAGGAGACACCTTTCTCAGCCCCAAATGGTGGGCTCCCTGCATGCTGGGGGCCCGGCAAGATGCATGGAGAGGTGGTATGGATCCATCCCAAGCAGGGCAGTCCTACACAACGGCCAAAGCCTCTCCGGTTGGACAGGGGCCCTCCCATCATGGTCGATGGCTCACCCTATGGGGCCCCCGCCCTCCACCCAGGGTGTGTGGTCCCGGGGGGACGCTGGGCACGCAGGGACCAGGAACAGGGTTCTCACCTCTGACCGCTCCCCCCACCCGCCCTGAGCAAGGGGCTGCTCTCACTTTCCAGGGAGGTCCCTTCTGTCCCTTCTGTCCTGTGCCGAGGATCAGCTCGACCCTTTCGGGATGTTTTCAATCACTGGTTCCAGAGAGGGGCTTAGCCTTAGCCGCAGGCCACGGGCAAGCCAAGATCCTGTTTACGAAACTGCTCATTTTACATGTCCGGGGGTCCCGGGCTGCCAGGCAAGTCAATCCCTCTCGTGTCGCCGGGCCGCCCCCAGCTGAGCAGGGGCTGGGGCTCAGGAAGTTGGGGCTCAGCCCAGTCCTCGCCCCGGGTTCCCCGAGCCACCCTGTGGAAGGAAGTTTGCCTTGTGCACTTTCAACGTCCCCGGCATTCGGTGGGGGAACCGACTGAGATCAGGAACGAGGGGACAGACTCTCCAGGTAGGGGGCGGCGTGGGCAGGGGGCGCCCACGGGATCCTCTAGAATCCGGGGAGGGTCCTTCATGTCCAGATGATCTCCCAGCAGCCCTTGGCACCCTGGCAACGAGGAGGGGCTAGACTTTTGTTTTCATTGTGATGACAGAACAGATCTCCCATGGTGTCCGTTCATGTCTGCGCCCATCACCACCGTCTCCAGGGCGTCGTCTCCATCCTCCCAAACGGAAACCCCGGAGCCAGATTTTGGAAAAGCCTCCCCCGCAGCAGGTTTTCATTGCAAACCCATATGGGTTGTTGAGGGGGGAGGGAGGAAGATACGTAGGGGTCTGAAGGGACTCCTCTGGTGGGGCAGAGGCAGGGACAGGAGGCCTCCAGCGGGGACTGCGGTGAGCCAGGGGGACAGCCGGGTCACCTGCAGGGGGTGGGGGATGCTGTGCGGAGAGAGCACTCCCGGGCAGGAACACCTGCGGCTTCAAAGGGAAAATTTTTTCCTGGGGTCTGACTGTGGAACAGCCAGTTCCTGGTCGGCAGGGGGCCGCGGGCTGGGGACGGAGGAGGGACAGGACGGCTTTGAGAAAGTCCTGGCTTCCCAAACCACAGAGCGGGGACAGAAGTATGTGAAGCATGTGTGACTCTCCTCAGAAGGCACCGGCCCTCGGTCTACCCGATCCCCTGGACGGACTTCAGACAAATTGCGAGCCTGCCCACAAGCGCTCTGGTGGGGATGGCACAGAAAGCAGATTTGCTGACAGATTAGGGCACAGGGGGGCTGGGGTGAGGGCAGGTCACCCAGGAGCACAAGCAGTCAATCACCAGTTAATGAGGTGCCACTATTCCTAGTTCTAGGGGAGCGGTTGGGGCCGGGGTGGGGGTGGGGGCAAGTTTAGGAGAAACCTCCAGAACGCCTGGAAGCCTGGCTCCCCAGAGGCTGCCTGCCGGAGAAGGAACAGGGGGGCCAAGCTCCTGACCCCATGGGAGGGCTTCCTTCATCAGAAGTCCTCATGTAATCCCCGGGGCGCCTGGGTGGCGCAGTCGGTTAAGCGTCCGACTTCAGCCAGGTCACGATCTCGCGGTCCGTGAGTTCGAGCCCCGCGTCGGGCTCTGGGCTGATGGCTCAGAGCCTGGAGCCTGTTTCCGATTCTGTGTCTCCCTCTCTCTGCCCCTCCCCCGTTCATGCTCTGTCTGTCTCTCTCTGTCCCAAAAATAAATAAAAAACGTTGAAAAAAAAATTAAAAAAAAAAAAAGAAGTCCTCATGTAATCCCCAAAAGGGGGTGCTGTTGTTGCCCCTACCGCACAGCAGGGGAAATTGAGGCACGGAGCAGTGACCTGTCCGAGGTCACACCGTAAGGGAATGCTAGAGAGAGCATTGGGGTGGGGTCCATCAGAACCAGAACCCGTCTGTCCCTGCTCCCCAACGTCCCGGGTGACCTTGAGCACACTCGTCACTTCCTGCCAATGACCCATATTCATGCAGCACCTTCTCGTGGGTTACTGGCTTGGCTTCTACAACTGTATACAGTTGGAACAACAGATAGATTTGCCCTCGTTTCGCAGAGCAGGAAACTGAGGCCCAAAGCTGTTTGGTTTGTGTTGTGGGCTGAAACGTATGCGCCCCAAATTCAATTTAAAAAATTTTGTTTAATGTTTATTTTTGAGAGAGAGAGAGAGAGAGAGAGAGAGAGCACAAGCAGGGGAGGAGCAGAGAGAGAGGGAGACACAGAATCTGAAACAGGCTCCAGGCTCCGAGCTGTCAGCACAGACCCCGACGAGGGGCTCGAACTCACGGACCGTGAGATCATGACCTGAGCTGAAGTCGGTCACTCAACCTACTGAGCCGCCCAGGCGCCCCCTGTAGGCCCCCCAAGTTTATATATTGAAGTCTTAACCCTCAGGACCTCAGAATGTGACTGTATTTGGAGACAGGATCTTTAAAGGTGGAAATAAGTTAAAATGAGGTAGTTCAGGGGGACCCTTGATCCCAAACCGCTAGTATAGAAGAGATTAGGACCCAGAGGCACACAGAGCAGAGACCACGTGAAGACACGGCCAGAAGACTGCCATGGGCAAGCCACGGAGAGAGGCCTCAGGAGAAACCAATTCTGCCCACACCTTGACCTTGGACTTCTGGCCTTCGGAACTGCGAGAAAATGAACTTCTGCTGTCTAAGCCCCCAGTCCTGGTATTTGTTACAGCAGCCCAAGGTGCCTCTGACCCTCTGCTCCTTCACACCGTGAGTGGGGACACCAGGTCCTGCCTCCCCCGGCCTTGGGGTTACTGTACACAGTAAGGAACATCATAGATTCCCGTCCCAGACCCGAGTGGAGCACGGAGGGGCCAGCCGAGCAGGGACAGGGTCCTAGCCGGGGGCAGGGCCCACACAAGTGGAGACCAGGGTGGCTGACTTCACACGGAAAGTTCCACCTCCCTGAACAAACTGGCAGAGAAATGAAAAACAAAAGCATGACTTCATACCAGCCTCCTCCCAATTCAGACAGGGTGACGGTGTATTTACATGTTGATTCGTTCCGGGCTTAGAGATTTGAACCCGTTTGCTGTGGTGGTGGTTTCTTCCAAGTTCATGATCTGAGCCCTGTCGTGGAGGGAGGGCCTGGAAGGAGGGTGTCTGCACCTGGCAGGCCTCAGTCCCACACAGCCAGGGGCTTCCCGGGCTCCACGCTCTGGGCTGGAGGTGAAAGGAGGAAGGTTGGGGTGTTTGGGGTGCAGGGCACGCCCTTTGTGGACCCCATCTACAAATGGCAGGATGGCAACCCTCTCCCCATCCTGGAGGGGTGGATGGCCGCCCAGTGCTGTAACTTCTCTGCTTAGAGGGGTCCCCCAGCAGACTCATGGGGGCCCTATGCCTTCGCCACCCGGATCTTGGCAGGTGTTGTGCTGGGTGAACTGTGGGAGCCCCCCGATGACTCACCTTTTCCACTTCTCCCTCAGTGGGCAACGTGGGGTGCGGGGGCAGAACCCAGAAGTGGGACAACGGCACCCTCACAGCCCCCTAGGACAGACTCTTCCTCACTCAGAACCCTCAGCAGAACCCACCCCGGAGATTTTTGGTTTTCTTTCTGGGACCCTGTTTCCCTCCCTCCCCACCACCCAGCCTGTCCACGGCCCGATTCTAGTCGATGTATTAATTCCAGGGTTCAAGTACTTTCCCATAGGGGGCCCGAAGGAGTGGCCAGCCTGAAGGGGTCCTTCCCGTTTGGGACCCCCTCCCCCTAATCGGAAAAGCACAAGCAAGATGTGTGGAGAGGAGGGGGCGGAGCCTGTGTGGCCAGTCAAGGGGCAAACTGTGGGGCGGGGGCAGGGGACCGCAGGATCACAGAGTGAGGGCGGGGGGTTGTAAAGCTGGAGCACGAGCTTGAGCCAATGGTCAGCACTCTTGGGAGCAATTCAGGCTGCCGCAGCCCCTCATCCCTCTTCCCGCCAGGCGCCTCGGTCTGGGTGCAGCGGGGAGTAGACATCTTTGGTTTCCTCATCTCCACGGAACCCTGTCCGAGTGTCCAGTGCCCTTGTGTTCCCAGGAGCCCAGCCCATAGGGGAGGACAGCAGCCGAGGCCTCTCCCTGTCGAGTATCTCTATGCCCATCTGAACAGCCGGGGTCCGTCCAGGCTGCTCCGTGGTTCAGGATTCTGGTGGGGAGCCCCGGGCAGGAGGCAGAAGTTACCTGGGCCACTGCTAGTGTCCCGCAGGCTCCCATCCTGTCTCACGGGGGAGGGGAGGCTGGACACTGAAGTGTGGGTGGGCAGGTGTCCGGAGTGCGGACCCTCTTATTCCCAGAAACCCCACCACCTTCAGGACACGCTCCTCCCTCCCTTGCCCCTGGCTCAGACCCCCAACAGGGTAGACCCAGGGTCCCGGAGAGGGCGGAGGCCACAAACAAGGTCCACGGGTTCACCCAAGGGGGTGAAGGGAGCCAGGCCCCTGGGTCTGCCCAGCCCCGGGAGCAGGCTGGGCGCGGGAGCAATGGTCTTCAGCTCCTTCCAAGTCTCCTCCTCCACTGCCTCGGGGTCCGCGTATTCCCGAGTCTCCTGAGCCCCCGTTGCACGATCAAGCGGGCAATGTGTCCCTAAGGCCCAGCCCATCTTTTCAGAGGGGCCTTTCCCGTAAACCCCAAGGCCAAGATCAGCCAGAGAGGCAGACTCATGAACCCTGGGTCAGGCTTTTGGCTGCAGAGCAGACCACGT
Organism: Panthera tigris; assembly: GCF_018350195.1. Lineage (NCBI taxonomy): Eukaryota > Metazoa > Chordata > Mammalia > Carnivora > Felidae > Panthera > Panthera tigris. The sequence goes on from NC_056661.1 coordinate 161,970,136, forward strand.
GGCCTGGCCGCCCCGGGGCTGCTGAGTCAGGAGAGGCACAGCCGGGAGGGAGTGGCGGCCTCAGCCCCCCTTACTTCTCCCCGACTCTCCCCCTAACGGGCGCTCTGGCCCTATCCTGGCTCCACGGGGAGCTGGCTCTGGGACCGGAGGCTGTCCTTCCCGCTCAGGGCGCACGCCTCTCCCGTGTCAAATGAAAGGGCTCGGCTCCAGGGCCTGTAGATCCCTTCTGGCCCCTTCGGCCGCCCTCAGCTCCCCGGCCTGAGCCCGGGGCCCAGGTGCCCTGCCGGCTGCCCCACGGTCAGGGAGGGGCGGGGAAATCACTCAGGCCAGCTCAGCTCTCCTTTTCCGTGACCTTTATTCCTCAGGGTCTGAGCCCAGGGTGGGGCCGGAAGGGGCTGCCGCTAGAAGAAGTTGACCACCCTGCGGACCGACTGGACGCGAGAGCTGTGGGCCTCCCAGTCCGAGTAGTTGCGGAAGTCACCCCGCTCCACCAGGTACATGCGGCCGTGGTAGTTGGGCTCCTCGTACAGGACCCACCTGCGGCCAGAGGGAGGCCAGGCGGCCGTGAGCCGCTGAGCAGCACAGGGTCTGCCCGCCTCCCGCCTGCCCGCCACCCCTCACCCCTCCCGGCCAATGTGGGGGCCCGAGCTGAGGGGGAGAGGTGTGGGGCAGGGCCTGTGGGGCTGGCCTCTCCTCCTCCCTTCTGATGCTCCCTCACCCTTGGCTCTTCCACCGCGGGAAGCAAAGCGGGGCTACACGCCCCGATCCGGTCGCTGGGGTCCTTCCGGCCCAGGCCATCGGGTGCCCTGACTCTGTCTTTGCAGCGAACCCCACTGTGGCCCTCGCCCCCCCAAAGCACTCGGCTGCTGAAGGGGCCTTCCCCTGGCTGAGACACAGACTCAGACTTTCTGAGCCCAGCCCGCCCAGAGAAGGGAGTGACTGCCCAAGTCACACGCCACCCCCCTCACCCCCACCCCCTGCGCCCCGAGTCGCCTGCTTAGGGCAGCTTCCCCGGCCACCCCCTTCCTGCCCCATCCCGACTCCACATCTGGCTCCTGGCGCAGTCTGCACAAGGGTCAGGGGTCGGGAATGAAGAGAGAGGCCCAGTACGTGAGCCGCTGGGGAGCTCAGGGCAGACCTGGCTCACCCTGGCCTCCCCACACCCCTAGCCTTCCTGCCCCTCCCCCCTCCTCCCCCTCCTCATGCCCGTGGGTGGCTCAGGCCCAAGGTTTCGGGGCGTATATGCTGGAGTCCCCAAAAGGAAGAAGAGGAAGGACAGGCTGGGCCTCTGCAGTAAACGTCTCCGGTCTCCGGGGCTTCCTGCTGTGACTTTGGGGACCAGGCATGAAGAGGGAGGGAGGAGGGGGCGTGGCCCATCCACAGCAAGGACTGTGCTCTTTGGGGGGTGGCAGGAAGTAGGGAGAGCGACCTGGCACATTTCCCTCCAAATGCCCCCCAGAACCCGGGTCTGTGGGGACAGGTCGATCCTGAGCTGACTCGGGAACCAGCGGAACACCGCGGCTGGTGTCTGGGAGGCGGTAGGGAGACCTGCCTGGAGGCTCCCCATCAGACCCCAGGAAAGGGCTTGACGGAGGTCACCGCCCCCAGACCCGGTGGTCCAGGCCATCACCCTGGCCAAGGGCTTACTTTTTTTTTTTTTTTTTTAAAGGTAGTCACAGGAGCAAAGGGTGAACCCCCGTAGGGAGGAGAGCAGAGCCCTGGGTGAGATGTGGGGCTGGCCATACACAGCCGCTGAGTAAGTGGGTGTTACAGGAGACCCCGGGCCCCTGCACTCAAAACTCTTAGCTCCCACCCTCCCCCGCCCCCTTTTCCTAAAGAGGCCCCTGGAGTCTTCCCAGGGTGGGTGTTCGGGGACTGTGGCTAGGGTCTCAGGACACCTTCCACGCAAAGGTATGACTCTGGCCTCACGAGACATAATTTAGCCGGTCGTTTTCCAGGCAAACTGTTGTTCTGGAATTCTACCCCCGGATTCCCAGAGGCCTTCAACTGAGGGCAAACATTTCTGAAAGGCAGAGAAAGGCAGACAGGAGAAAAGGAACCCTGGATAGAGTCAGAGTGACAGAGAAATAGCAGGGAGGGAGCTGAGTCCCCCTGGGACTCTGGGAAGGAGGAGAGAATCCCCCTGGGGGGGCCGGGGGGCCGGGGAGGCGAGGGGTCCAGTGCTCCCTCTGGCTCAGCCACAACCTCCATTCAGTCCCTCCCGTGACCACTCTTGAACCTCTCGTGACGTGCCCTGATCCCCCACCTCGGGCACACAGACAGCAACTGGACCCCTTAGCTGCTGTCACGGGAGCCACGTTCCCGGAACCCGCGTGGGGCTCTTCTGCAGAGGGGCCGGGACTGAGGTCAGGGGAGGCTCCCTGCTCCACACCGGGGACACTCTGACTTGACGCCCGGCTGCCACCCCCGCTGTGCGGTTCACGAGCGAGCGGGGCGAGGTCACTTTCGGAGCCTCCGCTTGCTTCTCTGTAAACAGAGATGACGCTACCCACTGGCTCACAGGAGGAGCTGACTATACGGGGGGCTGGCAGAAGCCAGGCCAGCACGGGGGTCCTGACCACTCTCCAGGAGCAGGGCAGACACGCCCTGGGCAAAACCCCCGTGGCCACAACCTGTCCACCGGAAGTGAGCCGCCATGACGTCCAGCTCCCCGGAGGGGCTGTGTGGCAGGGGTCTGCCCGCTCGGTAGGAGAGCTCCAGCTCAGGGGACCCCTTGGCCGAGTAGGACCGGGGTGTGTAGGGTGAGCGGGCTTCCTCTGGTTCGAGGGGACCAAAGTACTGTCCCCGAGCTCAGTCTAATCTTAGAGAACCGTTAGTCCACAAAGGGCCCTGCTACGTCTGCTCCCACTGGGGAGGCCTACCTCTGGGGTCCCACGTCCCCTCACCACGGCCTTCGGGAGCCACGGAGGAAGCCTCCCCGCTGCTTGGCTGGGGTAGAGGAGGCAGCTGAGGGGGTGCCGGGCCTCCCCCGCTGCTGGGGTCGGGCCCGCCCGGCGGCCTCCCCACACACTTGGCTGTGCAGGGCCCAGCCGGGCCGCGGTCGGCGGCCTTGCGGCCTCTACTCACGCGCCGTCCCCATACACCTTGACGGCGTTGACACAGTTCTTGGCCCAGCCCCGGCTCTGCAGGAAGGGACAGTCGTCCTGAAACTCCAGGCACTGGCCGGTGAAGTTGCAACCCTCGAAGATCTCCATGCGGAAATTCTCCCCATGCTGCGGGCCCGCGGGAGCGGAGGAAGGAAAGAAGGCAAACGGTGCTGAGTCCCATTCCCCCCCAACACAGAACCCACGTGGCCAGAAACTCGGAATCGCCCCGGGGCTCGGGGCACCCGATGCTGGGGGGGGGGGGGACCGGTGAGTGCCTGCCACCCCAACCTAAGTGGCCCACCCAGCACTCTGCTTGTTCTGGGACATGAGATCTGGCTGGATGAGAGGGGTCGATCACTTTAAAAGGCTTCAGGGCCCCTGAACCAGTCCAATCTCCTCTCTCCTCAACTAAAGAATCCAAGAGTTGGAGCGGCCCAGACCGCCGGGGGACACAGTGGCCGCGCTCTGACCAGGGCCTGGGCCGCTGGGTTCCCTTCTGGTGCCTGCACTGGGGGACGTAGGCCCCAGCCACACCAACGCATTCCTCTGCCCTCCATCCCCACCCTGGGGCCTCAGGCCACGGGCAAGCCTCTCAATGATAATATTTTACAAACTGTAACAGAACCTTTTATTAAAACACGAAGCCAAAAATCTAAAACAAATAACAGAGATCTCATTTGCTGGAATCCCAGCTGGCTTACTGGGATGACACTATATAGCACCCTATAAGATTCCTTGTATTTCCAAAAGACAGAGGAGGGCCATTTCCCAGCAGGCTCCGGGATAGTTTACATATAAGCAGCATTATGCAAGGGCCTGTGGGTGGCTCAGTCGGTTAAGGTTAAGGGTCTGACACTCAGTTTCAGCTCAGGTCATGATCTCACGGTTTTGTGGGTTCAAGCCCCACGTTGGGCTCCGCGTTGGCAGTGTGGAGACTGCTTGGGATTCTCTCTCGTTCCGGCCCTCTCTGCCCCTCCCCTGCTCACGCTCTCTCTCTAAATAAATAAGCTTAAAAATTTTTTTCTTTTTAAACAGCAGTATGCAAGATCCAGGGCCAACCACATTAACTCCTTTTTCCAAATGTCTCTGGCCTGGTGGAAATACTAAGGGAGCATACTTACGATCTGAGATGCCAAAGCCCCGGACTCGTGTGGAAGAGAGAGGGGGGGCCCCCATACAGGAGGCCCCTTCCCTGGGGTTCCTAAGATGTTCACTTAGGACCACCTGGCCCCCACATCCAGAGACAGGTCCTTCTACAGACACACGGCTGAGACTCTGAGGACCCTCTGGTTCAGGAATCTGCCGTTTCCCACCTGACCATGTGGACCTCAGCGCCGGTCAGCTAGCACTGGTAACTTGTGTGAATCCTACGTCCTCGGATCCCCCTTCCCGGGGGGGGGGGGGTGGGCAGACATGAACGATCACCGTGGGTAGTGACGTCCCTCCTACACTCTCCCTACACACACTGGGCCACGCTGTGAGATGACAGCCGCTCGTGTGGCTCCCAGAGACCCGCCCCCAAATTCCCCGAGGACCAGCTGGTGACTTAGTCACCTCCTTCAGTCATTCCACAGCCAGAGCATCAAAGCCGCCTGAAAAGCGCGACACAATGACCCACAGGAGCGGACACACCAGGCCCGAATCAGCCCTGCTTAGGTTACATTCTCCCCCGTCCAGTTGCAAATCGAAACTTCTAATATTTCCAACAGCATTCTAAGTGGAAAGTTCAGCAAGATTTTGGGAGCAGAAATGGAAGGTGGTTCCCTGATACGTGCCTGTAAATGTCAGGTATAAAAACTCCAGGGGCAGGGGCGCCTGGGGGGCTCAGCCGGTGAAGCGACCGACCAACTCTTGATTTGGGCTCAGGTCATGACCTCACGGTTCGTGAGATGGAGCCCTGCATCGGGCTCTGTGCTGGGCCTGGGGTCTGCTTGGGATCCTTTCTCCCTCTCCCTCTGCCCCTCCCCCGCTCTCTCAAAAACACAAACAGGACTTCTGGCTCTCCTGTTCATTCCCATGCCAGCCCACACACGGGGGTGGGGGGGGGGGATGGCGGGTCTGTCGGGGGGGGGGCATCTCTGCATCTTAAAACATCCCACAGCCTCATCAGATCTTAAAGCTGGGAAGACCATGCAGCACGGACCCTCGGTCGCTCTGGCAGGAGGCCCCCAGCCAGAGGCCCACTCACCATCCCCACGGGCCGGCAGGACCCCATGTGGTCGTTGTGGCCGTTCCAGCACAGGAAGTCAGGGTAGTTGCCGTGCTCCAGGATGAACTGTTGGCCCCGGAAGTCGGGGTGATCGTAGCAGACCCAGGCTCCGCTCTCCACGCGGATGGAGTTCACCCGGTTCATAAAGCCTCGGTCCTGGAAGTTGTCACAGTCCCCATAGACCTCGAGTTTCCGTCCCGTGAAGTGCTTGCCTTCATAGAAGGTGATCTAGAAAGGCCAGGTTAGAGGGCTCGGGGTCAGGGGCTTTCTCCTTTCAGTCTCGGGAGCGGACAGCTGGGGTCCAACACCCTCGATTGAACCCTGATTCCCAGGCCTGCTGTGTACAGCAGGGGCTCAACACCGTTAGCTGGGTGAAGGAATGAATGCAAGGTGGGCTGAGGTCTGGGGCCTGGCCCTCCCTACTCTGGGAGCTCACGGTTGAGCAACCAAATTTCAGAAAATATCTGGGGACAGGGATGCCCCCTTTGTCCCTGGCCCATTTGAAAACAGGCTCCTTTCAAACTCGCAATGCATTAAAAAAAATTTTTTTTAATGTTTAATTTTGAGAGACAGAGAGAGAGAGAGAGACAGAGTGCAAGCGGGGGAGGGGCAGAGACAGAGAGGGAGACACAGAATCCGAAGCAGCTCCAGGCTCTGAGCTGTCAGCACAGAGCCTGACGCGGGGCTCGAACCCACCAACTGCGGGATCACGACCTGAGCCGAAGTCAACGCTCAACCGACTGAGCCACCCAGGCGCCCCTCCCACTGCATTCCTTACACTCAATTTTTGTTCATTGTTAAAACCTAACATCCAAGTGTTTTCAGAAAAAAAGCATTTCACCCACAACCCCATCATCATAACCAAACAATGAATTTTCAGAAAGTCGAGTGCCTGGGACCGGGCCCCTTAACGGGAAACACTGAATGCAGTGACCAGTCAGAGCCTGGTGCAGGGATTAATGGCTAAAAAGGGGGCTTTTTCAATGTAACTCGTCCCTTTGTGTACTAGGCCTCTCCTGTGGGTGACAGGCATGTGTCAGATCTGGAACATTACCAACTCGGTGGGCAGTTCAGGCACCGTGTCCTACGGCAACGTAGCACGGACAGGTTCTCCTTGTCCCTAAACAACATGCACGCTATCAACCCCAAAGTTCATTTACTGCGGTGGACCCTAAAACTCCAACCATTCAGTAACTATCTGGTTTTCAAGAATTGTGCGCCTCGAAGGGCCCTGGCAAAGTACAAATTAACGTGTCCTGGGGCCTGGTAACCGGTGTAATCATTTGTGCCGATGCCAGGGACTTCCCTTCTGGGCCCCTTGGGCAGAAGCTCTGAGAGCCCAGGGCGTGACTCCCCAGCTGTGCCTCTGGGCCTGGGGGAGGGTGTGCAGGGGCGCGAGGGGCTCTTGGGGGTTGTCTGTTACTGACGCATAACCTAGCCAGTGCGGACTGAATAATGTGCTCACGCACTGACCCTGAATGCGGCCCCTGGAGACAGAGGCTGCACCGGATTAGCCAGCGAGAATGGTTGGGGGAGATCCAAATTTGCCACCTTCCTGCCCAAGACAGGCCTGGCCGATGGCCCAGAGATATTTAGGGAGAACTAGTCACCCAGAGGATTCCAGGATCCCTCAAACCTCTCCAGAGCCACTGATGGAGGGGGTAGGGACGGGGCCTTCCCACCTCGCACACCAGAGGCCAGCGCGCCCGGTTTGGGTAGGACGTTTTGCCAGTTTCGCTCAGGTCTGTCAGATGCAAAGGGCGAACGGTGCAAAGAGTTAGGTTTGGCCCCCGCCTCCCCGGAACGGGGGAAAAGTGGAACGCAGTGTGGGTAACGTCGTTAACGTCGGGCCGGGAGGGACCACACTCACCTTGCCGGAGCACTGCGCCATGGTGTCCCCGCCCCTCGGGCTGCAGGCCCCTTTATAAGCGGGCGGCGCCCTGCTGGGTCAGCGCCGCCCCGGACAAAAGATTTGCTGGCCGGGGCGTTAGTGTTGTCCGGTGCGCTAAGCCCGCCTGGGGCCGCCCCGCCCCGCCCCGGGCCGCCCGTGGGACCGAACCCCGGGCGCCGGGAGCCCGGCCGTGCGCCCCGCCCCTGCCCGGGGACGGCCGGGTGCCTGCGGGGTCATCGCGGCCCAGCGAGCCCCAGCCAGCACCCCCAGGGTCTACTCTGCCTCTGACCCCAGCCCGCCGGCGGTCCCTGCTGAGTCAGGGGCGCGCGCGCGCGCGCACACACACACACACACACACACACACACACGTGCCGGGCCCCACTGCCTCCCCGCTGCCTTGGGCTGGGGCGTCTCTAGCGCTCAGGGTGTGGATCCGTGCTGCCCCTTCCTTGGGCACAGAGCCTTCCCAGACCTCCCGCCCCGTCCTTTTCTCACCTGGTCACCCACGTTCAGGCTGTCACTGAGTTTTTTCTCAGTAACAAGGCTACAAGGATGGAACCTAGCTCCTGGGAGCAAAGAAGACAGCCCTTGCCTGGCCCCCTGCCTGCTGCTCTGGTCTTACCTTCCAGCCCCACCCGAAACGTACCACCACCACTCCGATGGCCCCCAATGCCTGGTGGCTGTCCCCCCACAGCCCCATCTCTATGCCAAGTGGTCCTCCCTTCTTCCTCCCCTTCTTCGTTCTTGCTCCCTGAATGCTGTCCCCTACCCCCCATCAATGCTCATCCTTGATCCCTACTTTGATTCCTACTTTGAGGAAAGTATTTTTCAGCAGCATTTCACAGATGAGACGCCTCCGACTCAGAAGAGGAGGTCACACAATTCTTGGGGGCACCAGGGTGACCTTGCCCCTGTTCCGGGAGGCTGTCCAAGGATAGGCCTCTCAGCGGACCTGGCCCTGCCGTGGCCCCCACAGGAATCCACACTGGCCAAACCACACATTCCAGCGTTTGCCTCCCGACACGGGCCCTGTTGGGGAAATATAATTAAAAGCGCAATCTCCCAACCCCGGAAGCCTGTCCATACAGGTAGAAGAGGAAGAAAACCGTTGTATTATCGAATAAGCATTAAACTTGAATGTGAAGTGTATCACAGGCCATCTGCTGCAGAGATTGCAAAGACCAGGACATCTCAGTCTTTTATGTAGTCAGGCAGATGCGGCTCGTCACACGTGTTCTCAAGAGAAATTGCTGATTTCCTTGTATCTTTGTGCTGGGAGATAGGTTTTGCAATTCAGAGTAAAGGGACAGCTGGCGTTAAGCCCTCTCCACCCAGGAAACCGGGAGGTGGGGCGATATCTACCCTGATGATTATGTGTCAGAGAGGTGGCTCCCAGCTCCTGGAGGAAACATTCCTGAGTTTTCAGACTGGCAAGCCGCTTATTTAGCCATTAAGAGACGTGCATACATATGAGATGAACTGAGAGAGAAAGTCTAGAAGAAAAACGAGGGATGGAAAGTCTGTTCCCTTATTTTTAACTGGGAAAATTAAGGATCTTTTTTTTTTTTTTTTTAGATATAAATTTTATTTTGGGGACACCGGGGTGGGTAAGTCGGTTAAGTGTCCAACTTCGGCTCAGGTCGTGATCTCACAGTTTGTGGGTTCGAGCCCCGCGTCGGGCTCTGTGCTGACAGCTCAGAGCCTGGAGCCTGCTTCGGGTTCTGTGTGTGTGTCTCTCTCTGCCCCTCCCTGCTGCCTCTCTCTCTCTCTCCTCTCTCTCAAGTAAATAAACATTAAAAAAAAAAAAACACTCAAAGAATACAATGTGTTTGGGGTGAAATTGTAGGACTGTTCCTTGTTGCTTGTTGCACGCTATCAAATACCCCTGGCCCTGCCCATTAAAGGCTTGTCCCTCCTCTATTATTCTGACGAATGGAAACACCTTCAAATGTCCAAATGCCCCAGGGGCCAATCCCGCAGAGTCTGGGGGCCACGCCTCTGTGTGAAATTGCTGGGTGAAGCAGGAACTTACCTTCACCTCCACTGGATGCAGCCAAGGCTGCATAAATGCAGGAGTAAATGAGGGCGAGTACACCGATGGTACCATATTAGCGGGTTGGGTTAGTGTGTGCCCGGAATGTGCACTGGGCAGCTTGGGGACAGCCTGGCCACTGGTGGACAGGGAGGGAGCTCCTTTAGCCAGAATCTGTGCCCCTCTGAGGGGGGCCTGTCTGTGGACCAGTGGGGCCTTGAACCTCCGGGGGGAAGGGGTGAAAGCTTCCTCCGGGTTGCTCAGGGCCAAGCCTCACCGGGTTCTGGCTCTGCCCTGTTTTAGGTCTACTTCTAGAAGACCGAACGCATCTCCCTCCCAGAGGAGGGGCTGGAGGTCTCCAGCGGAGGAAGTGAGTGTTGGATTAGGGCAGGGAAAGAAAGGGTGGGAGCCGCAAAAGTTGAACGTTTGGGTTCTCGAGACATCCCCTTGGCCCCTCTCCCACCGGAGAAGTGTGCTTGGTAAGTGAGAGGCGCCAAAGCCTGACCCCTAGTGGTGGTTATAATAACGACACCCCCAATTACTGGGGGGCGGGTAGCAGGAAGGCTTAGAATTAAAGCAAGTTCAACACCAGGGACAGTAATCTCACAGCGTTTATGCAGCCAGGGACCAACCAACTAACACAACATACATTATGCCACTTAAGTCCCTCAGCAATCTTAAGAGGCAGGTATTATTACCACCCCCATTCTGTAGATGCAGAAAGTGAGGCACAGAGTAAGTCACTGGCCTGAGGTCACAGAGTAAGTATGCACTGGGGCTCGGATTTGAATGCAAAACTCGTGCCCTTCCCCTCAAAGAGATTACAATTCGTACACTTTTTTTAAGTTTCTTTCTTTATTTTTATTATTATTTTATTATTTTTTTTTAACGTTTATTTATTACTGAGAGACAGAGCATGAGCAGGGGAGGAGCTGAGAGGCAGGGAGACACAGAATGTGAAGCAGGCTCCAGGCTCCGAGCTGTCAGCGCAGAGCCCAACATGGGGCTCAAACCCATGACACCGTGAGATCATGACTGGAGCCGAAACCCAGACCTGGATGCATAACCGACTGAGCCACCCAGGCGCCCCACATGGTCTTAGTCTTGATGGTGGCTGAGAACTGGGGAGGGGGCACCCCATCAGTTGGGGGCAGGGGCAAAATGGGCAGAAAGAGGCAGGTCATGTGGGCACAGTTGGCTAATCTAGTGGGGACGTGATTTCCATAGTAGCGTCACAAATAGGATAAGTTTGTGGAGTTCACACCGGGAAAGGGGTTTTGCTTTTGGATCCAAACTAGAGTGCAGGGGCGCCTGGGTGGCTCAGTCGGTTAAGCGTCCGACTTCGGCTCAGGTCACCATCTCGCGGTTCGTGAGTTCAAGCCCCGTGTCCGGCTCTGTGCTGACCGCTCAGAGCCTGGAGCCGGGAGCACCGTGTCTTCCTGTTCGAATCCAGGAGGGTCCAGCGGAGGGCAGCAGGTGGACAGGATGGACACCTGTCTGAAACGAGGGTGTGCGTGAGCCCAAAGACCAGGCGCTATGGTGCCCTCAGGAAGGGTCACGCTCGAGCTGTTGGTGGCCAGTCGCCCATCAGGAGACGGTGGCAGGGTGAGGGCTATACTCTGGGGTGGCCAGTTGGACCAGAAAGCCTAAAAGACACGGCCCCTTGGCCCCCCTCAAAGCTGGGGTCTGTGGGAACAGAGAAAGGGACTCACTCTATCGGAACCTCAAATCCCACAGAGCTCCTCCTTCCAGGGCTTGGGGCCAGGCCACCTGGCTGACCAGGGGCACATTATGCCATCTCTGTCCCCTCCCTCCTGCCCGGAGCCGCTTAACACGCAGAACCCAGGGCAGAGCATCTCGCAGTGGGTCCGGTTCCCCTCCCTTTCCCAGGGAGCCCCGCTTTCAGATCTTCCTTCACCCCGAACCTCAGAAAATGAGGGAGAAAACATGGAAAGCCTCTCAGGTCGCTGGCACCGGTCACAGGTCACAACCAGCAACTGTGAGTGGCCGTGGGGCACTGGCCTGCTCTGTCGTGTGTGCCCCATGGGCAGAGGGCAGGCCTTGGGACCCCATCCACGGGTGGGAGGTGTAGACGGTCCGGAAATGGGGAAGAAGAAATCAGCACCGAGATTTGTACCTCTCTCAGACTCTAGGGGGCGACAGTGCAAACCTGGCCTGTGGACTGAAGGCTTCGTCGGCGGGTTTCACTGACCACCCCCCCCGCCCCCACCCCGGGGATGCTACCAGGCCTGGCAGAGGACTTGATATATGGAAAATCCATGTATAATTTGGGATCCAATCACAACCGCATGTGGCTGCACCTGCTACCTGTTAAAGAAAAAAACTGTAGGGAAAACAGCCTTAAAATTGAAAACACCTTGGGGCGCCTGGGTGGCTTGGTCCGTTAATCGTCCGACTTCGGCTCAGGTCATGATCTCATGGTCCGTGAGTTCGAGCCCCGTGTCGGGCTCTGTGCTGACAGCTCGGAGCCTGGAGCCTGTTTCGGATTCTGTGTCTCCCTCTCTCTCTGCTCCTCCCCTGTGCATGCTCTGTCTCTCTCTGTCTCAAAAATAAATAAACGTTAAAAAAAAAAATTAGAAAAAAAAAAAACACCTTTATTTTGGCCAAAAAGTGGGAAATTTAAATTCTCGCAGCAGAACACCTTAATGCAGCTTGAAGCATGCATAGTTGGGAACGACCAATTCAGTTCAAATGATTCTTCATTTTGCAGATGGAAACACAAAGGTGAATCCAGAAATGTGGACCGTCCACCTGGTGGCAGAGGAAGGGTGAGAACGTGGGTCCCCGTCGTCCGGGCAAGCGGTGCACGATCTTTATTTATTCCAGGGGCTGCACCCTCCTGAGGGGTTGTGTAAACCGAGGCAGCGTGGCCTCTGGTCCCAGGGCATCAGCATCACCTCGCACTTGTCAGAAATGCACATTAAAAAAAAATTTTTTTTTAATGTTTATTTTTGGGGGAGATAGAGCATGAGTGGGGGAGGGGCAGAGACAGAGGGAGACACAGAATCCGAAGCAGGCTCCAGGCTCCGAGCTGTCCGCGCAGAGCCGGACGCGGGGCTCGAACTCACAGACCATGAGATCGTGACCCGAGCCGAAGTCGGACGCTCAACCGACTGAGCCACCCAGGCGCCCCAAGAAATGCACCTTTCAGAGCTCTGCCCCGGCCTTACTGCATCTGAATCTGCACAAAGAGCCCCCACCGCACCCTGGATGGCTTGGTCGGACGGCCACTCACATTCACACACGTGTATACACGTTATGCATTCACACGGATGTGACTCATCCGGGGATCACGGTCAACTCTTAGAAAACGGGTGCGAGGCTTGGGTCTCACATGAATTTGCTAGGTGATCCTTGTCAGGTGCGATGCATTGAACGTACGCGTCCCCCTCGAATCATATGCGGCAAGTGGATCTACAAGGTGACGCTATGAGGGGGTGGTGGGTCCTCTGGGAGGCGCCCAATGGCCGTAGTGCCCTCGGGCAAAAGCTCCTGTTCCACCATGAGGGGACACAGCCAGAGGACCGCTGTCTGGGAACCAGGAAGCGCCGATCACCAGACACCAAAATCTGCCCGGGCTTTCACGCCTTCATCTTGGACTCCCCGCCTCCGGACGATGACAAATATCTTGCTCTGACCCCCCTAGCCTGTGGCGTTCCACGTCACAGCGGCCCAAACAGACTGGACAACAGGTCACAACTCTGAACTTCAGCTTCCTCGTTTGTAAACTGGAGAGTTCTGGCCATGTGTCCTTTAGGATGTCCTAGCCAAGGGGCTCCGGTTTGCCAGAGCTGTGCTGGTGTTATTTATTATTATCATTAAAATTTTTATTTATTTGTTTGAGAGAGAGACAGCGCAAGCGGGGAAGGGGCAGAGAGAAAGAGAGAGAGAATTCCGAGCAGGCTCCGCACTGTCAGAACCAAGCCTGAAGTGGGGCTCGATCTCACAACCCTGAGATCATGACCTGAGCCAAAGCCGAGGGTCGGATGCTCAACGGATAGAGCCACCCAGGTGCCCCAAGGGCTGTCCTAGTTTTATTTATTTATCAAAAAAATTTTTTTTAACTTTTTAAATGTTTATTTTTGAGAGAGAGAGACAGAGTGCAAGCAGGGGAGGGGCAGAGAGAGGGGGAGACACAGAATCCAAAGCAGGTTCCAGGCTCTGAGCTGTCAGCACAGAGCCTGATGCGGGGCTCGAACCCATGGACTGTGAGATCATGACCTGAGCCGAAGCCCGACGCTTAACCAACTGAGCTACCCACGTGCCTCAGTCAAAAAAAATTTTTTAAGGTTTATTCATTTTTCAGAGAGAGAGAGAGAGACAGAATGTGAGTGGGGGAGGAGCAGAGAGAGAGAGACACACACAGAATCTGAAGCAGGCTCCAGGCTCTGAGCTGTCAGCACAGAGCCTGACATGGGGCTTGAACTCATGGATCTGGAGATCATGACCTGAGCTGTCCAGCTGTCTGAGTCACCCAGGCGCCTCGAGCTGTCCTAGTTCTAAAAGTGAAAGACCCGGGGCACCTGGGTGGCTCAGTCGGTTAAGCATCCAACTTGAGCTCGCAGTTTGTGGGTTCGGGCCCCGCATCGGGCTCTGTACAGACAGCTCAGAGACTGGAGCCTGCTTCGGATTCTGTGTCTCCCTCTCTCTCTGCCCCTCCTCCACTGGTTCTCTCTCTCTCTCTCTCTCAAATAATGAATAAACATTAAAGAGATTTTTTAAAAAAGTGAACGTCCCACGTTGCGAGACTGCCCCTGTGGGAGGGTCCTAGGGCAGCCCCAGCAGAGAATCACAAATTGGGGGGGCTTGAAACGACAGGAATTTACCGCCCCTCACGGTCCTGGAGGCCAGATGTCGACAGCCTGGGTTCCTTTTCTGGAGGCTCCGAGGGAGAATGTTCCATGCTTCTGCTTTCGTGTGGCTGGCCTGTGGTCTCCTCCCCGCCCATCTCTGCCTTCACCTCTGCCTTCAATCTGGCAAACTTCCTCTTCTTATAAGGACGTCAGTCAGTGGATTAGGACCCGTCTTGCTCTGGTGTGACCCCACTCAACCTGATGACCTCTGCAAAGCCCCTATTTCCAAGTAAGGCCACGTTCACAGGTACCCGGAACCAGGACTTCAATACAGCTTTGGGGAGGATACAGTTCAACCTACAGCTGCCTCCGGGTCCCAGGCAAAGCGGGAGGTGGGTCACCCCCCTACACTGTGAGATCCTGCAGGCGTGGGACTCTGGCCTGTGCCCCCCTTCTTTGCAGGTATCATGGCCTGAGTCCGTGGTTCTCAAAATGTGGCCCCTGGCCCAGCAGCAACAGTGGCAGCCACGGCCCTGGACACTTGTCAGACGCGAGGATGTCTGGGGCTCCACCCTGGACCCCCAGAATCGGAAGTTCTAGGGTGAGGCCCCTGTGCGTCTTACCTTCAGGTGCCTCTGAGGCCCATGTTCGAGAACCGCCGACCCGAGGTGGGGCGGCGGCCCCTGGGCCTCAGTGGCGGACATCAAACCGTTCCCAACATTTCTCACGCGACGCTCCGGTTATAGGCACAGAAGAGGTCGTGCCTCGGAGTGGTTCCTGTTACCGGACAATAAAAACTCCCCGCGTCAGAGCCGAGGAGTGGAACCTTCCCAGCTGTTCCTGCTGTCCACACCGGGCTGGCCCTCCGCGTAAGGCCTTTTAGGGTAAAGTTCCGGACGTAACAACCCCACAGCCCTGCCCCATACAAAAGCCAGAGATTCCGGTGTTGACTGACCCGGATTCCTTGCTCATCTACCGAGACGGGGGCTGGAAGAGGGAACACAAAGATAGAACACTCGGAAGCCAGCTCCTCCTGTGTGGCCTCTCCCTGCGGGAGCTGTTTTGTTTCTGTAAAATCAGATATCAAGAGGTGCAGGCCCCCACCGGGGCCCGGGGCCGTTCTCGGGTGGCAGGAAGAACTGGGTGAAAGGTCCCGATTGCTGAGGCCGCAATATTTCCAGAATCCTTTGCTATTTCCTGAAAAACTTCCTATCTCAGAAATCTAAGCCAAGCCCTTTTCCTAGGCTGTACCAGAACACGGGGCCGGAGGGGCCTCGGGAGCCCGGCTGACTCCCGTGCGCACCATCGTTCTCCTTGGAGGATGGAAACTGGGGTCCCCGCTGGGAATCTGAGGGGGCAGGCGGCCTCTCCTCAGAGCAGGACACTCTCCGCTGCAGGTGTGATGGAGACCGAGCTCTGTGGGTCCAGACAGGGACCTGCGTTTCCTTTATTAGCGCGGCGGGAGATCGAGGTGTCCTTGACACCTGGGGCCAGAGCCCGACGCGGGGCTCGAACTCACGAACCGCAAGATCGTGACCTGAGAGGAAGTCGGACGCTTAACCGAATGAGCCACCCAGGCGCTCCGGCTTCTTTTTTTTTTTTTTTTTTTTAAGTTCACATATTTTGAGAGAGAGACACAGTGTGAGTGGGGGAGAGGCGGTGAGAGAGGGAGAGAAAGCATCTCAAGCAGGCTCCGCACCGCGAGTGCAGAGCCCGGTGCGGGGCTCGAACTCCCGAACTGTGAGATCACGACCTGAGCGGAAACCAAGAGTTGGACGCCTAACCGACCGAGCCACCCAGGCACCCCTAATTTTTTTTAACGTTTATTTATTTGAGAGAGAGAGAGAGAGAGAGGGAGAGGGAGAGAGGAAGAGAATCCCAAGCAGGCTCCACGCTGTCAGCACAGAGCCCGGATGCGGGGCTCGATCTCACAAACCGTGAGTCGAGGACCTGAGCAGAAATCTTAACCGCCCGAGCCCCCCGGGCACCCCTCTGTCTTGCCTCTCTAGTTTTGGGACGTTGCAGGAATCCCGGAGTCATACCCACTGCTGCTGGCGACACGGGGTGGACGCTCGGGGAGCTCCAGAAACAGCGGGACCCTGGCAGCAGGTAAAACGGGGGCAGCTGACAACCCTCAGGACTGTGACTCTGCCCTTGGTTGGGCTTTGGGGACAGCCGAGGTTCTCATACTTGTGGCGTGACAAGGGCCAAAGGAAGTTTATGGATCAAGGACTCAAGACCAGAGAGTATGAGGGCGGGGGGGGGGGGGCCAGAGACACACGTTTGGAGACTCGGGACCAGGGCTGCCTCGTTCTGAGTCTTCGTCCCATCTATGCTCCACTTATTTGGGGTTCCAGTGCGAATCAGGGTGCGGTGCAAACTCATGGGCTAATTGTGGGGAGCTGTCTCTGGGCCTCGGGTCCCTCCTGTGGAAACCGATGCCCGGTCTCAGCTTTCCGGTTGGAACTCTGGAACAGACCCTCCCCGCCCCCCTCCACACTAGGAGGTTATCAAAGGGACAGAAAGATAATAAAGATGGGGAACACAAAAGTTCTGCTTAATGCAAACCTTTCTTGCTTAACGTAAACCTTTGCCCTCTTGGGGGAGGGGGAGGAGACTTGGACCGGTTCTGGAATCTCCCGAGGAATGCTTTGGAAGGCATCCTGGTTTCCCGCTGGTACGGGGCCTTCCAGGCAGCCCCTATTAATTAATATGCACAACAGTCTTGGTCGACTGGAGTCACCCAGGCAGCCGGAGGTCCCGGGCAAGCACGCACTCCCTCCCGGAGATGCTGGGACGGGCAGTACCCGTGAGGCTGGGTCAGGGGGGCACACGGCAGTGTGCCCACTTCTCGGGCGAGGCCGCAGCCCACAGGAGCCGGAGACATTTCCCTGAGTCCAGAACTCTCCAGGAATTGTCTCTTTGCCTCCATTTACACGATAACCTGAAAGGCCTCGGCGTAGGTTCTGGGCCGTCCGACTGGCTTCCCGATGACAGGGTACCGCCGCCATCTGCTGTGCACACGAGCCACGGCAGAGGACACCCTCCTTCCTCGTTACGAGCCCTTAATGGGGTAGGCTCAAGAAGCGAGTAAAAGCTGTCCCAGTCCCAGTGCCCCGTGTGAATGGTGGGGGAATTTCGACCACACCGCAGCAGACGTGGGCCGAATTCAAAGGGAACTTTCTGGAAGGCAGCCCTACAGAGAGGCTCACTTACTCTTCTGTTTCCCTGCCGAGGCTCCCCGCGACGGCACAGGCCCCGCGGTAAAGGGCCTCTGAGAACCCAGTGAGGACACTGGCAAAAACCGTCCCCCCAAAATCGACTTCTCCAGAACTCTGGAAATCAACTAAAGGCTCGCAGCAACCAGGGAGCGTTTATTTAAGAAAAGCGATGCATTCTCAGCCCAGGTGAGCTCTGTGGCATTGTCACTCGCCCTCCGGCCAGCCCCGGACCCCAACTCCGAGGTGCCTTGAAAACCAGCAGCCGCAACTGGGTAAAAGCCAGCGACCTAGCGGCCCCCGGAAGGATCACGCTGGGGTTGCTGCTCTTTGGAAGCCCCACGCTCAGAAAACTCCTGATTTGCCCATCAAGCAGTTTCCTGGAAAACCACCTTGCAAAGCTTGTCTTTATCCTTGACCTGCCCGCTTTTCCCCACGGTATCTATCAAAAACAATCAGCGGGCATTTCGCTGACACGGGAGCAAACAGCAAGATAACAAAAAAGCTGAAAAAAGAAGAGAAAAGAAAAGAAACTGTTGGAAAATGAGATGTCCGAGGGGGACCTGAAAAGGCTCTCCTCGGAGCCCAGGGGAGCACTGTGTGTCGAGCAGCGCCGCTCACGACAGACCTCACCAAGACGGGTCGGGAAGGACTGAGGCAGAGACTCTCCAGCTAGAACTCGACATCCTGCAAGGTCTTCCCGGAAAAATGAAGGAGATAAACAAAAACTCCCGAGAACTCCCAGCTGGCTGACGTGCCCGCAGAAAGTGCCGGAGGGAGTCTCGGGCCGGAGTGAGGTCACCAGGTGATCACAGAGCGCCAGTAAGGGGAACCGGCAGGTAATTACACAAGACAGGATAAGTGAATGTAGTTTTTGTAACTTTTTTCTTCTGTTTGATTTCAAAGATGACTTCACAGGGGCGCCTGGGGTGGCTCAGTCTGTTAAGCGTCCGACTTCGGCTCAGGTCATGATCTCGTGGTCCGTGAGTTTAAGCCCCGCGTCGGGCCCTGGGCTGACCGCTCGGAGCCTGGAGCCTGCTTCGGATTCTGTGCCTCCTTCTCTCTCTGCCCCTCCCCCGCTCAAGCTCTGTCTTGCTCTCTCAAAAATAAACGTTAAAAAATTTTTCTTAAATGTAAAAATAAAAAATATTTTTAAAAAATTAAACAGAAAGAGGACTTCATAAACCAGTAACAAGTCTTGTTACTTTTAAAAACTGGTGCACCGGAACATCTCTCTCGGCCGGCCCCGAGCTCAGAGAGAGGCTGGTGGGGGCGTCAAGGTCCCGGGGACAGACCTCTCACGGCCTTCGTCGCAGGCAGATTTAGTCCGCGAACATGCAGTGTGTACAAGGACCCACCATGACGGATGGTGACGGGTGCCATGCTGTTCGACAAACCATGTGGAGGCCTGGAAGGGAAGTCTGGGGAAGGGTGTTGTCCAGGGAGGAGAGTCTGGGAACCACCGAGGCCAGAGTGACCAGAGAACAGCCTCGGTGGCCGGTGGCATTAAGCGCCAGCTGGATCGTGCTAGGCTTCAAGCGTCGGGAGTTTCGATTTTGGCACGATTGTTATTAGCGAATTGTAAGGAGGGAGTGACATGAGGCAATTAGTTTTCAACAAGCTGACTCGGTGGGAAGCGGGAAGGGTTTGGAGGGCGTGCCACCTGCCGCAGGAAGCCAGCGTGCAGCGGGGACAGACTGCCTGGGAGATGGGAGGGGAGAGGGAGAGGAGGCCCCCTCCCCCCACTTTCCAGCTTTAGCATCCAGCGGCCAGTGGTGTCATTTCCTGAAATGGTCTAGGGGGAGGCCCAGGTTGAGGCTTGATCAAGTATTCAATTTGCACAGAATAAATCTGAGATGCCTAGGAGGCACGGAAGAAAAGCCCAGAGGTCAGGGCGGGAGGTGTGAGCTTTGGAGCCTTCGGGAAACACGCTAGCGAAATCCGTGCCTGCAGAAACCCCACAGAAATCCGGGTAGAGGGTGCAGGCAGGGCAAGGGCCCACTGAGGTTTGGCAGAGAAGGAAATAGCAGACCCGCGCCCACGGCGCGATGGAGGAAAACTGGGGGAACGTGGTTTTGCAGAAGCAGGGGGAGGGCTTGCAAAGTCATTGGCCGTGTACCATGCTGCTGAAAGGTCAAGAAAGAAACCAGGAACACCACTGGGTGTGGTGACAAGGGGGTGACGTGCGTGAGAGGTGTGGGGGAGATGTGGCTGGCGGTCTAGACAGGGTTAAGTGGCCGGGCAACCTAGGTTCAGCAAAATTCCATCACGTTCATTTAAATTTGTAATGTGATTTTAGAACTGTATTTATTGTGAGCTGGAGAGTTTTGAATACTTTTATATCTGCACATCCTGTACTTCAATGAATCTAAAATCACATTTATGCACCAAGAAATAATAGGTGATCTTTCACAACGCAACGCGTGTTCACTGATTGCAAGGCTCATTTTGATTTCAGAAATGTTAAAACGTGTTAAAAAAAAAAAAAAAAGAAAAAAGAAAAAAAAGGCCCAGAAGTGGCTGAACACGGTATTAAGTGACAAAAAATTTAAGTCAAATCTGGCAGTTGCCAGTTTCTTCAGAAGCCCAGCTACCACATTCGCACAGAGGACACAAAACGGATTTGGTTACTGACATTAACCAGTCGCGAACCCCTTTAAGACGGCTTCCTCCCCTAGAAGTGGGGCGGCACCCTCTTCACGCAGTGGAGCCAACCCGAACATCCGCACAAACAGGTAACACCAACCACCCCTGCCGTCACCTGTGGGTAACCAGCTGGTGGAGCCGACGCCCCGCCTCGGGGACACACGAGGGACATGCGAGACGCTCTCTGTCCTCTGTCCGACCAGTAAGGCAATTGGCCGCGGACAGGCTCAGCGCCCTGGGGGGCGGGACTGGCTGGCCCTGTGCGAGGTCAGATGCGAGCTCGACGACAAGGGTGCAGATTTCCCTGCGGTGTTCGCGACACTCAGAACCGCCTCACTGTGCGCGAGCTGACATTTAAACAAAACGTCGGAAAAATCAAGAACGGTAAACACCTAGCGACCAGGTGAACCGGGCCACAGAGAGGAGCACCACGCCACCTCCAGGCCCCCTGTGACAGACAGCTGAACCTGCGTCCGGCACGAACGTGCTGCTCGAGGTTCCCGTCGTACACAGAAAGCTTGGGACGCACTGCGTCCGGGTCTCGCGCTGTCCCCCACACCGAATGCCCATATAGAACCTAAGGCCTGAGGATCAACCCTGTTAGTAACAAGCGACGATACCGTGTTGTCAAAAAAACCCCACTACTGTGTTTCAACATTTGAGGAATTGTGCCACTCAACCTCGGCTGGACCTACAGTCGACGGGGCGGCCGCCGTGCACACCGAACGCTCCTTCCTCCTCCTTGCGGCTCCCGGTGGAGCTGAAGGCGGTTCTCGAAGTCTCTCACGCGACACTCAACCGGCCGTATTCTCCGACCCCTGCAACGACTCGGTGTGGTGGGGTCTGAACCGGATCCTGTCTGCGGTGGACACCCAGCCTGGCGTAAGGAGAGAGACGAAGTGGTCCCGACTCCTCCTTTCCCTCAAGCAACCCACGGGCAAGCGCGAGGGGAGTGCGGGGAAGGCTGGGCCAGGCGCACCCCCGCGTGCACCCCGCTCAAGGGGGGCGCTCTGAGGGCGGAGGCGAGGGCGGTCACTCCTGGGGACTAACTCCCTCGGACGTCGTCGGTGGAGCGCCACCCCAGCTCTTGCCAGCTGCCCGCCGGGTGGGCCCCACCAGCCACCAGTCCCCCCCCCCCCCCCAACCCCTGGGTCCCGGGCCCCCAGGCTCCACTCACCTCTGCCTGCGGCCACCCCCTCCACCAGTTCCTGCACTCCAACCTGAGCCTCCCCAAGGCCAAGGTTGGGAGACAAACCCCCAGGAGGCCAGGGATTCTCCCTTAGAAGCCACGCTAGGTAGCACGAGGGACTAAGGTTTGCAGCTATTTTATTTACAAGTATACATTTAACACAATGAAATAAACACTGATATATTGAAGCCTAGTTAATAGTAGTGTAACAATATGTATCATTTTGATGATTACATTATTTTAAACAACAAACTACACTGAAAAATTAATGCCGATAAAATTCTTGGTCATAATATTATTAAGAAATACAATATATAAATTGAAAATATGATTGCTTAAAATTTGAAAATGGAAGTGAACTCATTTGGACAGAGTCAGAGTTTAACATAATCTGAAAGGGGGGTGGGTGGGGCCAGAAAAAGCTCTGACCCAAATGAAATCTTTCAGGTTAACAGAAGGAAAAAGCAGCGGAGTTTCTCTTGAAGGATAACGGGCAGTCTGCTTCTGCAGGCAGGATCGGCTCCCGGGGTCCTCGGGCTCCGCGGCGGGATCACATCACCGAGCAGGAAGACTTTCCTTGTGACGCGGCCCCATCGATTTTTTCTGCCTCCAAAATTATCCTTCTAAAAACGTCAACAGCAGTCTGAAATCAAAGACACAGCCAGACAGCGACAGGTTTAACGTAGAGCCCTGGTGCCTGACTGGTGCCAGTCCCGCAGGCAGGACTGAAGAAGGCCCGCCGCTGCCCGCCGTCCCCCACCCCTGCAGGTGGGGGTGGGGGTGCAGCTGCGGAGAGACCCCAGAACCGCCCAGCCCCCGACACCACCTGACCGGAGAACTAACCTCTCATCCCGCTTCTGGTCCCCGTCATCAACGGTCACTGCAGGCTGCCCCTGGGTCTCCCCCGACCCCACGGCGCCCCTGGAGCTTCTGGGTCCGGTATGAGGACCCCTCACCCGTCGGCTCCCGTTCCCATCAGAACACCCCTCTCCCCTGCAGCACGTGTCCCCTTCACGGCCCGGCTCCCACAGGCCCTAAACCAGGGCGGGGGCTTTTCCTGCTCCTCGCGAACCCTCCAGACCTCTGCCTCCCACTTCCTTAAAACGCTCAGCTTCGCCTCGTAGGCAGCCGTGCGATCCTATAAGCCACCTTCGAGCCACGTGCAAACCCTGAGTCACCTCCCCCCTTCCTTCTGGGGCAGTGTCACTGTGTCCAACACCGCTCTCCGCCCCTGGGACCTCCTCGCCTCCCGTGACCGGGGGACCGGTCTTTCTCAGTGGTAGCCTCTCAGCCCGGCGGGCAGCGCAAGGGCCCTTCACAAGGAGCCACTGTTATCTGAAGCCGGGAATCCCCTCTCAGGCGGGACACCAGCCCCCCACGATCACAAGATGCCCCTGTTCTCAAAGGCCTCGAGGGGCAGCGCCTAGACCTCGTCGATACCAACGGTCACCCCTCCAACACCCAAGGCCAAGAACCCACCGTGCCCACCTTCCTTCTCTCTCTCTCCCTCTCACTTTTCTTCAATATCCCAACCTCCACAATTCTCGGCCCCACAGGGACCAGCTTCCTTGATCCGAGGACACGTCCCTGTCCCTTAACCACTTGTCCCCCTCACTGTTCCCAGCACCACCGCCACCGGCTTCACCTTCTCTGCCCGCAGCCACAGCCAGCACCCACCCGGTCACTGTCTCCCTGGGACCCCGACTCCAAAGGGGGCCCTCGGCGCGCCCCCCCCCCGCCCCCCTCGCCACGCCGATGGAGGTTCGTGCCTTGCCTTTCTCCTGGAATTTCTAGCGCCTCTCCCCGTTCTCACGCTCGGCTGCTGTGTCTTACAGTTCGCCGGGAAAACGCGCAGCGTCCAGGAGAGAACTCTGCATCCCCGTCCGCCAAGCTGACTGCCCCTCGAGCCTGGGCGCACCTGCTCTCGCTCCTTCCCTGCTGCCGCGGACGAGGTGGCCCTAACTGGGCGAGAGCTGCCCGCCCCCACCCTCTTCTCTAAACAAGGTCGCTGGCTGCAGCAAGCTTTCCTCCTTTCCCAGGACTGTACAAACACGTCGTTTATTTCACCCTACAAAAATGCACAGAAAAAGGCCTGGAAAAACCCGTGCCAGACTCTCCCCGATTCGGTGTGCCTGGAATCTGGCATTCTAGATAAACCTCGGAATGCTTCTCGCTTATCTGTGTGATCTGACTCTGCCCAAGTGTGCTCTCTTTCATCACATCACTGAAGTACAGCCGTGGGTCGCCACAACAAACACGCCAGGACCGCCAACTCACCCCCCAGTTGAGCAAGAGAGGGTAGCGTTCTCACGGACTCCCATCGCTCTTACCATCGAGGCTTTGTTAACAAAACCCACTGAACTCCGCTTACGAGGTACGTGAGGCAAGTTACAAACAAGCTATGCTTGAAAATTTGAAAATCAATAAAACTGACTTGATTGAATTGATTTGAAAATCAATAAAACCTTTGAGCGGTTCACACAGGCTGATCTCTGATCACATGACTACTGGTATGCACGTGTGTGTGCGTGTGTCTTTACTACACGACTTCTCTCCCCTGTTCTATTCGAATAGCCGTGAGCATCCTGGCAGGAATCTGGGTTAGAATCACTCACACCTCTAATGTAAGGGATTAGAGTCCCTTTGGGCGGCGAGAGACTCACCAGGCTTCGGCTCTCCTCATCTCTTTAGCACATTGCAAGACGGCGTGGGCAGGAGTATGAGAGACGTGACAGAGAGCGGACACATCTAGACAGGCCTTTAAGATAACTGACCAGGACACGGGTTTCCCAAAGACCGCGGGTCACTGCTGTATTTACCCGATTTGGGTACAAAGATCTTCTGGCCTTAAAGGACTCGCTTCCTGTCGGAGAAGGCACCTGCTAATCGGACAGCAGGGCCGGCAGGGAACAGACCACAGTGAGTGGATCACTCGATCTCTGATCTTCTCTGGCTTAAGACGTTTGAAGCTGCCATGCAGGACCCTTGCCTTCTTTTATGTTTTTGGCTACTATGCGATAACTTCGCTAAATGTATCAAAGCCACAGAGAAGGACAGTAGTGGGAATCTTTTCTTTTTAAGCCTTCGGCACAATTCCTCTTTTCTCTGGTGTTCAAAAAGCACCAGGCTACCCTCTACAGGAAACACAAAGACAAAAGAGCACACCCGTCCAGAATCACGTTACGATCCTTAAGCTCCAGGGACGTACGGCGTAAACCAGAGAGGAGGCCTGCACCCCGACACCAAAGGGCCTAAGAACGCACCTCAAGCAAACCATTCGAGGTCGTTCTCAAGAGGAGACGTGACCCCGAGGCAGCGGCCCTTCCTAGGCACTGCCTCTTCGTCACACTGGAGCGCAGGGCCCGCTCGGGACGGACGTGCTCGAGGGGGCCGGCAGGAAGGACACACGCGGAACGCGGTGCACGCTCCGCGCGGGGGTTACGCGAACAGTTGAACGACACTGCCGCCGATGCCAGTTTAATTATCGTGTCCGATGGGACAAGTGCTCAAGGACCCTCCGATTTTCACCCGAGAGGAAGAGTGAAGTCAGCGAACAGAACCAAGGTGGCTGGGGCCATTCGGCTGCCCTCCCCAGCTTGACGAACGTTTTTTACATGAGGTGTAACCAACACGTGACGCGGTGTTAGTTTAAGGAGCACAACGTAACGATCTGACAGTCGTGGGCACTGAGAAACGATCACCCCAGTAAGTCGACGGCCACCGCCGCAAGGTTACAACCGTTGTTCTTGTGAGAACTTTTGCCAGCTACTCTCTCGGCAACTTCTTTCTTTCTGTAATTTTTTTTTTTTTTTTTTTTACGTTTATTTTTGAGGGAGAGCGTGAGCAGGGAAGGGGCAGAGAGAGAGGGAGACACAGAATCCGCAGCAGGCTCCGGGCTCCGAGCTGTCGTCCCGGAGCCCGACGCGGGGCCCGAACCCACGAGCTGTGAGATCATGACCTGAGCTGAAGTCGGACACTTAAAGGACCGAGTCACCCAGGCGCCCATCAGCAACTTTCGAATACAAACAAAAACACCACAGTACTGTTAACTGTAGTCATGCCGTATACTACACCCCGGGACTTACTGATCTTGTAAGTGGACGTTCTTACCTTCTGACCACCTTCAAACTGTGACTATGCAGATTTTCAAGCACACAGAAAAATGGAAACAACCGTGTTAACAATCAGCCAGCCCCCCATCTAGAGTCAACAAACGTTAACGTCCTTGCTCGCTCTGTCACCCAACTGCCCCATTTGAAAGTAAGCCGCAGACGTTAGGAAACTTGGGCCCTAAATACTTTGGTTTGCATTTCCTAAGAATGTGGACATTCTCTTCATCATTCCAGTACTGCCACTGCATCCAAGGAAATGAAAGTATTTCCCTAATATATCCAGAACATAGTAAAATCTCTCCAATGGACCAAAGATGTCTTTTACGTTCCAATCGAGATGGACGGACTCTGTAATCCACAGTGGCTATTCCTCCCCAAGAATGCTTTAACTTTCTCTTAATGTTTATTTTAGAGAGAGAGAGAGAGAGAGAGAGAGAGAGAGATACTGCGCACATGAGAAGGGAGGGGCAGCGAGAGAGAGAGGGACAGAGGATCCAAAGCGGGCTCTGAGCTGTCAGCACAGGGCCCGACACAGGGCTTGAACTCACAAACTGAGACCATGGCCTGAGCTGAAGTCCGACGCTTAACCGACGGAACCGGCAAAGCACACCCCCCCTGTGTCCCCCCGCCCCCCTCCCCCCGCCCCCCCAAGAACACTGTAATCTCTATTATGCTTTGCTCACGTCAGAGTCCTTCTCCTCCTGTCCACCGGAAAGCATGGTATAGACAGAGAGGACCAAACGTGGGGTAGGTTTAAACTCTCTGAGCTCTTACATCATATATGAATAGATCTAAGAGTGATCTAAGAAAACTCATTTACATCTTTGGACCTTAAACTCCCTTCCAGAATGAGGTAGTGCAACTAAATGATCTTAAGGATAGGCCAGACACCTAATAAATGTTTGATTTAGTTCCATTAGAAATGAAGGCATCTCTTACGATCTCAGCCCCTGGTATGAGTTCTCTCTATGTGCAATCAGGAGCTGAGCAGAGTCCCATAAATCCCTTGTTAGCTGGCACTTGGGAACCAATTACACAGATTTAATATCCCCCATCATCCGAACCCAGGGACCAAGGGATCTGACGAGCCCGGGGCACCTGGCTGACTGAGCCCCTACCATACAGGCACGCCGAAGGCATCCGCTGTGCTGGGCATTAGGGAGCGCACAGTGGTAAACGACACGGCCTTGGATTCCAGAATGAACTAAGGGGGAGAAGAGAACAGAACCTTGAGCCGGGGAAAAGCGGCAGGGGTGGGAGAACGGGCGCCAGGCCCACTGTCTGCCGCCACCCTTCCCGACCTGTTGTTTCCTCACAGAAACGGACACCGACTACTCTTATTCGAGGATCAAACCAGAGAACATGTTGAAAATACTTTCAGAACTGGAAAACGGCAAAAGCTACAGAACGTCGTCGGAATGTAAGCGGTTAACGAGAGAAAAGACAGGTCAGAGGGGAACACGAGTGAAGGGTGCCATTCTCAAAGTGCCCACTGTGTTCAAGGAGCGAGTGCAATAAATAAACATTAAAAAAAAAGGGGGGGGTGCGCCTGGGCGGCTCAGCTGGTCAGGCATCCAACTCTTGATTTCGGCTCCAGTCATGACCTCGCGGTTCGTGAGTTCAAGCCCCGCACTGGGCTCTGCACTGCCAGTGTGGAGCTTGCTTGGGATTCTCTCTCTCTCCCTCTCTCCCCCCGCCCCTTCCCTGCTCGCACGCGCTCTCTCTCAAAATCAATAAACTTACCAAAAAAAAAAAAAAAAAAAAAAAAAGGAACATCTGCAGGGCTGATATTGGGAACAGATGCCTGTAAAACGGTTCTCTGCAATTTCTACGTTAGAAACAATACATATGCGTCTAGCCCCATTTCATCCGACAGAAAAAGGACGTAGGTGCGGGCACAAAATTATTGCCAGAATGATGTAAGACCATCACTGCTTCTTTTCTACGTCTGGACTTATTTCTGGACCAGCCCTGAATACAGAACAAAAATAATCATAAACGTCTACAAATTCGTGCTATCAACTCCTGTTTATCCTACAAATATTCTAGGTCCCGTCCTAAGCGGAATACTGCCAGCCACCCGAAGACGGACGCTGGAGAGGGTGGAAGGGAAGGACACAGGGGAAGCAGGAGCGGCACAGCTGGCGGTGCCACAGGCCGACAGAAGGGACACAGCCCGGGGCCGACGGATGCAGCGTCAGAGGCCGTCTACGAAACACGTACCTGATTTTCTTTAGCAGAAGATTCCAAAAAAGCTGCGTTCCAAGACTCTGCTAATGCTTTCCCTTCTTCATAACTGATCACCCTAAAGGAAAAAGAAGATTCTAATTAAAGTACTTGGCTCTTTCTTTATAAAACATCTATAATTATTTATGAACCAGGCTCTACTTTTAGCGACCGTTTCCCGTGCAAAGCGGAAGACCGCTCTCTGCCCAATATTCCTACCCAGCGTGTAACATACAGCAGCATTTTAATTACGCCTGGGTCGGGGAACGGGACAGACACGGCCTTCCTGGGTTACCCGTGCTCCTGTGAGCCCTCCAAGATCAGAGGACACGACTGCGAGCACCCGAGGACAGGGCGATTCCCAAAGGCACGGGGTGCAGGCCTCTGGCCAGCCAGTCCCCTCTCCAGACGAGGCCCCGCAGGAGTGGGGCCCTTGTCCCTGACCACCGATCCAATGCCACCTGCGTCAAAGCGGAAGGGGGGAGATTTACGCTGTGGCTCTGCTTCTGCTTAGGTACAATCGCTGCCACGTTTCTGAACACAGAAGATGCTACAGCTGAGAATATTCTCGACGTGGGAACGAGAATTACAAAAGGCACTTCCGCGGTGAGATCAGCGTAGGCTTCATTTTAGAAAGCAGTTCGCCATCCGGAAGGTACGCACCTTTCCATGTGTAGATCTTTCTTATTCCCGACCAGCATAATAGGTATTCTAGTAAGGGAGGGAAAAAAAAAGCCACAGTAACCCAGGGCCAGACCTGCCTGTTCACAAGACACTACTGTCATGAGGGCATCTAACAAAAGAGAACGAAACTGTTACTACTTACTGCACTTTCCCCACCATATCCAACAATTTGCCGTGAATAACTTTAATCACTTCAAAACTGTAAAACAAAAGCATGAAATCAGACCTCCATCTTAGTTGGTGTTTTTACAGGGTTTTTTAAATGTTTGTTTATTTCTGAGAGACAGAAAGAGACAGAGCACCAGCAGGGGAGGGGCAGAGAGAGAGGGAGACACAGAATCCGAAGCAGGCTCCAGGCTCTGAGCCGTCAGCACAGAGCCCGACGCGGGGCTGGAACCCACGAACCGCGAGATCATGACCTGAGCCGAAGTCGGACGCTTAACCGACTGAGCCACCCAGGCGCCCCTCCATGTTTCTTATATAATGTTTCTAGTGGGAAAAACATGGAATGTCACCGACTCACCGCTGTAATATAAAATAAAGTGAACACAAGGAATCTCATAGTTTTTTCCTATAAACCTTCTTTCACGTGAGCGTGTGACACTGAGTAACCCTTACTGAGAATATTCAAGATGACGTACGTGAGATTATTAGGTGGGAAACTCTACCAGTTGTCCGACAAATCACATAAACGCGTATTTTAATCTCTGAATAAACATCCGTAGGATGTTCTGTAGCTACAGGGCCCTCGCGGTCAGCCCGCGTTCCACGTTAACGTGGTGGAAATGCACAGACAGTAAACCAATTTATGTGGTTGTCATTTCCATTAGCAGAAAAGCTCAGATCACCTAGGCAGCTGGAGGTGAGGAATACAGTTTTCATTCTAGCAGTGCAAGAGAACGTTCATCGGGATACTTTTCCCCCTTAACAACCTGTTTGCTCCACAAGCCAATCACTGAAACGCATTCAGCGCGGTAAGGCTGATCGTTGCTACAACCAGTCCCATCATAATCCTTTAGACGGCTGAACGCTATCTATGCACAGCAAATAAACTCGAAGCAAGCAGCAGGGGGGGGGGGGGATCGTACCTTTTGATTGATGTAACAGAATACACAAGAATATAACCATTAATATCTATGGAGTATGTCTGAGGAAAGATGGAGTATTCATCCTGTGGGAGAGAAAATAATTCCATCTGAGTAAAGTCTCCACAAAGCATAACAAGCAATCTTTACCCCAAGTTTTTCCCATATTACCTGGTCAAAGAAATCAAAGTCAACAAAGAAGTAGATTAAAACATTATTCTAGACACATAGCCCCACACACTGAAGACCTATTTAAGACTGGTTTGGGGCGGCTCATTGTTTTAAGCTAATATTCAGAAACGATCCTGGCCATTCTAAGGCTTCTGGGGAGAAGGCTAATCGCTTCTGCAAGTCCTGGTGGGGAGGACGAAGGAAATGGCAGGGCAACAGGTCCCGCAATCTTACGTGCAGTGGAAGGCGCTAACGTTTCCTTTATGGACAAAAAGTCCAGAATCTTAGATCTCATGGGAAACTCACGAGTGCTTCTGGTTTATTCCACAAATTTGTGTTTTCATATTTAAAAGTGTTAGGTCATCACTAAACCTGTTCCCTGAACAGGAGACTTGAATCACAAGGGCCTGAATGCCAGTCTATGGGCCATTAATGGGCTGCTACCAGCACTTGAGAGGGGAAGAAGAGAGGAAGAGAATCCAAACGCTACACGTGGGGTACCCGGACTTCCGAGGATCACAGGAGTTACTTACCGAGCAAGTTTAGGAATGAACAACAAAGGTACACGTTATGTGACAATGTATCAGCAGCTACTTTCATAACGCGGCTTTAGGAGACTCAAATATAAAAGCATTCTAAAGGTCTAATGTCAGTGCAGTTTTCCTTAGTGCCCGCCACTGTCTGGTACAAAACATTTTGTTCTCTGGTGAAATGTAATTGTCAACGTGCTGGGTATCCCGGGCAAGCGCTGTTACATAGAACATCTAGAACATCGTGTCAAACCACCGTTTTATCAAAGAACGGACTCTGTTAACTTTGCAGGTCCACGGGATGATTATAACTAATGTTCACGATGGCCCGCAATTATTACTATTCGCCACAGTAAAGTGTCTTTAAAAAAAACAACAACAAAGAGTAAGTTTTACTATCAGTTCTTGGTATCATAAATAGTAATCTTTAATTAGAAGACAGCATTTCTACATCACAGCACTCACTACATACACAAAATAAAACGTCTGTTTCATTATTACTTTCAGATTAGTTTCACTAAGTTGAGTTCATTTTAGAAAAAAAGTTTTTTTAATGTTTATTTTTGAGAGAGCACAAACGGGGGAGGGGCAGCATGAGAGGGAGACACAGAATCCGAATGGGGCTCCAGGCTCCGAGCGGTCAGCACAGAGCCCGATGAGGGGCTCGAACTCAAACTGTGAGATCATGACCTGAGTCGAAGTCAGACGCTTAACCGACTGAGCCACGCAGGTGCCCCACCCCCTCCAACTTTTTTTTAACATTTATTTTTGAGAGACAGAGAGAGACAGACAGAGCATGGATGGGAGAGGAGCAGAGAGAAAGAGAGACAGACACAGAATCCGAAGCAGTCTCCAGTCTCCAAGCTGTCAGCACAGAGCCTGATGCAGGGCTTGAACCCACGAACCGGGAGATCACGCCCTGAGCCAAAATCAAGGGTTGGGCGTTTAACAGACTGAACCACCCAGGCACACCAGTCAAGTTTATTTTAGTGTTAAATTTTGAGAACATTTTTGTCGATGGAATGATAGATCTTTTCACCCAGATTAAAAACAACATTCCAAATGATTTTAGTCACCAGTTGAGCTACAGTAGATCCAAAGTTCAAATCACCTTTTCCCTGAAGAGAAGATGTGGAAATAAAAGAGTAATCATAATCACATGGGGTGCCTGGGTGGTTCAGTCGGTTAAGCGTCCGACTTTGGCTCAGGCTGTGGTTTCATGGTTCGTGAGTGCAAGCCCCGCATCGGGCTCTGTGCTGATGGCTCAGAACCTGGGGCCTGCTTTGTGTTCAATGTCTCCCTCTCTCTCTCTCTCTGCCCCGCTCGCACTCAGTCTCTCTCTGCCTCTCTCAAAAATAAACAAACAAAAAAAAAGCTTAAAATAAGAAAAGAGTAATCACATTTCAGAGGCATGGTGCAAGGAACAACTCATTAAAAAGTATATTGGAAGGAAAGGACCTCCGGCTGTAACAGAAACCAAAAAGGACAAAATTTCTAGGAATAAACTTAAGAGAACGAAACTGTACGTTCCAACTGAAAAAGATCTGAAAATCCTCCCAAGAGATAAAACACTTCAAAAACTGCAACAGTGCGCCGAGGTCCTCAGCGTTCACGCGCAGGTCTCCACGGTCTCCACTGGCTGATCCTGAATTAACACATGAATGTAACATGAGCCCGATAAAAAGTGTCTTTTCCGAGAAATAGCAATTGTAGAAGCAGGTGGGTGAAAAGCACAAAGCTACTTATTTTAAACTTAAAATAAGTACAGCACTAGTTCAGGAGCGAAGCAGACAGAAATCTACAAAGACCCAGACGGTCAGGGGGATTGGATATGCGCTCATACCGGCCCTTCAGCTCAGTGAGGGAAAAAGTAACCTTCAACAAAACTGTGCAGGGAACGAGATCAGAAGCTTCTGGAGGTAAACGGCTGAGTCGCATCTCTAACTGACCCTTGGGCAAAAACACATTCCAGAGGAATTAAAGACTGCAAGATTAAAAATGGAAACTGCGTGCAGGGTAGACGGGAGAATTCTTTAAGAATAAAATCAGTTGAAAAGAGAATGATAAATTCAACTATGTGAGAACGAGCAAGTTCTTCATGGCTAAGAACCTTTCCAACAAAAATCATAAACTGAAAACAAAACCTTGCGGCTCAGATCACCTACCATGCGCATTTGCTTCACATTATTAAGGGGTCTGTCAAACCCATCAGCAAAGACCATCCGCCCAATAGAAAAAGGGCAAAGTACACGGACAGGATAATTCCCAGAAAAGGAAACACACTTGCCCTCAAACAGGAGAACGTGATCACACTCCTTCGTGAGAAAAATACTCACTAAAATGATACTGGGGTACTATTTTTCACCTAGCGGACTGGCGAGTAACCAAAGACGTGAAAATGCATTGCACTGATGGATGTGTTGGGGAACAGGCACTGGCTCCTTGCTGGTGAGAAGGTAAGCGGCCACCCTATGGCCCAGCGAGCCCACAGCCACGACATGTCCTCACACACACACACGGTCTAAAATGACACAAGATACGGATCGCAGCGCTGCTGGTGGCACCAAGACTGGAAATGACCCACTTGTTGGTCAACAAAGTACGCTGCGTCCAAACAACAACACGCTACGCAAGTGGAGGGAAAAAGGGCCACAGGGACCCACGTGGAATCACCTCCAAGACGGGAGACGCAGGGATAGGCTACTCTCTGTGTAAAAGAGAAAAAATAAAACTACAATTGTACGTTCCAGTACAGAGTATCTGCAAAGCATCTACTAGAAACTGGTCACGGGGCTGTTCGTGGAGGGCTGGAGCTAAGGCAGCCAGAGCCCGAAAGACCGAAGTGTTACTATTTACCTTTTGGGGTTATTCCAGTTCTGTAACACGGGCATTTATTACTGTTTTTTAAAAACCGGACTTAAGTACGTAATACTTGTTTTTTTAAAAAGGGGGATTTGACACTATAAATATGACTGTCACTGGGGCGCCTGGGTGGCTCGGTCAGTTAAGCGTCCGACTTCAGCTCAGGTCACGATCTCGCGGTCTGTGGATTCGAGATCCGCATTGGGCTCGGTGTGGACAGCTCAGAGCCTGGAGCCTGCTTCCGATTCTGGGTCTCTCTCTCTCTCTCTCTGTGCCCCTCCCCCACGCATGCTCTGTCTCTCAAAAATGAATAAATGTTAAAAAATGAAAATTAAAAAAAAAAAATGACCACCACCGATTAACCTGTCATTGAGTCTACTTCAATTAGGCCCGAACAAAGTATTTCATGCAAACTAAAAACCATCCACTTGTATTGAACCATGTTCACCCCCTCCCCTTGCTGACAACAAAACCTGCTACGACATAAACTACCAAGTAGATAGTACTTGCTGCGACAGTGTTCCTCTTAAAACGTGACAACCGCGAACACGCTATAGATTCTGTTTGAAGAATCTGCCCTCTCATCACCTTCCCCTGCCATGGGGCACTCTTCGCTCCAGCCCCAGCCCCAGCCCCAGCCCCTAGGAATCCAATTTAAGAACAGCTGTAAACGTGTCGTGTTGTCCAGCTGCCACAGAACAAGGTGTTCGCGGTTACAGAACCGCAGCAAAGCACATGTGCGTGTCGTTAGCATCACGCATCATAAATACGAACACAACCTTTTATTTCAGAGTCTCCCAACTGAACGTAGCCTTGAAGAACTACTAGCTGCAACGAGCACAAATTATTCGAGGCAGCTGAATTTGGATCCGTTCTGTGCAAAAATTCTCTAACTATTCTGATCTGGCAGTAACAGGCCCAAAGGAGCGAGACAGGCAGAGCTGGTCGCGGACCTTGCTCTCGCCGCCCCTCCCACCATCCACCCGCTCCCCAAGATCTCTGATCCTTTCGGGGTGATTCTTTAGTACTCTATCATTAAAACAGTTACAGGCATGTGACGCTCAGTGCCAAACAGAATCCCAGAGGGACACATCTTCTATTCTGATAAGGAGTCAACATAAAGAAATTTTCTCCAGAGAGATGTTTTCAAGGACAGCGCTATTCCAAGGATAAGCGACACCTGCACTCCTCCCATTCAGGGTCATGTTAACATCAACGGAGTTGCCATGCTGGGCATCGTTCTGGTCTTAAGAGCATCAAAGATCTACAAGTCAGGACCCAAGCTTCTGGAAGCTCATCAATCTCCTCTAAACCATGCAACAATCCTGTGAAGGCGGGCACTACAGAATCATCTGTTTACAGATGAAGAATCTGAGACCAAGAAAGGTTCATTAACTTGCTCAAGGTCACCAGACTAGCCAAAAAAAAAAAAAAAAAAAAAAAAAAAAGCGCCAGGGTTCAGGATTCAAATCCAGGCAGCACGACTGCAGAGCCCACGTTCCAAACTATGAAACACTGGTTTCTCCTTCTGGCCTATTATAAAATGAATTTCTATTTTAACATTACACGAAAGCGATTTACTGATTTACATCCTCACCCCCATTTTCCAGCAGCTTTAACAAAAATTCTAAACGAAGACATAAAAAGCAAAGCAGGATCTTGGTAAAGTCAGAGGCCCACTATGAACGAAGTGTCTGTTATTTCTTCGCCCAGGACCCTATCCGTTAACACCTGCTGTTCTAGCATAATTGTTACCAGGGCTCCCTTCACTCTTAGTTGTTTTAGGCAATAAATTATACCAGTCACCTTAACCACGAAAGACACAAACTCTAAGAATCGAACGCAACGTCGGACCCCAGAGGCTCTTCTACAGTGACTTCTAAGAGAAGCTTTGTCCTCTACGTCACGACTCCCCTATGGAGACTCTGTTCCTCTTCTGCTTTACGCACCAAACTCCCCTTCGGTCACTGGACAGGTACCCTGCAGAGTCAAAGTCCAGGACGGCTCTGCTCTAAGACAGCCATCATGAGATCTGAGGACGAAAGCCCATTATACCGATTACCCAGTGGCCTGCGGGGCGAATGAGGGAGTCACGTGGCATACCCCTGGGACGTGCACATTTGATTTATTTTCCTTGAAGCTTCCAGAATTGAAACTCCAGGGTTCCTTTGGTGCTCAAACCACTCAATATAGCTATTTTCTTGCTTCACTAGGGGGCTACACTCTGCTTCCATGTTCATTTCAGAACTTAAGGGTGGGGAGGGGGTTCATTCCAAACTCACATGACGGGTCACATCATTCTAAGTCTATCTCAATCTTCCCAGGTTCCAGAAAAAAAGCCTCCATTTAACATGGCGGATCAGGTTACGCCACACGCACTTTCCTGCTAGTCTGATCCTCTGTCGATTGTAAGAAACACGGCAGGACTCGGACGACATCCCAGCCTCTTGAAGCTCCCACTCCAGCAACTGTAATAGATCTGGCCCAACAGAACGGCTTCTAGTAAAAGCTGGACCAGGTGCCATGGGAATGGGTGAAGTTCAGCCGCCAGGGTTAGGAGGTTCTTTGTACTCTTCAAGTTCTCTGAACTTCTTTTCACCCGCTGCTTCTAGTCAATTCCCCTGGCCATCCTCCGCCAAATCCCTGCTACATTAACCCGTGAAGACCTTTTTTTTTTTTTTTGGGTTGTTTAATCTTTGGCAATTACTTACTGCTTAGCAAATCAAATCAACGCTCCTTAAGCTCGTGATCATGTAATCCATCTATAAGTCCCCTCATTTCTGCCCTATACCTTTCTCATCCCTTTCCCCAGGAAAAGACTTAACTCTTGTTTTTTTAAAAAAATTGTTGTATGTTTTTATTTATTTTTGAGAGAGTGACAGTGTGAGCAGGGGAGGGGCAGAAAGAGAGGGAGACACAGAATCCGAAGCAGGCTCCAGGCTCCGAGCTGTCAGCACAGAGCCCAACGCGGGGCTCGAACCCACAGACCGCGAGATCATGACCTGAGCCAAAATCGGACACTCAACCGACTGAGCCACCCAGGCGCCCCTACTTTTTTTCTCCTTAATGTAGAAAGGGAGGAAAAGCACTAATAGGATTCTGACATAAAATGCAAGTTTAAAAAACAGAAATACACTATCCTATGATATATACAAACCTTCCTGATGCTATGAGTGCATTTAACACAATTCTAGAGTAGAACAACAAGCTAATGATTCGGAAAAACTGCCACAAATGTCTTAGAAGACAGCCTGTTAATATTCAGGCACACATAAATCAGGAGGGGTTTTCCTGGCATCACTGTTGCATTTAAGTATCAACAGCAGGGCCAGGACCGCTAGACAGAGGACAGCGGAAGGGGACTCTGAGACACCAGACTTACTTGTCCAGCTGTGTCAACAAGCTGAAGATGATATTCTTGTCCATTTACTGTGATCAATTTTGTGAAAGCTACAGGGAAAAAGGGAATTAAATATTAGTAAAAAGAATTGACTTTAGATCAGTTAAAGCTTGAACACTGACCACCGATTAAGAAGAGTCCCTAATCGTTTCATAAAAAGATCCCACAAAACAAAATGGAACAGATCTGAGTTTACAGATTCTTCCCTCTTCCATTATTTAATAGACACAAGCTGATGGATGAAAATCCAGCTTCGGTACACCTTGAACCTTGTTCCATGAAACTGAAATTAGGCAACAATTCATATGCTGTAAAAGTCATTTGAGTGCTCCGTGGCTTACAGCTTCCTCTGTGAAAAAGAGAAATATATTACATAAAGTGTGAGGTCTAGAATGGACCCAAAGCACAAAACCTTTCATTAATTTAGAAGTCTGGTGTCAGAGCACAAACAGCTAATATTAACTGAAGTGTTAAGAACGTCCAGTACATAAAAAAAATTATCAATTTCATCGACATAAAACAGCAATGGAACAAGTGTTCTGCATGAAAGCCATCATTCCCACTTAGCTTAAGCATCTGAGCAATTTGTGACAATCTCTCTTCCCTACCAAGGGGGGGGAAAACACCAGACTCATAACTTCCGGAAAAGTCCATTCAGAATCCTGAGGAGACAGACTTCAAACAAATGTAGACAAAAGAGGAAAAGAACTATTAATAGTAAGAGAATATTGAAGAGTAACCATCTGGAACCCTGACAGCAGAACGGAACTTATTTCTTTTGCGTCCATGGTCCCGGCCATCTTCACTTAAGACGCGTCGTTGGATCTCCTGGCTGGCCACTCGACTGGACCAGAACCAGGCCACAGAATCGGTCCCTTGCACAGCTGGGAGAGGACCCGCTGTTGTCCACTTTATCCCACAGCCAAAAGGGAAAGCACAGCAGACATATGAAAATTATGAGAGGAAACTTAGAGGTGACAAGGGGGACAGAGAAGAGATCTTCTCTGGAGGAGGAGTTCCACGGGAGCACTCCCCCTACGGCCAGCAGTGGTGCTAGAATCGGGAGGAAAGACCACAGACCAGGCCATCCACACCAGTTGCCACATTTTTTCCCCCTTCATTTGCGTGCCTTAATGGAGACTACCACTTTAGAGAATAATTTCACCAGATGAAAACCGAATCCACATTATTTCAAGATAGGGAGTACACAACATAATGTGTTTCATCAATTTTATTGCATTTTTCTTCCGCACTGGAACTTCTCTGAATGTGGGGTGCACCTGGCCTTGACTGTGCTTTTGATCACTATCAGCCAGGGGGCAGTCATGATGTTCCTGTGTGAAAACCTGCCACTGACACCTTAGTCGGGGAAGATCAAAAAGTGCATTCAAGACGATGAAATTTATGTAAGGAACCGTGATGAGCAGTAAAACAAGTAACCTTCAATTAGATTTAAGTAACTGTGGTTATGAAGTATGACATAATTATTATGTCAACACTACTAAACAAAACATCACTCATTCTCGCAAGAGCTCCTTCTTGAGTACCTATGAACGCCAGGAGCACTGTTCCGGGAGCTCGAAATACTGCAGCTGACCTCAGCGTGCTTACAGCCCCGGGGGAAGGAAGGGAGACACCGTCAGGCACCGTCTTTGGGAGAAGAGCATCGGGAGGTCAAACAGCAAGTGCCAAAGCCCAGCGAGAAGAAGCAAGATCAGCGCAGAAGCGGAGAGAGTGCTAGGGAGGTAACCAGGTTGGGGAGGAGGCAGAGGACCTTTTAGGAGATGGTAAGGACTTCAGAGTTTCATTCTAAATGTGCTGGGAAACCAAGGGTTCTGAGGCAGGGGAGTAACTTGGTCTGATTTATATTTTAAAGAGATCGCTCTGGCTATGCTGTGAATAAGAGAAATGGACAAGAATGGACCAAGGACATTGGTGGGGGTCCATAATATAGTGCTTACGTAGACTCGGGATCTGAAGACAACGATGGTGGTCTGGGACCAGAGAGCCATGGTGGAATTCAAAGGG
The DNA here is from genome assembly GCF_018350195.1 of Panthera tigris. Classification (NCBI taxonomy): domain Eukaryota; kingdom Metazoa; phylum Chordata; class Mammalia; order Carnivora; family Felidae; genus Panthera; species Panthera tigris. The sequence goes on from NC_056661.1 coordinate 162,008,340, forward strand.
AGAGCCAAAAGGATGAAAAAAAATTTTTTTTTTAAATGTTTACTTTTGAGAGAGAGAGAGAGAAAGAGTGCGCGAGCACAAGCGGGGAGAGCACGAGAGCGCACGAGCACAAGCGGGGAGAGACAGAGAGAGAGACACACAGAATCCGAAGCAGGCTCCAGGCTCCGAGCTGTCGGCACAGAGCCCGATGTGTGGTTCAAACTCAGGAACCAAGAGATCATGACCTGAGCCGAAGTCGGATGCTCAACCGACTGAGCCAACCAAGTGCCCTGAGCCAAAAGGATTTCTGGCTGGAGGCAGGGTGTGAGAAAATGGAGAGGTGGGAGGACTCCAGAGTTTTTGGCTTGAGCCACGAGATGCATGAATTGCCATTTGCCAATTCGGGAAAGCCCGGGGAAGGAGCGCTGCAGATGGGGGAGGCAGCAAATGAAGAAGACTACACCCAAGGGGAAGCGAGGGCAGCTGAACAGAAAAGCCCTGAGTCTGGGGGAGAGGGTGCGACTGGGGGTTTTGGGAAACAAGCAAACTTCTGGGAAGAAGGGAAGATCGCTGGCGATCAAGTACCGCGAAAGCCCTAGCCGGACTTTGGAGCCCAGGGCCCCCCGATATGGAGCCCAGGGCCCCCCGATACTGCCAGGTCAGGAAGATCAAGATTCAGCCAAGGAGACGGGAGAAATACTGGCCACGAGGGAAGAGTCAAACGGGACGACACGTAATTGTACAGAAGATAAAGGAAATGAAGCTATTGATCAATGTGTTAGTATATCCTTGCACATAAAAAGGATGTAAATCCTCCTACACAGAGCAGTAAAATGAAATCGAGGCCTTTCCATCTGTCATGGAAAACTGCCTCTTCTTATTACTATAGAAAAAAAGGAAGTGTAACAAGAGATCTGTCAGCTCCATAAACTAGGAACCAATTCTTCTACGCACTCCATGTCCGATCCTGCAGAGCAGTGGAAAGCTGGCTTTCTCCTGGTATCGCTTTCCTCCACCCCTCTCTCCGTCCCCCTCTCTTTTACAATCACTAGAGAAATTAACCCACTTCCCCCAACGAAAATCCTGAAACTGCCCTAAGCAGACTAACAGTGACGTATTCGTAGAGCCTATTGATGAGGGACAGATTTCTAAGATCTGGAATGCGCCAAATAAGATCTGTGTTCCTGAAGTGTATCACAATCTCCTAATTCGTATCCCACTGAGAAGGCTACCCACCATGCGATGCTTGATAATGCTGCAAAACTCCTAATTAGAACGGTCCCGTTTTCTCAGCTTTATTAACGCATCAACAGTACTACCTGGAAATGGCAGAAGCTGTAAATCACTACTATTTTTCCTCCTCTAATTGACCAACTACCCCTACTGGTTAAATTTCACCAGAGCAATTTAGTTTGTATTGAGTTGTTAGATTAACATGGTGGACAATCTACACATTTGCGTAGGTAGTATTTTTGGCATAAAAACATCCCCAAGCTAGAAAAATACAGGGTTTTATTAATGTTATTCCCCTACATTCCATTTTCTTTTATTAAAAAAAAATTTTTTTTAATGTTTATTTTTGAGAGAGAAAGACAGAGCATAAGCTGGGGAGGGGCAGAGAGAGAGGGAGACACAGAACCTGAAGCAGGCTCCAGGCTCGGAGCCGTCAGCACAGAGCCCGATGCGGGGCTTGAAATCATGACCTGGGCCGAAGTCGGGACACCTAACCAACTGAGCCACTCAGGCGCCCCCTCCTATATTCCATTTTAAAAGGAGATGACACAGTCTCAGAAGTTTTGCTTTTGTGGTAATGTCTCAGAGATGCGTCACCACTGAATGTTTGCTATGAACCACCTGTTCTATGTTCTGAAGTGCAAAATGATTACCGGATTCTTTCCATATTTACAGAGTACTGTTTTTTTTTTTTTTTTTTTTCAAACCTTAAAACCATCCATTCGTTAGCAACAGGTTTATGATAACCTGTTCCATTTCTAATTCCCTGTCATCACTGAACAATGTTTATTTTATTTTATTGTTAATGTTTATTTATTTTTGAGAAAGAGAGGAGACAGACAGAGTGGGAGCAGGGGAGGGGCAGAGAGAGAGAGAGACAGAATCCGAAGAAGGTTCTAGGCTCTGAGCTGTGAGCACAGAGCCCGACTTGGGGCTCGAACCCACAAACCATTAGATCATGACCTGAGCCGAAGTTGGGACGCTCAACCAACTGAGCCACCCAGGAGCCCCTACTGAACAACGTTTCTGACCAAACAGCACAGGAAACAGTGGAGAAAGGGTTTCTTCCTGGGTTGGTCAGAAGCAGGGTAAACAGAAGCTGATGTCTGCATACAACTCATGAACTTTTAAGCGATTCATACACCCTGACACTCATTTTCGCTCCTGCCTAAAGACTTTAATAATTATTCTGAATTCATTTTTGACATGAAAAAATAAAAGTCTTTTTTACTGAACACTAAGTAGTAGGAAACATTAAAAATACGATTAAAGATGTTGACAGACTTCAGGTTGGGTCATTCAATTTCTGAGATGATATCAAAGTAAGGAAGCTGGACGTTCACTGGATCTTTTACTTACATCTAAAGAAAATATATCTGTACACAACACCATGACTTTCTTTCCACCTTAGTTATAAATGACACATAAACACTCAAAAATAAGAACCACCTTTATAGGCAGGCCTAACCAAGAAAACCGTACCGTATTATTCTGTGAATAAAATGCCCAAATGAGCCTTATCTTAAGGACACACAACTCTCTAAGTTGTTATGTATAGCAAATGTTAAGACCAAGACCATGATTTGCTTGTGTTCTTATTCCAATGGAGAGATAACCAGACTTGTCCACCTAGCATTCAAATTTGTTTTACGTTTATTCATTTTTGAGAGCCAGAGAGAGCGCACAAGCAGGGCAGGGGCAGAGAGACAGGGAGGCACAGGATCCGAAGCAGGCTCCAGGCTCCGAGCCATCGGCACAGAGCCCGATGCAGGGCTCGAACTCACGAACGGCGAGATCACGACCCGAGCCGAAGTCGGACGCCCCACCGACTGAGCCGCCCGGGCGCCCGTGTCCACCTAGGATTCAAATTCATCTGCTCCTCACACTGGCGCACTGTTCTGTAAGTCACGGCCGAACAGATCAGCACAGGATGTGTCCGTAGTCAGGACTCTTCCTTTCTGGACACCGGCCGAGCTTAGTTACTTTCAAACCCGGGTCTTCCCAGGGTCAGTTCCCCAACAGGTTTCCTTCCCCGCTACCAGCACACTGGGACATGAGGGACAGCTGCATGTTTTAAGTCAGAGGTGGGCAAACTCTTCCTGTAAAGGGCCAGATGCTACTGTAGAACAAAAGCAGCCACAGACACTACGTAAATGAATGAATATGGCTGGGTTCCGATAAAACTTTATGGACGCTAAAGTCTGAATTTCACGTAACTTTCACATGCCCCAAATATTCTTCTCTTAAACCTTTTTTAATGATTAAAAAATGTGTAAAAACCAAAAAAAAAAAAAAAAAAAAAAAAAAAGTAAAAACCATTCTTTGCTCATGGGCTGTACAAAAAGGCAGTGGGTCTTTCTGGCCTACAAGCCATAGTCTGTCAACCCCCCTGTCGTAAGCCTCTTTGGAAATCTCTCTCTCGAGCGCCGGGCAGATGAGATCTATGAATCTAGTTCACGAACCTGACTGTTAAGTCGGCTTCATGTCTAATGTGTCCATCAGGGTTTGATGAATCCCATGTTTAAATGTGTGTGTTCCTGGTGACAAATCCTGGGTAAGCCCAGGTGCCAAGAATCTCAGAAGACTAGTTCTAGGGCCTACTTAGGGTTTTAAGATCGCCCGAAACAAGAGCAGCTTCCAATAAATCAGCTTCTCTGCATGAAGTGCTTTAGATTTTCCTCCATGACTCTAGAATCAAGACCTCTCTCATGGTCCTAGAATCCTTCAAGAAGATTCTGAAACCATGGATTGAAACCGGACAAGGTAAATGAAGGTTGTGGTTGGTCCCGGTCTTTGGGGCTTTTCTCTGCGCGTGGCCGGAAATGCCAACAGGCTTTAGAACCAACTTTGTTTTCACGCTGCAACTGCTCTCTCCATCCCAGAATCGCTCACTACTCCACAGCCTTGACTTTCAAGTGTTCAGGACTGGAAGGGGTTGGGGGGCTGCGGGGGAGGGGGCCGGGAGGGCTGGTGATTCCGTGTAAGAGTAAGGTACAAAGGAACTAGAGTGTTTTCATCCTTCCTTTTCAAGCTTGGAATCCTTAAAAAGGGCTACTGTTGAGAAGAAGGGGGGGGAGGGTGCGGAGATCGTGTGCTCTCTCTTCTTGTTTTCCTGAAGCAGAGTCTGGGACAGGAGGTTCACTGTAGGACTGGATTCCTATGGAACTGAAAACAATTTCTCGATGGAGGGATCTGGATACTGAGTAAAAATCCATTCAGTGTGAAGCGGGTCAAACTTTTGGAAGCTTTTCTGGACCCCCGTTGGAAATCTATAGGTTTACCCCAATAACCCCTGCAATCAAAGCCTCCAGAAGTACACAATGGCTGTTTGTATGTAGAATGCAGGCTTCTCAGTTTATAAACCCTTGAAAACAATACTTACTGTTTTCTATGGTTGGGTCGTAGGAGTCAACAAATTGGCCTTCAACAAACTGAATCGTCAATGAGGATTTCCCTATAAAAGAGAGCAAAAGCTCAGTATGTATTTGCATATTAAGGTAAAAAAAAAAATCTACTATTTTACAAAAAAACCCCACTCTAACAAGATGAAGAAACGGAAAGTACTGGGATCAGAACACCTTCCTTTAAATAAGCCTTTGGGCAATTTCAAAAAGGAAATAAAATTTCAAGAATCTGCTTTCTAGGAGAGGAATTTAACCAATTAAGCTATTATGAATTAAAACACTTTTGTGACGTTAACAAATATTACTGACCAGCAAACATTTCACATATTCTGTTAAAGGTAAACTCTGCAATAAGGTCTAAACTAAGCTAATTTCCTCTGGTGTCCCTGAAATGTGGGTATTAATTTTAATACAGAAATTATTAAGACAGGATTTGTTTCTTTGGGCTCTTTCCTATGTGGCTGTTAGAAATGTTACCAGGTACAGCTTTTAATTTTTTCTTTTTAACGTTTTATTTATTTTTGAGACAGAGACAGAGCATGAACGGGGGAGGGTCAGAGAGAGAGAGGGAGACATAGAATCCGAAGCAGGCTCCAGGTTCTGAGCTGTCAGCACAGAGCCCGACGCGGGGCTCGAACTCACAGACCATGAGATCATGACCCGAGCTGAAGTCGGACACTTAACCGACGGAGCCACCCAGGTGACCCAAATTTTTTTTTAACGTTTATTTATTTTGATAGAGAGAGAGAGAGAGAGAGAGAGACAGAGCATGAGTGGGGGAGGGACAGTGAGAGAGGGAGACACAGAATCTGAAGCACATTCCAGGTCCTGAGCCGTCAGCACAGAGCCTGACGCGGGGCTTGAACTCACAGACTGTGAGATCGTGACCTGAGCCGAAGTCGGACACTCAATTGACTGAGCCACCCAGGCACCCCTCCAGGTACAGCTTTTAAAGAGGGTAATGTGAGAACATGTAAAAGAAGTCTTTAAAAAACTCCTCGAAGCCAGAAATCCTGCCTGAACCATTCAGTCTCAAAAGCCTAGTGATGTCTGGCACACACAAAATAATGAAGAAATGTTCTGGACTTTATCATAAAATCACTTTCTCATAATTGAGCCTATGTGCTAACCAATCAAGAGCCGGAGGCTTAAGTTCTCAACTATTTGATGCCTAAAATTTCACCTGCTGGACTTCAGAACGGGGCACTCTGTAAAGATAGCGTGAGAACAGTCCAGGAAATGACGTAGGTGGTCCCCCCCCACCCAAATTTCACCCCAAACACTTTCTTCTCTCGTACGTCTCCCAGAGCACTAGTGTTTTTTGGGTAAGATTTAATTTTTTAACTAATCTCTACACCCAGTGTGGGACTTGAACCTACAACCCCGAGGTCAAGAATAGCATGCTCTTCAGATTGAGCCAGCCAGGCGCTCCCTATTAACTTTACACACACGCTCTACATGTTCGCTGCATCTCACCGGACTTTCATCTCAAAAGACCTTCAGGGAGAGAGGTTTGCACCAGGAGCCTTCTGCTTCTGGGGGGTTTCGGTTGGCACATTTTCATAACACAGGCAGCACCCCCCCCCCCATACTTAGAAATTAATGAATTAATAAACTGGTTTACAAGTGAGAGCTGCGGGGAGACAACTAGAAAACCCCCAAGTTGGCAGGATTATTTTACTCCTCACGGGCAGTTAAACACACAATTCAAAGTGTTTCTAGAATTATTAAAACCCGAAATCATTCTCTACAGAAGCAGCCTACAAGAGCTTTTGACAATTAAAAGTTACCTCCCTGCTTTAAATCCTCATTTCAATTAGAATAAATTTCCTGGGGCACCTGGGTGGCTCAACAGTCGGTTAAGCGGCTGACTTTGGCTCAGGTCATGATCTCACAGTTCATGAGTTCGAGCCCTGCACTAGGTTCTCTGCTGTCAGCACAGAGCCCGCTTCGGATCTTCTGTCCCCATCTCTCTCTCTGCCCCTCCCTTGCTTGCTTCCTAGCTCTCCCTCTGTCAAGAATAAAGTAAACATTAAAAATTAAAAAAAGAGTAAGTTCCCAAATCCCAACCAGGCCGGGCCCTGCTCCGCCTACCCCCCCCCCCCAAACCTCTCTGCTGCCCCTCCCCAGACCCTCCCAGGCCCATTTGGCACATCCCCCTCTGTCCCTCTGTTCTAGAATTCTCTGCACACGACTCACTTTTGTCATTACTTTGGGAGCTCAATGGCCCTTCTTCAGAGACGCCTCCGCTAAGACCACCCCATCTAAGGTGGCACCCACTCCCTAAGGGTCACTCTATCACAGCCATCCTGGTTTTTCTCCGTAGTGCTTGACGTTATCGGACACTGTCTTCGCTCATCAGCCTCCGGAGACCAGTATGGTGACTGAGGGGTACAGCAGACGCTCAGGTTTTGGAACGAACGAATGAGATTAACACTTACGTGTCCAAAGGGCACTCTCACGCATTCTGGATGTTATAAAAGATCTCAATTTTATGCCCAAGGCAAGGAAAGACAGTTCAACAGGAATTAAGAAACAGTTATCTAGTATTTATTTTGGTATCCAACCATGAGCCTGCCTGTGCTATGTGGAATACGGGGTCATCCAGGAGCCCACACGTCTCAAAGGGACTGTGTTCAAAAGAGCATTTAAGTTAACAGCAAACCTATTTTATGTAAGGAAACAGCAAGAGAAAAAAACGTCTACTAAGTCAGCCAAACTGAAAAAATTTAAAGGAGTAGGAAAATTCTTATTTATACTGAATGCTATTGCTTCAAGCAAAAGAAATTTAATTGGAAAGGAAAGAGAGAAAGAAACTTCTTTAGGGCTTCTAAGGGGACTTCTGGGCCCTCCGGTGGGCACTCTGACACCCCTAGGTAGGCTAAGGGAGGAGGGTTTTGGCTTGTAAATGGAAAGAAGGAAGGAAGCACAATGTAATTTTTCTTAAAGATAAATGGGCAAGAGTTACAAGGGCTTCAGAGGATTTTTACACCTTTTCCCAAGTAGAACCGGGTTAAGAACAGTGGAAGAAAGGGGTTGCCCATGACACCCATGGGGAGCCCCTCCGAGAGGCAGGAAACACGGAAACACAGCTCAGAATGGTGCCGGGCAAGCTTCAAGGGCCTCACTTGCAGGGGTGAAGGGGCAGAGAGCAGAGCCTCGGAAGTTATCCCAGGAAACTTAAGAAATTCAAGAAGACACACGCTTAACAAGACAGCATGAGATTAAGTGCAACGACGGAGTATTACATAAACGAGCGGCCCACGTTTCAAAAATACAATTACTGGCGCGCGTCCAAAGAGGAGTTTCTCACATATGTCACGAAGGGCGTGAATTACACGAAAGGCTAAATTAACACTGAACTTGAAAACACGGATAATCATTCCGGCGAAAGGCAGACAGTGGAGTCCAACGCAAATCACAGTGCGGGCTGGCACAGCCAACTCTCGTCTTGGCGAGTAACTGGGACACCCGAATTTAAAACCCCGGTCTTTAGGGAGCCAACTGGCTTTCTGCATCTGCTTGGTCCTGGGAGAAGGGAACCATCCATTAGCAGAGGCAGGAGGGCTCTGGCCTCCCCTGGGGTCTCTCCTCCTCTGCACTCTCCCTTAGGGGGAGGTGATTAATTATTTAAATGAAGAAGGGACAGGAAGACCACGTTTGCTGACAGGACACAGCGGGTTTTTCTGCCGTTTCCATTAAAAAGTCGCATTATGGGGCGCCTGGGTGGCTCGGTCAGCTGGGCGTCCGACTTCAGCTCGGGTCGTGATCTCGCAGTTGATGAGTTCGAGCCCCGCATCGGGCTGTGTGCTGGCAGCTCAGAGCCTGGAGCCTGCTTCTGATTCTGTGTCTCCCTCTCTCTCTGCCCCTCCCCTGCTTATGCTCTGTCTTTCTCTGTCTCAAAAATAAAGATAAACATTAAAAAAAAAAAAAAGTCGCATTATTAGGCAGCCAGTGTTGAGACCTTTATATTAATGTTAGTAAACAAATCCCACTTTTCATAACGTCCTTAGCCTCGCTTCCAGCAATTTCTGGCTTTCAGGGACCTCCTCGTCCTCTAGAGCAGTTTGCAGCTACAAAAGGCATTGCTGATCCACAAATGATATTCTTTTTAAACACAAAATTTTTGGGGCGCCTGGGTGGCGCAGTCGGTTAAGCGTCCGACTTCAGCCAGGTCACGATCTCAAGGTCCGTGAGTTCGAGCCCCGCGTCGGGCTCTGGGCTGACGGCTCAGAGCCTGGAGCCTGCTTCCGATTCTGTGTCTCCCTCTCTCTCTGTCCCTCCCCCGTTCAAGCTCTGTCTCTCTCTGTCCCAAAAATAAATAAACGTTGAAAAAAAAAATTAAAAAAAATAAAAAATAAAAAACACAAAATTTTTTTTTAATGTTTATTTTTGAGAGCAAGAGCGAGAGTGCGAGAGAGCGTGAGAGATAGAGCAAGAGCAAGGGAGGGGGGGAGAGAGAGGAAGACACAGAATCTGAAACAGGCTCCAAGCTCTGAGGGGTCAGCACAGAGCCCGATGTGGGGCTCGAGCTCACAAACTGCGAGAGATCACGACCTAAGCCGAAGTGGGCCGCTTAACCGCCTGAGCCACCCAGGCGCCTCCACAAGTGATATTCTTGATCACCTTTAACATTTTCCCTTCATTATAACGTCATGAATTTACTGTGGCCTTTACATTTACCAAATTCAGATTCTGAAACACTAGTTACTTCCTGAAGACGTTTCAGCAACAATCGTGCTCTCAGTAGGCTCATAAATTTGTACGATCTGAGAAGAACCTCAAATTCCAGATCAACTCTCTGGAGAAATGTTGTATGAAAACACAGGAGTGATCTGAAAGAAAATAAAAGGCACCACATACGCAGATGTGTGTTATTAACGCACAGAGGGGCGCAGATCACTCATTTGGTGACATAACGTAGTACTGAAAAGGTTTGAAAACAAAATATCCCCATCTTCCACAATTAACTTCCAAATACTCTTCGGCTAGACTGAAACCCCCCTTAACTTTAAAAATCCTACAGATTTTCGTTTTTTTTTTTAAGTTTACTTATTTATAGAGAGAGCACGGGGGAGGGGGAAGGGCAGAGAGAGAGAGAGAGAGAGAGAGAGAATACCCCAAGCAGGCTCCACGCTGTCTCGCGCAGAGCCCGATGTGGGGCTCAATCCCACGAACCATGAGATCATGACCTGAGCCGAAATCAAGAACTGGATGTTTAAGTGACTGAGCTGCCAGGGACCCCCCGCCCCAAATCCTACAAATCATTTTTAAAAAGTTTCTTCCTGTGGTGCCTGGGGGGTTCTGTCGGTCAAGCGTCCAACGACTTCCCACATCCTTGATTCGAATTCTGTCTCCCTCTCCCTCTGACCGTTGCCCTCCCCGGCCCCACGTTCTCTCTCTCTCTCAAAAATAAATAAACATTAAAAAAATTTTTTTTCTTAAGTTTCTTCTACACTTTTACCAGGTAAACCCAGCATTTATGTGTTTCTCGCCAAGGATAACGGGGCCCAGTAACTTTGTTCACCCGGTATTTTCCCCACGGAAGATACACCTGCACAGTTGCTGACTGAATCTCTCACACTTGTGATTACTGCAAAATGAGCGCTGTGCACAAAACATTTTAAGAGCTTTCAGGTTAATTTTGAACTCGTTTTCATGATTGTTCTCCTAAAAAAAAAAACCCACAACAAAACCCTACTTTTGGATTACTTCCCCCTCTCCCCAGCCAGCGTTCTCCGGGAACAGCTGGCACATTACTTGTTCATCGGGGCATAATGGGGAGGAGAAGGTTCCATCTACCAACTAGTCTGTCAAGTCGCTTGGCACAGGGTCCACGGAGAGCAGTGTGATGTATCTGGGACACAACCCATCCCCGAGGACTGCTTTCATTTTCACCTGAAATTCCTAACCTCGCCTTATGCGACCTGATGTCCACGTAGATAAGCTAACACTTCAGCTTCAAAGCTTCACTGTATTGCCACCAATAATCATCTGTGTCGCTTCAGAGAGCCACCTTGTGAGCCCAGCACCAGACCCTGGCTGGTCACCCCTCCCAGACAACTCCCCTCCTAACACCTGCACCTCCCATGTACCAATCACAAGCGGGACGTTCTCCCGGCCCTCACTCTCTGACTTCTATCGAGCACATCTCCGGAAGTAAAGTTTTCAAACCAGGGGGCTGAAACCCACCAGGTGATGAAGTCAATATACTGAACTATGACCAGACTATCTGTGTTTTTTTTTTTAATTAAAATTTTTTTTTAATGTTTATTTATTTATATAAAATGTTTATGAGAGACAGAGTTCAAGTGGGGGAGGGAGAGAGAGAGAGGGAGACACAGAATCCGAAGCAGGCTCCAGGCTCTGAGCTGTCAGCACAGAGCCCGACGTGGGGCTCGAACTCACGGACCGTGAGATCATGACCTGAGCCGAAGTCGGACGCTTAATCGACTAAGCCACCCAGGCACCCCAATGTTTATTTTTGAGAGAGAGAGAGAGGGAGAGAGAGAGAGCAGGGGAGAGGGAGAGAAAAAAAGAGACACAGAATCCGAAGCAGGCTCCGGGCTCTGAGCTGTCAGCACAGAGCCCGATGTGGGGCTCGAACTCCTGAACCACGAGATCATGACCTGAGCCGAAGCCGGACGCTTAACTGACTGAGGCCCCAGGCACCCCCAGATTGTTTTTAAAGAGAGAGTACACCAGAGTGGATCGCCTGTAATAAAGTGATGAAACTTTTCTTCCAGTTATACAAACATTCATGACTGCGTCACAATGTAAACTCTTTCTTAGTGCAGGCTGTAATCGGAAAGGTCAGAAATCTACCACTCTGCGTGATCACATCCTGAATCTCCAATCCCCACCATGCTTCATTTCCTTGCCTATCACTTTAAGCCCCAAGATAAATCACTGTCCACTACTTTCTTGTCAAACCCCTCCAATTTCCTTTCCCCGGGCCCCTGAAAAACCCTCTGATCTTAATCTGATCGTTTGCCCTTGGGGAGCCTGTGGAGCTCAGCTGCAGAAAAATTCCGCAACCCTGTGGGTTAACGACTATTCTCAAGCCACGGTCTTTGCACCTTTCCCCTGTGCTTGTCCCACGGCCCCCTTTCCTCCTGCCGAAGTGGTGAAAATGTGGTCCCGGCAGCATCCCAGGGTCACCTATTACAACGGCAAATTCTTAAGTCCCAACCAAACCTACTGGAAGTGTTAACAAGCCCCGCCCCCATTCTACGGGGCACCCAAGCCTGAGAACCACTGTTGTCAGGAAACAAATTCACATCTCCTGGATCACCCTAAGTCACCTTTCTCCTCCAGCCTCCGGGATGTCCCCAAATCCTCTAGTTCCTCCCAGCAGCTCTGATCATACGCATTTAAAGGACATCTAATATGAGGCAGGTCCTGGGACACAGCTATGCGCGTGACGTGGTGTCTCACCTCAGCGGTCACCTGCTGTGACCACCTCTTCCTCCCACAAATGCTCTCCTGGCCACTTGTGCTCTGGATCCCATTCCCTCCCAGTCTCATCCAGATCCTCCTCCTCCCGAGGCAGCTGTAAACACACTAGTAGGGTCTCCACTGCTTTACTCCATGCAATGAGGTTTGTTAACGGTGCCCCGGAAACATGTCAATACGTACAAGCCCGGGAGACCGGACTGGAACAGATCCTCGCGGGCACCTTGATTTCAGACTTCTGACCCCAGAGCTGTGACAGAATACATTTCTGTTGCTCCACCCCCAACCCACCATTTGGGGTGCTTCCCTAAAGGACACGAATACACCTGTTTTTCCTTTCGTTTTTTAAAGAACTTTATTAAGATGGAATTCACGTACCATAGAAGTCATCTCTTTAAAGAGCACGATTACATTTTTAGTACACTGACAGGGCTGGGCAGCTGTCACCACGACCAACTCTGGGACATTTTCATCCCCCCAGAAAGAACCCCCATGCCTGTGAGCCGTCACTTCCACTCCCCTGTCCCCTCCCCAGCTCCCGGTGACCTGACCGCTGAGCTACTCTCTGTGTGTATTCAAAATAACTCAAAAGGAACCCGACAGCACAGGCAAGAGACTGGAAGAGGCAAATCACAAAAGACGTTTGAATTACCATACCAACAGGTAAATGGAAAGATGCTCAACATCATTAGCCACTGGGAAAATTCAAATAAAACCACGACCCACCACCTTCGTTATTAGCGGGGCAAAAGTTACAAAGATCCACGATACCAAGCCTCGGTGAGGACGGAACTCTTAATTTGTTGCTGGTAGAAGTGGGAAATGGCACAAACGGCACCGGGGAAGAGTTTGGGAGCGTCCCACAACGTTACACACTTAAGAAATACGTGGTTCGTGCAACACCATTCCTAGGTATTTACCAAAGAAAAATGACCGCATGTGCACAAAGACGTAGCAAATGCTTACCGCGGCTTTATTAGTAAATACTGGAACCAACCAACGGGTGACAGGAGAGACAGATGAGGGCACGGCCATTCAACGGGATAGTACTCGGCAATAAACCGAACTACTTACACACATGACGACCGGGTGAATCTCAAAACCATCACGCTTTCTGAGAGAAGCCAGACAAAAAGAGTATGCACTGCAGGATTCTATTTATATAAAATTTTAGAACAAAGAAAAACTAATCCGCGGTGATGGGAAGCAGATCAGTGCTTGCCTGGGAGTGGGGCTGGGGCATGAAGGAAGGTTTGGGGATGACACAAAGGTTCTGTTCTGTCTTTCGGAGTCATGGTTGCACAGGTGAATAAACCTATCAAAACTCATCTAACTTTACACTTAAAATGCGTATTTTAATATATGCAAGTTATACATCAATAAAACTTGATTTTTAAAAAAGTATAAAAAAGGGGAAGCCACGGGGTGCCTGGGTGGCTCTGTTGGTTAAGCACCCAACTTCGGCTCACGTCATGATCCCACAGTTCGTGGGTTTGAACCCCCCGCATCGGGCTCTGCGTTGACAGTCTGGAGCCCGCTCGGGATTCTCTCTCCCCGCCCCTCCCCTGCACATGTACGTATTCTCTTCTCTCTCAAAAATAAATAAACTTAAAAAAAAAATGTGTGTGGGGGGAAGAAATTTACTATTTTTTTACTATGCAGAATAGGATGGTGATTGTTAGCTATGTCACTGTAGGCAGTTTTCCTGAGTCCATTCGCTTATGTGTCAAATGGTTAACAGTACCGACCTTACACATGAATGAAAATACATGTAGAATACCTGGAATGTTAGTAAATCCTCAATAAATGTCGCTATTAGTAATAATACTATTAACTGCTAAATCAGTTAACGACTAAATCAGCTTGGGAGGAAAATCCGCTTCAGATTGTGTATCTCCCTCTCTCCTTCTGCCCCTTCCCTGCTCTGTCTCTCCATCTCTTAAAAATAAACAAACATTAAAAAAAACCCACAAGACCAGACTCCTAAAAAAAATCAAAACCTGAAAAAAATAGCATGATAAAGAAATCAAGAAGTATAAAAATACACACACACCCCCTGAAGCAGGAAACCCCCAACTGTTCGGTCATCCGCTGCTGTGTAACAAACCACCCCAAAATTTCGTGCTACTGCCAGCAACCAGGTCATCTGTTCTCGGATTCTACAATCAAGGATGGGCTCGGCATCCCAGCGCAGGGCTGGTCCAGCAGTCATTCCTTGGTGGCTGGGGGCTAGACTCAGCTGGGAGAGCCGGGCCTTCCCCCTTCCACATGTCCTCCCCTAACACGTCCACATGTTTCTTGCGGCTCCAGAGGACGCGGGAGCAGAAGGTTCTGACTTGCTAATGAGTAAAGCCTGCCACCGGCACGTCACCATCTCTGCAGCATTTGGCTGGTTCAAGAGTGCCACAGGGACAGGACAGGGGTCCCAGGAAGGTGTTTCTCTGCGAACCGCCAACAGGAGGGACATCAGCGAAAAGACAAGGTTTGCAGGCGGCAGCAAAGACCCGCAGACTCGCCTGGGGTTATAAATGGACCGCACCCTGAATGGGTCATTATCAGAAGGGCCAGAATAACAACGAACCGTAGGAAGATTCAGGAACGCGCTCCTTACGTGGTACACAATGCCAGTTACGTGCCCCCCTGAAGTACCACACCCCCTTCGGTACAAAATGTGTGGTTCTGTCAACAGGCTGCTGCTGTTTTTTTGAGGGGCTGGGGTGACAGGCATGAACGTCAAGGTCACCAAGGAAGCCTTTTCAAAAACTACGCGTACCTTCTGATTTTAGAAGGGGGCGCGTAAAGACGTCTTCGGTGTTCGCTGTGATTCTGACAGGCACACCTACGTCCACACCTCCATCACAGACTCCCAGGAAGGCATGGGATGCAGATAATCCAAAATGTAACCGTTCACCAGAGACTACAAGCCAGACACCGTTTTCAGAATTTGTACAACACTGTCTTGTGAATTATCTCCTCTGTTCCTGTGAGTTAACCGGGGCTGACACCTTCTCAGTCTTTCACACCCCCTTCCCAATTTTTTAAAAATAGATGCTAGGTGAGAAAAAAAAAATGAAGGCGCAATTATTATTACGACAAAGACGAGACAGAATAACCAAGCAAAACTGGTTCATAAAATTATTACTCATTCAAATACTTCCCGGGTGCTCACTCCTGCCAAGCACCCCGGGTGCTCACTCCTGCCAAGCACGATGCTTCCAGATGCTTCCACTGCGGAGAATACAAGAAGTTTATGTGGAAACATGAACACTGGAGCTACGTAAATGAAGAACTTTATTAACTGTCAGAGTTATTAAACTAAAAGAAAAACAAAATTCTGCCAAGAAAGGCCATGGAGAGGGCTCCCTGAAGAGTTTTAAAATAGGAGATTCATCTCCCGTGGACTGATTTAGAGATACAGACTCGCAGGAAGGCAAGGGGATAGACCTGATAACGCTTGGCAACAAGGAAGAATGAATTTTTCCACATTTGTAGCCAAACCTGGGGAGAAGGCTGGGGTTCAGGGCGGAAAAGAGCTAGAGAAAAGCAAACAGGAGATAGATTCCCAAATTAGAACACAATTTTTAACATACCGAAGAGCGTGTAGTTTTAAGATTCATCAAAACTAGCAATAACAAAAAATTAGCAAAATGAAATAAGACATTCATCGGTGAGCGCAAATGGTTGTTTATGAAAGTTATTTCTTCGGGGTGCCTGGGTGGCTAAGTGGTTAAGCGTCTGACTCTTGATTTCAGCTCAGGTCATGATCTCATGGTTCGAAAGTTTGAGCCCCACGCAGCCTGCTTGGGGTTCTCTCTCTGCCTCTCTCCGCTCAAGCTCTGTCTCTCAAAATAAGTAAATAAAATAAACTTAAAAAAATTGTTTTTTCAAAAGTTCTTCAAAAATCTACAATGACCCATTTATGACCACCCATCCATTCCTTGCTATATACCAGGCTGTCCAACCGCAGGGGGTCAGCAGCCCTATGTGTGGATGATGAACATCTGAAACGTGGTTAGTCCTGAGACATGTCATACACAGTGTAAAACATACAGAATTTCGAAAGCTTAGGATAAAAGGTAACAATACCAAAAATACGCAATATATATTGAAATGATATTTTGGACACATTGGGCTAATAAGTTAAACATACACTGAAATTATTTCACCTGTTTCTTTTTACTTGTTTAATGTGGTTACTGGAACATTTAAAATTCCCTCTATGGCTTGCATTGTATTTCTGTCGGGCAATGCTGCTCTACGCGACGGTTTAAGGATACAGGAACATCCGGGGCACCTGGGTGGCTTAGTTGGTTGAGCGGCCGACTTCAGCTCAGGTCATGATCTCGTGGTTTGTGAGTTCGAGCCCCACATCAGGCTCTCTGCTGTCAGCCTGTCAGCGCAGAGCCCGCTTCAGATCCTCTGTCCCCCTCTCGCGCTCTCCCCCAAAATAAATAAATATTAACAAAAAAAAAAAAAAAAAAGAAAAAAAAGGATACAGGAACATCCTACTTGTATATAAACTTAGCTGCCTACCAGGAAGACTTCCACAAAGGTTTAAGAAATGGCAGGTATGTCCACTTTGTATACGGTCCAGTTTTTTCAGGTAACAGTCATCCAGAAACATGGCCAGATGAAGAAAACATTTCATACCACATTTACGCATTTGGGTAGCAATTATGCAGGATGAAAAGGTCTAGAGATGGAGCCCAACTCCCCCCCCCCCCCCCCCCAAGCAAGGAATGTCCCTGTAGATGGACACGAATCCTCAGGACCCCTGCCTGGTGGAGCAGTGTAAGCCACGTGGGACCTCCAAGTTGGGTCTTGCAACCTCCCGTTTCCAAGGCAGCAGGGCAACGACGCCGCACCCCGAAGGTGTGTTGGGGCACTCCCTCGGGTGACCCGGGGATCCGGGAGCAGCAACTCCTCAGAATCCCAAATGAAGGCACAGCCACCTGTCTCTAGGACCACAGGAACTGGGTGGGTCCCTGCTAGGGCCTCCGCAGCCAGCAAGCAGGGTGAGTGTGTGATCTGGCAGGTACGTAAATGAATCTGGTCCATCTCCGAATCCTGGCGTACCCCTTCTCCCTTCTGCCAATGGCACCATTACGCATCCGGGCTCTCGCGCGAACCACCTGCAGGTTACCCTTAGCGTCTCCCACGCCGCAGCCTTGCCGATTTCCCCCTCATCACCTGCCAACTCTGTCTCCTCATCATCCTGCCTGTACCCCACCAGTCCCCGACAACTCGCCTGGTGACCCTTCAGGATGTGCCTGGTCTTCGCCCTTCCACCCCGACTGCCCCGTGCACCTCGCAGAGCGGGGGGAGGGATCTTCTTGAGGGCACAATACGGGAGGGTCAGCAAACTACAGACCAGGAGCCAGATGTGGCCCCCGGTGTTTTTGTACAGCCTGCGAACTACAAATGGTTTTTACATTTTCAACTGGTTGGAAAGAAAAAAAATCAATACTATTTCCCGATGTGGAAGTTAGATGAAATTCAAATGTCAGCGTCTGTAAGTGAGGTTTCACTGGCACGCGGCTACGCTCGCTTGTTTATGTACCGGCTGCAAATGTGTCTTCTTCCTTATGATTTTCCTAATGACACCTTCTTTTCCCTCACTTGCTCTACTGCGACAGTACAGCGTGCACGACATATATTTAGAGAAGACGTTAGTCCATCTTGGTGTCGAAGATCACCTTAATTGTCGCTTAACAGCCTTGACTTTTCGCTGTTTCTAGGGAAAAGTCTAAAACTTTCGACAAGGCCTGTAAGGCCGGTTCCCGACCGACAGTCCGCACACAGATATAAGTCCCGCGTGACCTCCCCGCCCGTTCACATCTCACTGTCTCCGCCTCGTTCACCACGCAGGGGTCTGGCCCCACTAGGCCAGGCTCCTTTGGCCCTCAGGGGCTCTGCCCGTGCCGTTCCTTTTGACTGGAAGGCATTTGCCCTTCTTCCCCTGCCCGGCTAACTCCAGCATTATTTAATGACGGTTCTTTGGGGACAAGTGTCTATCCCCACCCAGGGTCACAAGAGCTGTCCCCAGGATTACGTCTTTCAAAGCATTTATCCCGATTGGATGTGAAAATGATCTGTGAACGGGCCCGGACGGTGGTGCTGGCTCTGGAATCGCTGCTTCGATTCAAATCCTGGCTCAGCTACTTAATAAACGTGTGATCTTGGGCAACTCGTCGAACCTTTTGGTGGCTCAGTTTCCTCATCTGCAGAACAGGCACAAAAACAGGACCTACACCTCCCAGAGTTGAAGGCCCCCCTCCCCCCACCCCATGCTTTGAGAACAACCACTATTACTATTAATAGTGGCATTTACTGTGGCTCCCTCACTACACGAAGCTCCCTGAGGGCAGGGATCAGGACTGCCTCGGCCTCTGTGACTCAGCACACAGCGTCTGGCATATGCAGGGACTTACTCGAGCATTTAATGAATGCCTATCTGAATAACATCTGACACTTAATCCCCACCCTGTCCTCTTCAACCAGTCATTTAAAAAAAATGTTTATTTTTTGAGAGAGAGAGAAAGAACACGTGCACACAGGTGCATGTGCGCAGGGGAGGGGCGGGGGGGGGGGGGCGGACAGAGGATCTGAAGTCCGCTCTGCTCTGACCGTGGCAAGCCCGAGGCAGGGCTTGAACTCATGAGCCGTGAGTCATGACCTGAGCCCGAGTCAGATGCTTCACCAAATGAACCAACCACCCAGCTGCCCCTTCAACCAGTCATTTTAGTAATTCAATCTTACTAAAGGCGGGGGCGGGGGGGGGGGGGTTGGTGGGACTGAAATCCTTTGGAGAGTGGACAGAAGCCACCTCTTTCCCCAGAAAACATGCCCACAATCCCAGGGAAAGCCCATGAATTCCAAGAACCACTACTCTAAGTTGGCAATACTCCTCAACACGCGCCACCCAGCACTGAAGAGACCGCTCTCCCTGTGGTTCAGAATGAGCGCTGGGTGGTTCAAATGCCCGGCAAATTAAAAAAAAAAAAATTTTTTTTTAAATGTCTGATTATTTTTTTTAGAGGGAGAAAGAGACAGCATGAGCGGGGGAGGGGCAGAGAGAGAGGGAGACACAGACTCTGAAGCAGGCTCCAGGCTCTGAGCTGTCAGCGCAGAGCCTGACATGGGGCTCGAACTCACAGACTAGACTGCGAGATCACGACCTGAGCTGAAGTCGGATGCTTACTTAACCAACTGAGCCACCCAGGCGCCCCTGCCTGGGAAGCGAACCCAGGGCCTCAACCCGTATGCACTTGGGAACCCTTTTCTGAAACCTAAACATAAGACTTTCCATCTGTGGTCATCCCTTCCCCCCATGGGCACTGCAGCGACCTTCTGGTCCCAACTCTGTGCGCCCAGCTCCTGTGTCTCCCAGTCACGCATTCCAGCCCCCTGGGGTACTCAAGGCCGTATGAGCCTGCTCAGAGATGCACCCTACCGTGGAGAGTTCTCTCCTAGCAGGCAGGCCGGAGATTCCAGTGTTTTCCCACTCCCCTCCTGCCACGGAGCGCCACATTTTACCTCGGTGCGTCCCCTTTGCCAAGATCATCTTGGGCCCTCATCCCTCTTGATGTTAGCCAGCATGGTTGAATATTGCCACTTGTGTTTTTTAGTCGTCTATACAAGTCTTGAACGAGAATAAAGAGAAGCTACGGTTTAAAATATTCTCTTTAACATATCCTGAGTGTGATTTAGATTTGAAAACCGTGAAGTATCAGCCGGATGCGTTTGTATCTAATACAGTCTTAGAAGAGCATTTTCATTTCATAGAACTACATTAACTGTGAGAGTCGATACTTTCATTTCCACGTACACAAGTTATTTACTATGACACTGTGGAGTTAATATTCAATTTTTAATCTTGCAAAAAGTAGGATCACGTATCTTGTTGAAACATCAATTTCTGTTTCAAAAGTCCCTGAGGAGTCTTTCTGCAAGCACAACAGAAAGAGAAATGAGGGAGCGGGAACAGGGAGGTAAGGGGGGGTGCCAAGCAGCCAAGGGCACGAGGGAGTTAATTTTAGGAGGATCCTCACACTGTCCAGTTTTCACTTACCCACAGAGCGTAATGCAAGGCTTCTAGTACTTTCGTTCTAAATTAATCTCAATTTCGACTTCAAATTCCCATGTCCTACACAGAACTCTTTTTTATCAGATGCCCAGTATACGTTTAAGAATGTTGGGGCGCCTGGGTGGCTCCGTCGGTGAAGCGTCCGACTTCAGCTCAGGTCATGATCTCGCGGTTCGGGAGTTCGAGCCCCGCGTCGGGCTCTGGGCTGGCGGCTCGGAGCCTGGAGCCTGCTTCAAAATTCTGCGTCTCCCTCTCTCCCTGCCCCTCCCCAGCTAGTGTTCTGTCTGTCTCTCAATCAAAAAAAAAAAAAAATAAATAAATAAATAAAAAACATGGGAAAAAAAAAACGTTAAAATACTAAAATGATATTCCAGGGGCACCTGGGTGGCACAGTCGGTTAAGTGTTCGACTCTGGATTTTGGCTCGGGTCATGATCTCACAGCTCGTGAGTTTGAGCCCCACGCTGGCTCCACGCTGATGGCATAGAGCCTGCTGGAGAGTCTGTCTCTCCTTCTCTCTGCCCCTCGGCTGCTTGTGCGTGTGTCTCTCAAAATAAATAAACGTAAAAAAATTTTTAAATAACGTTCCAGGACCGCTGTGTTTGAGATATTAAATTACATTTCTAAACCAATCAAGAAATTCATGATAAAGGTCCCCACCAGTTTGGATTCTGATTTAAGATGGACTGTGAGAACTGGATTACTTTTGGCTTAGTTTGCTACTTGATGATAAACAGTTCTAGAACTAAGGATAAAGGTTCTCTCAAGGGTGATCACTGAAGATTTCAAAACGCTTTAACTTGCACAATCATGTTCGAGTGCAGCTCTGACTTATTCGCATAACTAAATACAACCCACTCATGGACAATATTAAAGTTGTTAACTCCTTATTCTAGACCTTCAACTAAGAAAAAAGTATCGTAGGGGGTGCTTGTGTGGCTCAGTCAGTTGACGGGCGTCAGACTCTTTTTTTTTTTTTTTTTAAAAATTTTTTTTTTCAACGTTTTTTATTTATTTTTGGGACAGAGAGAGACAGAGCATGAACGGGGGAGGGGCAGAGAGAGAGGGAGACACAGAATCGGAAACAGGCTCCAGGCTCCGAGCCATCAGCCCAGAGCCTGACGCGGGGCTCGAACTCACGGACCGTGAGATCGTGACCTGGCTGAAGTCGGACGCTTAACCGACTGCGCCACCCAGGCGCCCCACGGGCGTCAGACTCTTGATTTCAGCCCCGGTCATGATCCCAGGGTCGTGGGATTGAGCCCCGCGTAGGGCTCTGTGCTGACAGCACGGAGCCTGCTTGGGATTCTCTCCCCACCCCCCAACCAAAATAAATAAACAAACTCAAAAAAAAAAAAAAGAAAGTGTCAGGGCGCCCAGGTGCCTCAGTCGGTTAAGCAGGGCAGACTTTCGCTCAGGTCACGATCTCACAATTCATGGGTTCGAGCCCCGTGTTGAGCTCTGTGCTGACAGCTCAGAGCCTGGAGCCTGCTTCGGATTCTGTGTCTCCCTCTCTCTCTGCCCCTCCCCTGCTCGCTCTCTCTCCCTCAAAAATAAACGTTAAAAAAATTTAAAAATAAAGTATATTTTGGACTACGTAATCCCAGGTAGGGACGGTGGTTTCTCATTTTGTGATAACATTGCTGCTTGTACTTAAGTCTCCCTGCCCCCATTCTGCTGCTTACATTGGAAAATTGTGTTATTAGCATGTGGGTCCTGACACGCTGCCACCCGTGGCCAATTTCTACTGATCTCTGGGAGTCTCACCATTACCAAGTCAAAACACAACACTCACCCCAAACTGCATCACCATCAGAGGCCAAGTCAACTCGCTTTCAGGTGTCCTAAGTCTCCCCAGGCTCTGGTAACTCACCACTCACCGCTCAGAAGGAATGGTCCCCCGACGTTCCTGCGAGGCCGTCCCTCCTCCGGCCCCCCACCACCTCTCCAACTTCACTTCCTACTCCCACCATATTCTCTGCTAGCCACCCTGCTTCCTTCAGTTCCCAAGCACGCGAGCGCTTTCCCGCCTCCCCATCCCTCTCTCCGACCAGGCGACCGGGCCTCTTCTGGAAGGCTCCTCGAAGACTGCGGTAACCACCCCTTTGAGCAGCATCCAGGATGCGGCCACTCTCCATTCAGTTCTGCGCGACAGCAAGTAGCAGCCCAGCCAGGTTCGGCACATGCCACAGTCCAACGATTCTCAGAGAACAGAGAAACTCTGGGGGTCCCCTGAGACCTTTTCAGGGGGCTCAGGAGGTCAAAAACATTTTCATCACGATACCAAGATACCAGGTGCCTTTCCCACTATGTTCGTATTTACACTTCGACGCTGCAAAAGCCATGTACGGATGTACAAACGACAGGGATCACACGCTGCAGCCTTCACAACCATACCCCCATGGTAAGAACAATTTTTACGGAAGAGTGCCCTTGAGACAGCAGTAAAAATGATTAACCTTATCTTGAGCCTTAAAGCAGGTCTTTTTAATATTCTGCGTGACAAAATGGTATGTCGACACATGGCGCTCCTGAATACTGAAGTCCGATGTTTGTCTCAAGGAAACGCACACGCGCGCACAACTGTTTGGGAAGTGATCTGAAAATAGCCACTTTGCTCACGGAGCATCATTTTTACTCGCGAGAGTGACCAACCATCATTCTTTCAAATGTGACTATCTGGGCAGACATCTTCCCGAAATGAAAGAAATGAGACTGTCACCTCAAGGAAGACCGGCAGCACTCTACCAACCATCAAATCCTTAACTCTCGGGAGGACGTGAGAATTTTGGAGAACGTGCATCTTGCACGGTGAGCTTAAAGCCTCCCAATATTTACATTTCTTCTAAGGAGAATGAGGGTGATGTTTAAAAACGTGATTAAAAGAGTTTGTATGTTGGGGCGCCTGGGTGGCTCAGTAGGTTAAGCGTCCGACTTCGGCTCAGGTCATGATCTCACGGTTCGTGAGTTTGAGCCCCACGACGGGCTCTGTGCTGACAGCTCAGAGCCTGGAGCCTGTTTCGGATTCTGTATCTCCTCCTCTCTCTGCCCTTCCCCCTCTCACACACTCTCTCAAAAATAAACATTAAAAAAATTAAAAATTAAAAAGTTCATATGTTGAAATGCATCAAAACGTAGAAAGATTTGCAGAACAGTGAACCATCCTTTTTGAAATAGCGAAGATATGATGTCACAAAATCAGTCATGGGTGGAAGATCCATTGAAAGCGAAAAATAAACCAGTGGAATTCAATGGAACAGGGTAGAAAAAATTCTTCTACAGGAGTTGGCAACGAAAGGGAATTACTGATACATGCTACAACATGGATGAATCTGGAAAATTTGCATGTGACACGAAAGATGCCCATCACAAAAGACCATGTATGTACGATTCCATTTATACGAAATGTCCAGAATGGGTAAATTCACAGACACAGGAAGGTTAGTGGATGCCTGGGGCAGGGGTGAGGAGTGGGGCAGTGTATCAATAGGTACTGTTTCTTTTGGGCCTGATGAAAGTGATTGTGGACAGACAGAACCCACAGGGACATCAAAATAACACCCGGTGCTCAAACTGTCATGATCACAAATGCAAGCTCTGATGATTCCCTTGAACGGAACAAACGAACAGCACCGAAAGACAAAAACAAACAAACAGAAGTTAATTTCAAGCATCAACAGAAGGTGGTCACTATAGGACTACCCCACCCACAAGTACACAACCAAATGTTATCGAGTGCCTGAACACACAACTTCACATGAGGACAGATTTCATATATGGCGAAGAATGTTTTCTTTTTATCATTTTCAATGAAATGTGTCAGAAAAGGATAGAGTAATTTAAAAAGACACTAAGTCAAAAGACAGTTGGACTGCATTCTGGGGCACCTGGGTGGCTCAGTCGGTTAAGCGTCCGACTTTGGCTCAGGTCATGATCCCAAAGTTTGAGTTCCAGCCCAGCGTCGTGTCGGGCTCTGTGCTGAGAGATTGGAGCCTGCTTCGGATTCTGTGTCTCCCCATTTCTCTGCCCCTCCCTCTCCCTCTCTCAAAATAAAATAAAATAAAACGTTAAAAAGATATTTTTAATTAAAAAAAAGAATATAGTTGGATTGTATTCCACTGGGAACAGATTTAATGACTTATTTCTCTATGAAGTATCCAACTAAAAGGTGCATCTTCTTTCCTACCTAAAACATTTTGACAAGGTAATAATTTGAGTTACTTCTGAATCGTCTTTTACCAAACCACAGGGCTGTTTCATTTTCTCTCTCATGATCTTTCACATTCCTGTGATCCCCTCTCTCTTGTTAGCCTCAGAGACTTATATATGACCAAAAACCTTTTGATTATGGTCTAATGGTAAACAAGACCATCAAAGCTCTCTGCTGAAGGTTCCAGGGAAGGATGTACCAGATTTTATTTGAAAACAGTGACCCGACACTATATTTTTAGCTTGATTTAGTTTAGTTACGTCCTATCATGGGACTACTTGTTGTATTAGAAACAATGGGCGTAAGGGAGCTTGAACATGTGCCACCACTAAAACAATTAATACAAAGCACTCCCAGAAAGCCAGACTGCGTTATAGGTGACGTGTCCTTAAAGGCTTAATTTAACATTGTAAATAACAGGAAAAGCACTTCAGGAAAAAGGGCTGTATGAATTACCTGCGAATTATACATTCCTCACTGGTAGTTCTATCAAGGTTTTTAAAAAAAATGCAAAATTTGAAAGCCAAGTAAAACCATCACAGCATTTCGTTTTATCTGAAGGCGAACTCTTCAAATAAAGTCGGTAACGCGACAAAGTCACAATGACACGTACCCTACCTGTCAAACTGGCAAAAGAGAGTTAATTAAGAGAACGTTCTGAGAAAGGTGTGGGTTCTAGCTGAGCCTTTTCCTACCACCTTTTATTATTTTCTTTAAAGATTTTATTCTTAAGCAATCTCTACATCCAACATGGGGCTGGAATTCACAATCCCGAGATCCAGAGTCACACGCTCCAGAGTCACTCAGGCGCCCCCTTTTCTACCTCTCTTTCCCTTCAGTCAATAGGACACAGCAGCTCAGCCTCAAAAAATAACACAGCCTAGAAACACATATACTCAAACTTCTCTAGTAGAACCGCATTCAAGCAAACATGTCCGCGAACTAGAAGCCTGAATACTGAGTAATTCTCCAAAGGGTGGCCAATACTTCCTTTTCTGATGCTGGCAAAACAAAAGACCCACAAACCACAAAGTGCCTTGGTTCCTAACAAAGGTAAACAACTTTAAAATCAAAGGCAAAGGTTGGGGGTAATAGATGGAAGGCAAAACAGAACAGATCTGTTGGACATAAGGACTTCTTTAGCAAAAACCGCCATAGAACGCTAGACTCGCTTATTACTGAAGCCTAGAATCACCATCTGGGGAATTTCAAGTAGTGAGTCAGTCAGTATCTTTAGGACATTCTTTTAAGCTGAAAACAGGTGGCCCAGGTAGATGTCACCTGTAACTTGGTTATTCAGAGGCACTCTGTATCTGATTAGAGCTCACTCAAGAGCCAGAACAGGTCATAGTCCCACTCTTCCAAATGCAGAGGAAATAAAGAGAACAGAGAAAGAAGCAAGGGCTGGGTGACTCAGGCTGCCAATAAAGGTCAGATTCCACATGGGCACTTGGGGAGGGGGCTGCTGGTGGTTTTTAAATGCCTCGATTTGCTGCAGGGTTACTTGCGAGCGGCAGCCACCAAGACCCTCACCCATTCCCCCGATGGGTATATACCTATGATTTCCCACTGCATACCAGAGTTATCCCTAGGGCTCTTGGCACCCCCTATCTCTACACAAGCATCTCTCGGCCTTTGGTTCCCCCCCCCCCCATTCTCAGGACTCCCCCACCCCCCAGCACTTCGACGAGAGAGATGATAAAAGGATGAGTAAGCATGCCCGTAGCTGATCTTGGTCAAAGAGCACAGACCCTGGCACCGGCGGTGGAAAATGGGGGTGAGGAAGCAGCACAGAAAGCGGAGTCGGGGAGTTCATCCAATGGGTAGCCGGCAGTTACAAGCTTTCCGAAGGCAGTTATTGCTGCCTCCTTCTGCAATCCCGGTAGACTCCAAACCTTCGCTTTCACCTCCCTATCCAGCACCCCCCCCCCGCCCGCCACCACGATCAAGTGCACGTTTTCCTTAGACAGTTACTTCTTAAAAACAACACCGAAAAATAAACGTAATTTCTCCAGGCTTCCGGTTGTCAAAGACAATAAAGCCTCGCCCTGAAGCATGGTTAAGTTCAACGGTTCTGTTTCCTCACTCGTTTTCCGGCACCCCCTCCACCCCCACCCCACCCCAGACCACCTCAGCGACGCAGAAAGGCGACTGCCGGGAACAGTTTCAAATATATGTCAACCTTTGGGAGGGGGAGAAAAAAAAAAACCCAACAAACTTCTGAATCACTTCGACAGCCCGGTTACAAGTACCTGACCTTATTATTTTTTTTTTTCCCCGTAGAAAAATAGGACACCGAGAGATCAGAAATCTCGTTTTCTCTGCCTTCCTACATCGGTCGTGGCAACATCTAGGGGGCTTTCGAAGAGGGGTCTTTTGGGTTTCTTCGGGGGGAAACTTGCCCTCGGGAGCCAAACGTCCTAAATTCAGGTCCCTGGTTTTCTTTAAAATGCTGAACTTCACCACGGACAGAAAAAAAACCCCAAGGTGCCGTTCCCTTTGTTAAAATCCCACGGACTTTATTGAATTTGGGGCGGAAAGGCCGCTGGCAAGATCAGGACAACCAGCCGCAAGAAGGTGGAGAGACAGGTGCGATTTCCCCCCGCGGCGGTTCCGGCCGGGAGCACACCCCTCCTCCGGCTCGGCGGCCCCAGACCACCCCGGACCTCCCCGTCCGCCCGCGGCCTCCCCACGCGCGGCCTCCCGAGCCCGGGCCGCCCCCCGCCGCCGCCGCCGCCGCCGCCCCGCGGGGCCCGGCCTCGCCGCCTCCGCTCAAAATGGAGGTGGCGGCGGCGGGAGGCTGGTTACGAAACGCGCGGCCGCCACATGGCCGCGCCGACCCCAAACTTGGCCGGGCCGCCGCGTCCCGGCGCGCAGGCGAAGCTGGGCCCCGGCGCGGAGGCCGCGCGGCGCCCGCCACTCACCCACAGACCGGTAGCCCAGGATCGCGATCTTCCGGGACTTGGACTGCGGCATCTTGGCGGCCTCCTCAGCCCCGGGCCAACCACATCAACCGCGGCGGCGGCGGCGGCTGCTGTGCTGCGATCGGCGGCGGCCGCGCCGGGGCAGAGCGGCATCCAGGGGCGGGGCGGGCGGGCGCGGGCAGGCGCGGCTGCCTGGGCTCCTCGCTCGCGCGCCCAACCGCCCGGAACCGCCGCGCGGCCCCGCCCCCAAACACGCCCACGTGACCACCGCCGGCGGGGAGGGGGGCCTCCCCCGCTCCGCGGTTCGCGTCAGCACTGCCCTCCCCGCCGCGGCGGCCACCCCCGCCCCCGAAACGCACGGGGGTGCGTCGGGCGACGTTTTACTTTAAGGGGAAATAGAGGGGACGCCAAGATGCCCCCGGAAAAGTCACGACTGAAACTCGCTGCGTCATGACCCTCCCACCCTCTTCCGCCGCCTTTTCCTTACGCCAGTTCTCTCTGGGCGCTGATTGGATAGCTCCCGCCCGCCCGCGCGATGACGGGACGGAAACTCCATCTCCGATTGGGGGCGGCTAGGAGGCGGAGCCGAGGGCGGGGCTGCTGGCCCAGAGCTAAAAATAAATTCCGGCTGCGACCCCGCGGTAGCGCGCGAGTGAAGTTTGAAGGATTCGAACGTCTCACGGGGTGGGAGTGGGCAAGAGGGGCGGAGAGACGCTAACTCCCCAGTGATTGGTTAGTGCAGGGCGGGGGGCGGGGCAAACTGTGAGGAGTGCAGTGATTGGCGGGACCTTGAGCGGTTGGTGGACTCGCGCCCACTGGGCCCTTAAAAGGCGCGAGGCACGTAGCTCTTGCTGGCTGGGCTGTGGGTTAGGTGGGGTTTCCCGGCGAGGTTTTTGTTTTTTGCTTTTAACTCCTTCTCTCGTGGGCTCAGCGAGTCTGGCTTTAAGGTTGTAGCTTGTTACTCGGCGTCACCCAGGGACGAAGGACGGATATGCGTTCATTCAAAATGTTACACATTTCACTAAAAATGTGTGTGCCTCCCCAGTTCGGGTCTCAACCCTGCCACGGGCGAACCCGGCACACCTCGCAGGAAATGAAGAGCGCGAGTCAACACCTCTTTACCTGTCAACGTCTGCATGGCTCATTCAGTAGGCAAACTTAAGCAACAGCTGTGGTTGGCTGGGAACGCTCCAGAACCAACCTTCCAGGCGGGGAGTCAAGTCTATTGGGCTTGCCCACCTGTGTGGGCTGGTCGCTCCTTTAAGGGCACATCGCCGTGTTTCCCACCAAAGGCACATGGGCGACCCCTTTTTCCAGCAGTGCCGGTGAAGGGCGGTTGGGTCGGCACCACTGTTGGCAGTAGGGGAAGGGAGGCCAGTGCTGGAGGCCTCGGTCACCGAAAGTGAAATTGAAGGCCAGGCCCGAGAGTTGAGGATGCGATTGGGACCTTTCCAGCCAGGGAGACTTCCATCATGCTTGATCTTCTTGCCCTTGGTGGTTGCTAAAGAAGCAGCTATTCCGGCTACTGCTACGAATGTCCCCTACTGTCCTCAGGCTGTTTGACGGTGTTGGGACAACCGCCTGCTGGTCACAGCCCTTTGCCTTTCCCAGGGAGCACAGAGGAGGAACCCCCCCGCCCCCGCTGGGAAGCTGAGTGGCAGGACCGGATTCCTAGGTATGAAGATTTAGAGGTGACTGTCCCATAAATAGGCCTTGTTGAGTTAGAACACTGGCCTTTGGGCAAAATCCTATCACCGTCCCGCTGAAGTACTTCGAAGAGAAGGAGGATGGATGTTCCCACCCTAGGGGCGCTCCAGATCGAAGCCCCAGACAACCAGCTGGAAGTGAAAAATATCTTTGAATTTCTGTGTTTTATCTTAATGGCTTTTGCATTCTACTCTATATTTAGTTGAAATATTTAAAAACTTTAGGTCTTTAAAAATATTTTTTTTAATGTTTATTTATTTTTGAGAGAGAGACTGAATGCGAGTGGGTTAGGGGCAGAGAGAGAGGGAGACACAGATTCGGAAGCAGGCTCCCGGCTCTGAGCTGTCAGCACAGAGCCCTATGCGGGGCTCAAACTCAGGAGCCCTGAGATCATGACCTGAGCCGAAGTCTGACACTCAACCAACTGAGCCACCCGGGCGCCCTTAGAAGCTTCAGGTCTTAAAATGGAATCTCCAGGAAAATGTATCACTTTTATTCTGTGAATTTGGATGCCGCTTACCACAGTATCTTGAACCGATCCTACTAGACTCCTGGTTGGTTGTGAAATCAGACATGGAGGTGTTGCCTTTTATTTTCTTAAATAGAAGAACCAAACAGAAAATAGGTTGCTCGTATTGGTAAGTATTGTTTCGTATTGTCTCGTGATACTTGGGTTGTGTGTATCTATATTTGTAGATGTGTTATATATGTTTTGCATACTGGGTTCCATTGTAGAATGTATTTCCTACTGTGGGTTGCCTCACGAGGTTTGAAAGTGTTGCCCTAGTCTTGGAATATTAGGAGTCCAGACTGAGCAGTGCTGTTGTAAAGGACAAAGTCGTTAAATGTCCCAGTCGTCTTACAGCCTTTAAGGTCAGACCAGGCATTTTAAAGATTCCATTATTCCAGAATGGGGAGAATGTGTTTGGTCTAAGAAATGACTCAGGTTCCCTAAAATATTTGGGATTGATGGTATGAATTCACATAGAAGGAACTGACTCCAGCCAGCCCTCATGGGAACATGGTGGGGAGAAGTGCGCTTGCTTCTGAATTCAAAGTGGTTCTACTGATTGAGATCCCTTGTTAACTGTTGAAGCAGCTGGAACTTCCGCCGCGAATCAAATCAATTTCTCCTCCGCAGGTTCTGCTTATTCCAGACTGTTCTGTCTCGTGGTCTCTGCATGTTGCCTTCCCTCGGTGTCCTTCCACTCTATTTCATTTCCCTGGAAATTAAGAATTCTGTCTCTTCCATTTGAATTACAGGGAGAGGGGCACCTGGGCGGCCCAGTCGATTGAGCATCCGACACTTGATGTCGGCTCAGGTCATGATCTCACGGTTCATGAGTTCGAGCCCCGCGTCGGGCTCTGCGCTGATGGCGAGGAACCTGCTTGGGATTCTCTCTCTCTGCCTCTACCCTCCTCTCTCAAAAATAAGTAAAACATTAAAAAAACTAAATTCCAGGCAGAGAACGTGATTGGTTCAGCTGATTACCACTATCCCTTGAATGAGGAGCTGATACTGAGCCTGTAGATTTGCCAGTTAAGCCTCCACTGGTCAGACCTCTGGTGTTGCAAATAATGGCAGTTATTTGAAGGTGAACTGTTCGCTATTGAGGGATTATTATTAATGTTCTGCGAACATCTCCAAGTCCAGTGACCTCTTATTTGTAACTTCAACATTTTATTTTTATTTTTTATTTTTTCCTAATGTTTATTTTTGAGAGAGAGAGAGAGAGACAGAGCGTGAGCAGGGGGAGGGGCAGAGAGGGAGACACAGGATCCGAAGCAGGCTGCAGGCTCCGAGCCGTCAGCACAGAGCCCGAAACGGGGCTCGAGCTCGCGAACCGTGAGAACACGACCTGAGCCGAAGTCAGACGCTTACCTGACGGAGCCACCCAGGCGCCCCTGTAGCTTCAACATTTAAAAAAAATTCCCCGAGTTTTTATTAAGTTTTAGAACTTATTTTTATCTCCCATTAGATTTAGACTAAGCGAGTAAAACTGCTGTGCTTGTTTTTACTCAAAGGACATTTATGGGGGCACCTGAGTGGCTCTGTCGGTTAAGCGTCCGACTCTTGATTTTGCACAGGTCACGATCCCAGGTTCGTGAGATCAAGCCCCACAGCAGGCTCTGCGTTGGGTGTGGAGCCTGCTGAAGATTCTCTTTCTCTCATGGCACCTGGTGGCTCAGTTGGTTGAGCATCTGACTTCAGATCAGGTCATAATCTCATGGTTCGTGCGTTTGAGCCCCGCATCGGGCTAGCTGCTGTCAGTGCAGAGCCCATTTCTATCCTCTGTCCCCCACCCCTTTCTGCCCCTCCCCCACATACTCTTTGCCTTTCCCCCACGTGCTCTCTCTCTCAAAAATAAACATTAAAGGGGCGCCTGGGTGGCTCAGTTGGTTGAGCGTCCGACTTCGGCTCAGGTCATGATCTTGTGGTCTGTGGGTTCGAGCCCCGCGTCGGGCTCTGTGCTGACAGCTCAGAGCCTGGAGCCTGTTTCAGAGTCTGTGTCTCCCTCTCTCTCTGCCCCTCCCCCACTCATGCTCTGCCTCTCTCTGTCTCAGAAATAAATAAAAACATTAAAACAAATTTTTTTTAAATAAAAAAAATTCTCTCAAAAAAAATTTGTGAAATTAGTTTACCTTTTGAAAGTTTATTTATTTATTTTTGAGAGAGAGAGAGCATACGGGGGACAGAGAGAGAGAGAGAGAGGGAGAGAGAGAATCCCAAACAGGCTCCTCACTGTCAGTGCAGGGCCAGTCACGGGGCTCAAACTCCCAAATTGTGGGATCATGACCTGGGCTGAAATCCAAAGCAGACGCTTAACTGACTGAGCCGCCCAGGCGCCCCTATTTTACCTTTTTACATGTGAAAGGGTGACCCTAAGTGAAAGTGGACATGAAGGCATTTTGCCGTTGTTTTGCTTTCAAATATTTGGTGAAGGAAGGGCTGAAAAAGAACCAAACTAGTCTTAATCTTGGCGTAAGCCAAATCAGACCGATCTGTTGTGTCTCCTGTAGGGTATTATTCAAATCAAACAGTGCAGAGTTGAGGAAACACGCCGAGGTCGTTTCATTGTGTGGTCTTGTGGACGAGAGAGTGGTTTTCTGAGCAGGACCTTGGTAGGCCTGTCCTCAGCAGAGGGGCCAGAGACCGTCCTAGGCAAGGCAAGTCCCTGACCTGCACTGGGCCGAAAGAAGGTCCCCTTCTCTCTGGTGCCAGTGATCAGGCTGGCTCAAACCCTGAGGTGTGGAGTTGCATGGAGGGCCCCCAGAAGAGGGAACGGGAGCAAGCCGCTTAGGTCTTAGGTCCACGGAGGTAAGCCACGTGTGAGAGAGGAAGTTGGCTCAGCAAGGAACTCTGAGGACAGCTTTAGGCCTGTGCAGTGGTTGTAAATTGTTCTCAGCTGTTAGAAGTTGATGGTGTCCCTCAAAAAGACGGACTGAAGTCTCCACCGTCTCAGAATGTGATCTTATTTGGAAGTAGAGCTGTTGCAGATATAATTAAAGATGAGGTGGTATTGGGAGTAGGGCCTAGCTACTCCCAATACGACTGGTGTCCTCATAAGAGAAGAGACACAGACACAGGGCACGCGGCCATGTGCAGGCAGAGGCAGAGGCTGGTGCGATGCGGCCACAAGCCGAGGAACACCCGGGACTCCTGGAGGCTGGGAGGGACAAGGGAGGAACCTCCCTCCTAGAGACTTCAGAGAGAGTAGCACCTTGAGTTTGGGCTTCTGGCCTCCAGAACTGTGAGGGAATAAATCTATACTATTCTAAGCTACCTAGTTTGTGGCATTTGGTTACGGCCTTAGAAAACCAAATCCATCGGTTATCCTCAAATCGTCAATAAAGTTTCATTCAAAGTTTGAGTCCGGTTTCTGCTGGGCCCTGAATGAAATCGGCATTTCTCCCTAACCCCGGAAGCCAGAGTGCACCTAGTAGGGGCTTTTGCCAGCAGAGGGCTGCCGTGCCCAGTAGAGTTAAGTTTTCTGAGGGTGCCTGGTAGGGAAGATGCCAGGGAGGTGGCTAGAGCAGAGCCCCTGTTCCCGAGAGCGTGTGCGACAGCACCTGGGGGGGAGCCGGGGGACAGCCAGAAGGCTGGTGCTGTGCAATAAAACAGGTGACGGCTTGTGCCAGCTGGGCTTGGATTACGTAAGCTCCTCAAACGTGTTTCAGATGTGGAATCTGGTCACGGAGTTCACAAGCCACCCAAAGTTATAATTACTGTTTGAGGAACGTGTTCGCTGTTGGATCCTCCTGTATGAAGACATCTCAGTGTTGGGTTTTATCCAGCATGTAGGGATCCAGGGAGTTTCTTTCATTGTTGTGCAGGAAGAACCAACCAACCAAACAAAAAACCCCAACCACCCCCCTCCGAAACCAGAACTTGTATTTTTTAAGCATGTTTATTTTAAAAATAAAAATAATTGAGCTTTGCTGGTATGTAACATACAGATTGACCAGGGCACCCTCATGGCCCGTGTGACAGATGGTAGCATGTTGTGACAGGTTCAAGAGGTAACCCGGTGGGACTAACCCAGCAGGGAGCCATAGGCAGTCTTGCCCTCACTGTTGGGTGTTCAGAATATTGTCAGTGTATCGCTTTTCATGCGTGTGGTTTTGGGGAATTGTGGAACGCGTTACCTAAATTCTGCCAAACTAAATCTCACAAAATGGCCCCGGATCAGAAGAGATTTCTTGCAAAGAAACCGTCAGTTAGCGATGAGCATAAAAATGCAATGGAAGCGTATGCTCCGAAAAACGGCTGAGCTGATACCCCTTCCTTGGGTGAGCTCTCTGCCAGCGACATTAAAGGTAAACCTGATAACCAAATCATATCTTGTAACAAAATGACCAAAAAACTTTTTACGAAGAAGTCAAAGTTGGCTAGAGGAGCATTTGAAATATTGGGGCACCCGAGTGGCTCAGTTGAGCGTCGGACTCTTGGTTTCCGCTCAGGTCATGATCTCATGGCTTCGTGGGTTTGAGCCCTGCATCAGGCTCTGTGCTGACAGCATCCGCTGCCCTCCCCCACCCCCCCATGCTCTGTCTCTCTCTCAAAATAAACTTAAAAAATTTATAAAATATAGATTCACATCTCCATCATTAATGATGACTAAGTATAATTACACCTTGACAGTAGCTAATGATGCAGTGAGTATCCCTTAACAAACAGCAAGATGTTTAAAAACGAAGCGTCCAAAACACTATGGCAGACTTTATCAAATTTTTCTGCAACTTGTCTTTTTTTGGAAAATGTCAAGCACATGTCTAAAACTAGAGTGATTAGGACAATGAGCCCTGGGCCTATTACCTAGTCAATATATACTGAGTCGTGGACAATCCTGTGTCATCTATACAATACCCACTTCTCCCACCCACCCATGGACATCAATCCCACTCCATTCATAACTACGTTAATATTTTCCCTGAAAGATGACTCTCTTTAAAAAAATAAACTATGCCGGAGCACCTGGGTGGCTCAGTCAGTTAAGTGTCTGACTCTTGATTTCAGCCCAGGTCATGATCTTATGGTTCCTGAGTTCAAGCCCTGAGTTGGTGTCAGTGCGGAGCCTGCTTGGGATTCTCTGTCTCTGTCTCTCTGTCTCTCTGTCTCTCTCTCTGCGCCTCCCCTGTGCGTTCTCTCTCTCTATCTCTCTTTATTTTTGGCGTTCAGAGTCTATGATGTGTTTGTATTTAGTTTTCTTTGCTTTTGTGCTGTGTAAGGTTTATGAGTTTCTGAGATTTGCGAGTTACTGTTTTTGATCTGATTTGGAAAACTTCCCAGTCAATGTTTCTTCAATTACTTTTCTTCAAGTACTTTTTCTGTTTCATACTCTGACCTTTTATTCTGAGACTCTAATTTCACACATATTAGACACTTCAGGGGCTTTCTACCAGTCACTGAGGCTCCGTTTATTCTTTTCCCTATTTTTCCTGATTTAGTGATTTAAAAACAAATTGGAAACATTTTTCAGTTGTAAGATTTCCGTTTGGTTCTCTTTTATAGTTTCCTTTTTCTCCTGAAATTATCCTCTCTCTACCCAACATACATATGTGTTCTCTAGGTTGTTTAACATACTTTTATTTTTAAGTCTTTGCTAATTATAATATCTGGATCCTTCATAGGTCTGCTTTTATTGAGTGGTTTTTTTCTTGATTAAAGGTCATTTTTTTTTAACTTTTTTTTTTTTAATGTTTATTTATTTTTGAGACAGAGACAGAGTGTGAGCAGGGGAGGGGCAGAGAGAGAGGGAGACACAGAATCCAAAACAGGTTCCAGGCTCTGAGCTGTCAGCACAGAGCCCGATGCGGAGCTTGAATCCACGAACTGTGAGATCATGATCTGAGCCAAAGTCAGACGCTTAACTGACTGAGTCAGCCAGGTGTCCCATGTCAATTTTTTGTTTTTACATCTAGTAACTTTTGTAGTGGACGTTAAGGATGATGTATTATAAAAATTCTGGGTTCTTAATATTATTGAGCTTTGTTCTGAGTTAATATTTGTATGTGATAAAACGTATGGAGCAAAGTTTTCTATTTTTTTTTTTTTTTTTGCACATGAATATCCGATTGGTCCAGCACCGTTTGTTGAAAAGACTCCCCGTTCTCCACTGAATTGCCTTTATATCTCTATCAAAATTCAGTTGCCTATACATGTGTGAGGCTCTTTCTGGACAGTCTTTTGTTCCATTGATGTGTTATTCTGTCTTTACATCAACCCAAAGCTGTCTCGATTACTGTAACTTTACAATAAATCTTGAAATCTGGTCATTTTATCCTTTCCAACCTTGTACTTCTTTTTCAAAGTTGTTATGACTAATCTAAGTTCTTTGCATTTTCATATGAATTTTAGAATCCATGTGTCAATTTCTACAAAAATCCTGCTGGGATTTTGACTGGCATTGTTTTGAATCTATAAATCAATTTTGGGAGGAATTATATTTTAGCAATATTGAGTCTTCTGACCCATGAGCAAGTGTGAGATAGAAATACACACACCCTCGTTC
The DNA here is from genome assembly GCF_018350195.1 of Panthera tigris. NCBI lineage: Eukaryota > Metazoa > Chordata > Mammalia > Carnivora > Felidae > Panthera > Panthera tigris. The sequence goes on from NC_056661.1 coordinate 162,044,350, forward strand.
CTGGCACAGAACTCCTAAAACCCTTGTAAGTTACTAGGTGATAAGAACATTAGGAGCACATCTCTTGTTCAGGGTGCCTGAGTGGCTTACTAAGCGTCCAACTCTTGGTTTTGACTCAGGTCATGATATCACGGTTTCATGAGTTTGGGCCCTGCATCAGGCTCTGTGCTGCCAGTGCCCTCTCTCTCTCTCTCTCTCTCTCTCTCTCTCTGCCCCTCCCCCACTCACGTTGTCTCTCGCAAATAAACTCTAATAAATAATTAAAAGACCATCTCTTATTCTAATATTTGTCTTTGACCCCATCCATGAGACAGGGCTCCTAAAACCCTTATAAATTTCTAAGTGATAAGAACACCTTTTGTTCTAAATGGGGTGACTATGGGTGGGCTCCCGGGTGGGAGCTCCTCACCAGAAAGACCAGTCCCTGATTAGAAGCTTGGAATTTTCAGGGGGCACCTGGGTGGTGCAGCCGGGTAAGCGTCCAACTCTGGATTCCGGCTCAGGTCGCGATCTCACAGGTTGTAAGATTGAGCCCCGCGTGGGGCTCTCTGCCCCTCTCTCTGCCCCCCTGCAAATAAACAAAAAAAGCTTGGAATTTTCAGCTCCTCCCACCCCTCTTCTCCTGAGGGGGAGAGGCACTGGAAATGGAGTTACTAATTGATCGTGCCTATGTGGGGAAGTCTCCATAAAATCCCAGTAGGACCGGGGCAGAGACCTTCTGTGTTGGTGAGCATGTAGGTACCCCTTCCCTCACAGGTGCCCTATGCACCTTGTCTGTTGGGATGTTCATATGTATTCTTTAATTAAAAAAATTTTTTTTTAATGTTTATTTTTGAGGGAGAGAGACACAGCGCGAGCAGGGCAGGGGCAGAGAGAGAGGGAGACACAGAGACAGAATCTGAAGCAGGCTGCAGGCTCTGAGCCGTCAGCACAGAGCCTGACACGGGGCTCGAATTCACGAACCACAAGATCGTGACCTGAGCCGAGACCGGACGCTTAACCGACTGAGCCACCCAGGTCCCCCTCAATCTGTATCCTTTAAATATCCCTTAATAAACTGGTCAGTGTGTTTCCCTGAGTTCTGTGAGCTGCTCTAGCAAATTAATGGAACCCAAAGAGGTGGTTGTGGGAATACTCCGATTTATAGCTAGTTGGCCAGAGGCACAGGTCACGACATGGACTTGAAATTGGCATCTGAAGCGAGGGTGCGGGCCGTCCTGTAGGACCGAGCCCTTAACCTGTGGGATCTGATGCTCTCTCCAGGTAGATAGTGTCAGAATTGAGTTGAATTCTTGGACACGCCAGCAAGAGTTGCTTGTTGGTGTTGGGGAGAAACGTCACACAGCTGGTGACTAGAAATGTCGGAAGTGAAGTGTTCTGAGAAACATAGTAGAGAAGAACTGGATTTTTCCCTACTCACACAGGAAAAATCTGAGTTTTTCCATTACAGCAAGGACATCACTCTGCGCATTTAGGTCTTCATTAAATTTCTCCAGCAATATTTAGTAGTTTTCAGTGTATAGGCTATAAATACTGTTCCTCAAGTTTACTCTAAGTATTTCTTATTTTGATGCTATTAATGGGATTAAAGCGTTTTCAGTTTTTGATTGCTGCTAGTATATAGACATGCAATGATTTTTGATCACTGATCTCTTGTCCTAAGAACACGCTCTACTGTGTGAGCTACATCGCCTTCCTTGATTTCTTATCCTAAAACTTTGCCGAACTTACTGGTTTCAGTACATCTTTCATAGAGTCCCTTGGCTTTTCTACATAGATAATCATGTCGTTTTTCCTGGTCACATTCCATTTTGGGTGCTTTGAATGTAATTTTCTTGCCTTGTTACACTATGACGTTGAAGAGGAGTGGTGAGAGCGGACGTTCTTATCCTTGATTTTAGGGAGTGAGCCCAAATGTCGCCATTAAGTGTTGTGTTTATTTGCCGGAGGATGAGATACAATTGGGTCAGAGTCTCAGATTTTAGCAAGAGATATTGGTGTCTTGGGGCGCCTGGGTGGCTCAGTCGGTTGAGCGTCCGACTTCGGCTCAGGTCATGATCTCATGGTCTGTGAGTTCGAGCCCTGCGTCGGGCTCTGTGCTGACAGCTCAGAGCCTGGAGCCTGCTTCCGATTCTGTGCCTCCCTCTCTCTCTGCCCCTCCCCTGCTCATGCTCTGTCTCTCTCTCTCTGTCTCAAAAATAAATAAAACATTAAAAAAAATAAAAAAGAGATACTGGTGTCTTAAATCATTACGAGAAGAGAAACATTGGCTGTATGCCATTTCTGGAGAAATGCCTGTCATCAAGGGAAGGACTGCCATTTCGAATAAATACCCTGTTTTAATTCCTGTTCCACATCCTGAAATCTCTACAGCCTTGGAGAAGCTACCCTACCTTCCTGTGCCTCCCAGACCTGCTGAGATCTACCACGGGGAAGGCTTGGCTTGTCATCTTGTCCCTTTCCCTCACCTGCCCTCTTTTCTGGGATTGGATTAAATGCTTCCTTCTCTCCTCAGTGTGACATACAGTGTAGGATAGGACACTGAATATGAAGTTTCCTCTTAATCTTGTTTTCAAATTATTCTGTGATACTGACTTTTCCCTGAATTCTTTCATTAATAGTTCACTTCTTGTTACTTGTCCTTAATATGTGGTTTCGATTGAAGATTTCACTTCCAAGGAAAGGCCAACTTTCCTTTGATTCTGATGGAGGAAAGATCAACAGGATAAATCTTTTGAAATTAAAGCAACTGAACCAAAACACAAACATAAGAGGGGTATCAAATGCTTCTCTGAACTCAAAGGGCTCCCGTTCCAGAACCAGTGAAGTCGGGAGGGCTCTTACTGCTCGACCTTGAAGGAGGTAGCCCAGAAGAAAAGGAAATCAACTGCAGTAGTTAAGAGGAAAGAGGAACAGCCAGCTGGAGAGGAACCAATGAAAACCCTTGGAGGCAGCTCTTGGCTGGAGGAAGAAAGCGGTCTGATCTCAGCGTGTGGCACACAGGTCTTCCCTGAACTGGCAAAGTCAGGCTTCGTTCCTAAGTCTGCTTTGTCAGTCGGATGTCAGCATGACCAAGGTCAGGGTCAAACAGGAAACTTACAGAATGGGTTAGATGTTAAAAAAAAAAAAAAATGGGGATGTTCCCAGATAAACTACAGGAAAGAAACCAGCTTGAATTTATTATGCAGAAGAAAATTTGGCTGTTAATTTCTTTCCGATCTTAATTTCCAATCCAATCTTATAAATTTTAAGATTGTTGCAAGCATAAAATTTGTCAACTGTCAATGGTTCAAGAAAATGTGTCGTTCAGTATGTTACATTCTAAATGGCAAAAGTATTTAAACTGGATAATTTGGGGGAATCAGCCTTGTGCCCTGATTGAACAGTACATTACCTGACGGAACTTAGCTTAGCAATACATCAGTTCTAAACTGAAATATGCCATGCTTATTTGGAGTACAGCTTTATCTCGGTGTTTGCTGAGACGTAGAAGTTCATTGGTCGCTTTGCCAGCTGATATTAGGTAAAGGTCACTATATCAGTACGTTGTGTCTGTATGGATAGTTTCATTTCCAGCTCTGCTGAGCGGATCAGGGCAGGTGCTCCCTGGTTAATTACACAACTGTGTTCTAGGGAGACTTTGGAAGGCTCTTCATGCCCATAGGACTCTCCTGGGGGTTTCCTCCTGCATGGGTTGGCGTGTTCTGTGCAGTGTGACTCTGCTGGCGGGGTCAGGACGGGAACCTGATCCAAGGAGAGCCAGTTTATAAGTTGATCTGTGGCCCGCTCACAGTTCTGCTCAAAAGGGTCATTCATGTTGCGTGCCACTTGGTGCTGTCAGTCTGATCCTCCTGGAGTCTGAATGTAAAACGTGAAAAGTTGGCAGTTAGAAGCAGTAGCAGCGGAAGGACGTGCAGGGGAAAAGGGGCCACGAGCAGCAGAAGGCACCGAGCAGAGAAGGGCGCAGGATGCGAACGGCGGGTGCTGCTGCTGTCCGTGGGGTGACAGCTGAACCAGAGTGGGAGAGCAGCCCTGTGCCAAGACGCTCCGAGAGGCCAGCTGTGCATCTGTCTGCCTCACCTTTCAATATAACAGCCCTAGGACACCCGCCTGTAGCTTCTTTCCAGGACCCAGGACACCAGGGGCTTTGCTTATTTAACTGACCTATTCCCAGCACAGGCGCACCTCAGAGATGCTGCGGGCTGGGCCTTTGCGATAAAGTGAACACCAGGGTAAAGCGAGTGGAAGGAAGGTGTTGGTTTCCTGGTGCATGCAGGGCACGTTTGCACCACACTGCGGTGTGTGACGTGTGCCCCAGCACCGCGGCCAAAACGACAGTGGACACGACAGTGGACACGCCTCCGTGAAAAGCGACTTTATTGCTGAAACGTGCTAACCGCTGTCTGAGCTTCCAGCGGGTCCTAATCCGCTTGCTGGAGGGGGTCCTGTCCGACGGTGACGGCTGCTGACCGGGCAGGGTGGTGGGCGCTGAAGGCCGGGGTGGCTGTGCAGCGTCTGAAAATAAGACAGGGGGGACTTTGGCCACACCGGGTGGCTCTTCCCGTCACGAACGATTTCTCTGTGGCGGGCGGTGCCGTTTGATGGCATTTTACCCAGAGGAGAACTTTCCCCGAACTGGGGTCTGTCCTCTCAGCCCCCGCTGCTGCTTCGCCGACCAGGCTTCCGGAACGTTCCAAATCCCTTGTGACCGTGTCTTCGCCGACCAGGCTTCCGGAACGTTCCAAATCCCTTGTGACCGTGTCTTCGCGGCGTCTCCACCGGGAGGAGATGCCACCTCAGGAAGCTGCTTTCTTTGCTCCTCCTCGTCCGTCCAGGTTTCATCCTGAGATGGTGGCGACTCCGTCTCCTCTTCAGGCTCCACCTCTGATCTCTTGCTGTTTCTACCGCGTCCACAGTGACTTCCTCCACTGAGGTCCTGAACCCTCCACGTCCTCTCCAGGAGGGTTGGAATCACCTTCTTCCAAACTCCAGATTATGTTGATAATCTGATCTCTTCCTGTAATCACGAACGTTCTTAATGGCTTCTAGAACGGTGAATCCTTCCCCAGAAGGTTTTCAGTCGCCTTCAGATCCATCCCAGGCGTGGCAGCTGTTGCCTTATGACACGTATTTCTTAAATACTAGACTAATTTCAATACTGATGTGTCTCAGGAACTAGGGAGGCCTGAGGACAGGGAGGGATGGGGGAATGGGCAGTTGGGGGAGCGGTCAGAACATGCGCATCATTTACTTATTAAGGTCGCCATCTTATATGGGTGTGATTTGTGCATCTACGATTACAGGAGTCACATCAAACATCCCTGATCACCATAGCAAATATAATAATGAAAACAAACATTTGAAATACTGTGAGAATTACCAGAAGGCAACCCAGAGACACAAAGTGAGCAAATGCTGTTGAAAAAATGGCGCCAGTAGGCTTGTGGGATTCAGGGTTGCTGCAAACCTTACGTTTATAAAAACAAAACAAAACATGCAGTATCTGTGAAGTGCCACAAAGTGAATCACAATGAAAGGAAGTAGTTTTATTGCCTATAGTGGCTCTTGGTATCACTGAGTGATACCACAGTGCTGGCCTTGACTGTGGTCAGTATTCAGCCAGAATACATACAAAGGGAGAGATGGGAGGACCAGTGAGTAATACAGGCAAGAAAAATATTAGGGGAGCGGGATAACCAAAATCTGTAAAATTGGAGGATTTATCTTAGAATTTATGATAATATTAGTGTTCCAATTTTGGATCGTGTACATAGATTTCCATTCAATAAGAACTGTTGATGATAATAGTCAACATTTCATAATTTCAGTTTGGCAGTTGTTTTCACCCATGAGTCCCTTTTCCCATTTAAGTAATTTTGCTGCAAATAGAGTAAGGGGCAGAGGTAGCCAAACTTCCTCACCATCGGAATGGAAGAAGTTGATACGGCCGCCATGGAAAACAATGTGGAGTTTTCTCAAAAACCGAAATATAGGCATACTATGTGATTCAATTGTTCCACTAAGGGGTACGTACCCAAGGAAAATGAGAACACTAATTCAAAAAAATATATGTACCCCTATGTTTAATGCCGCATTATTTACAATAGCAAAGGACGACATTGTGCCATTTGAGGTGACGTGCCTGGACCTAAGTGAAATGAGTCAGACTGAGAAAGACAATTATCATAAGATTCCACTCATAAGGGGAGAGGGAGACACAGCCTCCAGTTATGGAATGAATAAGTCTCCAGAATAAAAGGCACAGCACAGGGAGTATGGTTAATGATATCGTCATAGCGACCTAACAGGACAGATGGTAACTACTCTCACGGTGAACGCAGCATAATGTATACATTTGTCAAATCACTGAGTCGTACACCAGAAACTAATGTAATCTTGTGTGTCAACCATTCTCAAAAGAAAAAAAAAATTGCTCACCATTATTAGGTAGATCCATACCACCAAAGGCTCACCTTAGATTCACGCTTCTTTACCTTTAGATTCATGCTTCTTCTTAAGGGCACCGTGTCTTCGTCTGTTTGTCATAACAAAGTGCCGTAGACAGGGTGGCGTAACAAAACAGGGATTTATATCTCCCGGTTCTGGAGCCTGGAAGTCGGAGATCAGGATACCAGCATGGTTGGCTGGGACCCTCTTCCGGGTTGCAGGTTTCTTATTGTATACTCATGTGGTAAAAGAAATAATACTAAAACTCTTGAAAATCCATCATCCAGAGGTAATCACCATGAGTGCTTTGGCGTAACGTGTTCCTAGACTTTTTTCTAATCACATGTCTATATGTTTATAGCCTAAAAAATACTGTCCGATTCATTTGCAGCCATCTACATCATAGCTCTGTCTACGTAGTATTCCAGTACGACTGACCGTATCATCATCTATGATAGTAGCAATTTATGGGGCTCTTACTTGGTTCCAACAGTGTTATATGGTCTCAACCAATCCTCCCACCCCCTCCGTGAGGATAGGTACGATTTGGTGTCTTTACGTAACAAACAGAGAACTGAGGCTTAGGGCACATCCATCAAGTAGAGAGGCTGGAGCGCCAGGAGTCTGACCCCAGCACCCACACTTCTAACAATCGTGCTCTTGTGCTTTCCATCTTTGGGCACTTCGGTGGCTTCCAGAAAGGCACACGCCGATAATTATTTTGGCGTAGCTCGGATTTATTCAATGAGACGCACGTTGAAATTTCACGGAACGAGTTTTTAAAGTCAGAGCAATATGATTACATGCCTTTGCCGCTGACATTTAATAACCTCAAGTTACGATCTAGGCTAGTTCTATTCTGGGTGAGATGGCTGTGTTCGTTCTGTCCGCTCCCCTCCTGTAGTCCAACCTTCCCAGGTTTGGGAAACCATGTGGTTCTGAGGCCGCTCTGCTTCACGGAGGCCTCAGGCTGGCAGTGTTTCCTCCTTTCCAGGCTTAGCCTAGAGAGGAAATGCCACCTAGGAGGCAAGGACGCGGTGCTTTTCTGCTCCAGACCCTCCTCTGGGACCTCTACACCACCCCATCCCGTCCACTTTCCCGCTGGCCGAGAACTTATAAATCTGTGTGAGACCCAGCCGCCTCTGTCTCCCGAGTCGGAAAGCTGACATTCCCACGTACAGAACACAGCACCTCCCCTTGCAAAGGTTATTTCTAGCAACTGCTGGCTAGGTGTAACTTGAACCCAATACAATACTTCCGGAAGCCGAGTGAGCTCACAAGCTGGTGAAGCTGACCTCCCACATTGTTAGACTGTGATGCTAAATGAGGTTGACAGCTCTTTTCCCATTTGACTCAGATTCTCTCTGAGAAATGGCCAACTTAATCCAGATTTCTGAAGATGATTCTCTAATGGCACTCTCATTTGGGCTTCTAAATGTGTTGTGCCAGCTGGTAGAAACCTAGGAAAGGTACTGAGAGGGAGGACTGGTTGATTCCAGTCCCCCCCCGCCCCCACCAAGGGATCAGTATACACTTAAAAATTCGAAGTGTTCAAACAAGAGCACAGGTAACCCTTGGAGGGTGCAGAAGCTTTCCAAGAGACACACAAGAATGGATAGCTTAAAGAGAATCAAATTCCAGATTTTCAACTTTAATGCATACGATTTCCTAGATGGGGCTGCCTGGGAATATACCTGAGTTCATCACAGCTCCTTTGCTACTTTACAAAAATAAGGCGGACTCTTCACCAGGACGTGCTGTCCCAGGTGGACAAAACCCTGGATCACTGGGTGAAGGGAAAAACTCCTTTAGTAATTCATGGAAACATCACGAACCCTTAGAACTTGGTAGATTCTTTTTTTTTTTTTTCTTCTTAGTTTATTTATTTTGAGAGAGACAGACAGTGGGAATGGGGTAGGGGGAGAGAGAGAGAGAGAGAGAGAGAGAGAGAGAGAGAGAGAGAGAGAGAGAATCCCAAGCAGGCTCCATGCGGGGCTTGAACTCATGAAACCACGAGATCATGACCCGAGCTGAAACCAAGACTCAAACGCTTAACCAGCAGAGTCACCCAGGCGCCCCGTCTGTTCTTTTTTTCTTATACACGTTCATGTTCAGGCTGAAGCCTAGTGTTAGAAGTGAGGTATTTTGGCCTGAGTTGAGATATTCAGAAATAATATAGGGAGGGGTGATAAGAACCATGATTTTCATTTATTTCCCTTTTCCATCCCTGGACTGTTGTTAATATATATCCATTCTGAGGGAGAGTTTTATGGGAGCAAAGCAATGAGAGCATTGCTAAGAAATAATGTGCATAAAAACCAGCTGTGAAAAAAAAAAATTATCTGAACATAATTCTTTTCGTTTCTCTCAGTATTCATCTCTCAGCTATTTCATTAACTAGAAAGAACTTTAAATGACCAAAGAAATATGATAGTTAAGCTGATTCTATTAAAGATAGCCGAAAAAGTTTCTCAAACCACCAAAATTTTCAACACACATTGGATAAAGGCCAAGGATAAAACTTTTTGTTGTAAAAATTTTTTTAATGTTTATTTATTTTTGAGACAGAGACAGACAGCATGAACGGGGGAGGGTCAGAGAGAGGGAGACACAGAATCCGAAGCAGGCTCCAGGCTCCGAGCTGTCAGCACAGAGCCCAACACGGGGCTCGAACTCACGGACCACAAGATCATGACCTGAGCCAAAGTTGGACGCTCAACCGACTGAGCCACCCAGGCGCCCCTCATTTTTTTTTTTTTAATTTTTTTTTTCAACGTTTTTTATTTATTTTTGGGACAGAGAGAGATAGAGCATGAACAGGGGAGGGGCAGAGAGAGGGAGACACAGAATCGGAAACAGGCTCCAGGCTCCGAGCCATCAGCCCAGAGCCTGACGCGGGGCTCGAACTCACGGACCGCGAGATCGTGACCTGGCTGAAGTCGGACGCTTAACCGACTGCGCCACCCAGGCGCCCCTCCTCATTCTTTTTATAGCTGGATAATATTCTATTGTATATATACACCACTTCTTTATCCATTTATCTATTGATGGACACTTGGACTGCTTTCCTAATTTGGCCATCGTAAATAATGCTGCAATAGGCGTAGAGGTGCATGTATCCTTTTGGATTAGTCTTTCCATATTCTTTGGGTAAATACCCAGCAGTGTGATTACTGGTTCATATGATGGTTCCCCTTTTAACTTTTTGAGGAACCTCCCTAACTGTTTTCCACAGTGGCTGCACCAGTTTGCCTTCCCACTAACCATGCAGAAGGGTTCCTTTTTCTCCCCAACACCTGTTGTTTCTTGTGTTTTTGATTTTAGCCATTCTGACAGGCGTCCGGTGATATCTCAGTGTGGGTTTGATTTTGCATTTCCCTGATGATGAGTGATGCTAAGCATCTCTTCGTGTGTCTGTTGGCCAACTGGGTGTCATCTCTGGAGAAAGGGCCGTTCATGTCTGATGTACATTTTTAAATTGGATTATTCATTTTTGGGGTGTTGAGTTTTATAAGTTCTTTATATATTTTGGGTACCAACCCTTTCTCAGATATATCATTTGCAAATATCGTCTCCCATTCCGTCAGTTGACTTTTAGTTTTGTTGATTGTTTCCTTTGCTGGGCAGAAGCTTTTTATTTTGATGAAGTCTTCACTGTTTATTTTTGCTTTTGTTTCTGTTGCCTCAGGAGACCTATCTAGAAACATATTGCTATGGCCAGTGTCAGAGAAATTACTGCTTGTGCTTTCTTTTAGGATTTTTATGATTTCAGGTCTTATGTTTGGGTCTGTAATCCATTTTGAGTTTATTTCTATGTATGGTGTAGGAAAGTGGTCCAGTTTCATTCTTTTTGCCTGTAGCTGTGGCCAGTTTTCTAAACACTGTTTGTTGGAAAGATGCTTTTTTCCCCCCATTGCATATTCTTTCCCCCTTTGTTGAAGATTAATTGACTATATAATTGTGGGTTTATTTCTGTGTTTTCTTTTCTGTTCTGTTGATCTATGTGTCTGTTTTTGTGCCAGTACCATACTGTTTTGAGGACTACAGCTTTGTAGTGTAACCTGTAATACCTCCAGCTTTGTTTTTCTTTTTCAAGATTGCTTTCGCTGTTTGGACCCTTTTGTGGTTCCATACAAATTTTAGGATCGTTTGTCATAGTTCTGTGAAAAATGCTGTTGATATTTTGATAGGGATTGCATGAAATCTGTAGACTGCTTTGGATAGTATGGACATTTCCGTTTTTTTTTTTTTTAATGTTTTATTTATTTTTGAGAGAGAGAGACAGAACAGGAGCAGGAGAGGGGCAGAGAGAGGGAGGACACAGAATCCAAAGCAGGCTCCAGGCTCCAAGGTGTCAGCACAGAACCCAACACAGGGCTCAAACCCACGAACTGTGAGATCATGACCTGAGCCAAAATTGGTTGCTTAACCAACTGAGCCACCTAGGTGCCCTGGGTAGTATGGACATTTTAATAATATTTGTTCTTCCAATTCACAAGTGTGGGATATCTTTCCATTTGTGTTGTCTTTAGTGTCTTTCATCATTGTTTTATAGTTTTCAGAGTACATGTCTTTCACCTCCATGGTTAAGTTCATTCCTAGGTATTCTTTTTGATGCAGTTGTAAATGGATTTATTTATGTATTTGTAAATTTACTTATTTATTTTGAGATTTGAGAGACAGAAAGGGGGAGGGGCAGAGAGAGAGGGAGAGAGAGAGAGAATCCCAAGCAGGCTGTGCACTGTCAGCGTGGAGCCCGATGTAGGGCTCAATCTCAGGAATGGGGAGATCAGGACCTGAGTCAAAATTAAGATTTGGACACTTAACTGACCGAGCCACCAGGCACCCTGGAATTGTTTTCTTAATTTCTCTTTCTGCTGCTTCATTGTTAACGTATAGAAATGCAACAGATTTCTGTACATTGATCTTGTATCCTGTGGCCTTACTGAATTCATTTATAAGCTCTAGTAGCTTTTTGGTGGAGTGTTTAGAGGATTTTCTATATATTGTATCATGTTATCAGCAGACAGTGAAAATTTTACTTCTTCCTTACCAATTTGGATGCCTTTTCTTTCTTTCTTTTTTAAAAATTTATTTATTTTGAGAGAGCGTGCACGCGTGTTTGTGCGCATGTGAGTGGGGGAGGGACAGGGAGAGAGGGAGAGAGAGAATCCCAAGCCGTGCAGAGGGAATCCCTAACAGTGCAGAGCCCGATGCGGAGCTTGATCTCATGAACTATGAGATCATGACCTGAGTCGAAATCAAGAGTCGGACACTTAACTGACTGAGCCACCCAGACACGCCCGTTTGGATGCCTTTTATTCCTTTTTCTTGTCTGATAGCTGTGGCTAGGACTTCCAGTACTATGTTGAATAAAATTGGTGACAGTGAACATCCTTGTCTCGTTCCTGACCTTAGGAGAAAAGCTTTCATTTTTTTTCCTATTGAGTATGATGTTAGCTGTGGGTTTTTCATATGTGGCCTTCATTATGTTGAGGTATGTTCCCTCTAAACCTACTTTGTTGAGGGTTTTTAATCGAGTGGATGTTATACTTTGTCAAGCGCTTTTCCTGCTTTTCCCGTCAAGTGCATTTCTGTCTAAATGATTATATGGTTTTTATCCCTTCTCTTTCTTAGTTGATGTGATGTATTATGATGATTGATTCATAAGTATCCAGCCACCCTTGTATACTGGGAATAAATTATTGTAGTGAAAGATTTTCTTAATGTGTTGTTGGATTTGATTTGGTAATATTTTGTTGAAGATTTTTGCATCTAATTCATCAGAGGTATTGACGTGTAGTTCTCTTTTGTTCTAGTGTCTTAATCTGGTTTTGGTATCAGGGTGATGGTGGCTTCATAGAATGAATTTGGAAGTTTTTCTTCATCTTCTATTTTTTGGAAAAGTTTGAGAAGAATAGGTATTAACCCTTCTTTAAATGCATGGTAGAATTCACCTGTGAAGCCATCTGGTCCTGGATTTTTCTTTGTTGGGGGTTTTTTGATTACTGATTCAATTTTATTGTTGGTGATTGGTCTGTTCGAATTTTCTATTTCTTCCTGATTTGAATTTGGAAGGTCATATGTTTCTAGGAATTCACCCATTTCTTCTAGGTTGTCCAGTTTGTTGGCATATAATCTTTTGTAATATTCTCTTAAAATCTTTTGTGTTTCTGAGGTGCTGGTTGTTATTTCTCCTCTTTTCTTTCTTTTTCTAAAATTTTTTTTTTTTTCAACATTTATTTTATTTTTGGGACAGAGAGAGACAGAGCATGAACGGGGGAGGCACAGAGAGAGAGGGAGACACAGAATCGGAAACAGGCTCCAGGCTCCGAGCCATCAGCCCAGAGCCCGATGCGGGGCTCAAACTCACGGACCGTGAGATCGTGACCTGGCTGAAGTCGGACGCTTAACCGACTGCGCCACCCAGGCGCCCCCTCTTTTTCTAAAATTTTTAAAATTTATTTTTGAGAGAGAGACAGAGGACAAGCTGGGGAAGGGAGGGGCAGAGAGAGAGAGAGGGAGACACAGAATCCAAAGCAGGCTCCAGGCTCTGAGCTGTCAGCACAGAGCCCAATGCGGGGCTTGAACTCACAAGCTGTGAGATCATGACCTGAGCCGAAGTCTGATGCTCAACTGACTGAACCAACTAGGCACCCTGTTCCTCTTTTATTTCTGATTTTGTTTGAGTCCTTTCTGTCTTTTTTTTTTTTTGTTTCCTTATGAGTCTGGCTAAAGGTTTATTAATGTTGTTGGTTTTTTTCAAAGAACCAGCTCCTGATTTCATTGATCTCTTCTATTTTTTTTTAGTTTCTATTTCATTTATTTCTGATCTAATCTTTGTTATTTCCTTCCTTCTATTTAGTTTTTTTTTTTTTTTTTTTAACATTTATTCACCTTTGAGAGACAGAGAGAGACAGAGGACGAGCAGGGAAAGGGCAGAGAGAGAGGAAGACACAGAATCAAAGCAGGCTCCAGGCTCTGAGCCATCAGCACAGAGCCCAACGCGGGGCTTGAACTCACAAACTGTGAGATCATGACCTGAGCTGAAGTTGGACGCTTAACCAACTGAGCCACCCAGGTGCCCCTATTATTTCCTTCCTTCTATTGGTTTTGGGTTTTGTTTGATCTTCTTTTTCTAAGTCCTTTAGGTGTAAGGTTGGGCCGTTTATTTGATATTTGTCTTCTTGAGGTAGGCCTGTTGATATAAGCTTCCTCTTAGAACAGCTTGTGCCGCATCTCAAAGATTTTGGACTATTGTGTTTTATGTTCATTTGTCTCCATGTGTTTTTTTATTTCCTCTTCGATTTCGTGGTTAACTCATTCATTGTTTAGTAACATGTTAATTAACCTCCATCTATTCGTGCTCTTTCCAGATTTTTTCTTGTGGTTGATTTCTAGTTTCATAGCATTGTGGTCAGAAAAGATGCAGGGCATGACTTCAGTCTTTTTGAATTTGTTGAGATTTGTTTTGTGGCCTAATATGCGGTCTGTTCTGGAGAATGTTCCATGTGCCATTGAAAAGAATGTGTATTCTGCTGTTTCAGGATGGAATGTTCTGAATATATCTGTGAAATCCATCTGGTCCAATATGTCATTCAAAGCCACTGTTTCCTTGTTGGTTTTCCATTTGGATGATCTTTCCATGATGTAAGAGGGATGTTAAAGTTCCCTACTATTATTGTATTACTAATGATTACTTTCTTATGTTTGTTATTAACTGCTTTATGTATTTGGTGCTGTCATATTGGGTGCATAAATATTTACAATTGTTATATCTTGTTGATTGCTTTCTTTATGATTATATAGTGTCCTTTGTCTCTTGTTACAGTCTTTGTTTTAAAGTCTATTTCGTCCTATACAAGTATTGCTACCCTGGCTTTCTTTTCACATCTCTTTGCATGATAAATGCTTTTCCATTGCCTCATTGTCAATCTTTATGTGTTTTTAGGTCTGAAATGAGTCTTTTGTAGGCAGCATATAGATAGGTCTTGGTTTTTTATCTATTCTGTCACCCTGTGTTTTTGATTGGAACATTTTGTCCACATACATTTAAAGGAATTATTGATATGTATTTATTGCCATTTTGTTACTTATTTTATCATGGTTTTTATAGTTCTCGCTTCCTTTTTAAAAAATGTTTATTTATTTTTGAGAGACAGAGAGAGAGTGTGAGCAGGGGAAGGGCAGAGAGACAGAGAGAGACACAGAATACGAAGCAGACTCCAGGCTCTGAGCTGTCAGCACAGAGCCCAATGTGGGGCTCAAACTCGTGTACTGTGAGATCATGACCTGAGCTGAAGTTGGGCACTCAACCGACTGAGCCACCTAGGTGCCCCTCTGTTCCTTTCTTTCCTTGTTTTTTTTTCTCATGATTAGTTGGCTTTCTTTAGTGATATACTTGGATTTCTTTCTCTTTATTTTTTGCATATCTGTTGCTGCTTTTTGATTTGTGGTTACCATTAGGTTTGTATATAACATCTTCTGCATATAGCAATCTGTATTAAGTTAATGGTTGCTTAAGCTTGAACCCATTCTTTACTCCTCTCCCCATCATGTTTTAGGTATATGGTGTCATAGTTTACATCCTTTTGTTTTGTGAGTCCCTTGACTGATTTTTACAGATATACTTATTTTCACTGCTTTTGTGCTTCCTGCTTTCTTCAGTCTTACTTATGGTCTTTCCACTCAAAGAGCCCCTTTAACATTTCTTGTAGGGCTGGTTCTGTAGTTATGAATATCTTTAACTTTTGTTTGTTGGGGAAACTCTCTCCTTCTATTCTAAATGATAGACTTGCTGGATAGAGTAGTATTGACTACAGATTTTTTCCTTTCAGCTCTTTGAATATATCATGCCACTTCCTGTTGGCCTGCAAGTTTCTGCTGAAAAATCAGCTGATAGCCTTATGAGGTTGCCCCTTGTATGTAACTGTTGTCTTTTCTCTTGCTGCTTTAAAAGTTACCCCTTTATCACTACTTTTTTCCATTTTAACTACTAGGTGTCCTGGTGTGGACCAACTTGGGTTGATTTTGTTGCAGGATCTCTGCGCTTCCTGGATCTGGATTTCTGTTTCCTTCTCTAGATTGGAGAAGTTTTCAGCTATTAGTCCTTTGAGTAAATTTTCTGCCACCTTTTCTCTCTCTTTTCCTTTGAGGATCCTTGTAATGCGAATGTTATTATGCCTGATGATGTCACGAGTTTCCTGAGCCTTTCTCATTTTGTATAATTTTTTGTCTCACCTGCTTAGCTTGATTATTTTCCATAACTCTGTCCTCCAGGTTGCTGATTCATTCTTCTGCTTCCTCTAGTCTACTATTTATTCTATCTAGTATATTTTTAATTTCATTTATTGTGTTCTTCATCTCATTGGGTCTTTTTTACCTCTTTGTTAAGGGTCTCACTGATGTCCTTCAATCTTTTCTCAAGGAGTATCTTTATGATCATTATGTTAAGTTCTCTATCAGGCATACTACTTACCTCCATTTCGCTTTGGTCTCTTCCTGTGATTTTGTCCTGTTCTTTCATTTGGGACATTTTCCTCTGTCTCCTCATTTTATCTAACTCCCTGTGTCTGTTTCTGTGTATTACAAAAGTCGGCTACATTTCTTGCTCTTAAAAGTAGTGGCCTTCTGAAGAAGTCCTGTAGTTCACTGCAACCTGGTGCTTCAGGGGTATCTTCTGTGTGTGTTGCATGAACTCTGCTATTGTGGTTTAGCAGCTCTTTTCCTTAGTCCAGTTGTCTGCTGTGGCTCACTTGCCTGTTGTGGGTAGGGTTTGGTCCCGTGGTGTTATTGGGCCACTCTGTGGCCACTGTAGGCTTGAGTTGAGTCACATCAGGCATCTGCAAGATGCAGTAGCATCGACGTGTGGAGTGCTTTCTCTGTGTTGCCCCCCGAGAAGCTTTCCTTGGTGGGCGGGGCCTGTAGTCAGACCAGCCGTGTACCCCAAGCTCACTGCTGGGGCTGTAGTCTGACTGGGGTGTGTGGTTATCTTTCCCTCTCCTTGGGGCAGGACTCACTTTGGAGTAGTGCTGGCCTCTCTTGGAGCTGCTTGCACATTGCCAGGCTTGTGCTACCACTTTTCGTGGGCTCCGGGCAAGAGCGTACTGGGGCGGGGGGGTGGATTTGCAGCGTCCACAGGAACGAGATGCACAGTGTTTGCAAGGTTTGCATGCAGGTCCTCTGTGAGAAGGGATCTGTCGCTGGCAGAATGGAGGCCAGCCAGGTTGGGGGGTGTGGCAGCTCCACAACGTGAGTGGGGGCAGGAGGTGCTGTGTGAGCAAGGTTTGCCGGTCGCCGGTCTTCTGGGGGAGGGGACCCATAGCACCAGACCGAGGTAGTCCTGGCCAGAGCGGGTGGATCTGCTGAAGCGTGGGGGGGTGGATACAGGGGTGCAAGGTGGTGCTCTTAGCAAGGTAAGTATCAAGTGTTGGCACTGTGCTTGCACGGGCAGGGGGCCATGTGTTTATGCTGGGGAGTGGGGGAGGGAAATGGTGTCTGCCTGCTCCTTTGCTCCTGGTGGAGTCCCCCAGTGATCCCCTAGATGAGAAAGCAGCCCTCCCTCCTGAATGCCCCGGGCACTTTTCAAACTGCTGCTTCTGTGCTGTATCTCCACAGGTTGTTGGTTGTGCCGTCTCTTTAAGGGTGGTGACTCGGTTTCCTCTTGCGCTCCCCGCCAGAGCTGAGGCTGCTGACTTTTAAAATTCTAGGTTTTAAGTCCCCCTGGTTGTAAGAACTCATGAAATTTCACCCCTCTGGTTTTCAAAGCTAAACGTTGTGGGGATTTCGTTTTCCCCGTGCAGAATTCACGGCGTGACAGTCTGTCTCCTTCCCATCTCTGTGCCTATGGGTCCCCCCTCCTGTGGACAGTCCTGCAGGTCTGGTCAGCTCGCCACTGCATCTCCACCCTTCCTCCCCTCTTCGATGTGGCCTCTTCTCTACATTTAGTTGTGGAGTTTGTTCTGCCAATCCTCGTGTCATTTTCTGGGCTATTTACAAGATGTGAGTGTTTCCAGTTGTATCCATGGGAGGAGGTGAGCTTAGGGTCCTCCTACTCTGTCCACCGTCTTTGCATCTATCAGCTATATAGTTCTTACCTAATTATTTGTAAACAAATCGAAGTACACGCCCCATTTCACCTATGAAATGTTTATGCCATAAAATTAACCACGAGTCTGATCAATCCCTTGGTCTAATGGGATAGAGGAATATGCTAAATGATACCCTGTGGAAATGTCAGCTTTCTGGAATGTGGGAATATCTATAAGCTAAGTGTCCTCAAAAATAAGTGACATGGAAAAAGAGGGAGGAGGGAGAGAACTCATAGATTTAAAGAGCCCTGAGAGGGGGGCCTGGGTGGCTCAGTTGGTTAAGCGTCTGACTTTGGCTCAGGTCATGATCTCACGGTTCCTGAGTTCGAGCCCTGCGTTGGGCTCTGTGCTGACAGCTTAGAGCCTGGAGCCTGCTTCAGATTCTGTGTATCCTTCTCTCTGCCCCCGCCCCCACCCACACTCAGTCTCTCTCAAAAATAAATAAAAATTAAAAAAAAACAAAAAGAGCCCTGAGAGATAAATCAACCACATCAAACCTGTGGATTGTGTTTGAATCCTGATTTGAACACATTAAATGTGTGTTACATTGGGGGTGTTTGAAAATGGAGGGTATTACATGATATTAAGGGATTTTTGTTAATTCTGTTCAGTGGGGTAATGGCATGATGATTTTTTTAATGTTTTATTTATTTTATTTTTTTATTTGTTAGAGAGTGGGTGTGGGGGAGGGGCAGAGAGAGACTCCAAAGCAGGCTCCATGCTGTCAGGACAGAGCCCAACATGGGGCTCGAACCCATGAACCACGAGATTGTGACCTGAGCTGAAGTCGGTCGCCCAACCGATTGAGCCCCCTGGGCGCCCCAATAGTTAAATTTTTTAAAAAATTTCTCTCTGAGATAGTGTTGAAATATGCAAAAACTCCAAAGAATAGAGAGGGCAAATGGAATAAGAAATGGAGTAGAATAAGAGAAAAAATAATCAAAAGGAGGAAAAAAGAAACATAAAATAAGGCCATGCAAGTAGAAAACACAAAATAAACACAAAATACAAGTAGATCAATGATTATAGCAAATGGACCAAAATGTTTTAATCTAAAGACAAAAGTTGACAGGATGGACTTTTAAAAAAATCTAACCATATGATGATTACAAGAGACACATCTAAAACATAATCATACAGAAAAATTGGAAATGAAGGTTATTTGGAATGGCTAATAGAACAGGCTATACCAGGGGCGCCTGGGTGGCTCAGTCGGTTAAGCATCCGACTTCAGCTCAGGTCATGATCTCGCGGTCCGTGAGTTCGAGCCCCGCGTCGGGCTCTGGGCTGATGGCTCAGAGCCTGGAGCCTGCTTCCGATTCTGTGTCTCCCTCTCTCTCTGCCCCTCCCCCGTTCATGCTCTGTCTCTCTCTGTCTCAAAAATAAATAAAAAACCTTAAAAAAAAAAAATAGGCTATACCAAATACTGACCAAAAGAAGACTTGTGAAGCTGCGCTGATATAAAACAAAATAGGTTTTAAAGCAAAACCATTACTATGGTTAGAGGGGCTCTAAATAATTATGAAAGGTTTCATTCACCAGGAACATACTACAATTCGAAACCTTTATGTGACCAGTAACATTCTGTTTATGCAAAATATGTTAAGCAAAACTTGACAGAATTACAAGGAGAAATTGAAATCATGTAAGATATTTTAATACCTTTTAGTAATTGGGAGGTAGTTTTTAAAAATCAGTAAAGACAGAAAAGATTTGAATGGCAGAATGAACAAAGTTGTTTCACGACCACCTATATAGCACGTTGCTCTCAGCAGATGAAAAGAAATACATATTCTCAGACACGGATAATCCATTTATGAAAATTGACCATGGAGAAGGTCATAAAGCAAGCCTCGTCACATTTCCAGGAATTTCTCATATCGACCACATTCTCCAACCACAATGCAATTAAGTTAGAAGTCAATTAACAAAACATAGAAAGAGAGCCCCATAGATTTGGAAAATAGGAAATATACTTTTGTAGAGTTCATGGGTCAAAAAGAAATAAAGACAATGAGAAAATACTTAAACTGATAATAAAAATGCTTCAAGTCTGGGCGCCTGGGTGGCTCAGTCAGTTAAGCGTCCGATTCTTGACCTCAGCTCAGGGCTTAGTCTCAGGGTCATGAGTTCACGCCCCAAGTTGGGCTCCGCACTGGGTGTGAGGTCTACATTAAAAAAAAAAAAAGCTACGAATCAAAGCACATGGGATGCCATAAAAGGGAAAAAGTTAGCCTTAAATGCTTACATTAGCACAAAAACAAAAGGCTAAACATTAATGAGCTTAGTGACTTATTTAAGAAGTTAGAATAATAATAGAAGGAAGGAAAAATAAAGAGCTGAAGTTAAAGACCTAGAAAACAGGGGTGCCGGGCTGGCTCAGTGGGAAGAATATGTGACTCTTTATCTTGAGGTCGTGAGTTCGAGTTCTAA
Source organism: Panthera tigris (assembly GCF_018350195.1). NCBI lineage: Eukaryota > Metazoa > Chordata > Mammalia > Carnivora > Felidae > Panthera > Panthera tigris. Next base: position 162,064,320 of record NC_056661.1, read on the forward strand.
CCCCACATGGGATGTTAGAGATTACTTACATAAATAAAACTTAAAAAAAAAAGATACAGAAAACAGAGTTAAATATTAACGAAGTAAAATGTTCATCTTGGAAAGAATAACGTTGACAAACATCTGGCTGGGCAGCAGGTGTAGAAGTCATTAGTCCCGCTGGAGGCAGGAGGAGGGCAGGGGCCCAGGAATGAGGTCGCTGAGAAAACGAAGATGGGTGGGTTAACTCATGCTTTTGAACTCAGGGCGAGGAGATCAGTGTTTGTTGCAGAGAGTTTGGGGATGAATTAATGGTAGATGATGGAAAACTAAGCACGTGGAGAAGTGACAGTTGGGGGCCAGCTAAGGCCTTGAGGGAGCAGGTTGGGGTCGGCCAGGGCCCTGTGTGTGTGTGTGGGGGGGGCAGGTGGGGCCAGGGTGGGGATAGTGTAGGGGGCAAGGTGGGAGTCAGCTGGGAGCCATGCATGGGGGTGATTCTGGCCAGAGCTGTGTGTGGGGGAGTGGGGGCGGGGAGGGAAGGAGCTGAGGGCAGAGGGGGCCTTGCGGGGTAGTGCAGGGGGGCAAAGGTCCGGCCAGAGCTGGGGCTTTTGCAGGAGGACAGGGGCAGGGGTTGGCGGTGTCTGCAATGGACAGTCGAGTCAGGCTGGACAAGGAGGCAGGACATCGAGGGGTAGACGGTGAGGGACGGCCGGGTTGGGGGCTCACAGGGGCCCGAGCAAGAGGTTAAGCGGAAGTGATGGTGGCTGGAGGAGAAGGGCTGCCCCCCCCCCCCCCCCGCCCCAGGTCAGTGTTCAGTGACTCTGTGACCCTCCCGTGAAAGTGGCATTGGGTCGGCAGGAGGGCTCAGAGCTGCAGGCGAGGCTGGTCCCATCATTTCCCCGCTGGCTCACGCTGTCGCTTTAGTTTCACCAACGGAGTGGGGAGCATTCTTCCTCCAGGCGATTTGCAAATAATAGAAGAAAGTACACACTGTGCTCTTTTAAACGCTGTTTACAGTTCTTGAAAAAGCCTGTTTCAAAAAAAAAAAAGAGCAGTTGGGTCAACTAATTTATGGCATAATAAATAGAGCCATCGGGTGCATAAGGTATGAGGAACAGATCTCAATTATTCATCACTAAGTGCTGTGTCAAGATGTCTGAAATCTATAATATGGTTACTCTTGAAGACTTTTCCTTTCAATGTGGTAATCATAGTAGCCTGCCCTATTTCCAACCAATGCATTTCAAGGCCCCTGAAAATGGACCTCTGTCGGTCGCCATTTGAAAAACCTCCTGTCCGCTTTTTTTTACGCTCAGCTCTACCTTTCCTTCCGTGTATTTCAGTTCTAACATGTCTGGGTTACGATAAAATTGCTTTTAAAAGGAAAGCAAATGGCGTACTTTTATAAAAATGTGTTGGTAAAGTTTTTAAAACCACGTTTAATGTTCTAGCACCTTCCCAGTACCTAGCTTTGTCACATTAATCAGTCTGCGTCTGCTGTCACATGGCCTTCTCTCTGTGTGGCCTGTTCTCCAAGGGACACAGTCACTGGTTTAGGGCCTGCCCTCCTCCAGTGTGACCTCACCTAACTTGACCATGTCTGCAAAGACCCTGTTTCCAAATAAGATCACATTCACAGGGACCGGGGTCAGGGGGAGACTTCAGCAGATCTTTGTGGGGGGGACACAATTCAGCTGGCGATAGCTGTTTAGAACTGGGATTAAGAGCATGGGCTTTGAGGGGCGCCCGGGTGGCTCAATCCGACTCTTGGTTTCCGCTCAGGTCACGATCTCACGGTTCGTGAGTTCGAGCCCCGAGTCGGGCTCTGTGCCGATAGCCTGGAGCCTGCTTGGGATTCTCTCTCTCTCCCTCTCTCTCTCTGCCCCTCCCCCACTCACACTGTCTCTGTCTCTCTCAAAATAAGCAAATAAACTTAAAAAAAAAAAAAAAAGCGAGAGAACAACCTCAAGGTGCCGTGGCGATGTTCTTCTAAAATGTTCTCACAGCACACTAGATAGAATGTAAGCCCCTGAGGGCAGAGATTCGTGGTGTGGCCCGGTCCCCTCGAACGGTGCCCGGCCCGTGGTGGTGCTGTGTGCACAGTGTAATAGTTGCTAAATAAATTGATATTGAAGCCTAAGGCTTCACTGGGGACTAAGCAACTGTTCTCTTCGATGCGGTTCTGAAAAGTAACAGGGACTGCAAAAGTGTGGGCCTTGGGGGCCACCCCAGTTTGCTCATTCCAGGCTGGTTTGCTGTAAACCTCCCACCCAGGAGCCACCCGCCTGTCCCCTCCTCCCACCTGACGCTTGTGATTAGGAATTAGCCCAGGGGCCGTCCTTCACATAGCACTGTTTTGGCGGGGGCGACGTTTCTGGAAATTGTTTCAGCTGTCAAAAAGAGGACAAGGGGCAAAGAAAGATGGTAGCTGGGAATTCTCAAAATACCCTGGAAGGACTCCCTCTGGATTTTAAGAGGCTCAAGAGTGAGTTTTATCAAACCCTCTGTTCCATCTATGCAGGTGTGAGGGGCTGGCTTGGTGCCCTCGTCTCTGGTCTTTTCCACTCCCCGCGCCTGAAGCCGGCCTCATCTTTCTCTCTGGGCAGGTGTTGGTGTCTTTTTCTCCATTCTCCTCCCCACGGAGCTTGTCGCTTGTGCTCTGACTGCCGGCCCTCTCCGGTGGCCGCGGGCTCCCTGGGGGTCTGTGGGTATCCACATTCCCTCCTCTGAGAAGGAAGTGTCCTTTGTGTTAGAGAGGGAGCAGAGCCTGCCTCCAGCATCCTCCCTGGGTAGGAACCCACCTGTGAAAGCTACAGGCAGAGAAGAGGGCCGCCTCTGGATTCGTAGATGATGCCCCGTATCCTGTGGTGTCTCCCCACCTTCATCAAGTAGCCTGGCCACGCAGGGGACCAGCTTCACACGGTTGGAGTGTGTCACCAGCCCCAAGATCCTCCTGGATGTACTGGCCTTTACCAACCGCTCATCAAACGTCGGCCGAACATTCCCGAAGCACCTCTCAGGTCCAGAGATGTGCCGGTGTGGGAGTATGGAGATGAGTAGGAGATCGTTCCCTTGAGGGACTCAGGTGACCGCTGCACCCGTGAGGACAACACCTGCTACTAACATTTGCGAGACTTTTAGCGTTCGGGGAGCACGCTTACGCGCAACGGTGTGTGCGTATTTCTCCGTCTCGGTAACTGCACAAGGGAAGAGCCAAGCCAAGAAAGGTGAGGGATTTTATAACAGTTTCCTGGTGCGCACAGCAGTACCGAGAAGCATGTCTTCTTTAACAAAATGTTTAAAATGTTTATTTAAAAAAAATTTTAAGGTTTTATTTATTTTTGAGAGAGACAGAGACCGAGTGGGGGAGGAGCAGAGAGAGAGAGAGGGAGACACAGAATGTGAAGCAGGCTCCGAGCCATCAGCACAGAGCCTGATGCAGGGCTCAAACCCACGAACCATGAGATCACGACCTGAGCTGAAGTCGGACGCTTAACCGACGGAGCCACCCAGGCGCCCCAAATGTTTATTGATTTTTGAAAGAGAGCATAAGCAGCACACAGAGAGAGGGGGAGACACGGAACTCAAGGCGGGCTCTGGGCTCTGAGCTGTCAGCACAGAGCCTGACGTGGGGCTCGAACTCCCCAACCCGAGATCGTGACCCGAGTCGAAATTTGGATCCTTAACCGACTGAGCCACCCAGGCGTCCCTGAGGAGCGGATCTTCTGACCCGAGATGCCAGGTGGCCTCAAGCGCCGCCCTCCACTATCCAGGAAGGAGGCAGGGCAGAACAGGCCTACGGAATTACGGCCTGTGCTGTCGGAGGAGGGAGGCATCCATCGGCCGGCTGGCGGGGGTGGGGGGGGTGGGGGGGGGTAGGGGGGAGTCCTGGGCGCCTCCAGGTGGAGGGCCATTTGACTTGGCCCTTGAGAGAGCAGTTGAGTATCTGCAGGTGAGGAAAGGGGGTGGGGACCAGCTCAGGCCGGTGGGCAGGCGTGGAAGGCGTGGAGCTTCTAGAAGGACGGGGAGCAAGTCGGTGGGAGGCTCAGTGGGAGGGGAGGGCTTTGCGGGGCGGGGGGGCCTGTGACCGTTTCTGAGCAGTGAAATGAGATGATGAGATTTTTGGTTTAAAAATGCAGCTTAACGGCTGTGATGTCGGGAGGGTCAGCTTTTTGGGCCTCTGAATCCGAATGCGTTCGGAGGCCGCCAGAAATGCAGCCTCTTTATGCTGTCTTTTCAAGGGGCGGGGTGGAGAGGAGGAGGATTAAAAAGCTCACAGAGGATTCAGAGGGGGCCAGCGTCTCCACGTCGTGGTTGAATATGGTGAGTCCCCAGCAGCGGGGAGGGGTGGATGGAGGTGTTGGCTGGACAGGAATCGGGGGGCTGGGGCTGTAGGTAGAGGTTAGGGTTTCCTGAGTGTGACCCTCTCCGCGTCCTCTGCACCAGGCAGTGGGGAGGCCTTGCGGCTGGAAGGGAGGTGACCCCACAGCTCGGGGCGTCTTGCGGGCCAGGGGGCATATCCAAAGGGTTGCCAAAGCAAGGGGGACCTCAGGCCGCACGGGCCACGAGGCGGGGGGACCCCACCCTTCCCAGATCTTGGCCCGCCCAGCAGTGGCCAGGCCTCGCGGGCCGCAGTTTGAGGTTCCCCCTTGGTCTTTGCAGTTGAGGCCGTGGACGAGAGCAACCCCGGGCGTGGCTTTGGGCCGTTGCGCGGTTCTCCCAGGCCGAGCAGCACAGTTTGGAAGAGATGAGAAGGGAGGGCCTGCTCTCAGGCTCCTGCGCTCAGCTGGGAGGGAGAGTTCACGCGGAGGAGAGTCAGCAGCCTCTCTCCCTGGGGCTGGGAGGGCCGGTGGCTGGAATGGGTGAGGCAGATGGCCTGTGGCAAATGAGCGCCAGTGACACCTGGCAGTTGTTTACCTGAGTTCTCCAATTCGATTCGTTGCGGTGGTGATCCGTTGGCCGGAGCGGCGGGAGGGGGCGAGATGCTCCTGATTTGGCCAGTGGAGGCAGGTGGGAGACTCATCCTGCGTCCCCAACCTCCCAGAAGCAGGCGCCCCTCAGGCTCTGGTCCCCAGTGAGAGCAGGTGATTGTGACGCAGGCTTTCCAGAGAGGGCAACGCACAGCTGAAGTCAGAGTAGCGTTTTGTCGAGCCTTCAGATTCTGACCAGCAAGTTCCTTGGAGGTGGAGGTCCAGCAGGGGTCTGGAGGGAACTGGGTATCTGGCTTTTTCCCCACCTCCCTGCGGGGAGGATCCTCAGTATCTCTGAGAGCCACGCAGGGAGCCACGTGATTCATTTTCCTATGCCCTGGCTTAGGCTGGCATCTAAAGGTAAATGTTGTGCAGTGTGGTAAGTTCTAGAAATAAGATGGGGCTATATCCACAAGGCGAGGGGACTTTAGGGGTTTCCTGTGACTGTTGCAAGCATGCTCTTTATGTAGACTTACAACCCTGCCGGTTGCACAGGGAATTTTACGTGAAAAAACAATTTTGGAACCTGTTCTTGGTTTCTTTATGAAAAGAAAGTAACAGAGAAACTTCCAAGTATTTCCCTGCGGGTTGGAATTTTCTCCCGAGAGTGCTACTGTTTGCAAAGCAAAATTCTCTTTTTGGCGGAAGTGCCTTGGAAGTAAGCGCCCTGAAATCTACCTGTGGACTGTTTGGATTGTCCCCTGTCCCAGAAAGGCTGCCTGCTCAGGTGTTTTTTTTTTTTTTTCTCCCCCCTCCAAAGACAGATGGATTCAGTTAGGAAGTAACGAAGGTAATCAAAAATACCCAGAAGGTTGTAATTGTTCGGGGCGGAGTTTCTAACCTCCTCACTTACATCTTGGGCTGCACATTGTGTGTCGTTGGGGCTCGCTCACAGGGTCTATGGTCTCTGCCCACCCGGTGCCAGCGGCACATCCCCACCGCCAGTGGTGACGAGCGAAAGCGTATCCACTTTGCCAAGTGTCCCCCGGGGTCCACAATCTCTCCCGCCAAGAACCAGTGGTTTAAAGAGGATGGTCTGCTCACGCAAATGTTTCTCTAGGAAAATGTAAGAAATGTCATCAGTTCAGGAAGTCCGTCCAGTTTTCCTTGGAGATTAGAATGTGAAACGGAACGGATGCCCTCTCTGCTTCCGGAACCGGCGTGGTGTGTTTTTTACGCTCTTGCTTTCACGTTGATCACTCATCAGTCGTGCGCAAGCCTTTGGGGGCTGTGAGCTCCTCGTTGGTGCGAGGGCCAGGGCGTCCGTGGGCACTGGTGGCGCAGTGAGCCTGCCACGCAAGGGGGTCCTGGGAGCCTCGAGGGGACAGGCCGCTGCAAACACCTGGGGCGCATCCAGCAAGGGTTCCCAGGTGGTTTTTCTCGGGGCAGCTAGGCTTTTCCCTTAGAATCCTTTCCTCGTTAGGATTCTGGAAGTGCCACTTCTCCTTATTTCTAGAAGGGCACAGAGAGGCACACTTCCTAGAACCCCGTCTTTATCACTTGCCGGAAACAAGATGCTCTTGGGCAACAGCCCTGCGTCTGAGAAGGGGCCGCCCCACTCCCGCTGGCGCCTAACAGGTGCAGGTGCGCCCCAAACCCTGCTGCCCGGCACGTTGGCACAGCCCTGCCCCGCCCTACCCTACCCTGCCCGAGGCCCGCCAGACTGAGTGTGCCTCGTGGGAAGAGAGAATCGTAGCACGTTTCTTTGTAAATGGCCCTGCGCGGTTTTCTGAAGCGGAACATACACAGAATACGCTCTATGTGGTACATGGGAGTCTGAGCAGACTCATGGGTGCTTCACAAACCCGGGGCGGGCTGAAAGCAGATGTTTTGAGGTTCAAAACTGGGGTTCTAGCAGCTTTGTGACTGTTTTTGCTTTCTCCCAAATATGACCATTAACCTAAGTCACAACCACAGTTGTTTCTATGGGGAAACGTGTACATGTGCTCTCTCACAGCTGGCCTAACTAGGAAATGAAAAGTGACAGCGTAAGAAAATCTGCGGGTCGACTTTTTTTTTTTTTTTTAATTTTTTTTTTCAACGTTTTTTATTTATTTTTGGGACAGGGAGAGACAGAGCATGAACGGGGGAGGGGCAGAGAGAGAGGGAGACACAGAATCGGAAACAGGCTCCAGGCTCCGAGCCATCAGCCCAGAGCCTGACGCGGGGCTCGAACTCACGGACCGCGAGATCGTGACCTGGCTGAAGTCGGACGCTTAACCGACTGCGCCACCCAGGCGCCCCCGGGGTCGACTTTTAATTGAATGTATTCTATTTAATAATGGAGAGAAAGTGTGTGAGTCATTAAGGTTTTTTCAAAAATATTTTATTTTTTAATTTCTCAAAAAAAATTTTTTTCGAGTGTGTGTGTGTGTGTGCGCGCGCGTGCGCGGGGAAAGGGCAGAGAGAGAGAGGGAGACAGAATCTGCAACAGACTCCAGGCTCTGAGCTGTCAGTGCAGAGCCTGATGCGGGGCTTGAACCCATGAACCGCGAGATCACGACCTGATCCGAAGTCGGACGCTTAACCGACTTATTTTTGAGAGAGTGTGTGAGTGGGGGAGAGCCAGACAGGGAGACACAGAATCTGAAGGCAGAATCTCCAGGCTCTGAGCTGTCAGCACAGGGCCCGATGCGGGACTCGAACACATGGACTGTGGGATCATGACCTGACCCGAAGTGGGACGCCCAACTGACTGAGCCACCCAGGCGCCCCTATTATGTTTTTAATGTTTTTTATTTATTTTTGAGAGAGAGCATGAGTTGAGGAGGCGGGAGGGGGGGGGGGGGACAGAAGATCCGAAGCGGGCTCTGTGCTGACAGCAGAGAACCCGATGTAGGGCTCAAACTCACTAACCGCGAGATCATGACCTGAGCTGATGTTGGACGCTCAACTGAGTCACCCAGGCGGTCCCCAAGAATTTATTAAGTAATCTGTACACCCAACACGGGACTCGAACTCACAACCCTGAGATCAAGAGTCACACGCTCCTCCGATCGACCCAGCCAGGCTCCCCAGGTTTGTTTTTTTCTGATGAGGGAAAAAGGGATCCGAGAATTCACGTTCTCCTTCATTTGGGAAGAAATCTCTACGTGGGAAACTTCATGCCGATTTGTAATGAATATGTGCCGAAACACGTGGTATTTTAAAGAACATCCTGAACAAAAGGGTCGATAATAAGATTTACTTTAATCTTTCAATCTGCCAAAAAAAACCCCAAAACGACAACAAAAAAATCAAACTATACTCATATATATATATACAGTGTGGACATTTTCAGAGCACTTACATTAGGAAACATGGTTTCTCTTCAACCACATGACATATTGCATGTGCCACAATAGAATTTACACGGACGATCGCACAGCAGCCGTACAAACATCGTGATTTTACGTTTCAGTACACAAGAAAAAAATAGACCTCTTCCCGGCACTCTGTCTGCTCCTAACCGCCGCCTGTTCCCAGCCTAGCAGAGCACGTTTTCACCCGTGCTTTCAGAAACTTCGGCTTTCCACTCTTAACAGTGGCTATTTTAGAAGTCCTACGCTTTCCAGATCCAAACTTAAATGAGAAATTTGCCTTTTAAAAATAACCACCGATGGTTTATTAACGGGCATGGGGAGGCTCACCCACCAGGATGTGTTAAAAAAAAAAAAAAAATTGCAGGAAAGTAAAAATAAATAAAGCTGTTGTAAAGCAGTTTTGTCTACACTGTAGTTCAGAACAGACACTTAAACGTAAAACTGCCATTAAAGTTTTACAAAGTAATGATTTATATCCAAATTACAACGGTTTGACAAATCTAATGAGAACAAAACTGATTTGGTAAAGGTCCAAAGACTGTCACGCCCCAGCACCGTGTGGCTCCAGCTGCAACGGGCCGCAGTGATGACATATCACGTGTTCCGACATAAGGCACTAGGTCTGAAGAAGCCATGCGCTCGCCTTATGTCCTATTGCCTGTTACAGACCAGTGAATTCTTTGAAACGAAAAATAATAAAAAATTTCAGGACACAGTGCACTTTAATAACATACAGCATTTGAAATCGCTCAGACGAAGGTCTGAAAACAGTCTTTTAATGCAAGGCTGAATCTTCAAACACATAAAACCTGTTTCTTATGCTCAGTTTCAACGTCACTGGAAAAAATACCCATCGCTAAACCCTGCTATACATTCTTAGCCATTTTCCGGTCTTCTAACACGGTCAGTGTTCATGAGGCAAAGCGTGACCCAGAATCTTTGTTCAAGTTCTCCTACGAGGGCTTCTCCACTCACAGCGGTCATTCCGTTTCCGTCTCCTTTTGTTTGGCACCTGTCGGTAGATGGAAAATGAAACATCAAAGCGCGTCGCAGCCGGGCCTGTCTTGCACACAGCAGGGGTGGTCCCCGCCCCCCGGGGGGTCCTCACCCGTACTCTGCCGTGCCTTAGGAGAACGTTCCAGACCCCTACAAACACAGCAGCCCACTTCTAATCTGTGTTCCAGGTCCTAAGTGTTAAATACGCAAGACTTAATTTGGGAAAGAAAGGGGTTCCAGTGCTAACGTTTTTAAAAGAGAGAACGCACGTGTGTCCTGGTGAAGGTGCGCGTGTTGCCGTCACGCGGGCGGACCTCGCTCACTGCGCTCTGTGGGTGATTTTGTCCTTAAAAATTGGAAGGTCTGCGCCAACCCTGCCTCAGGCAAGTCTACCGGCACCGTTTTCCAAACGGCATCGTTCTGCGTGCCCGTCCCATTTGGGGAATTCTCCCCGCGTTGCAAACTTTTTCACGACGATACCTGTTACGGCGATCAGGGATCTCGGTCGCTACCGTAATCGTTGGCCGGCACCGTGAGCCACACGCAGGCAGCGACTCAATAAATGCGTGTGTGCCCACCGCTCCGCTGGCCGTCCCCCCCCCATCTCTCCCTCCGTCTCCTCGGGCCTCCCTCGTCCCTGAGAGGCAACACTCTTGACATCGGGCCAACGTGGCAACCCTACCGCGGCCCCTAGGTGTTCAGGTGAAAGTCGCCCACCTTTCGCTTTGTATCAAAAGCTAGAAACGATTAAGCCCGGTGTGACAAAGGCACGTCCAGAGTGGGCCTCTTTTCACCAAACAGCGAGCCCCGCTGTCAAGTCAGAGGAAAAATCCTTGAGATAAAGGGCTGCTCCAGGGGCACCTGGCTGGCTCGGTCGGAAAAGCGAGCGACTCTTGGCCTCTGGGTTGTAAGTTCGAGCCCCACACTGGGGGCAGACATGCCTTAAGTAAATAAATATGTAAACTTAAAAAAAAAAAAAACGCTCCTCCGGGAACACGCAGGTGCTAAGAAGGCAACGCGGCTTCCCGCTCGTGTGGAGAGGGTTGCAGGGGTCTGGACGGAAGGTCGCACCAGCCACACGTCCCCTGAGGCCAGAGCCGAATCCGGAGCCAGGCCCCGACTCTCTCCGATTCCGTGAAGGCGGAGAGAGGTGAGGCAGCTGCAGAGGAGCAGCCTGAAGCTGGCAGAGGTGGGTCAGGAGGTTCCGGGAAAGGCGCCGTCTCCACAGCACGCAAGTGCGGGGCGAAGCGGCAGGCCGGCCGGAAGGCCCGGGGGCCGCGCGACACCCACCCCTTCGGTGGAGACACAACAGCCTTCTCCCGGAAGACGCCAGCCGGGCCTTCGGAGCCAGAGAGGGGAAGTCCGTGCCCGGGGCTGACTCCCTCGTCGGGGGCTGACGCGGCGGTGACCTGGACCGGCAGCCGGGGCTCGGTGACCGTTCGGAAAACCCGAGGCCCCCGCGAACGGCGGGAGGCCCGCTCCGCCTGCGCTCTGTGAACGCACGACGAAGCCCGTCGGTCTCCAGCACGGTCACTGAGCAGGGGACGCTGGCTGCGGAGTTCTGCTCAGCCGGAGATCCCTTTCAAGACGGGGCAGCTCCCCGGCGGTGCACCCGGTCACAGCCCAGAGCTCTGACGGAGACGGACGGGATGAGGGTCGTGCTCGTGCCCGCCACCACCCCCGCCATCCTGCAGCCCGTGCCTCAGGCGGCCGCCTCGGCCTTCGAGTCTAGTATTTAAGAAACACGGGTCACGAGGCGACAGCTGCCACGCCTGGGACTCCTCAGATGCATCTGAAGGCAACTGCAAACCTTCTGGGAAGGATTCACCGTTCCAGAAGCCATTGAGAACGTTCGTGATTACAGGAAGAGATCAGATTATCAACATAATCCGGAGTTGGGAAGAAGGTGATTCCAACCCTCCTGGAGAGGACGTGGAGGGCTCAGGACCTCAGTGGAGGAAGTCACCGTGGACGCGGTAGAAACAGCAAGAGAACTGGGATCAGAAGTGGAGCCTTTAGAGGGGACGGGGTCGCCACCATCTCAGGATGAAACCTGGACGGACGAAGAGGAGCAAAGAAAGCGACTTCCTGAGGTGGCATCTCCTCCCGGTGGAGATGCCGCGAAGACACGGTCACAAGGGATTTGGAACGTTCCGGAAGCCTGGTCGGCGAAGACACGGTCACAAGGGATTTGGAACGTTCCGGAAGCCTGGTCGGCGAAGCAGCGGCGGGGGCTGAGAGGACAGACCCCGGTTTGGGGAAAGTTCTCCTCTGGGTAAAATGCCATCAAACGGCACCGCCCGCCACAGAGAAATCATTCGTGACGGGAAGAGCCACCCGGTGCGGCCAACGTCCCCGCTGTCTTATTTTCAGACGCTGCACAGCCACCCCGGCCTTCAGCGCCCACCACCCTGCCCGGTCAGCAGCCATCACCGTCGGACAGGACCCCCTCCAGCAAGAGGATTAGGACCCGCTGCAAGTTCAGACGGCGGTTAGCACGTTTTAGCAATAAAGTCGCTTTTCACGGAGGTGTGTCCACTGTCGTTTTGGCCACGGTGCTGGGGCACACGTCACACGCCGCAAACGTGTGGTGCAAACGTGCCTTCCGTGCACCGCAAAACCAACACCTCCCTTCCACTCGCTTTATTGTGACATCCGCTGTACTGCAGGGGTCCGGACCCCAGCCCACAGGGTCCCTGAGGTGTGCCTGTGCGTACTTCCAAAACGTTGAACAAAAGCATTCCAACACGTTTACGGGTATCTGCACGCATCTGGCTCGTGACTTTCCGGGCAGGTTGGCGGGAGCGCTACCGTTTTTCTCAGCACAGCAGCCTCTCCTATTGTCCCTTCAGACCCAAGGAGACTTTTGAAAGAGATGAACAATCCATAGAAAATAAGGGGCTAAAAAAACCATAGCTACCGCTAACCGATCATGTATTCACCGGTCGCATGCACGCGCGCACGCATAGGTTTGCCTGGACGGTCCACGTGTGACAAGGAGCTACTGCTGAAGAGAAAATGTTACTACGGCCAGTCCGCGTCCTTGATGGAGGACCGTGTCCACTGGCTGCTGAATCACCACTGGTAGCTTTTATTCACCCAACAGCGGACGCCTTCTCGAAGCGCCCCTTGCCGCTGATTCCCACCCAGCAGCGCGGGTCCCGGCTGCGGTCCCTCGTCGCCCGCAAACAGGTTCACACTATCAGAGTGTGTCTGGAAGGACGCAGGGCCTGGGTCAGCCTGCTCACCGGACGGCTGCCTGGACCAGGGGCTAAATGAGGCCACACACGGGCAACTCCTGGGGGAGACGGAGGCCAGGCCGGAGCCCTCACCTGATGCTTACACGGCACCGTCTCTCACGATGACGGCATCTCAAGGGCTGCTGATCCGAGGCAGGCAGGGCCCGTGTTCCCGGAGAGCTCTCCGAACGTTCACTTGCGAATCAGTTATTAGGGACACGGAGCACTTTTCCTAAATAGGTTCTACACACTACATTGCAGAGAATTCTAACTCAACTACTATCTTTAGAACGTTATTTCTATGGTAACGCACATACCAAATTCGGCCGTGGAACAGGGTTCCTCCCCGCAGAGGAGTATTAATGACTTGGAATTTAAAAAATCTCAAATGTGGATGGAAATGTCAACTCATCCAGCCCAACATTTTCATTCGTTTAAAAAAAATTTTTTTTTATTCTTTTAATCTCTACGCCCAACGTGGAGCTCGAACTCACAACCCTGAGGTCAAGAGTCGGATGCTCTACTGAGCCAGGCGCCCCGGGCCACCACTCTCCTTCTTTGGGTCTGTGACACTAGGCACACAGAGGCTAAAGAACGTGATTCGTTCACTCTGGAGCTTACCACGCACAAAGAATCTTGGCCATGAGACCGAGAGGGGCCCAGATGAGCCCTAACGCTGCTGGCTGAACGTGTGCCCTGGCCCGGGCCAGCTGCCCGGGAGAGGGGTGCCTCTTTCTGAAGGTGCTAAGTTACGTGCCTGCAAGGACGAGCCCGCCCTGGACGAGGCCCGTCCCCGTGCGCACCAAGGAGCTGTCTGTGCGCAGGCTGCACAGGAGTGGGATCACGCGCTCCGGATGGGTCTCGCCCGCCTGCTCCGGGTGACCTCCGTGCGTAGGTCAAGTACAGCCGCGTGAGTGCCCTGCTAGCCGGGGAGTGTCCCGCAGCACGGGGCTGGCGCCACCTGCTTATCTTTCTGCTAGGGGTTTGCGTGTGTTTCCTCAGTCCGTGGACCCCCTCCCCGGTTGCTGCTTCTCTGCTGGAGTCACGGCCTCGGTGCTTGCACCCAGAGGAGGTGAGATTTCTCGCCGGTGGCAGGGACTCCTTTAAGATGGGCATCTTTAGGTTAGAAACCAACTGGAAACTAGTCTTGGCTAGTTTGATTTCTGAACCAAAATAAAATAAGTACTGTAGTACGTGTGCAGTTTATTTTTTCCCATTTAATTGGGTTCATTTTTTAAAAATATAATTTGTTGTCACACTGGTTTCCGTACAACACCCAGTGCTCATCCCAACAGGTGCCCTCCTCAGTGCCCATCACCCATTTTCCCCTCTCCCCCACCCCCCATCCACCCTCAGTTTGTTCTCTGTATTTAAGGGTCTCTTACGGTTTGCCTCCGTCCCTCCCCCTCCCCCATGGTCTTCGGTTAAGTTTCTCAGGATCCACGTATGAGTGAAAACATATGACATCTGTCTTTCTCTGACTTATTTCACTTAGCATAATACCCTCCAGTTCCATCCACATTGCTGCAAATGGCAGGATTTCGTTCTCTCTCATGGCCAAGTAGTTTTCCATTATAAACCACATCTTCTTTATCCATTCGTCCACTGATGGACATTTAGGGTCTTTCCGTAATTGGGCTGTTGTTGAAAGTGCTGCTATAAACACTGGGGTACAAGTGCCCCTGTGCATCAGCACTCCTGTATCCCTTGGGTAAATTCCTAGCAGTGCTATTGTTGGGTCATAGGGTAGATCTATTTGTAATTTTTTGAGGAACCTCCACACTGTTTTCCAGAGCGGCTGCCCCAGTTTGCATTCCCACCAACAGTGCAAGAGGGTTCCCATTTCTCCACATCCTCGCCAGCATCTACAGTCTCCCGATTTGTTCACTTTAGCCACTCTGACCGGCGTGAGGTGCTCAGTGTGGTTTTGATTTGCATTTCCCTGATGAGGAGTGACGTTGAGCATCTTTTCATGTGCCTGTTGGCCATCTGGATGTCTTCTTTAGAAAAGTGTCTAATCATGTCTTCTGCCCAATTCTTTCTGGATTATTTGTTTTTCGGGTGTGGAGTTTGGTGAGTTCTTTGTAGATTTTGGATACTAGCCCTTTGTCGGACATGTCATTGGCAAATATCTTTTCCCACTCTCTCGGTTGCCTTTTAGTTTTGTTGATTGTTTCCTTTGCGGTGCAAAAGCTTTTTATCTGGATGATGTCCCAATAGTTCATTTTTGCTTTTAATTCCCTTGCCTTTGGAGATGTGTCAGGTAAGAAACTGCTGCGGCCGAGGTCAGAGAGATTTTTTTCCTGCTTTCTCCTCTAGAGTTTTGATGGTTCCCTGTCTCACATTCAGGTCCTTTATCCATTTTGAGTTTCTTTTTGTGACTGGTGTTAAGAAAGTAGTCTCGTTTCATTCTTCTGCATGTTGCTGTCCAGTTCTCCCAGCACCATTTGTTAAAGAGACTTTTTTCCATTGGATCCTCTTTCCTGCCTTGTCAAAGATTAGTTGGCCATCTGTCTGTGGCTCCAATTCTGGGGTCTCTGTTCTGTTCCACTGGTCTGTGTGTCTGTTTTCGAGTACACGCACACTTTAATGTTTAACTTCTAGGGGTTCGGAGTGTACGTCACTTAGTCTGCAGTCTTGGCACGTCTTGGCACAGGTCAGTCTGGCCCAAGGCTGGACTATTTGTACTTGATGGGGGTGGGAAGGGGAGGAGTAGGGAGGAAAAAGAGAGGGCTGGTGCTTTTAGGACCCCTTAGCCCGCCTCTCACTACTAAACATGGCCCACAGGAGACACAGCAGCCCTCTTTCCCAGAGCCCCCTCCTCCCCTCCCCTGCACGCTCCCTGACTGGCCTGAGAGCTTGCGCCGAGCTGGTCTGGCACAAAATGAGGTTAGCTACCAACGCTGTTTGGGAGGTAATGTAATTCCCATATGCTGTTGTTAATGGAAAAAAGTTTGTGTTTAGGCCTTCTGTTTTATATACTCAAAACACAAGTTTTTTGTGTGTGTGTGTTTTTTTAAGGGTAGAGCAAAGAATTTCCCCTCCTATGTTTTCTAGGTAGTCGTCCTAAAAATCAAAACTGAAGGAGTCTTCGCTTTTGAATGGGAAGGGTTAGGACTATGGCAACGAATCCTCACTTATGCAGACGCTGCTGGTTGTTGATAGGATGCTCCTCAGAATTTCTATCAACTTTTATCTCTCACCCACGCGGAGCAGTAAAACAAAGAAAAACCACCCAGAAAGTGAAAATGGTTTACAGGGCAGTGCACGAGAATTCAAATTTCAGAGTATCAATACAGGAACGATACAACCCCGAAACACCGAGCTCTGTCTGTGTGCGGTGGTGAAGTACCTGCACGGGGTACCTGCCCCCGCCCGGCAGCCCCCCCCCCCCCCTTCTTGCACACGAAGGGCAAGGCCAGCACCCGGCACTCGTACCTGCGGGCGTGAGTATCAGGGCCTGCAGAATGTCTGACAGGGAGATAATACCCACGATGCTATCTGCTTCATTTACTACCACCAGCCGATGCACCTGCAAACGCGAGACAAGTGGGTCAGAATTTACATGAAGGTTTAAAACGGGTGTAAGGGAAAATGTCTTTCGTATACGATGCCCTGAGTACATCCCACAAGTGAGAGATGGAAACGGCGCGCAGAACCTTGAAGGGTCTTAGGCTCTGAAGCCACAATGCAGTGCTGACTTTCTTAACTACTTGTGGGAAAAATCGGCTGCGTCCCGCTGTTTTCAAATTTCAGAATATTAATATAGGAACGATACAACCCCAAAACATGAAGGTACCAGGCAGCCATAATCTTAAAACGTAAGTTCTTAATTCTTTACAGTTGAATCTCAGTTTCTCGTAACTCTCAGATACTGATTTACGTGGGAAGGACGTCCAACCAAATGAGAGCGAGAACAAAATGGGTCACGGTTCTTCATTTTTCTGTAGTCTTTTCTCTATGAAATTCCTATGTAATATGCTCAGTTCAGAAGATAAGTGAACTATAATTAAGTGAAACATTATATTCACATCTCATTTTGCACTGAGCTCTTTAGCAAACGAATGGCTTGTGTTGTGGGGTCTTACTCTAGATGTTGGGTGTAGAGAGGACTTAAATAAACTTGAAAAGTTTTTCTAAAAAAACTTCGGGTCTTCAATAATCCTGTGATAGAACACAATTATTTTACTATAATTATAAATTAAAACGATGGCTTGTATCTAGGATCAGCGAGTGCTTTCTAGTCTATACTGGACACATTTTGTTGTTAACGTCCAATAATGCTAATTAAGTAACTCTCTTTTGAACGACTGAAGGTCAAGGGGCAGCTATCTTACCCAGAGAATTCATTCTTCCAGGCAGAAATGACTACCAAAAATATTTTCTTGCCATTTGTTGCTGAGTCTAAACTAGCGAATATTCTGGTGTGATATTTATGTCCTATAAATAACTAAATCATTGTGGACACTGTATCCCCTTTCCCCAACAACTGTAATGAAGCTAAAATTGGCCTTTGTCCCCCAGCAAGGAGCCATCTGGTGAAAGAAATTATTTCAATGGGGATAAAAGTCAAAATGGGTAACTTGAGAAAAGTGTTAAATTACATCTTTTTCCTCAATGACCTATTTCCTATTACAAAGAAATTTCTATCTCTTGCCAGATGGGCCGAAAAGATGAGCCAATTGCTTTTCTCTTTTGCCCGAGAATAATATATGCTCAGACAAGAGAGCTCAGGACAGAGGATCACCGGACGGTGTTCCCCACGCCAACCAGAACTCCGCCACCCAGGACCAGCCACGGCTACTGCTGTGGCGCGGGTCTTTCTGGCCTCTTTTCTATACACGTGAGCAGGTAAATGAATATACTCACGCTATATACGGTAAGTGGCTTTTTCTCTTGGTAATACATTGTTAATGTTTTTTCTGTACCTTCTAGGACATTTCTTGTTGTAAAGGATCTCATCACATGGATGTGCACTGTCCTTATAGATAATTAGGAAGAAGGGTCTTACCTATTTCTGCCTATGATCTTCGAAAGGCCCATAATTCTATGGACCTTCATAAAAAGTAAAGATGTATTCCCAAGTCCACTAAAACTCTTTGGAGAACAAGAGTGATGGGTACTAAACTCAAGTAGAAAAAGGAAAGAGTTCCTACTGAGATTCTAAGTGAAATACGTTTCAAAAGCTGTGAACAGTGGTAGCGGGGGGAGGCCCCGCGGGTGAGCCCACGCCAAGGTGAAGTCTTCAACACGCAAGGATGAAGACGGGGCTGTTTCTGTAAGATGGCTCCCGAGAGGGTGCAACCCCCTGCTTCACATGTAACGTTAGGATCGCCTGTTAGTAGCCTACGAACTAATCAGGGGCTTTTCTTCGTGGACTGTATTCTCATATTTATAAGAAGAATGACCAAAGCAGATGTATCATTATGAATTGATTCTGCCTACTTCGGGGCAGTTCCAGAAAGAACACGGTATGTCAGTCCTGGACAGTGATAAACGGCTAACATTCCCATCCCTGTCTAATGAGGAAGGGAAGGAAAGATTCCGGGAGTGGGGATCGTAGATTAGATACGTTATATGCTGATCTCGCTCATCTTTTATCGGAAGCGTTATCCCAAGTATACTCAAAACCCTCACGTACGCGGGCACCAGAGTGCAGAGGGTCAGGAGACGAAGTTATTCGACCATCTACTCTTATCTCGATCAGGAAAGCGAGAACATTGGCTTATGAAGATCAAAGGATGTTTTGAGTGACCATTCCCTTTGTTACAGCAGTATACAATGACACAATTTTAAGTTCGTAAATCCCCTAATGGGACCTAAAGCGCTTGGGACATTTGTTTTCTTAGTTATGTGCTTTTTAAACCATGAAAGTTTCTGACCAGTTTGACTCCACTATGACACTGCACTTATCAGTTCACTGCAGTGAGCATTTCCAGATGACCTACTATGTGTCAAGCAACACGGGGAGGGCGTGATCTCCGATCGCACTGGCTGACGCTGTGACTCAGGATCCCCGCGCACCTCGAGCAAGGACCCGGTGCAGCGGGCGTGCGCAGGGGTGGGAGGGGAGGGGGTGATCTGGCCCGGCTGCCTCACCTCGGCCCGCACTATTCTGTCCACGATGGTCTCCAGTATTTCCAGCTTACTGCACTTCACGACGCCCTCAAAGTACTGTGAGCGGTGCTGAAGGGCCTGGGTCACTGTGATATCTAGGTTATTGTACGTCTTCTCAGCAGCAAGGTTCTGTAATAAAGGGGCGGTGAATTATGTCCTTTGATTTCAGCTCGCCTATTTAATAACCAAGATTAGTAAGTTTAAAGTGACCTGATTTTTAAAGACATTGTTTATCTTTTAAAAAAATTTTTTTAATCTATTTTTGAGACAGAGACAGAGCATGAGTGGGGGAGGGGCAGAGAGAGGGGGAGACACAGAATCCGAAGCAGGCTCCGGGCTCCGAGCCGTCAGCACAGAGCTTACGAGATATACCTTAATTACGACAAACCCTGTTAAATTTTGCCTGCTTGTCCCACGGAAGACTACCTCCCCCCCCCCCCCCCCCAACCCAATCCTTAGACTAACATTTGTAAAGGGTGAGAAGCACCCCAGGGTGCCTGCAACAGTAGACCCTCCCTGTGAGCCCCTGCCCAGGGGGCAAGGTTTTCGCCAGGAAGGCGCCGAGGGACCCGCCAGGTCAAGCCCGTGAAGGAAGAACAGGCCAGACGAGCCCCCCACAGACCCATGTGGCTTTAACCTCAGAGGGTCCTACCCAACCAAATTCTAATTGGCAGATTTTTTTGATGCCTGTTATGTTAAGCAGAATGCATGAGACAAGAGACACAGCTAGCTGCCAAGTTATATTTAATGGCGGGATCAATATTAGGGTAAAAAATGCAGAGCATGTTTGGGGCTACCAGAATTTTGGTTTCCTTTCTTAGAGATACTAGAAAACTCTAAGGAAGTGCATTTAAAATGAATGGGGCGAAAAAGCATTCAGTAGAAAGATGTAGCATTACATCTAGCAGATTTGCACCAGGGATCAAAAACAGAGCCCTCGAAACAGGACTTTAACTAACTCTAATATGGGGGCGCCTGGGTGGCTCAGTCGGTTGAGCATCCGACTTTGGTTCAGGTCCTGATCTCGCAGTCTGTGGGTTCGAGCCCCGCGTCGGGCTCTGTGCTGACGGCTCAGAGCCTGGAGCCTGCTTCCCATGCTGTGTCTCCCTCTTTCTCTGCCCCTCCCCCGCTCGTGCCCTGTCTCTCTCTCTCTCAAAAATAAACATTAAAAAAAATTTTTAAATAACGAATATATTTGCTGTTTTCTTGAGAACAGCTGTTCCCAATCAGTAAAACAATGAGATGATTATAACCCCTGAAGTGACCCCTGAATCACTGTGTGCACTAAGCACATGGAATAAATAATGTCTTGCCCACAGAAATAGGACCGTCTATAATATTCACACATGCTGTAGTAATGGATAAACTACACATAGACTGGAAAAACCAGAAGATGCTAATATGTTATTCACTGCTAACCCAGGGGATGTTAAGCACAGTAACTCTGGGCAGTCTGCAGAATCCTCCGGTCCTCACGTTCACAAAAGCTGGTAATGAGGGAAAATCACAAGCAGGTTAATGTACCTAGTTTACACTTATTTATTTCTGAGGGGCAGAGAGAGAAGGAGACACAGAATCCGAAGCAGGCTCCAGGCTCTGAGCTGTCAGCACAGAGCCGGACACGGGGCTCGAACTCACAAATCGTGAGATCATGACCTGAGCCAAAGTCGGATGCTTAACTGACTGAGCCACCCAGGCGCCCCACGAATCTGTTTTAAATGCATTCTAGACGACAGGTGTAACAAAATTAAAAGTACTTACAATGACATCAAATTTGGAATAAATATCTACAACTTTTCCTAAAAATGAAAACAAATGTTAGAAAAAAACAGGTCTTAGAGACAAAAAAAATACCACTTAAAATCAGTCTTAGCCAGATGCTTACTAGCGATTAAACAAACTTGTCTAATTTTAAACGGACGTGAAATCCCATCTTAACAGCCAGTGTAGAAATAAGCCAGCTCCAAGTCCTTGCTAACCCGAGTGCTGCTCGGTGCTGACTCGATCCGCCATGTCTGAAACTCTCATCCCCACCCCCCTTGCTGGCCACCCACCCAGTCTGATCTGCTGACCGCTTAGCAGTCAGTTTGCCCCAAGGAGACAAAGCGTGGTCTCTGTCTGACCAAACCCACAGACCTGACTCATCCACCACAGGCAAGGCCGACACTCGTCTTTCTACAAAGACGTTCAAGGCTTTAATGATGGGAGTGTCCGGGTGGATGAAGGCGATGTTGTGGTAGGTCCCGATGCCAAGGGCGTCTAGGTTCTGCTTCATGAAGGCAGGCTTTGGCATATCAGACATCTAAGCAGAAGATAAACACAAATGCTCTAGAGCCCGAGCAGACCTTTTCAATGTGCACATGTCCACACTTGAAACAAAACACTACGTATCACAGATTACAGTTAGCGGTTTTCTGACCATCTACCCGGATGTCCGAACGAACACGGAAATGCTACACGTAGGAACTGCAGTCTGCGTTCAAACCGGTTTACGGGTCTACGCTTCTATTCAACGACTTAGTAAAACACTACAAGGCACTCACACAGTGTAACGTTCCCCTTCTCTTCACCCACGGAAAACGTGGACAGAAGAGGGAACAAGAGGTCTCTCTGGAAGTTCAGACCCATAGCCACCAAGAATCCTGTATCCTTAGATACTTATCTTAAATTCCTGGTCCTGCTGTCGGCATTAAGGAATATCTACCAAGAACCCACGCGTTTCCAAACCCAGAGCGTCTCAGGAGAGCTGTCTGAGCTAAGCTAGTCCTCACCCCGGCCCCCCCCCCACCCCCACATCCTGAGGACTCCACCTTGTGATTATGAGGGGCAAAGAACAGGCCAACAGAATTGCAAGAACCTTTCAAAGTTCGCTTTTCTTTTCATGGGCTGTTTTAGAGGAGGAGGGAGAAGTCAGAAGAGAGGAGTCTAGGGTCATGTTTGACTAAGACAAAATAAGGTCTACGGTTTCAAAAATCCACCTTGTATAAAGGGTATAGTTGATTCCGTCCTCCTGCTGTACCTTATAATTATCAGGAAAAGATGAACAATTAGAAGAAACAAAATGTTCAAGTCAAAGAGTTCATCAATATTCAAATCATGAGAATCCTAGAAATTTAGAGAAAAAAAAGAAAGACCTATTAGGTCATCTAGCCCATCGTGACGCAGGACAACCCCTGTTCCAAACTGTACGCTCAGGCTAACTGTCAACGGTCTCCAAGGGAAAGGCCACTTTTGCCTCAGAAAATGATCTCGGATCAGTAAAAATCAGGGTCTGAAGTTTTATTTAAAATCCTGTATTTTAATCTGAAAACCTCCAGGTGAATATTCTAAGAGCATGACTTCATTACCATATTGGCCCAAATGTAAGGCTGTACTGGCAGAGGGGACCTCCTCGACTTTTTACGGAAGAGGAGGACACCAAGGCCCGCCTCCCACTGTTCCTTCGCATCCGCAGCGGTGCAGCCGTGAAAACGGGCCGGACTCGACCAGAAACATCTGGGAGACCCGGGGCAGGCTTAAGTCTCTGAGCCGGGCGCCTCCGCACAGAGGAGCCGCGACAGCGCCCGCCGACAGGGCCGCGGAGGCAGGGAGGCCGAGAGGCCGCCCGTCGGGAGCCTCTCAGCCACTGCCGGCGGTGAGCTGGCAGTCGCTCCACCTCAGTTTCACCGCCTCGAAGGTGGGGACGCGTAAAAATACCTACCTGAGAGGGTGGAGGCGAGGATTAGAGGTGTCGTGTGACACGGGCAGGACAGTACCTGCCACGTGACAAATGCTGAAGAGTCTTCAGCTATGACGATTACTGTCACTTTAGTGCGATCGCTCTAGGGGGTGGGTGGGCTAAAAGCCTGGCACCTGCGGGCCCTGGATACACGGCCCCGTCCTGGGTCCCACTCAACTGGGATACTGGGGCGACAGTATACTGTTCAGCGCACAGCAGACCCGGGGTCTGTGCCTGACAGGGGGGACGTCTACCCAGCACTATCCGTCCCTGACTGTCCCCTACACTGTCTTTCTACTGCCTGCTTTTTTGTCAATTTCCTACCTTCTGTCTTAGCAATTATTTAATCGTGAAGAGTGTTAGTTTCCCAGGTAAACTATGAAAATGCAGGACTGGCTTGATTCTCCCAACTACGGACCCCTCGGTGCTTCTGTCTGGCAAAGCTGAGGTCGGGATGCCGGCCTCTCTGCGTCGCGCTAGAGCGCCGTTTTATTTCCTTAACTGATGCGGTAGGAAGCGGGGAAGCGCATCTGAGGTCGATTTTTAATGTCTACTACATTCCGTAAAAACACGACTTCACGTGTCGTGTCGTCTCTTCGGGACCACGAATGAGGCCTCCTACTGGTCCTAGCCGACCAACGACGGCTAACTGCAAATTCAGGGCATGTAATCTGAAGGGGAAAAATTAAAGCCCTCTTGTAAAAACTCGGGTCCTTCGGCGCCTTTAGTATTGACCAAGGAGGCCAACGTTCGGGATGATTAGGAAGATGTCTCGTTTCAAACGCAGTTGAGAAAACCTACCGGTAACACAGCCCGAATTTGGACCAACATGGTATTCTTGTGCCAAAATTCTATTCGCTGTGGGTTTTTCTATCGCTGTAATTTCCAATAAGATAATCCTGGGGACGGTATTGTTTGAATGTTTCTGCAACCATGATACCGACAAAGCATCGTTAAGGCAATGTGCTGTAAATACTGGCTCAACCGATCTTAAGATAGCAGTGTCTTAAAGAGACTGACTGGCAGATCGCTTTCCTGCCCTCTTGTTTTAGGTGATGAAACATTCTAACTTAGAGAATTTCAAGCGTGTTGAGTATTTTGACACTTGCCCTGAAAGGCGACTGCTTCTTACATGGAATCAACTTGGAGAATGCAGTAAGTTGAGAAAGTGCAGCTTAGCAACGATGGAGACCTCCTAACGATCGCAATGCCAAAGCGAACCACTTCCACTGAGGGTGACAGGAGCCAATTTACTTGAAGTAAATTAGTTAAAGTAGATGCAACTACGTCTTTAGAAACACTAAAAACTACTTACAAAAAGCTGGAGGAACTTGAGGATTCTTTTGTGGGTAAGTATATAAAGTGCATTCCCACTGATAGGGTCAATAACTGGCAATCTGTGGATTTTATTTTTGATCAACGAGTATACAGCATCGAAGAGGCTGCGGGAAAAGCCATCAAAGTTGTTAGGAGGCTTTAAGGAAAAATGTAAAACGCTCTGGACCACCCCTGCTTTAGAAGCATTTTCAGTGTTTTCACATTACGGCAATAAAAGGTTGACTTGACTCAAAGCAGTGTTTGGGAAAAGTTTTACGTTGGGTATCTCAGCAAGAGGTCTTGATTGTTCCCAGTCTGTGTCAATCTCAGATACAAGCGCGAGCTACGGATCTCTAGGAGAGGGGGTTCTAACCGTGTTTAATGCTGCTGTTTGAGAACGACAGGACTGCGAAGGGACCACACCAGCGACCAGGAGCTCGGGCCCGGCCCCGCCCCGTAGCAGACTCACTGTGACCCGCTTCGGGGCTGCTCTGGCCCTTCCCGGGTCTGCCGGAGCCGCCCCAGAAGGCCTGGGTCAAAACGTATGCGCTAGAGGACTCCCGAGGGGTGACGCGTTCTTCCGATGACCTCCTGACCCATGTCTAACGGAGAGTGACCTTCAACCTCAGGGCACGCTAGAACCCCTGGGGGAGCTTCCGGAATGCACGTTCCTGGGCACCACCCTCCAGAGGCGATCTAACAGGTCGGAGGCAGAGCTCCCCGGATGGTTTGTGCTGCTGGTGATCGGGATTTTAAAACTGCTTAACGTGACCCTCCTCCCAGCCCATTATCAATCCTCTGGACAAACACCGGCTGATTTCTATTGCCTCTACATCTACTGAATTCAATATCTGAAATCAGGGAGGGCTGGCTGGCCCCTATCTAGATGAAACACCTAGCAATCATGGAAACAAAACAAGAATCTGAATGAATGTTTTCAAAGGAGAAAAACTTTACAAGTTTACCTTGCATCTGGAGATATATTCACTAAAGGCTTAAATGTTTCTTGTAAATAAAGCTCTGTTTTTATAGAAAGAAAATATGCAGTTAGTAACAACCCATTTGCCGTTTGTAATTATTACATAAATTAAACTACTCTTCAATTTACAGACAACAATTAGAAGGATTAAAAACCAAAAGCAAATGAATGCAATTTACTGAACACTACCGGATAAATTAGAGTTAGGACTATTTTAAACAACTTATAAAAGCTGCTTTCGGGATGTTGCCTTTGTGGAAAAATTAAACATTTAAAAACAGTATTACAATAGATGTTGTAAAAATGAGAAGAATATTCAAGCAATCTGATGTAAAAAATCAAAACCAGCAGAGGTCACTAGAATATTAGCAAATTACTATCACCCTTAAGACAGAAGTGTTCATAGAATCCTTTAAAACTAATTTTCACAAGTTAAAATAGAAAATAAAAGTTACAACAGACTTTGTCCTTTAAATGTGCTTAAGTTTTGTTTCCCCAAACTCATGCTCAAAACCTGCATCTTGGGGATCTTGGGAGTCTGTAGAAACTATCTTCCTAGAGACCCACTGTAATGAAATCTGCCTCGCAGAGGTTTCTATGCAGAAAGCATGAAGAAGTATCTTGACGTTACCATTATTACCACTGAGCACCATCTCACGTCAAACTGTAAATATACTTAAATCTTAGTCTAACGTTACTTATAATGCAGTAGAATCTGATCAGGAAGATCTGTCTCGGTGTTAAGTTATATATTCACTTCCTAATAGGCAGTGCTAAGATACGGATCCCATGTTGACCCTGTTTTGTTTGACTTGACAAAGCCATTCTAAATCAAATATATCGCTCAGCGAAACTTCCAAGTCAAATGGAGTGAAAGAGCCGCTAGCCCTTTAGAGAATTCCCACGGACGTTCGGATTCTGCGGCTGCTGGTCACAAAGGCTGCTCATCATTCCAAGCAAATTATTAATCAAAAAATTTCTATAACGACTGCCTTCCTCAGTGAGTCCTGTCCCATCCCAGTGACGGGCCCTTTGCCCCCTCCATCAATCCAGCACGACGGGGCTCGCTAAGACAGAACAATTTCACGATCGTGAAATCAGAATTTAAAAAATGGATCCATTGCGGAAAAGGTACCGTGACTTCGAAGGGTTCCTTTTTCATGTCATTTTATTCACGCCTTCTAGTTTAAGGTTCGTTTGTTCTGTGTTTCTCCATTATAAAGAAATAATGATTAAATTTAAGAACAGATCCTTAATTTTGTTCATCTTAAGCACTCGCCTGGTGCATTTTCTATAGACAGATAAATCTGTGGGCAAGGAGGGTAATCCTTAGCAGTCAGTGGTGGCTCCGTGGGGGGCAGTGACCGGGGCACTGGTTAGTTCACTGTCTTTCTATCCCAGCCTTAGTGTGAGGACTTGTTATAGGATCCCCTAGTAAACAGAACGGATGGTGTTTACAATAATAATAGCACACTATTCAAGATTAAAATAGAAATAAATGTTTTAATCACATAATTTCTTAAGCAGAGAGAAAAGGATCTGCGAAGCTAAGACGTGTTTTACACACATTTTTTTCCTAATCCTAAAAGATTTTTAACACCCAATAGTGCTTACCCCTCCATGTTTCAATCTTATGTTCCTCTAATTCATAGATCTGTACCTGCAAATGAGAAAAATTCTTATTTACAAACGTTAACATATACAACATAAGAAAAAAATGATTTCATAACTACTGTGGAGTCCCATAATTCGGCAGATGGAAACAGTCAAGATAATTCAGAAATACTGGAAATATAAATTAGAAACATAAAGTGCTCTACGTTTCTTGAAAGATAAATGTTTTCTAAACTTAAAACACAACAGGGGTGCCTGGCTGGCTCAGTTAGTGGGGCACGGGACTCTCGATGTCAGGGTTGTGAGTCAGAGCCCCACACTCGGCGTAGAGATTACTTAAAAAAATAAAAAGTGTTTACGTTTAAAACATAAACTAGGGTAATATTTTCATGAAATCTAATAGAAACATTTCTGATCCGCTTAAATTTTAAAACACGTATGGACATACATGCCCAATGCCCTCTTTTTCAGGGTACAGAAAATGTTTAGCATCTCTAATTTAAAAAGGACAAGTGGTTACATGGTGCTAAAATAAAGCTGTCAGGTCAATTTGTGCCTGGACCGTATCGACCTGTTTCCCCAGGGTAGGAAGGGCATAGAATACCTGGAGGGTTAAACGGCGCAGTATACTACAAAGTCACTTTGGAGTCGTTCAGCTTTGTTTCAAATCTCGAGGCCTGCCCTACCACTTTCTTAGTTGCTCTTCTTGGCCAAGTTATTTAACCTCTCCATCTGCTTCCCTTCCAAGACGAGTGCGTGCAAACGCCCTCCAGATACGGCTTCTGTGAGCATCCCAGGAGAGAACAGGAAATAGAGGGCCTGGCCCAAGACGGTGGTTCTCCGCGGCGCCCCCCTGTGGCCTCCCCTCCCGGCTCAGGGTTTCAAAAAATCACTACGCCTTACTTCTATCAGCGTTGTGCTGGGACTCAAGGGGGCACCTGAAATAAGAAAACGTGGCCTCTTCTTGGAGCTCAAAATACAGACGGCAGCAGCATCAAGGCAGTCTTAGATAAAAATGCCACCGACCCTAGAGCGACGCGGGGTCAGGGGTGCCGACCCCCGCCGCCGTCGAAAATCTGCGCGTGATGTGTGACTTCCTCAGAGTCAGCGTGTTGTTCAACAGTCAACTGTAGGAGGTCACCCTCTAAAAGGCTGAGTACGGGGACACGCACAAGGTAGAGACGACCAGAGGTCAGGCCAGGGAAGTGTCGAGGAGGAAGATTTCAGCCGGGCCCGCATGGCGAGTGGGCTTTACAAAAGGCAGAAAAACTCGAGTAAAGGCCTGGGGAGGAAAGACTCGCCCCTGCTCAAGGAACACGGAGGACACGCAGGGCTGGAGTGAGGGCTGGGGACCAACGTGGCCTCATGCTCCCTCGACCGCCCCATGGCCCGGGGGCTGCCTGGCCCGGGAGACGAGGCCGGGTCAGCCCCGATGGGTTTGAAGCGAATGACGTGATGGTAAGGCTCTAAGGAGGAGGCTTTCACAGCACCGGCGCCAGATGGGAAACCGAGTCTCGGGTGGTGAGGTCTAGAACCGTGATCGGGGTGATACAGGGGCCACAGGAAGAAGGACCGAAAGGTTCAGAGATTAATTTAACAGGAGGGAGAGAGAGACCGGTACGTAAAAAGTCCCCCACCCCCGCCCGGTTCTGATGCTAGGTGACGGAGCAGTAAATATCCACACCAGAGAGGAAAGCCGAACCGAAGGTCAAGGGAAGGGGAGGGCGTGGGTTTTTTTTGTTTAAGTTCCAGTTAACATACGGTGTGATACTAGTTTCACGAAGAGAATGAGTGACTCATCACTTCCATACAACCCCCAGTGCCCATCACAAGCGCCCTCCTTAATGCCCATCCCCCAACTAGCCCATCCCTCCGCCCACCTCCCTCCAGCCCCCTTCGCTTTGCTCTCTATCCTTAAGAGTCTGTTTTATGTTTTGCCTCTTTTTGTTTCCCCTTATGTTCAGCTGTTTTGTTTCTTAAATTCCACACATGAGTGAAATCACATGTTGTGTGTCTTTCTCTGACTTACTTCACTTAGCATAATACGCTCTGGAGCCCTCCATGTTGCAAATGGCAAGATTCTGGTTTTTTGTTTTTTTTTTTTTTTAAGTTTATTTATTTTTCAGAGAGAGACAGAGAGAGCGAGCAGGAGAGGGGCAGAGAGAGGGGAAGAGAATCCCAAGCAGGTGCTGCACCATCAGCACGGCGCCCGAGGTGGGGCCCGAACTTACAAACCACGAGATCGTGACCTGAGCCGAAACCAAGGGCTGGACGCTGAACCGACTGAGCCACCCAGGCGTCCCAAGGTTTCGTTCTTCAAGGATATGGTCGAACATAGTTTACAAACAGAAACTACAGCTCCAGGCCTCACTCTGGAAGTCCCGAGAAGACACCAGTGCTCAGCTGAGCAGAGGCCTCCCTGCGTCCTGCCTGCACGGGCCCGAAGGTCTTCGGCCACAGTCGCCAGTGTGGATGTGGTTTCACCAACGTGAGCGTCTATTATGAACCAGGTGTGTTTGGCCCTGACGTGATGGGAAGGGTGTGTGCGTGTGTGTGTGTGTAAGATACAAAGATGAGTAAGATACAGTCTCTACCTTCTCCCTCAGAGAACTCAAAATCTAGCCCGAGATTCAGATCCCCCCATAACAGCATTTCTCAACCCTGGCACTAGTGACATTTTAGGCTAGGTGACTTTTTGTCGTAGAGACCGTCCTGTACCCTGTAGGCTATTAAGCAGCCTCCCTGGCCTCTGCCCGCCAGACACCAGAACCACCCTGCCCTTCTAGCTGTGACCAAAAATATCTCCAGATGTTGTCCAATGTCCCCTGGGCGGGGGGGGGGGGGGGGGGGGGGGCGCGAGGGGGCAGAATGGCTCCCAGCGGAGAAACGCTGCCTTACGACTAATGAGAATGCAGCATGAAAAGTGCCATAAGGGCATTAACGGGTGCAGAGAAAGAGTGGCTAATTCTGTCAGAGGTGACTGATGCAGGGAACTCTCCATCACTAAGGTGATCCACGAGTAGGATTGTGAAAGTCTAGACTTTCAACTGACAGGGGCCTAAGGACAAGGAGGAGGACAGAAAGGAGAGTGTGAACATGACGTTGGGCAAGAGCAGCCACACAGACGAGAAGAAGGCCGAAGGCTAAGCTTTAGAAAATATCCACAGTTAGGAATTACGGGGAGGCAGGGAGAGAAGGAGCCTAGCAGGTCAGCTCAGAAGGAGAGGAGAAACGAGAAGTGTCACCAACACCAAGTGTAACACTGCACGACCACCGTTCTCGAGTACAAAATTCAACAGTTAAAAAGACGCATCCAGTACCTACGTTTCTGTAACCACGGTGGTCGAGAGGGGCGGCGGTGGCTCTCGCTCAGAGGAAAAGTTCTTTCCGAAACATATGTGAAAATTATGGTTTAAGAGTTCCGTTTCCATTTTGTGGAAGATCAGCCACAGAAAATTTTACGAAGACGCCACAAAATCTTTCAAGTGTGAGCTCCCAACCTCACTGAAAATTCAATAGGAACAAGGTTTGAAAATAAGGCTGGAGATCACCCAAGGGAGGATCGGCAAGTAGCAAATGAAGACAGGTCAATGACGCTGAGCCCTGAAAGATGAACACCGTGGTCAAGTGGCCCAATGCTCCTATGCCTGACGTCCCCGAGGAGAGGGGATGAGAAAGGAAAAATATCTGAAGAAACAGCAGCCAGAAACTTCCCAACTCAGTGAAAAACCGACTTAGGAGATCACGGAAACTCAGCAAACCTGGAGTGGGATAAAGACACAGAAAACCAAACCCGGGCATGTCCCTGCTACTGCTGAAGCCCCGAGTTAGAGAGACAATCTCAAGCCAGAAAGAAACAGCGTATTCTACGGAACGCGTAAGAACGAACAGGTCTACTGACCTCTTACTGGAAGCACCGGGGAGGAGCTGCAGCGTGGACGTGTTAAAAACAACTATTAACTCAGCTTCTATGATGCAGCAAAAGCCTTCTTCAAAAATGAGGATGAAGTAATGACAGTGTCATTGAACAACAACTGCGATGGCCCGTCACGGCAGAACGGTCACGATAGGACTGAATGACACAACGCAGGAGGGAACCAGGCAGACTGCAGGGGTGGGGTGGGGTGGGGTGGGGGCGCAGCACGCAGATCCAGAGAGCAGCGAGAGACGGCCTCTGGGCGGGTTGGTTTAAAAAACTATGAATACTTGTTCTTTTTACTCTTCATTTGGTTTAAAACAAAAATAAGGGCAGATTAAGTGGACCTTTGGTTACCCTGAAAGTTCAGCGTTTAACTCTCAACAGATGGTGTTCAAGTCGATACTGAAATGCACATAGCAGCCAGAAACATCCAGGGCAGAGAGGTACAGAAAACATCGACAGAGCGCAGTCAGCCGTGATGGAGAGGAAGGCACTACCCTTAGTCTCCAGCTGCAAACAACCAGAAAATGGAAAAAAGGATGTGAAATGACTGTTTTCAGACATTAGGCAACAGGCAGGGCAGGACCGGCCGGACCGTCAGCCCCGGGAGAAGGGAAGCAAGCAGACCGAGCCCCATGATCCCCCCCTCTTTCTCTGGACTGCAGTGCAGGCAGCTGACCCAGCCAGGGCATGACAGTCCCACTGAGTCAGGGAGACAGGAATCAAAGTCTGGGCAGGCGGAATTTGCGGGCAGAGAACCGGACGAGGAGGCGCTGTCCACGACAAGAGGGGACGGCAGTGCAGAGATCCTGAGCTTTGGACGGAGTACTAAGCTGGGCACGGCCGGGGTAAGCGGACGTGAGGCCAGGCAAAGACTGACCAAGACGCTGTGTCTTCACCAGGCAGAATGGACAGTCCTCACTAAGCCACCGGCCACCAGGGATTCCACGGAGATCCCAGCAGTAAGAGAACCAAACCAGAGATGAACACTCTCACCAAGTTTAAAAACTGGCCCCCCAATAAACATTTGAGAAGATGCTCAACATCATTAGCCATCAGGCAAATACAACCCCAAACCACAATGAGATCTCGCCTGTCGGGATGGCTAAAATAAAAAACACAAGAAACGACAGGGGTTGGTGAGGATGTGGAGACCAAGGAACCCTCGTGCACCGTTGCTAAGAATGCAAACTTGGTGCAGCCACTGTGGAAATCAGTGTGGAGGGTCCCCAAAAAATGAACAACAGAGCTACCACAGGATCTGGCAATTCCACTCCAGGTGGTTTCCGGCAAACCCCTCCTCCACCTGCCAAAAAAACCAAATACTAATTTGAAAGGATGCATTTATCCCCACACTTGCTGCAGCATGAGTTGTAAGAGCCAAGACCTGGAAGCAATTCAAATGTCCATCAGTCAATGAATGAGTAAAGAAAATGTGGTGCTCGCACGCGCGCGCGCGCGCACACACACACACACACACACACACACACACACACACACACAGGAATGCTACTCAGTTATAATGAACAAATGCCGCCATTTAAATGTGACAACGTGGATGGACCTGGAGTGAAATTCTAGAGAAAGAAGTCAGAGACATAGTGAAATAAGTGAAATAAAGTGAAGTCAGAGAAAGACAAACACTCTATGATTTCACTCATATGCAGAATCTAAAAATCAAACAGAACAGAAATATACTCAGAGATACAGAGAACTGGTGGCCACCAGAGGGGAAGGAGGGGGAAGGGACAAGAGAAATGGGTGGAGGGGATTAAGAGGTACAAACTTCCAGTTATAAAATTAGTCAGTCACGGGAATATAGTCAATAAAATTGTAATAACTTAGTATGGTGACAGACGGTACAACTGGACCTGGTGTGATCAGTTTGTAACATGTAAAGATACTGAATCACCGTGTTGCACCCCTGAAACTGACACTGTATGTCGATTATAATAAAAAAAAATTGGGGCCTGTATATTTAGACAAATGTTTTATAAAAACTTTGGTTTAACTGATAACTACTGCTGAGATTTTTAATGCGGGGGTTAGCTGCATTTTATCAAAATACATCCAGTTAATAATCATCCTTGTGTTGATCTTGCTAGTTCAGAAGCAGACACGTGACCACTATAATGAAAACCAATATTCACCTGCGTTGGTAGTATTTCAGAAATCAGACACGTCACGCGAAATAAATATGGCATACTTACAAAATCTTTGGTAAAACTTAGTTCTGAGAGTAGGTTTCATGTCTTTTCTTTTACGTAGGAATTTAGTTATTGGGCAATATTAACCATTACGTGTAAAAAGAAAATTGATTGAATTGTCTTTTTACCTTTTAGATACCCGAAATACTATGAAGGAAAAAAATTACACAATTCTGTCCTTGCCCACCCCTGCCGAAAAAACAAACACAAAACACCCCCCCCCCCCCCGGCAAAGCAATCAACCGCCCAAAGCAACAAAAACTAAAGCTGGTAGAATCACAAAAATCATAGTGTTAGATAAAGGCCATCGTGTGGTTCTCAAATGGTGCTCTTACCAAACAGTTGAACCAGGGACGAGGGAGTTCTCCCACTAAAATTAACCAGTCCTTTTGTAACTGGCAGAAAAATGTCAAAACTGAATTTGTCCAATTTTAAGATTTACTTCTTTGAAACCAGAGAGTACATATCGTTCTTGTTAGAAGAATTTACGGGGTGACTGCACGAAGCTGCACTCGCAGCAAGAGGCCCAGGAAGATATACTCTGTGGCACCGTCATCTGCAGAGGGACGCTGCCGTGGACCGTCACCCGCAGCAGGCTGTGGGAAGGGCCGCCTTCACTCCTGGGTCCGTGCAGTCACAGCGCCCCAGCACGCCCATCATGCCGTGAAAGATCGTAAGTTCAGGGACTAACTGACCTCTGCGATTGACCTGTGCTTCTAGTTGTAAAAATCCCCCCCCCCCACCCCCACCCCACACACACACACGCAGAAACACACAGCTCCGATTACGGACATAAGGATTTCTGGCACTTACCATGGGTGATTTATAGTATCTATGTAGTATATTTATGAAATCTGTAATTGTTAGCATTCCTGGAACAGAGAATCGTATGTTAAATATAAAACCATGAAAAATTTCGAACGGTAAGCAAAAATATTTGCTAGAAAAGCTTCTAAAATATACTTTAAAGGTATCAAGCACGGTTTAATAATATATTACTTAGGGCTATTAACCTGTTAATTATCTACAACAAACCAAGACAAACGTAGCTGAAAATAGACCGGATGGCGAGTACAATGGAAGCAACCACGGTGTTTGGCAATTCAGTGATGGAAAACTTACTGATTAATAGAAAACATCACAAAAGACTTGCAGCTATGTAAAGAACTGGAGATACTTTAAAAGAAGATGAAGTATTCCGTAAGCTTTAGACGCGTGACCTTTCTGGGGGCAGGTGGATTGTTTCCTGAGAAGCATTCTATAAAGAGTGTCTAAGTGCTTATTTAGTGCCTGTTTATTAAGGGCCACGAAGTGCTTCCTACGTGCTTCATCCTAAGATGAAGACGACAGGAAACTTTTCCTTGAGACTGAAACTGTAACCTGGGCAGGGAGGCACACGTACACTGGTAATTTCAAAACAACGTGAAGTCCACGAGGAGAGACCGTGCTCACTGTCTGCTACGAGTTACAAAATGAGAAGTGACGGATTCAGGTATCGTAAGTTACGGGACTTTTCTAACAGTACGGCGGTGATCTGGCTCGGGCGTCAGGCCTGTGTCACTTCGTCCGCACCGTCAAGAAGGTGTGTGGCAGACAAGCAGGGACCGACCGCGGGCCTGTGCACACGCGTGGAGTCAGGTGTCCGAGCACAGCGTCGCCCGCGGACCCTACCCCCGGGCTCGCAGGAGCTGGCAAAGGCACATAAGCTCCTTCGGGAGCCAAAAGGGCCCTGAATCAAAAGAAACTGGATGAATAAATAAATAGGAGAAAGAAACTCAGTAGGGGTACGTAAGTGTTTTGAATTTCCCAGCAGCCCCGCCTCAGCCGGGATGTAAAAGCCGGAAAGTTCTTTAACTTGGCAGCAAGTTTTCTAGGCTGAGTTCCAAACCAGGGCCTATTACAATACCTTCGGCGTTTGGCCTTTCAGGTTGCCATTTCAGCTCTCTCCCCGGCCCGCGCTGCTTACCTACAAAACTTTGTTTCTTACTCTCCCACAGCGGCGCTGCTCGGACACCATTGGCTACTAAGGCAAAGAAGGCCTTTTTCACCTGGAGACAAACGGGAGAAACAGAACAGACTTTCACGTCCACGTGTCAGGGAGAAAAATACCTTCAACTAAAATAGCCGACCAGATCTTACCAGTTATCTTCGATGTCAACTTCTGTAAGTTGGACAGGCCCAAAAGAGCTGAGTTTGTTACCACCAGCAAAAATACAGAAGCCTACAGGGACTGGAGATCTTTTAAATGGAAACAATGCAAGTAACTTCAAAAATGTTCTTTGTTCATTGTATCTAAAGACTTTGGCATACACAGAGACTTTATATGATTTAAACCATATAAAAGAATTAAATTTCAGTGCAATTTCTCCTTGATGTGGTTGTCCGTTCATCTGAAAACGCTGAAGTGACACCAAATGACTTGAAACGAAAATCTGTTTTTTCCTATGTTCAATAACAAAGCAAACAAGTGTACTTTCTCATTTCCTGGAAGCTGAGAAAGAAAAGGTATGAAACACGTAATACACACGTACTTTCATTGTGGTCCCGGGACCATAATAACATTCAGCATAAACATTCAGCGTGTGCCTGTCACAGGCTGGGCCCCGTTCGGGCAGCGCTCACATCTGGCATCTCTGTGAATCACCCCGACAGGCCCCCTCTGGGATCCCAAGCCAGGTCCAGGCACCAGAGCGGATGGTTCGTTAAAAGCCAAAAGCTCAGGGGCGCCTGGGTGGCTCAGTCGGTTAAGCGTCTGACTTCGGCTCAGGGTCACGATCTCGCGGGTTCGTGGGTTCGAGCCCTGCGTCGGGCTCTGTGCTGACGGCTCGGAGCCTGGAGCCTGCTTCGGATTCTGTGTCTCCCTCTCTCTCTGCCCTGCCCCCGCTCATGCTCTGTCTCCCTCTCTCAAAATGATAAATAAACATTAAAAAAAAAAAAAGCCAAAAGCTCAGTGCTAAAGAGGACTCTCTAAATACGGACGGCAGATAAACACAGGGAAGACGGCTCACCTTTATTAATAACCAAAGGAATGAAGATGAAGGCAAATTTAAAGTATTATTTAGAGCTGCTAAAAAGGCTAATATTTTTCAGTGATAGCACCTAACGCAAGTGCTGCTGTAAAACCGCGTGTGGCTCCATAAATTGTGTTTCTGAGCTTCGGTTTGTATGACGAATTGTGAAAATATTCATACGGTTTGTGCGCTAGCTTTTTCTGCTGAAGTACGGCGTCATCCTAGATTTTAGGAGTAGGAGTCAAAGACATCCAATGTCGCATTATTTCTAATTATTGGCATTGGAAAAGAAATCTGCCCCTGACGAAAGAGAACACATTAAATACTGGCATACCGAGATGAGAAAAAAAGCATCAAATAGAAAAATTAGCAAGACTCTGTTGAAGTAGAAAAAAGAAAAAAGGTTTATGGCAGTGTGAAACATAGACTATTAAATTTTATGCTATAATTATACACAATATGTGTTTAAATGGAAAAGATCAAAGAGAAATAAGCAGAAAATCAGACTGTATTAAGGAGCGGGGACAGTGACCCTGCGTTTCTTTAAAAAAAATTTTAATGTGGCATAGTTTTCTTTTTAACTAAGGAAGAAAAAACTTCTTCCCCCCACCCACTGTATTCCAAACCCGTTAGCTTAACAGTAAAAAGAAAGGAGAGAATTATAGGAATCCAGGGCTTTCTATCGGACTAGGGTCAACAATTCAACACCTGCTTATGCCTTTATTGTGACACATTCTGCCTCTGTTTGGCACGACTTCTGTGGACGCTTGGTTCACTTACATGAGTACGGGGACGGCTGGCGGGTGAGGGAATCTCATTCATTATTTTCTATGCTTCTCTAGCCCCGTCCCGGACTGTGTCCGACGATCTACAAGATCATCAGAGGGCAGGGAAGAGGACGTGGAGGTCCCGAGGGCCAATCAGATGACATGGGAGAGCATCAGCAACTAAGTGGCATCCGTAAACTGCCCAAATATTTTTTGAACCACAGCTTGTATCAAGAATCCCAAAGACGTTCATACCGCCCGTGCAACTACATGGCCCCCAGGGGCGGTGTGCCAATGTGTATGGTCTGCTAGCTCTATCTGGATGACGCTCTGGGGATCCCGGATGGCGGTCCTAGAAAATACCGCCAAAGAATATGGGGCAGAAGCCACAGATAAACCGATTTTAAAACACATTAAATTATCAGCTCAGCTTGCTCTTCTAAATGGTGCCGAGTCCGCATCGCAGGGCTCAATCTCATGAACCGTGAGATCATGACCAGAGCCGAGATCCCGGGTTGGAACTCGACCGATTGAGCCCCCGAGGCACCCCAAGAAAACCAATTTTAAAATCATTCATCAACATCATTCATGAAACCCTAAGTGGCCATATCTGTTGAAGACCCATTCCAGAAGGTTCTGAGTTTGGCCATGATGAAACAACTACACAAGCCAGACAAAATACACAAATCTCTGTTTGAAAGCACCGGTGTGCAGCACGCAGGTGAGATTCAAGAAGCCCCAATTCCCGAGAGAAAGGCGGCATGTGACGAGAGCTCCACAGTCATTCTGGAGGTTTTCTGTGGATGTTTTCCAAATCCTTTTCAAATAGGTGCATCTCAACAGAAAGCTGGATGCTGTTAAAAAGAATCGAATAAACCCCAGGCAGGTTAAACACACACAAAACCACACCTAAGCGCATGTCACAGACAAGATGCTAAGAATCAAAGGCCAAGAGAAAATCAGCTGGAGGAAAAAGACACACAACTGCTTTCGAAGAGGCTACAAGCCGCCAACAGCCATTTTTCTCTCAAATGTAATGACTCTTCCTTCAGAAACACAACATCTCGCTTCCCTGACTAATCTGCTACCTAAAAGCTCTTACTCAGCCCTATAACTGCTGTGAGGTTGCCACAGGCGTCTAAAGGCCAGCACCCGACTCCGCATGTGGCCAATCCACCGGTGGGGGCACACAGGCCGTGACACGGAAGTCAGGCACTGATAAGGCGTGCGGACTTCAGTGAACACTGGGGCTGGAGGTCAGTGGCAAGGTAGACTGTGAGAAGAACCCCCAGGGAGGCAGCAGTCCCACGGCAAACAGGAAGTTAAGAATTTAATGTGAAAAGTATCCCCACTTCTGCAAGAGGAGGCAGAACCGTCGAAAGATAAGGAAAATGCTTACATAAAGTACCTCCTAGCCCCCTTTCTTTTCAACGGGTGAAATCGCCAGGCCAACTAGAGTCCCACTTGGGTTGCTCGGGCCCTTGACCCTCTCTGAACCTCGGCGTTCGCAGGTACACGATGAGATTAACAGGTGATGTCTTCCTCACCGGACTAACCGGGCTCGTAGGTGAGGATATTCGGCATGGGGTCAGCACCGAGAACCAAACAGAATAAATGCTTTAATTTCCCACCCTAGAGGGGTCCGACCAGAAGGAGAGAAACAGCCACTGTTTTAATCCCACCCACAGGCACTGCTGACATGTCCCTACATCGCGGAGGAGTCCCAGCCTCCGAAGACCGGGGACAGCACCGTGAGGTGGACGAGACACCCTTGCGCTCGCATGGGCCGTGTCACAAGGCCCCAGAAGGGCAGGCCTGCCTATGGCTCCTGTGGTCTGGCCGGACCTCCTTCTGAACCTTGGCTTTCTCAACACCATGTGTGTGCAGCTGAAGAGCAATTTAAAACTAGACTTAGAAAATTCTTCACGATTACAGACGGCACGGAGTGTTACCAGTTAACCGGTAAACAGGACAAAAGGAAGACTGGTGCAGTCTGGCTCCAATTTGCAGGAAAAAAACTCTTGGGGGATCTCGAGTACCTCGGAAAATTTCTTTTCAACTGAAATGCAATTTGCTCAAAGTGTTGTCCGTTTAAAAATGTACTTAAAAAAAATTTTTTTTTAATGTTTATTTTTTGAGAGAGAGAGAGAGAGAGAGAGACAGAGCATGAGCCGGGCAGGGGCAGAGAGAGAGAGAGGGAGACACAGAATCCGAAGCAGGCTCCAGGCTCCGAGCCGTCAGCACAGAGCCCGATGCGGGGCTCGAACCCACAAACCGCAAGATCATGACTTGAACCGAAGTCGGACGCTCAACTGACTGAGCCACCCAGGTGGCCCCTAAAATGTACTTTTAATAGGATTTTCAAACAACCAAATGTTGATCATTAGATACGATGGAACATAAAATTTTAATAAACGGTTTCTTAAAATAGTAACAAGCCCCAAGAGAGCGGGGCCGTCTCATGCCAACTAGCACATCTGAGTTCCCTAAAATGGGAATCTGGTTCCTCTGACGCGTCACTGTTCTCTGTACGGTTTTACCCCGATTTTCAGTAATGAAGTAGATGGTGGGGCTTTCAAAATTAACGCCGATGAACAGCTAGAGCTCTTTAGAACCGTCCAATCTGGTTCTGTACTACATTTTTGCATCAGGATTTGCCCAGTGGATTTACACTACCTGGAGGCAGCTCTCCGGTCTGACAGCTGTCCCCCGCGCAGGAGGCGTCCAGCCTTTCTCAGGTGAGGTGTCCAAGCCCTTCCGCAGCCCAGCCCCAGCCCACAAACGGAACTTTTTGTTTTTTGCTTCTGCGTCACAGCGTCCCGTCCGCTTCAAAGGAACTTCCCTTCAACTCTACCTGTTAAAACCCAGTTGACCTTGGACTTCTAACTCCACAGCAAAACCTACCCGGGTCACTCCCATCAGAGTAGGTGCTCCCTTCTCTCTGCTGCCACGGCACCTAATTCCTCCCCTTTCTGTGATTTCCAGGGTTTCCCTTGTGTCTCCTTCAGCTTAAAAATGGCAGAGTAAAATCATTCCTGACAATTGTTCCTCCTGGAAGGTCACCCCCAGACTATAGGGAATATAAGCTGGAAAAGGGATGAGCCAGGAGGCCTGCGGGTGGAAAGTGGGGGGGGGGGGGGGGGGGAGGTTAACGAGTAACCAAGAGGAAGGGCTGAGCCCGGTGGGAGAGAAGCTGAGCGGCCTCTCCCTGTTCCCGGAAGACCCAGGACCGGAGGCCCTGGCGGGGGTGGGCACAGAGCCAGAAACAAACAGGACGGCTGTTTCCGATCAGGTAATAACCACA
Source organism: Panthera tigris (assembly GCF_018350195.1). Taxonomy (NCBI): domain Eukaryota; kingdom Metazoa; phylum Chordata; class Mammalia; order Carnivora; family Felidae; genus Panthera; species Panthera tigris. Next base: position 162,103,759 of record NC_056661.1, read on the forward strand.
GCCACCTGCCGTCGTTGACAAAGGGCCATTTTCTGGAGAAACTGCTCCACAAATGCAACAAACAGACGAGAACGTTCCGGGATGAACAAGATCAGTGGAACCCACCAAGAAGCCCACTTGTGAACACAACGTATCCACTCAAATTCTTGGCGCTCGTTCTTCATTATGAACAGCCAGCCAGACTCACCGGCCACTTGACAAAGCTGGACGAGTCCTAGTTTTATCTGCGTCTTACCCGAAGGGCGGAGAAAACAAGACTCCCAAAAAGCAGAACAAAAAGGCCGAGAGAGAGACAGGATAAGAATATTAAAGGACCAACTCAGGGGGCCCAAGACTCGCTGGTCGAAGTTCCAGGGAAAGGAAACAGGAAGGAAATTACCGAGGCCACGCTACACGGAATACAGCCCTGAGGGACGCGAACGCCGGGTTCCAAAGGCACGCCGTCCGCCCGGCTCAGTGAAGAGAATCACCACAACGAGGCACATCAGGGTGAAATTTTGGGAGTTCAAAGTAGAAAGAGAAAACCCCAAAAGTGTCACAGGGGAAAAAAGCCACGTATAAAAGGTAGAGAAAAATGTAAAGAAATCACAACAGATTTCTAATATGGTCAGAGGCAGGGGAATAATGCCTTCAAAATTCTAAATAAAAATTATTTTCATTATGGAATTCTATACCCAGCTGTCTGTAAAGTGAGCGTGGGAAACACAGATATTTAAAATTTCGTGTAAGGATCTCCCGTGCACGCTTCCACGGCAAGTGTTCCGCACTGAACGTGTCCCCACAGAACTCACAGGTTGGAGCCCTCACTCCCAATACGGATAGTACGTGGAGGAAGGGCCTTTAGGAGGTGATCGGGTTTGGGGCTGGGGACCCCCTGATGGGATTAGTGGCAGAGATGTGCGCTGTGAGGACACAGTGAGAAGGCAGCCATCTGCAAGCCAGGAAGAGAGCCCTCACTGTGCAGGTGAAGCGACCATCGCCTCTATCTTGGCCTTACAGCCTCCCTAACTGTGAGAAGTAAATTCTTGCTGTTCAAGCTCCCAGGCTGTGCTGGGTCTGTGCAGCCCGAGTGGGCGAAGACAGAAGCTCCTGAAAAAATGTACTCCACCCCCCGGCCGCCCCCCCAAAAGAGGGAACAGATCAAGGAAGCAGAAAGCACATGTTCAGTAGACAGGTGTTACAAGAAGCGAAGGCTCAGGAGACAGCAATGAGCAGGAAGACAAAGGACCCAGAAGGAGTGGCTCCAAACGGAGCTGCAAACACGTCCGACAGGTCTGACCACACGGAAAATTCTGTCAAGAAGTCAGAGGTGTGAAAAGATGTACGCGGTCAAAGTAAAACACAGGAGAGTTCTAGACTCCAGGAAGAACACTGAATTGTACCAAAAAAGGAAACGTTAACTACAGTTTGCACTGGGCTCAGCAGTGAATAGAATGGACAGAGAATAATGCCAGCACGCCGGGAAGGATTTCACCGGCCCCTGACAGCCAGACACACTGGGAGGATGGGGGCAGGAAGGAGGCAACACAGGCAGCAGGAACACAGGGCCGCCAGACCCGGAAGTAAAACACGGCTGAAGTTACTGGACTGAGGTGTCACGGCAATCAAGTCTAGATTTCACAGCCGAACTGGTTGTTTCCGGGCAGTGTGACAAGGGCGTAAGGAACAGGGACAGAGGCTGCTGTTTTCTATCGTAAGTTTTTGTACTACTCACTTTGAAAACCCATACGTTGGTCCCCAGTGCACTGCCTACGGGCATCAGCATGGGCCCCGCCAGGTAGTGTAAGCCTTGGGGGCAGGGCCATGGCAGGTTCACCCTCTCCTCCCCCCGGTTTGAGCAACGTGCTTTGCCCCCACTTTTATTCTTTTCGGGAATACGGATGCTAGAACTTCCTTTGTCCTGGATGCCATCTACTTATTCACTGGTCCTAAGAATTATTTGGCTTGTTGAGAAATCTTTCTGTATTTTATGATTAGCTCTCCCACCTGGGCTCAAGTCCTCTGTAAGTTAGACGACGTCATCAACGAAGTCAGCAGTCAAGTCGCCGTCCCAAATGTTGATGGGCTTAGGGTAAAAGAATCCTATGTTTCTTAGCCTGGGTTCCCCAGAAAGCAGAGCCTGGCCTGCGGTCATTTATCTGGGAATTGTGACCCCAGGAGCAGGTGTGGAGGACGGGGCTGAAACGGGCTGGCAGGGTATGTCGACGGGTGGCTGAGGTGGCCGCCAGGAAGGGCAGACTGACTCCTCCGTTCCACGGAGTCCCAGTGGGATCTTCTGAGGACTGCCCGCCCTGAGGGTGCAAGGTGGAGGCGGTTACCCACTGGCTTCTATCCTCTGCTGAGAAAGCAGGCCGGGGGGGGGGGGTCACCCCCACCCCGAGGGACCTGCCTGAGGTGAGGCGGGGCTGGAGTCACAGGCGGCGTAAGAGGATTTTATAACGATGCACAAGAGGCAGCCAACGCGACTGGAAACCGTGCTCCAGGCTGAGATTTAATGAGCGAACGTTCTCTGGAGGTCCACAGCGAGCCATCAAATTGCGCACCGAGCTGACAGACCGCACTGTGCGTCCTGTCCACCAGGACACCGTGCCAGGCTCCGTCAGCTGTCTGGCTGAAGCCGGGATTTGCCTGTCCTGGCTTGACCACCCCGATGGAACAGTCCAAGAAGGAAATGGGGCTCAATCTGCGGCCTTTTTGGTCAATTCATGATAGGTTCCTAGCGATTACTATTCTTTTACTTTTATGAATAATTCATTCACACGTCTTACCTGGGATTGGGGCCACGCGCCCTACCCACAGGCTTTTTTTATTTTTTGAGTTTTGAGGAATCTCGTTTTCTTTCATCTCTAGCCTGGGGCACAGACAGACCACTTTCCACAATTCCTCCGAGGTCACCGACAGCCTGGCAATCTGCTTTCTACGCCCCTTATCACACTAGAACGTGATTCATCTGGATCAGAAAGCAAACTGGTTGAGCGCAGAGATTACCCTTCATAATCTCCACACCCATCTCAGGGTTCAACTTCCTCCAATCACCATTTATTGCACTTTTCCCATTTTGAAGATCATTGTCCTTGACGTGGAAAAAGTTCAAAAGGAGCAGAAGACTTTTACTTCCTCTTTCTTGGCACCTGCAGCGTGAATCCCGAGCAACAGGCCGGCCTTCTCTTTCCTTCTGTCTTTTAACACGAGCAAGCCCTGTCCCCTCTGCACTTACGGATCTCAGTTCTGGTCCCCAGTTCACACGACCCTGGGTGGCCCCTCCTCGTCACGCCCTTCCCTGAGCTTGCTTTTGATGAAACGCTCTTCGTTCTTTATTTTCTGCGTTTTCTACAAACGTGTGCTTGGCAAACACTTATTTGGATGCCTGCCGTTCGCTCTCTCGTTGGCATTGCTAAAAATTATACTGACTGAAATAGTTTGAGCAAGAAAGTAAAGTGGTGATGGATCATAATTGAATGGAACACCTGTATTTACAAATCTCTGCTGACATACAGGACTGAATAAAGAAATGGGATATTAATACATTATTTGTATCAATCAGCTTACTACATAAGCTAACTCGGGCAGTTCCTGTGCCCCCAAGGAAGCGGAACACAGCTCCTCACCCCGTACGCGTGGGCTGTGCCCAGTGGCTTCCTCCTCAGAGGGACAGCGGGGAAGTGGGGAAGCCTGACGAAGACGACCTGGGCCAGGCGACCGATGTGAAGGTCAACGGTGGTAAGACGTGCTAACAGTACGCACCCTTGATACGACGGGGTAAGATCGGCACCGAACCTCTGTGGTCTTCCTTCCTGAGCTCATGACCCCAGTCTGACCATGAGAAGAACGCGAGGTCGGGGCCGACAGCAGGGTACCCTACAGAATGATCTGCCCAGCGCTCCTCAAAACCGTTAAGGCCACAGAAGCAAAGGAAGTCCGGAAAAACTGCCACGGCCAAGGGGAGCCTAAGGAGAAATGATGACCAAATCTCCCAGAACCACCTCGGTGGGATCTTCGGACAGAAAAATGACGTCAGGCCAAAAGTCCGGTGATAATTACGTGCCGGCTCGTGAACCGTGACGAGCATGTGCCACGTGGAGGGAAGATGGCAGAAACGTGGGGACCTGGGGACAGGGTGTCTGGGAGCTCCACGCTCACTCCTCAGCTATTCCATGAATCCAAAACTCCTCTGAAAAATACAAGTCTATTAAGAATGGTTATGTTTGTAGAGTGTTGCTGAAAAAAGAAATTACGTAGGGAAGGCCTACCTAATTCTTAATGCCCACCCCCCACCCCCCCACCCCACTCTTGGGTGGCTGTCCCAGATGTGGCGTCTTGGGGAACCTGTCGCTGCTGCCCGGACGCATACTCTCTCTCCACGGCAACTTGCGGGGACCCCCGGAAGCAGCGTGCTAGCATCCGGCACAGGGCGCCTGGACCACGTGCCTCCGGGCTACGTCGCCCTCTTGCTCTCCGCCTTAAAGCTTCTGCACAGAGGCTCGCCACCTCGACATTCCACCTGCCACCTCCTGGTCCACGACCTTGACGACACTGCGCCGACAGGATCTGACGGGCAGAAGGCGGCAACGCTTCAGACGCCTCGGTGACGCGGAAGGAAACGAGACGGGGAGTTTTCGGGGGGCGGGGGGGAGGCCGGAGCATCAGCCACAGCTCCTCCCGGTGGAATTCAAGGGGCTGCCCGGCACGCGCCCTGCCAGCCGCACACGGCTGGGGAGGTTTCTGGAAGCAACGCGCACGTGTGAGTGGCTAACTCTGACACACTGGCTGAGTCGCCCATAGAAGCTGTCTTCCGGTGACCGGAGCAAGTCCAGGCTCCTCGTGCACACGGGCCCGTCACCGGCAAAGTCAACACCAGGGATCCTGCCCGAAGCCCCGTCAGGTGTCGCAGGAGAGCCACAGGGCACCCGCCCAGGGTGTGGAAGAGCAGCCGCGAAAACCCACCCCCTCTCCTGCGGCCAGTCGCTTTCCTGCTGAGAAACCGCCCCCGGCTTGCCGCTCGGCCCCGGTGGAGACGGAACGAGGACCCGCGATGCCCGGCGACCGCGCCGCCCGAGCTCCCGTGACCGGGTGTCATCTGACCGTCCAGCCACGCTGCCGAGCGTGCGCCACGGCCACCGGCCGGCAAGTGAACACGGCGTGTCGGGGACGGAGCCTGCGTGCCTCCCCTTCCTCGGTCCACACCCGCGGTCTGGAGGCGCTCCCGAGGTGGGAAGAACCGGCTCGCTTTCCGGATGCGCCCCGCGGCAGCTAGGGGCACAGCGGTGGCAGGGACCCTCCACCCGGGGCAGCCCCGGGACAGTGGGGACCGCCGGCCCCGAGCGGGCAGAGCTGCGGGCTGTCGTTGTGGTCTCCACTGTGCCAGGACGGCGACGCCCGGATGCGGGTCCCCCGTTCGCGCTAGCTCGAAGTGGGGATTCTGCAGAACCCAACCACGGGAACCCGAGCGGGCTTCTGAGACCGACGGTGGGGGCTGAACCCGCGTCCCAGACTGTTCTTTCCCCTCCCCTGGGGGCAGCCTTTCATTCATCTGAACCTTCTCCATGTGTCCATTCTGTCTCCCACGCCTGCCTGCGCCTAGGGGTTACGACTCTGGTACTGTGTACCCTCAGAATAACATGGTCATGGTACATGTATGATTCTGCAACTTGCTTTTTTTTTAGTTAAAAATATATTCTTTTTTTGAAAGTTTATTTACTTATTTTGAGAGGGAGGGAGAGAGACAGGTGGGTGGGAGGGCGGAGGGAGGGAGGGAGGGAGAGAGGTGGGAGGGGGAGGGGGAAAAGGGGGAGAGAGTGGGGGGGAGAGAGAGAGAGAGAGAGAGAGAGAGAGAGAGAGAGAATATGAATCCTAAGCAGGCTCCACACCATCAGCACAGAGCCCCGTGCCGGGCTCAAACTCACGAACTGGGAAATCGGGACCTGAGCTGAAATCAAGACTTGGACACTTAACCGACTGAGCCACCCAAATGTCCCTTAAAAATATATTTTTGCCAAACACTTTTTCCATTCTTCTTACTGGCTACATGGTGTTCTATGATACGCCCATCCCAGGATTTACTGACCCCCACTCAGTGAGGAGACGTGGTTGTTTCTGGCACTCTCTCTTCTGGCCATCTCTCCACTATGTGCCCTGCTCCCGAGATGGATCGACGACTACCACTGCCATCTGTGTCTACAAAATACTCTGCTCCAACCCTTCAAATGCTTAACTTTGCTCTCCCCGTGACAGCCCCCCCCCCTTCCCCTGGTGACAAATTTTAGCTCCTTCAAAGCCGAGGCCTCACAGGATTCGTGCCTTCCAGGGGATGATGCACACAGCTTCTATTAATTAGGAAGGTGATATCACTGGATCAGTGACCTCTGACAACCCAAAAAACATCCCGTTTTTCAAGTATCGCTCACTCGGCTCAATTTTAAATTCAGGAGAAAGTCAACTCCTTGACAAGGGAAAAGCTGAGCAGGAGGGAAAGCAGATACAGGTCTTACCAGCCATTACTTACTTTTCTGTTGGTGGAAAACCCAGGGTCAGGGATGGGGTTCTTGGAAAAGTAACATGCCTTTTGGGGAGTGGGAACACGGGGGAGGTGGGGTGATCTAGCAGCGGTTTATTTTGGGAACTGAGAATTCCCAGCTGTGTTCCTACTGAAATGTGCAGTTACAGCAGCAGAGACTGAGTTTCCTGAAGTTACTGTCTGCCAGGCTCCCTGGATGGTAGCGTAGCGGACGCCTCCCTGTCCTCGCCGTGTCAAAGAATCAGAGGGTCTTAGGGTTCAGAAGCAACCTTGAAGGTTACTTGGTCTGAAGCGAATACAGCTAAGTCACAGGATAGAGGATCAGGTTACAGAAATCAGCTGTAGTTCTAGATGATGACAAAAACACAGCTGGAAATGACATTACACAAGAACAAGCCGTTTTCACGTTCCTGAGTCCTGCGAAGCCCGCACTGAATGTGGATAAAGTGGCCACAAGACACCAGGTGTCGTCTGACGAGCCACAGGGACAAGTTGCTGGGAGGGACAACCAGGCGGCGGGAGGGACGAGGAGAGGCCCGGAGCGTGGGGCAGAGCCGGCCCCGTCTGGGCACGTATCTCCCGGGATGGCCCCGGACGAAGTGACAGAGGCTGGGGCACCTTCCCCCTACCTGAGCTCCGCGGGGGGGGCCAGCTCACACCTTTGCCCGCGACCCGCCTGGAAGGGCTTCTGCTTTCCCGAGATCCCCCCTCCGGTCCCCTGGGAGCCCACCAATTCCTGGCTCGGTGGCTGCTTCTGGGAGCACAAGCGAACATACTCCTTTGTAAAGATTTATGCACAAATATGCACACTAGATACCTATGTGTGTATATACTTATCACATTGGATGTAATCTGATCATTACGTCGACTGTATTGTCCAGGACTTTTCACGCATGATTAGGTCATTTTGGTACAAAATTAGCTGCGACCAGCACACTTTTAATGATTGGGTTCAAAATTTTTCTACTAAAAGAGATCAACAGAGCTCTCTCTCAAGAGATGATCTACCTTAGTCCTTTTTTTCTTTTTAACCAGTATTATTTCAAATTAATTTATTGTACATTCTACTACGTAACTAAGAGAAAAGCTCAGGATATCCTGAGGGAGGCATTAATTTAATGGTTAATAACTCAGGCTGTAACATGCGAGACAGACCCCGCCTCTTACCACCTGTGTGGACTGAGTTATTGAATTCTAGAATCTATGGATTAAACTTTCCATTTAAGCTCTTTGACTCCAGAACGACCGCCCTTATCTGGAGGAAGAGAGCGGTTTATGGCACGTTCTTTCCACGGCTGCCACGGGGACCGAGAACGCGGACGACAGCGATGTGGGGGCACGACACAGCACGTGCGGAGCGTGGGGTGTCACTGGGCTTGTCCCCGAGGTGGAGGCGTGCCAGCCGTCCGTGCGAATGGTGCACACTTACTTGTAACGTTGTATCAAACACCACAAGCTTTGAACTGGTGGGAACGATGTCGTAACACTTGTGTGACCTCATGAAGCGCATGTAGACGCCACTCTCTGAGTCTTCTGCTGAAAAGGAAAGAAAAAAGGCAGATGTCAGTAGTGACAAAGGACTTCCTCATCAGCTGAGGAGTACGTATGAGAGACCAGACTTCATGGAAACCGTGAGCGGTCTGCCGCGTAAGAGTGAGAAGGCAAAGACGTTCACTCGTGCTGATTCTTTCTGTTCAACACTGCTGGACGCCCTCACCGGTACGGAAAGGCAAGGAGAAAACCAAAGGCGTACGGACGGCACAGGAGAAAGGAAAACTGTATCTGCAGACTGTATGATTTTTTTTTTTTTTACACAGAAAGTACCAAAGAATCTACAAAAAGTTCCCAGGCCTTAAAAAAAAAAAAAAATGAGGTTAGCAAGGTCATGATACAGCGTTAATGAAAACAAACATGTAACTTACAAACAAATACACAATCTACATAATTGCCCAGTGGAAACATGGATCTACACAGGGAGACAAAGCGCTGAAAACAGTAACTACGTGGACATGTACGCAGATTATTTAAATCTTCGTAAATGTTAATTGACAGTTGGTGAAAGGGATGGCAGTGATTCCTGGGGGGGTCACGGCACATTCGTACCGTGGGGGGTACGGCGTATTTGTACGTGAACCGCCCGCCACCACCATCCAACCGATGACGCAGAAATCTGGGCTTCCTCCTTGTCCCGCCGCCTCCTCCACCCTCACCCATTTGTCACGACTCACTGCAGAGTGTACCACAGATGTCTCCTAATCCGTCCACGTCTCTCTACCTCCACGGCTGCTGGCCTGGCTCCGACAAACGCCCTAACTTCCTGACTGGTCTCTCCGCTTTTGATCTTGTTCTCTTCAACGGCTGCCCACACCGCGCCCAGAATGGATTCGGTCACATCGCCCCTCTGCTGAAGACACTTCAACGGCTTTCAGGAAAGACAAAATCCTTCAAGACCCGGCCTGAAAGACGCATCCCCTCTGGATCCCCGGCCTCGTCTGCCAAGTGCCTGCGCCCCAGTGTCCCCGCAGCTGCGAGGCCTTCTCTTAGTCCCTCCTAAATGCGACGCTCTCTCCTACGGGAGCTTCAACCACCCTCTCCTCCGTCTTCGACACTCTGCCCATCTCTTCTTGGCCCCGTGAAATCCTCCCGCACTAGAGCTCAGCTCGAGGACACGACGGGGAAGTTGCGGAACCGGAATTTAGACCCGGATGCCTCTAGATTCCAAAGCTGTGATCCCAGCCGGGGTGATGGATCGCCCACCGCCCCCGCCTGCAGTGGCCTTGCTCCTAACCTGTCCTCACGGTTCAGCTCTAAGTAGAGACCTCCAAGAGACTTCTCTGACAACTTCACTCAGCCCACGCTGATCTGTACATTTGGGGAAGATTAAAACTACCTGGGGGAAAAAATTACTTTATTGTATTTAGGAATTAGCAAAATAAGTGTTCAACAGTGTGACACTGAGCAAGTTCCTCGACTGTGGAAGGAGCCCTTGGTATTCCGGTATTTCCTACTATCGTAAATGCTCAGTATATGCCGCCTGGTTTGCCCATTTCGTGACAAACCACGTGAACACCCCCAACTCTCTGTGTTCACTCCTGACCTCTCTCCCAGGTACCATACTTCGTAATTCTACCATTCCCGTCACCTCCCGGCCAGCTCCCTCCTCCAGTATCTCCCCTCCTGCGCGTGGGATAGTCCGGCGTCTTGGTCTGGCGTTCATGAGCCTCCGTGGTCCCCGCCTCCCGTCCCCACGTCAGCAAGTGGCTCCCTGCCAAGTTCCCTGCCGGATTTAATCTTTCTTGCTTGTCTGTTCCACTTTAACTTCAACGCCTTTCTCTACTTTTCCTTGTCCCGTTTCAGCCCAGCCTCAGATGCCAAATTATCCACAAAACAGGTGAACGTTTGAGTGTTCGCTACGGGCCAAGGATTTTTATATTGTACGCTAAGTGTTACAATCAATTACCTCCTTCAATTTATAGAACGACTCTGAGGGCAAACGCCTTAATTTCTTCGCTCTGCACACGAGCCGACGGGAGGCGAGGAGGGGCTGAGGAACTGGCCTGGAGTCAGCACTTAGAAGTAACCAAAGAGGGATCCAAATCCACGTCCGAGAGAGACTCCGACGCGTCTCAAGAGAACTCCGCAGTTTCAACTATGCACGCACGCACGTCCGACCGACGCCCGGGACGTGCTACGGTCCACACCCCGTGTCCCCGCTGAGACATAAAGATGAACAGCACAGGCGCAGTCTCTGCCCCCCATGCTCACACGCTGGTGGAGAAGGAGGGCACCCGGACAGACGCCGCGTGGCAGGAGAAACCCTGGACCGCGTGAGGTCACGCGGGCGCACAATCCCCCCGGGGCCACAAAGGCAAGGAAGTCTAACCACCTCCCCTTCTGAAGGCGTACCGACGTCCACCTGGGTTTCTCATCAGCTGTCCCTTTACAGCTCGTTCTCGGCGATCCGTGCAGCCCGAATGCTCTTCTCCTTCTGGGGCGATCCCTCCTTCGAACGACCGGGATCTTACTCATCCACTGCCTTCGTTCATTCAGCGAGTAACTACCGCGTGCGGTCTCGGTGTGGGTTCTCCCGGAGCGGGTCAGTTCGGATTTGCACGAGGCTTCTCTCATGACCTCGGTCTCGGGGTTATGTGTTTTGGGGAGAAGACCGACCGCAAGGTAAGGCGCCATCTCACCCCACCGCATCAACGGCACCTGCCGTGGACACGACTTCCCATGTGGCTCGGTAGCGTCTGTCGGTTTCTTGCCGGCGGTGACTTTCTCCTCCTTCCGCGCGGCAGCCTTTGCGAGGCAGTCTGCACCCGTGGCCCACGTTCAAAGGGTCAGGCATAGTTATGGGCCACCTCCTCGAGGGGAGGGCATGTACCTGAATTACTCAGAACTCTTCTGCACGGGACTATCTGCCTGTCTGTATCAGCATGGATTCCTAACGTTCATTTTATACTCTGACTTACAAACCTACACCGCACGGGGAGGGGTGAGGAAGGCCGCGGGGCGCCCACCCTCCCCGCCGGCGGATCTGTGCGTGGCTGGGGAGCAGGCTCCGCGTCCAGATGGCCTCCCGCCCCGGCTCTGACGCCCCGCGGGCGCCCCCAGGACTTCCCTGCTCACACACACGGCCTCCACGTCAGCGGGGAGTTTGCGGAGAGCTGGGCTCGCTGAGGTCTTTCTCCGTGCGTGCTGCCTCGGCCGGCGGTGGTGGTGCGACGGCGGCTCCCCCGGTCCCTGCCCCAACACACACCAGCCTCCGCGACAGGAGAGATGCATTTCCTCCGTCACCAGTGTCTTTCATCAGTATGGCGCTTCTGTGACGGTTCACGAGCCGGTAAGGCAACGACGAACAAACCGTTACCAGAGGTCCACGCGTTATTCAGCAGGCCCTAGTTTTTCTTCCCCCCCAGGACGGCACAGGACATTCAGCCCTGGCTCGTCAGGCGCCTCTCGGCTGAGGGTTTTGAGGAGGACCTACAACATTTTAAAAATTTTTATGTATTTTTTATTCAGGAAGGGGCAGAGAGAGGGGGAGAGAGAGAATCCCAAGCAGGCCCCACGCGGTCAGCACAGAGCCCGACACGGGGCTCGAACCCACAATCCGCGAGATCATGACCTGAGCTGAAGTCAAGAGTCGGACACGTAACCGGCTGAGTCACCCAGGGGCCCAAACGTTTTTTTTAAATGTGAGAAGCTTGGCCAAAGAAAGCAAGATGTTAAATACGTAAAGCACATTACGACAAAATTTGAGTCTGTAATAAGGACAGATTATTACTGTTGCGATAAAACGGCATGAATAACAAAAGCGTTCGTGACTTAAGTTAGGAAAATCAAGCGAAATATTATGAAACGTCGTGGTTTCCCTCCACGGAGTGTAAACTTTCAGATTATCGGCGGCACCACTCGTATTATTTACGCTCTGATGAAGTCTCCAATCGCAAGTGAAGAAAGAAATGGGATGAAACAGAAAGTAAGAGGGATGTGGAATTAAAGTAAAAAGAAAAAAACCCCAAACCCAAGACCATCCAACGAGAACAGGTTGTCTGGAACGCGTGATTCAAGTTCCCGAGAACGCAAGGAGTTCGGACTCCCACTACTCGCAGGGAGCCCGGGGCTACGACGGCATCGGTGTCCCGTTCCTCGTTCCTGGCCCTGCTGTTGCAGGTCGTCCCGGCACGGGAGCAGAATTACGGAGCATCACACTGGCGCTTGAGCTACTGGGTTTGGAAGGACCCCTCCTCCGAGGACGCGCTGACCTACCGCTGGCCGAGCGGCTGCTGAAGGGGACTACTGGGAAGCAGAAACTGGGGTGAGGGGTTCGATTGCTGAAGGTTAAGGAAAGAATTCGAAGAACGCAGCAACTAAGTGTAAACGCGATCACACACACGCGGGGTGGGAAAGCGTGAAAGCCAGCATTTCCTAGGGCAGGTCCGACTCCGTCCCCCCCGACAAGCCCTCGCTACCTCACGACACACTACTTGTCGTCGCACAGCACAGGGTCTCCACCACCTGACCCCATTCCCCGCTCCCGGCCTCCTCTCCGACCACACCCTCTGGGAATCGTCCACTCTCAGGCCGGACTGGCACTTCCCTTCCAAAGGATTCTGTGAAGTGTGGGAAGTTCAGCCCGGGGAACGCGCTCCTTGGGTTCCCGCCTCCGCTCTGCGCATGCTGTCCTGTGTTCCGGAAGGGCGTCCCGTTTCTGGCCCACTGAAATCCCACCTGCCTTCTGGCAGCTGAATAGTGGCTCCCCAAAATCTGTGCCCAGCTGGAACATCAGAACGAGACTTTGTATTTGGAGTGAGGGCCTCTGCGAGTGAAATTACAGCAAGGACCGGGAGACGAGACCAGCCTAGATTAGGTTGGGCCCTAAATCCAAAGACCAATGACCTACAAACCACAGAAGTCGAGACACAGACGGAGGCGGCCACGGGAGGACGAGGCAGGGGCTGAGTCACGCAGCCACGGGGCAAGGGCCGCCAAGGACTGGGGGCGACCCCTAGAAGCTAGGAGAGTCAAGGACAATCACCTTGAATGAAGTTCTATCGTTCTAAGCTGCTACGTTTGTGACGGGGTCTCAGAAAACTAACGTAGCTTCAAAGTTCAGTTCAAGGACCCGGAACACCTTCCGTGAAGCCTTCAAGTCGGAAGTAATTGCTCCTTTTAACATTCCCGTTAGTGCTTTGTGAGCAATTAGCTTCTGGAGTCGTGGTACGCCTTGTACTAAAGTTACAGGTCTGCTTTCCTTTTAGACTGTAGCTTTGTGAGACACCGGACAGGCCTCCAGCAAGTTCCCAGGAGGTGTCAGGACAGGCTCGCACCTGCTGAATGGCAGAAAGACTCATGAGTAAAATGCAGAGGACCAAGTATGAGTCCAGGATTACTGTACTGCCTATCTATCCTCTGAGACAGAGACAGACACAGACACAGAGAGACAGAGCAGGCGAGGGTCAGAGAGAGAGCGAGACACAGAATCCGAAGCAGGCTCCAGGCTCTGAGCTGTCGGCACAGGGCCGGATCCGGAACTGGACCCCATGAACCACGAGATCGTGACCTGAGCTAAAGTCAGACGCCTAACTGACTGGGCCACCCAGGCGCCCCCCAAAGCACCCCAGTTTAAAAGAATGCTGGTGAATCTAGATTTAATGATCAGTAAAGAAACTTTACTTATACACCTTTGCAAGACTGAAGGGTTGAAAAGGGATGTTTTTGTGATGAGATGATGCATTTGCGGAAGTGCCCCATGTAAGTTTTTTAAAAGTGTAACAGCATTAATCTAAAGCTCGAAAAGTGGTTGCAAGCATATTTTATATTGAAACTATTTTCTAATTCCACTGGACAAAACAAAAAGTAACTGAATTGAGTAAAACTGCAGAAGACGTTAAAATGTCCATGTTATTATACACGGATTTTAAAACCCTGAAAATACAGCAAAACAACTTGACGAATTCACATTTCAGAGGTAACCTCTAGAGTCATAAATTACTTTTTATAACACCAATTTACGTGGAATTTTAATTTAGCAAGACTCTGTAAAAACTGAATTCTAAGATGCTGTGATGCTCTGGCATTTCTAGCCTTAACGGTACGAAGACGAAAAGGACAGACTGTCACTGATAATTAGTCTAAGAAAGGCGAGACTCCCACAGAAGGAGAGCGAGACGAAGGGGCAGGTGGAAGGTGCTGGAAGTCTGGCTGGGAGTGGCTCGCAGACGGCTCAGTGGTGGGGATGGGAGAGAAGGGAGCAGCGGCCGGCTTCGGCGATGCAGCGACTCCCTAACCGTGTTGAGGCGGGACGCCTTCTGCCTGCTCGGGGCCAGACGTGCCGGGAGACCATTCGTTCTCTGCAGACAGCAAGCAGGTCAGGGGACACAATTAAGGCCTGTACAGAGGGCGACTGCTCCCTTCCGTGTGCTGTCCTAACTAAATCGGCCCCTGGCGTCCTCCCCGGCAGATGAAAACCACGAGCCAGTCCCAGGGTTGACTTAACAGAGCCGTAGGGGCTGGGGGCCTACAGGACCGATGGAAGGGGGAGCCCCTCACAGGGATGGTGGCCTGTCCTTGGGGGCAGGCTTTTCAAGCTGCCGTCGGGCAACCGCGGGGAAGAGGCTCTGCTAGGCCACGGCCGGCAACACGCACACCTGACTCCAGGCCACATCCCGCCTCCTTCATTTGCCACGACTGAACACTGCACCTGGGGTGACATCACGGGTCACGGTCATAGATCCAAACCACATCTCAAAGAGCTAAGTGTGCATGGATGAAGGCATTTTGAAACAAACATCACGTGTCACCCCGAACTTCACTGAGAAACCCTCTAAACAAAAAGCCCGACTCCTTATCTCCAATCCCCACGAATTTTTTTAAAATATATTTTTCATTTTTTTTTTAATGTTTATTGAATTTTAAGAGATATATAGAGAGAGACAGAGCATGGGCAGGGGAGAGACAGAAAGAGAGGGAGACACGGAACCCGAAGCAGGTTCCAGGCTCTGAGCTGTCAGCACAGAGCCCAACGCGGGGCTCGAACTCATGAACCGTGAGATCATGACCTGAGCCGAAGTCAGACGCCCAACCCACTGAGCCACCCAGGTGCCCCTCCAATCCCCACGATTTTAACTTAATATACAGACCTTGCATTCTAATTCCACTAAAGATCAATGTTAGTTTTTCTTTTAATTTGTTAAATGTTTATTTTTGAAAGAGAGAAAGAGAGAGAGAGATAGAGGGAGGGAGAGACAGAGAGAGAGGGAGACAGAGAATCTGAATCAAGCTCTGCGCTATCAGCACAAATCCTGATGTGGGACTCGAACTCACGAACCATGAGATCAAGGCCTGAGCCGAAGTCAGATACTCAACCAACTGAGCCTCCTAGGTGCCCCAATGTTAGAGGGTTTTTTTTTGTATTTTTCATTTTTTTAATGTAAAAAATTAAAAAAAAATTTAATGTTTATTTTTGAGACAGAGAGAGAGAGAGAGAGAGAGAGAGAGAGAGAGGGAAAGAGAGGGGGGGCAGAGAGAGAGGGAGACAGAGAATCCAAAGCAGGCCTCCAGACTCTGAGGTGTCAGCACAGAGCACGATGCGGGGCTCAAACTCACAAGCTGTTGAGGGCATGACCTGAGCCCAAGTTGGACGCACAACTGACTGAGCCACCCATATGCCCCTAAAAAAAATTTTTTTAATGTTTATTTATTTTTGAGAGAGAGAAGGATTGCGAGTGGGGGAGGAGCAGAGAGGGAGAGACACAGAATCCAAAACAGGTTCCAGGCTCTGAGCTCTCAGCCCAAAGCCCGATGTGGGGCTCAAGCTCATAAACCGTGAGATGGTGGCCTGTGCTGAAGTCTGATGCTTAACCCACAGCCACCCAGGTGCCCCAATATGTTAGTTTAAAAAAAATTTTCTTTTATCCTTTATTCTACATTTTGAAACACAAGTTTACCTAATACATACGGTATCTTTTATTTTTTTAGAAGACCATTGAAAATAGTTGAGCAAGAAATGGGAACGAGAAAGTTGAGGTATACGGGAAAGACCACACTCATGTAAGTTTCCCTAAAGTGCTTAGAAACGCAAATAGTAACAAAGCCAAAGCTTAAATATAATTTTACAGGTATGAGGTTTACCCACTCTATCGGTAAAGTTCTTTTCCAAGAAGTAGGATCCTGTTTTTGTTACGAGGCAGTAAAATAAATGAAGTGCATTCGATTTGTTCTCTCCATGCTTTCTGCATTTGGGTTCGAGCGTGCCAGAGGTAAGTACCTCTGCAGAGGGAAATGGATCAGCTCTGCTAGGCAAGGGCGGTCAAAGACTTGGTAGAAAGAAGTGTGGGTAGGTAAAGGCACGCTGGCTCCCCAGCGGGTGCAAAACGGGCTGCAATAAATGCCCAAGAGATGTCACAAACAACGCCGTGACCTTGAAATTGTATGGGATTTCCCCCCCATTTCAAAATGGCTTCAGGTTTAATCTTGGGAACCACGCGACTGAAGCATCCACCCTCCCCTATGTTCCCTCGTTCTTAGGACACAGATTATTAAGCTGAAGCAACGGGGAGGACAGAGGTTAGTTCACAGAGGTCAAGTCCCAAGCACCGACGGGTCGGCAGGGTGGAGACCGCCCTGACGGCGAAGGCCAGGAATCACTTCACGGCTGCCCGGCGGCTTCTGTCAAGTATGTTCCCAGCAATTTAAAGGCGTTTCCTTCTCTCTCTCTAGCTTACTAAGGATTTTGTTAAAGGCACGTATTTATCAATTGCTATTTCGGTGTCTACTGAGATGGCCAGAGGGTTTTCTCCTTTAACCCGCTGACATTAATTCCTTAGCGATTTCTTAAGAAGCTGCGGTTTTCTTGCATTTGCAGGACAACACCCAGCGTGGTCACCGTGCAGCGCGTGGCTCCTTTTGCTGATGCTTACGCAGGGGTTCTGCCCGTATTTTCAAGGCCAGGCTAATCATCGGGTTTCTTCCGTGCCATCAGCTGGTCTGGGTGTCAGGATGAAGCTAGCTTCAGGGCATGAGCGTGGAAGCTGCCACCTTTTCCTATGCCCTAAAATCACGTAACTAACTTACACAGTACTTGTTCCTTGAAGGTTTTACAGAGTGCACCCACTGACAGGCTGAGCACTGGCCCTCTTTTGCAGGGGCAGGGGAAGGAAGGCTCAGGACTTTTTTTTTTAAGCTTATTTATTTATTTTGAGAGAGAGAGAGAGAGAGACAGCGCTGAGTGGGGAAGGGGTAGAGAGAGGGAGAGGGGGAGAGGGAGGGAGGGAGGGAGGGAGGGAGGGAGGAAGAGGAGAGAGAATCCCAAGCAGGCTCTGCACTGTCAGCACACAGCCCGAAGCGGGGCTCAAACCCACTAACTGTGAGATCATGACCTGAGCCGAAACCGAGAGTCAGATGCTTAAGTGACTGAGCCACCCAGGTGCCTCGACTTTATTTATTTTGAGAGAAAGAGAGAGAGGGCACACACGAGCGGGGGAGACGCAGAGAGGGAGGGACAGAATCCGAAGCAGGCTCGATGCTGTCAGCATGGAGCCCACGTGGGCTCACAAACCATGAGATCACGACCTGAGCCGCGATCAAGAGTCAGAGGCTTAATGGACAGCCACCCAGGCGCCCCAAGGCTGAGGACTTTTAATTCCTTTTTTTAAGAAACAGCTTTATTGAGCTATAATTCACATCCATAGATAGAGTTCACCTATTTAAAGTGTACGATTCAACTAAGACTACTTTTAAATTTCTTTTATGATGACTGAAACGAGTTTTTTTAAATTTATTGATATAATTTGGTCTACTCAGGTTTCCTTTAAATGCTATTTCCTAAATCTTCGCATTCACAATTAGAGATCCTCCCCCCCCCCCACCCCTTATTTCTAAAGCTTTGCATGGTCACTCACGACATTCTTGAACACATCTGACAAAGGTTTACCCACTTTTTTGGTCTTTTCCCAGAACTAAGTTTTTGGTTTTCTCGAGCAAGACTACCTTTTGTGTTCGTTTTCACTGACTGCTGTCATTTCAGTAGGACTTTACGAGGGAAAGGAGACAAATGAACGTGTTCAGCAAGTCACGTGGAGTCACAGCGTGGCGGCCCAGCCCAGTCGGGTGGGCAGAGACCGGGAGTCCCCCCGCAGTGGGCGATTCGGGCAGGACGCTGCTCGCGCTGACCCGTCCCCCTCGGCCACGGCTTAGGCGCTTGTCCACGGTGCGCGCACGCCCCTGGGTCTGGCAGTACGGCGGGTCCTCCTGCAGCGGGCCCTCTGGCCCCCCCACCATGGCGCACCGTCTGCAGAGTGGGGCGCGAACAGGAGACCCCTTTACGGGGCCCCCGGGCTCCTACCCCGGGGACTGCAGGTCCCAGCGGGACGGGGTGTGGAAGCCAGAACGGGACAGAGCTAGACCAAACCCAGGTTAGAACTGTCACCACCTTGGGTGTGACCTCGGGCAGGCGCCCGCATTTCTCCACTTGTCATGCGGGGATAACGCTATCTCCTCGCAGGGTGGCTCGGAGGGAACGGGGACGGTCCGACCCCCGGTCCCCAATGTTGCCGACCGGCCAGCGCGGGCTGCGCTCACGTCAAGTCCGCCAGCACACGTGCTAAACCACTGGTGACTGCGACCCCGAAAGTCCCCCTCGGCTGCCTCGTGGGCCCTCCTCGGGCCGTCACCTCGGCCGTACCTGCGGGCACTGTCCTGCCCGGCAGGGGAGGCAGCAAATGCTATACTCCTGTCACTCAATCCACATATAATCCTATTAGCTGGAGGCTGCTAGTCTGTCCCAGTTACGGATGAAACTGACGCTCGAAATAACTGGCCTGAGGTCTCGCGGCGACTACGTGGAAGGAACGGGACTCCAAGCTGGCTCTGCCCCGTGCTCTCGGGGACTATGACACGAAGGACATGTGCAACTCAAGGGGGGCGGGGCACACATGCGCTCCAAAGCTCATGAAGTCCGTGTGGCAGGTGAGAGCCAAACACAGGGTATAAAACGCACGTGAGAACGCGGACGTGTGTGTTCCTGAGGAGGTCCTCACGGAACAGGTGACCTATAAAACACGTGGCAGCAGCTTGCTGCGAGTGACAGGTGACCAATATATAACGGTAAATCACGGGGGTTCCCATGAATTCAGATTCACAGGATACAGCTCAGAGCAGGGAAGCAGCAGCAAATTAAGCAGATTAAAAAGTGACAACAATTTAACTCAGAGGTCCCCAAATTGGTTTCCTCCTCCGGACGGCCGCCCCGTTTCTCATCGGAGATAAGCGAGGCTTCTTTCCCCCTGACGTCAGTGCCGCTGCCATCCCAGCCACAGAAGAAAGATCTAAGAGACGTTTTCCTCGGTTGCCGGATTACGTAAGCAGGTCCTCTGCTGTCACCCCGCACGCCCCCACCTGTCACCACTCTGTGATCGGGAGGCAGTAACTTGGCAAATGGATTTCCACCGACTGCCTTTCACAGAAACGCCTTATTTCTTTATAAGAAAGAACACTTTCTAAAACGCGAAGCTTATGTGCCCGAGTCGAGTCGAAAGCTCCTCACACGGGGAACAAACATGTACTGGAAACGGAAGTCGTCTTCACCACGGCATCTTTGAAACACGGCAACTGTTAAGTTTTCAGTCCCCACCCTCACGGAGCTCACAAGTCAGTGACAAAGAAACATAAGGAAACGCGTTTCTCCTTAACAGCCCATATAGATATCCAGGGAGGACATGCGAAGTCCTCTCTGGGGCTGTCGGAAAGGCTACCCCAGGGAAGTGACATCGGGGCTGAGAGCTGACGAAAACTAGCAGGTGGCCGGGAGGAGAGGAAGAGCAGCCCAGGGAGGGGCGCGTGGCCTGCAAATGTCCGGCAGCCGAGGTACCAAGCAGGGCGGCCGGGACAGGTGCAGGGAGCCGCGAACACAGACACGCAAGAAGGGGAGGCAGGGGCAGGCACCAGGGATGGCGGAGCGCAGGGCAGGAAACCTGAGCACGGCAGTGATGTGACTTGTATGTGTGTGTGTGTGTGTGTGTGTGTGTGTGTTTTTATTAAAAAAAATTTTTTTAACGTTTATTTATTATTGAGAGACAGCATGAGCAGGGGAGGGGCAGAGAGAGAGGGAGACACAGAATCCGAAGCAGGCTCCAGGCTCCGAACTGTCAGCACAGAGCCCGATGCGGGGCTTGAACTCACGAACCGCGAGATTGTGACTGGAGCCGCCGAAATCGGATGCTTAACCAGCTGTGCCACCCAGGTGTCCCACGTATGTGCTTTTATAAAACACCTCCGGGGGCAGCGGCTGAAGTTGACTGGAGGGTGGGGCAGGTGCTGGGAGACAGCGGGCTGCTTAACAGGTCAGCAGCAACACGGACGGGCTGGCCCCGAGTGACGGCAGGAGTGACAGGCACTGGCAACGGTCCGAGGGCTCCATCACCCGGACGCGGGCACACGAGCTCCGGCATCACTCCTGTTACAACGACAGCGAGGCGGATGTGATGCCACTTACTGAATTCGGCCGGCCGAAACCAGGGAGGAGGGGGTGCAGGAGGCCAGAACAGAGGCCGCGGGCGAAGTGGTCAGCAGAGATGGCCAGCGGCAGCTGCGTACTCAGGAGAGATGTGGGTGAGGTGTCTGTTTGGGCATCATCAGTTATTAAGCACTGTGGTCACGAAATCCGTGGGATTAAATTTTTATTTTTTAATTTTTAAAAAAGATTGTACTTTGAGAGAGACAGAGACTCTCAAGTAGGCTTCACGCTCAGAGCGGAGCGTCGAGCCCGACGCGGGGCTCGATCTCCCAACCCTGAGATCATGACCTGAGCCGCAATCAAGAGGTAGACACTTAACTGACTGAGTCACCCAGGCGCCCCTAAATACATGGCATTAAAACACGGGGCAACAGGCCCCGGGGTAAGTGAAGTGATGGCAGAGAGCAAGGCGGCGGACAAGAAGGCGGGTAGGCACTGGGCACGGCGGCCGGGAGCAAGTTCGACATCCCATGCTCTGGAAACAAGAGTCGGAACCATCAAGGAGAGAAAACCAACGGCCAGACGTGCGTGAGGTGGCCACGAGGGGGCTGTGCGGTACACGGGAGCAGAGACCATCTTTGTGGACTGTTACTAAGAGTTGAAGGTAAGAAGGGGCCTGACAGGTGTCCCCTGGAGTTTGCACCAGGCAGCCCCTGGAAATGGCCTCAGTGGCTCAGGCGGAACGTGCCGGAGGCGGGAAAACGTAGAGGGTTTCTGAGTAAAAGAGGATTCCGGGCTGGTTACGCACCCTGGCTCAGAGCACAGGACCGTATTTGAAACCTGGTTCCCCACCTTCCCACATACGTCCCGGAGACAGTGACTAAACCTCTTACTTTCTTGATTTCTTCCTCTATAAAATAGGGATGACAAAAATATTTATGTCTCGAGGCTATTGTGAGGATTAGACAAACGTGAACACTTACAACAGTGCTCAGTGCACTTCATACACGCTGGTTAGGAGAACCTCCAATACCGGATATAAACCATCTTTCCATTTCTTTCGAGTCAACTCCAAATGCTCTGTCAGGCTTCCCACTTTTCAATCCACAGAGGGGCGCCTGGGTGCCTCAGTTGGTCAAATAAACGTCTGAGTCTTGATTTCAGCTCAGGTCAGGAGTTCAGCTCACAGTCTGTGAGTTCGAGCCCCACGCAGCACTCTCTCTCTCGCTCTCTCAAAATAAATAAGTAGACTTAAAAAGCCTCAGGGATCCCAGTATAACATCTTTCAGGGACTTTGCAGCCCACGCAGAGCTGCAGGATGGGACCATCCTGGGCACTGTGCCGCCATCTGAATCACGGGTCTGGACCGTGGCCCCCTGACTGGTGGGGTCGCAGCTGAGGGCGTTCACGGAGCAAAGTCGGTCTTGAGAGGGAAGGTCATGGAGACCAATCCTTCATGGAGAGGACCGGACTGCTGTCTCAGCTCCCGAGGACTTTCTGGAAGTTGCTCGTGAGGCCCAGCCAACAGATCCCGGTTTCAAATACCTCGAGTCGCCCCTCTTTATCTCAGGTAGTCAGGATCTTTCCATTTCAGGTAATGACACCTCCCCAGGCCACAAGACAACCGTTCTATCTCATCAAATCTAAGATACCATCAAATGTGAAGCTAGAGCCTAACTTTAGAGACATTAAAATGTATACCTAAAACCTATTAAATATGGCAAGCTTTTAAATATGGGTCAGCTAGAGATGAAAACAAATTTTTTTAAGTTTATTTTGAGAGCAAGCGAGCATTTGTGTGAGCCCGTGGGGGGGGGGGGAGGGGCAGAGAGAGGGGGAGAGAGAGAATCCCAAGCAGGCTCCGCACTGTCAGCACAGAGCCCGACTCAGGGCTCAAACTCAACCAGCTGTGAGATCATGACCTGAGCCGAGATCAGGAGTTGGACACTCAACCGACTGAGCCAGCCAGGCGCCCCGAGGGAAAAAAAAAAAATTAATTGTAAATATTTCATAAAATTGTAACTACTTTTATAATTAAGAGAGAATCTGTTGTCTGAGATGAGTATGTAAACGGTAGGGAAGGCCAGAGTTTGGATGATAGATGATCGGAGGCTTCCAATAATCTAGAACAATCTAATCATTATGGAGAGGTACCCAAAGGTGGGAGGTGGGGGTGGGCAGACTACAAACCTATCACTGTAGCGTCTCTACCACCAGAGGGCAGCGCTGTTCACATGAAAGCCAACGTCCCACCAAGTGGACAGGGCTGAGCCTCACTGGGCAGCGGCTCTGAGGCCAGTGATAAGGGGGTGCTCTGACACGTCCCGGCAAAAACATAGAGAGACAATTCTCCCTGAAGTCAGAGCAGTGTTTCTCAAACTTTTCACTGTCCAATCCCCCTCTGAAACTTTTTATATATCCCCCCCCCCCACCCCCCAACTGTCCTACGCCTGTGAAACTATGATCTGGCAGAAATATATCCATTCATGTAACACGGCCCTTTGGAGAGCCACGAGCCACTGTAATATGTAAGATTTTTTGTCCCCTGACAACAACCAATCTTTGGTCACTTTGCTCCCCCAGTTGAAAATGAACGCGTCTGAGCGAGCACCAATTTTTGGTTCTGTTTATAGAGTGGTTGCCGCTTGCTTTAGGCCGTATTTTTGAATCAGAAGGAAAAGCTCAAGCTCACCAGGTGCAGGCCCTGTTTTATGCAGAAAACTCCCGGTGACAACAACAGCAAAACAAGCGGCAGAGCCCCAAGCGACTGTGGATTACGAGGATACGGCTACTTTACTACCAAACGAGGCCTAACATTCTGACCTGACAAGTTATGCTTTTCCTCCTAAAAAAAAAAAAAAAAAAAAAAAAAAAAAAAAAAAAAAAAAGTGGCCCCGTTTCTTCCATACTTTTGATCAGCGTAGACAAGGTTGACCAGCCTCGCCGGAAAAATGAGCTGGAGGTGAGTTCTAGAAAGCTAATAGTCTGGAGGAGGCCGTGAGGGTGAAGAAGGCCAGGGAGGACCCCAGAGGTGGTCTGGGATCAGGGAGGAGGCAGACGGCGAGGGAAGAAGCAGGCTGGAGAGCCAGCTAAGTGAGAGGAGCGCACCATGGCGAGTTACCAAGACCCTGAAATAACTGAAGAGTCTGTGACAGCTGAAGGGACAAGAGGGAGGCCGGGAGAGAACACGGATACTTCCAAGGGGCTGTCCAATTCTCGAAGCGGCGGCCAAAGTATAGATTGACCGACTGTGACTGAGCTGCTGGTACTTATCTACAGCATCCCTGCGCTGTGTTTAGGTCCCTACTCAGTACTCGTGCTTGGTCCGGCCGTAAAATACGTTCCCGACAGTTCATCCGGATAAAAGAAAAACATTAACGTGATTGACCTCTGAATAAAAAAATCGAAAAGCAGACGCATAAAGCGACTGCTATGGGTGAGGCAGTGTTCTCCCCGCTCTGCATACACAGAACCACCGGGTCCTCTCAACGCTCTAACATTCACGGAGGCGCCGGACGAAGATTCCGGACACTGCTGAACGCCTACTGTGTGCCGGCCACGTCAGGCACGGGGAACAGCAAGACGAACTGTGAAAAGAGGCACAGAAGGGATCTGGGGGACGGCCTCGAAGAGGGGGCAAGATCCGGGTAGAGCCGTGAGGCATCAGTAACACGGACAGGGCGGAGACAGGGAGGAAGAGAAGGTGTCGCGGTCAAGGTAACGGAACACTCTAAGGCACAGAGACCGTGAGAGGCACGCAGAAATCAAGAGGCGCGCGCAGCCAGGGTCTGGCCAACTACGCCTGGGAGCCAAATCCGGCCCGTGTTTACAAACGAAGGCTCACCGGAGCACGGCCCGTTGGGCTGAGTTTGGGCTTCGGCTGCCTTCCGCCTCGCTGCCGCACGGGCGGGCGGAGGAGTCGTGACCGAGCCCGAGCCACAGACCATCTGGCCCTTTGCAGAAGTGGGCCGATGTCTGTTCTGGAGCCTTGCTACTCACAGAGGGGTCTAGGAAGCAGCCGCTGCCGCCGCCGCCCCTGCGAGCCTGGCAGAAACGCAGACCCCCAGGTCCCAGCCCAGAGCCGCAGAACCAGAACCTGCCCCTTAAAAAGACGTCTGGCGATCTCTGGCACAGACAGCCCTCCGATCACTGGCGTGTACGGCCGGGAGGTGGCGGCGAGGTTGCAAAGGAAGAGAAGCACCCACTTATCCTATATATAGACGGAAGACAGAGGTAAAGAGCTTCCCGCAAAGGAGGAATCTGATGGTAAGGAGGGCTGGCGGCAGAACGGGGGCAAGGCCGCTGGCGTCAGAATCCAGGCAAAAGATGACCCGGACCCCCTGACCAGGTCACGGTACGGCTTCTCCTTCCTTCCCAGAAGCAAACGACATTTGAAGAGACTACTCCGACTTCGCCAGCGCCCCCAAATTACTTCTGACAAATACAGTATTGGTTATAACTTATCAGGAAACAGAAAAACACTCGGTAACGAAAATATTCGGCATCACGTGTTTCTGTGCCTGCCAGACGTATCTCCGTCTAAGCAATGCATCCGGAGAGCAAGGCAGAAACGACGACAGTCATGGTTAAGGAGTCTGAATTTTTTTTAACTTTGAGAGACAGCGCGTGAGAACCGTGTGCGCCTGTGTGCGTGCAAGCACACGTGTGCGAGTGGGGGAGGGGCAGAGAGAGAGAGAGAGAGAGAGAGAGAGACAGAGAGAGAATCCCAAGCACGGACAGTGCAGAGCCCAATGCGAGGCTCAAACTCAAGAACCGTGAGATCACGACCCGAGCTGAAATCGAGAGCTGGATGGACCCTTCACCGACGGAACCACCCGCGGGCCCCAAGAAAGAAGTTTAGAGATCAAATGAGGATCGATTCAACAGCCATCTGTGATGAAGGCTGCTAACACGTAGTTCACAGGATATTGAAGGGTGTAATGGCTTAAACTGTGAGGACCTTCCCCACCCCCGCAAATAAACGTAAGATTCTGCTGGATATTCAGTTTTCCCATCCTATGGATGAATAAGCAATATAAAGTTCAAAAGAAACAAAGCAGCATTTTAGACAAGCATGCCGACACTATTTCTTTTTCTAGCTCTGCTAACGGCTTCCGAGCAAGTGCTTAACGTTCTGCCTTCTTAAAAAAATCTAGAAAAGTTTGACAGGGTTATTTGTGGGCTTCAGCCTGCTTTAAAGTAATGACAGCGATATAGATAAAAATAGATGGGCGAAAACAGGAAATCCCTTTCCTTAGATGCTTAGGTTTCATACTTCATATTCATTATGTCGGCAGAAACAATGCAAAAGAAACCAGGCCCGTAGATCTGCTTTGAGAAACGCAACATAATTAAACCAATAAATCTCAAGTAAGAAAAAAAAAAAAAAACCCCGTCAAATCCACGTTGAGAAGACTCTCCATGTTAAGGTTTGTTAATAAAAGCCTAAAAAGTCCATGAATTCGGTATAATGGTTAACGGCATTAAAAAAAAATAGTAACTAACATGTCCACAGTACTTACTATATAGGTTTGCACTGTCCTAAATACCATTACACAAATTATCTCATCTAATCCTCAAAACACCCTGGTTGGTATTAGCTTCATCTCACAAACAGGGAAAGTAAGGCAGACGGAGGACCTCAATGATTTGTCCCAAGTCACATGGCTACACGAGAAATGGAGCTGAGACGTGAAGCTGGGTCTATGTCCTTAACCATAACTGTGGTGTCTTTCTAAATGCATGTGGTCTCCACTTTCCTCTGGCCCACAAGTGAATCTGCAAAAAGTTTAAACGCAACAGACTCTTATTACTGGTATCAGGGACAAAGAAAACCCCTACGATGTAGACACTCGGCATCTCAACGGAAAGGGAGGCACACCGTATTGTTCTGTGGACAGTGGCCAAAATTTGACCCGCGGTATGCAACTGATGAGTAATGAGGAGGACTCGATTTAAGACACTGGGTTATTTTTCAGTAGGAGAAAATGCAAATTAGGTCCCAGTAAGATCCTGAAATGTATCACGTAACTGCTCGTGAATAATAAATATGGATGCAGACTTCTAATGATAATTACTACGCGTGCGTTATCTGCTAGCAACGTGCTTGTGAAATGCTGCAGGGAAGCTAAAACAGAAAATGAATGCAGGTACTGGCCTAGTACTATCTGGTTGACATTCTCATGTCGGCTGTGCACGCTTATTTAAGTCATTGCCTGGCTGTAAATGAACAAAAGTATTAAAGTAAAGTTGGCACACGGCACAGCATCCACATGGCACATTCTTTGTTCCAGGAGCTTTATTCCATGAATACTCCTGGGGCAAAGAGAAGTCACTAAATAAATAACGCAAGCACACGAGATAGCGTGGAGTTCTTTCAAATTAAATTCCTCAAACTGTCAAGCATCTCGTACAAAGTTCTTTTCCGACTCTGAGCTCGCCATATTCCATCTCAAATACTAATTCTGGCAAAGAACAAGCTTTGCGCCCTTGGCATTTTAACAGTGTCAAAATAAAATCCAGGTGAAAGCTCATCGCCTTCCGTTTCAAATATCAATTTTGCCAAAGAACGAACTCACCCCCTTCAACGTTTCAACAGCTTCCTCACAAGATCCAGGTAAGTAAGAAGCAAACAGGGCAGGAGAGAGAAAACCCGAGCGAGCGCAGAGGCGACAGAAATGATGGAGTGACAGGGTCACCTGAACTCAAACCCAATTCGCGAAGCCGCTTCTGGTTTTCCTATTTAACTTTCCCTATTAACCAGAAGACACACCCTGCCGGTGGTATTTTCGGAAATACAGAGCAGGGAACCGGTTGGTGTTATTTTAAGGTATGGGCCATCAACGCAATTTGGGGGTTACCTCTACGTGTACGGCGGCACCACAAACAATTCCTGCTGCATGACACCTGGCTCTCCCTCGAGTTGGGCTGGTTAGGACAAAAGGGCCGCCCCTCCGAGCGGATGGCCGGGGTTTCGGGGCTCCCCTCCCGGACCCAGCCCGGATTCCAACCCCCCCCCCCACCCCCACCCCCGATCGGCACCCGCGGGCCACTGCAGACGTCCTCGGCCGGCTCGGCGTCTGCATCCCCGGCCGCGCTCGGCAGCCGGGGCCGCACGGCCTCCGGGGCGTGAACCCCGGCGGTCCCCGCGCCCCGGCCCCTCCGCGTCGAAACGGAGCGCGTTCCGGCGGGGGCGGGGGGGCACTCACCTTCTTCTTCCAACTCGAATTTCTCCAGCATGCCGGCTTCCGCGGGTCCCGGGGCCGCCGCCAGCGCCGCCTGAGGAGGAGGAGGACAGGGATCAGCATGCGCTCGGCGGCGCTCGTCCCGGCCGCGCGGGCGGGGGCGCGGGGGTGCGGGCGGGGACGCGGGCGGGGGCGCGCGGGGCGCGGGCGGGGGCGCGCGGGGGTGCGGGCGCCGAGTGCGGGCGCGGGCGGGGACGCGCGGGGCGCCGTGGGGAGGGGCCTCCGGGCCGGCGGCGGGCGGGCGGCCCGGCCGCGGCGGCCCCGCCCGCCGGCAGGGAACCGAGGGGGAACGGAGAGGACGGCGCGGCCCCGGCCCCTCAGCCCCCGCCCCCGTCCGGGGGCCGCAGGTGGCGCGGGCCGCGGCCTAACCCGCCGCCCCTCCCCGAGTGGATCGGTCCGCCCCCCCGCCCCCCGGCGGCTTTGGTACGGACCGGCGAGGAGGAAGCGTGGGAAGAGGACCCCGAGGAGCCCGGGGCCGGCTCGCGCGACGGCGGCCGGGGCGCCCCCCTCCGGCCGCGGCCCTCCTTCCCGCTTCGGCCGCCGGGCCGCCATTAGCGGAGGCCCGTTTTCCCAGCCTCGCCTGGTCCTCCCGCCTCCCCCCGCCCCCCCGCGCTCCCCCGCTCACCTTCCCCGCCACCCACGGGCGGCGCGTCCCCGCAGGGTTAACCTGCGCAGGTGTGGTCTCGGCCAGCCCGGGGGTGGGGCGAGAGGGGAGCGCCGCCGGGTGGGCGGGGCGACGCCCGGGAGAGAGGGGCGGGGGCCTGCGGGGACCCCGGAGGGGAGAGGGCAACGCGGACTGGGGGGGCGGGGGGGGGGGCGGGGTGTGATGGCTTTTCTTTTTTAAATTTTAAACTATCCATCCCCTGCCCCCATTAAAACCAAGAAACGTTCCGGGGATTACACGTATTGTAGCTGCACTTTGTTGCTATCAGTTTTACCCAGCCACAGAAGTCTTAATTTGCTCCCTTCGCAGCTGATCCTCCGCTTGGGCTGAGCCACTGCCAAAAGCTCACACAAATCTCAATCTGGCCCCGGCCACTCCTGTCACCCTGGATCTGGGTATCTGAGACGCCGCTATCGGCGGCAGCTCGGGGTGGCAGGCAAGCGAAGCCGCCAGAGCTGCCTGGGAGAGCAGGGCAGTGGGAGAGGGGACAGGCGCCCCCCTCCCCGAGGCTCTCCGGTGTGACAGCCAATTTCTGCCCCATCTACAGGGTGTCCTTAGCTCGCTGCAGACTGCAAGGGCCCTGGTAGATTAGCTCCCTGGCGCTGATTAGGGCTGTAAAGTACCCCCACCCCACCCCCACCCCCCCCTCGAAAGGAAGCTTAGTTTTATCACTCTTGCAAGCCCGGCCTGGAAGAGGAAGTACTAAAAATCTCCTTTGCGGTTCCTTTTTGCTCTGTCATCTCGGTTGGGCCAATCCCCAAGTTGAGACTTAGCTTCTTCTCCTCAAAAAGGGTATGTGGGGGGCGGGGGGGGGGGAGAAGAGGACAAAACTAATTTTGTAAGACCTTTGTTGGTCAAAACAAAACAAAAACAAACCCTGCAGCTGCGTCATATTTAACAGCAAGAGCCTGAATGCTTTCCCTCTAAGCTCAGGAACAAGGCAACTCTGCCTGCTTTCACACTATTTTTATTCAACACATCGCTGGAAGTTCCAGCCGTGGCAGTAAGGCAAGAAAGAAAGAAAAGCCATGCAAATTGCAAAGGAAGAAGTGAAATCCTCCCTATGTTCAGATGACATGGTTGTCTCCACAGAAAGTTCCAAGGAATCTATTGAAAAACAAAACAAAACAAAAACAACCAAAACTAGAACTGGTGAGTTCAGCCAGGTCGTAGGCTGCAAGATCAACACCTAGAAATCAATTGCATTTCCACCTACTAACAATGAACATGTGGAAAGTGCTATTACAAACAATACTATGATCAACCCTAGAGAACATGATGTAGGGATCCACGTAACATGTACAGGATCCGTATGCTGAAAATTACAATGTGGTTGTAATGGAAGAAACCCTAAATAAATGGAGAGACATCCCGTGTTTACGCATGGGAAGACCCAACATGGCAAAGTGGTCCGTCTTCCCCCAGACTGATCTCTGCGTTGAATGCAATTCCCACCAAAATCCTAACCAGGTTTTCTTTTTTTTTTTTTTTAAACTTTACTTCTTTATTTCGAGAGACAGAGGGAGAGAGCACACGCACAAGAGAGCGTGAGGGGGGGGTGGGGAGGGGCAGGGAGAGCGAATCCCAAGCAGGTGCGGCACAGTTAGCACAGAACCTAATTTGAGGCTCAAACTCGCGAACCAGGGGATCATGACCCAAGCCGAGGTTGGACGGTAGACAAGATGAACTCATTCTTAAATTTGTGTGGAAAGGCACAGGCTGTACAGTAGCTAAGACAGTCTTGAAAATGATGAGGTAGGAGTAGTCACTACTGTTTGGTACTGGTAGGGGGACAGACACGTAATCAACAGAAACAGAGAACTAGAAATAGACCCACCTTAATATGGGCTTGAGGAAGGTGCAAAAACAGTGGTGCAATCAGACACGGATAGGCAAAAAAAATAAGCCTCAACCTCAATGTAAGCCTCACACCTTATACAAAAATGAACTCAAATTGGGTCATGGACTTAAAAATAAAATGCAGAATTATAAAACTTCTAGAAAAAGAAAAGCAAACCATTTGGGATCTATCACTAGGCGAAGAGTAAGGCTTGATATCAAGAAGCATGATCCATAAAAGGTAAAATGAACACACCGAACCCCGGTAAAATTAAAAATGTCTGCTCGGTGACAGACCTTGTTAAGAGGATGAAAAGACTCATGCCAGAGTAGGAGAAAATACTTGTAAAACCGCAGAGCCAACAAATGACTGGCATCTGGCAGACATAAAGAACTCTCAAAGCGCCAGCTTAGAAAAATAAAAGTTAGAATTCAGTTAGGATAGGAAAAAGACAGGCAAATGGCAATAAGCACGTGAAAAGATGTTTGACAACATGAACCATCACGGACGCGCAAATTAAAACCACGGTGAGCTGTGACCACACACCTCTTAGAACGGCCAAAACAAAAATAAACAGCACATGATGGTTGAGGACCATCGCTTCTGCATTGCTGTGGGGATGGCAAATTATACCACTGCGCTGGGAGACAACTCAGCAGTTTCTTATGAAGCTAAACACGCAGGCTGCTACGTGACACATCATTTGCAGTCTTGGGCATTTATCCTGGGAAATGGAAACTTACGTTTACGTGAAAACCTGTATACCATGTTCATAGAAGTTTCATTTGTAATAGCCCAAACCAGAAATAACAGATGTCGTTCAGCAGGCAACTGGTAAACAAAATATGTTACGTCTATACCTGGGAACAGTACTCAGCAATAAAAAGGAATGAATTATCGATACACACAACCACTCGCATGGATGTCCAGGGAATTAGGATGAATGGGAGAAACCTATCCCCAAAGGTTACATACTATGTTACTCCCTTTATATAACATTCTTGAAATGACTAAATTGTACAAGTGGAGCACAGATTAGTGGGTGCAGGGGTCAGGGTGGGGGTGGGGGACAGAGGTACCTGTGGCTAAAAAAGGGCAGCATGAGGGATCCTTGTGGTGAAGGAACCGTTCGGCATCTTGACCGAATCAATGTCAACATCAATGTCAACATCCTGCTTGTGTTATACTGTATTTTTCCTCCCATGAGTCAAGCCACACTTATTTAATTGTGTGGAGGAAATGACCAGTTGGGTTAATTAAAAAAAATTTTTTTTTATTGAGATAAGATTCATATACCATAAAAATACGTGTTCAGTATATTTACCGAGTTGTGCCACTATCTGTGTTTACAGCATTTCATCATCTCAAAGAGAAACCCTATACCCACTAGCGGTCATTCCTTATCACTCTCTTAACCTCTCTCTATTCCCAGCCCCAGGCAACCACTAACCTATTTTCTGTCTTCATAGATTTGCCTATTCTGGCAAATTTCACTGACGTGGAATCACAAAATATGTAGGTTTTTTTTTTTTTTATCTCTAGCTTCTTTCACTCAGCGTCCACGCTGTAACACGGATCAACGCTTCCTTTCTTTTTATTGCTGAGTAATATTCCACTGAATGCATAGACCGCATTTTACGTATCCATTCTCCCCATTTTGGCTATTGTGAATATTGGTGCTATAAACATTCGTGTACAAGTGATCTGTGTGGACATATGTTTTCGTTTCTCTTGGGTATAGACCCAAGAATAGAATTTCTGGGTCATATGGTAGCTCTATATTTAACATTTTGAGAAATCGCCCAACTGTTTTCCACGGTGGCTGTACCTTTTTACATTTTCGCTAGCAATGTAGGGGGGGGGGCGTCCATTTTTCCTGCGCTCTGGTTTTGTAAGATGTCACCCTTGGGGGAAACCAGGTAGAGGGCACACGTATATTACAACTGCATGTGAATCTACAATGAGCTCAAAATAAAAAGCTTAATAAAAAAAAAAAAAAGCACAGGGGTACAGAGCGGAAGTGTCAATCATTCTAATTATCGAAAGGTCTGCATTTTAATTTCTTGCAGTAATCCTAGTATAATTGTAAAAACCAATCTCTAATTGGTGTTTATTGGAAGTATCATCAATTTCACCTGTACTCCTGATGAGTTGTTTTGGGGAGGCAGAAACGGGCCACGAGTGGGAGTATGTATTTCCGGAGGCTGTGTGCTCGCAAACGTGGTTCTCAGGCTTAAAAAGTCCTGTAGCCATTACTGCTGAAGTTGGTAGAGAATAGAGCTTCAAACAAATTAATGTTAGTTTCTCAGATTTCACTTCACTTGATAATGGGTGTGCAGGAGAAGGCTCAAATAAAAACGTTTCTGTCCTATATGTTCGGGAGGCAGAATTTATTTCCACGGGTTGCTTTCACTTAGTAGGATAGCTCCCAGATTAAACTGTCCTCCATAATATACCAGGTCAATTTCCGGAATTTGAGGGTCTGCAATGTACACACTTGTTGACAGGGTGAAATGAGTGATGGATTGGTTGGCACAAACCATTTAAGGTTGGTGATTGTTAGTTGCCCTTTCATGGTGATATTTTAGGTGATGTTTTCTTAGAGTCTCAACTGACTTATAAGCCAGACTCAACGTGAGCTATTTTGGGGAGACGGGGAAGCCAGGAGAGGGAAGGTTTCGGGCAGTGTTCTGCATGCAGAGAAGGGGGTTGCAGGGGCGCCTGGGTGGCTCAGTCGGTGAAGCGGCCGACTTCGGCTCAGGTCGTGATCTCAAGGTTCGTGGGTTCGAGCCCCACGTTGAGCTCTGTGCTGACAGCTCGGGGCCAGGAGCCTGCTTCAGATTCTGTGTCTCCCTCTCTGCCCCTCCCCCACTTGTGCTTTGTCTCTCTCTCTCTCAAAAATAAATAAATTAAGAAAACAAGAAGAAGGGGCTTACGTGGACGCCACCTCAACTCTCTCGAGAACTGAACGTGGCAGATCATGGTACAGAGAGGTGCCGGGTTTTCCTAGCTGGGCCTCCTGCAGATCTCAGTATTTCTACCACATTCTATGGGCTTCTGCAGCCAGTCTGGGCTGCTGCACTCCAGGATGATGGGAGGGAACAGGCAGCTGGAGTTGAATTTTATTGAATGCCTGAAAACCACGGAGCCATTAGCAGCGTGACCTGCTGGTTGGTGAAAAATGCTAAATTATTAAGGTTTGTCTAACACAGCTGTGCCTAGGTGCAGCAAAAGACAGTACTTTGAATCACTACTGGACAGGAAAACTTGATCACAAAATGACTGCCAAAAAAGCTTTTCCTTTATGGACTGAGGTCAGATAGGAGTTCGCTTTGCCTTTTATTTTATCTTAAAAAGCTACTGCAAGAAATAAATCAACCTTAAATACTGGATAAGTGGCTCCTGAATAATTTAGCATTTGGAAACCTGCAGTGTTGAGGTCCCCGCCTCCCCCGCCCCGCCACTGCTGCCTTAAAGGGGTCCTCTGTGCGGAAGGGGAGGTGGGACGGGGGCGCCCACCGGTGCCAGGACGGGATCTGCCTGTTCCTGCCACTCGCTCTGCTCTCGGATCAGCTCTGACCCCTCCTCTGCGCGGAACACCTCCAAGCCTGGGTCACAAGCTCACAGCAAGCCTGAGTTCCGGACTGCTTCCTGGTCTTCTCCATTCGAATCTTCTATGGACAACTCAAACTCATCCCCCTAAAGTAGGTCTTGAGTCCTCTCTACCTGTCTTCGTGACCTGGGAGGTCACCCTAGTAGTGTCCATCTGCACTGCGACGCTCAGTGGGGCTTCGGGTCAGCTGAAAACCTGTTTCAGAGAGGCGCCTGGCTGGCTCTGTAAGTAGAGAGCACGTGGCTCTTGATCTTGGGGCTGTGAGTTCAAGCCCCACACTGGGTGGAGAACTTAGTTTAAAAGTAAATAAATAAAAAACCTATTTCAAAGGATTCAATAAGAGAGGAAGAAAATGAACTAAACCAAAAATGTCCCTTTTGCCCGGATTCTTTCTTTAAACTGTCTTCTAACTTTCAAAAAGTAGGTAACGTTAAGGTTTTGAAGACAGACGTTGAACATATATTTAATAGCTGCTGTATGCCAGGCACCATGGTCGGT
Source organism: Panthera tigris (assembly GCF_018350195.1). Lineage (NCBI taxonomy): Eukaryota > Metazoa > Chordata > Mammalia > Carnivora > Felidae > Panthera > Panthera tigris. The sequence goes on from NC_056661.1 coordinate 162,138,086, forward strand.
GGGCAATAAAATATCTGCTATCATTAGAAATGCACATCAGAGATAAGAAGTGGGAACCCTACACCTACATAGGATCAGTTTGTTCCTCTTCAAGTTCCACGTTTGTGGAGCTCAGCAGTGAGGGTCTGAAATACGTTTTTCTCTTGCTTTTCACAAGTAAATCCAAATTTGCTCTTATTGTTTGCTAACCAAAATATTTTCTTCTTAGGTTTGTGTTTGACATGACTTACTGGGAGCTAAATATATTCTATTCTCCTGGTAATTCTTGTTGTCCCGTAATCCTTTGCAAATAAAAACATAAGTACTGCTCAATTCGTTCAATTAACCTTTCGATTCTTAGTGCATCAAGCCATAAACTTTTTTCTGTGTTTCTATTACACAGTGACACAAAACGGGGTGCCTGGCTGGTTTAGTCGGTGGATCCCAGGGCTGTGAGTTCAAGTCCCACATGGGTGTGGAGATGACTTAAAAATAAATCTCAAAAAAAAAAAAAAAAATAGAGCGACACAAAAAGTGATATAAAGTCCCATGGTGGCTTTTTTCACTGTTCTTTCCTCTTCCTCTTACAACTGGCCTAGTCATTAGCCCTTCCCAGAAGAGACCAATGAGAATAGCTTTCCGGGTTGTTTTAATTCCTTCATGTATAGAAACTCTGGCTAGAAATTGGTGAGAATTGACAAAAGTGATTAACAGACCACTGCCATTTTTCTGCTGTGTTCTACCTAAAGTGCTCGGAAGGAAGTATAATAGTCAAGTCGAAATCAAAGGGACCTGTTAATTCTTCTGTTGCCTCTTCTGCACTTGGCTCTGAGGAATCTGGTGATCTTTACTCACTGTTTACGACGTCATGTCGCCAATCAGGAGGGTTGACGTGAACTGGGGACACAGAGCCAACCAACTAAGTGTAGACACAGGTCCCGCAGACCTCGAGTTATAAATCTTTTCAGAAGGGTATTTAGTGTCTCTTTTATATTGACAAAACTTGCCTACAATAAACGGTATCCATTTCAAGTGTACAATCTGATGAGTCAACAAAAAAACCTTCGTTCCAATCAAGATACATACATTTCTCTCACCCCAGACATTTCCTCGTGCCCCTTTGTGGTTCATCCCTCCTTCGGCAATCAGTGATCTAGTTTTTGCTGCTATCATAGATATTTCCCAGAATTTTCTATACATGGAAGCATTCAGTAGATACTTTTTTGCTCCTGGATTATTTCACTTAGCATAATGATTCTGAGGGTCATGAGATCCAATTTATCCTTTCATGATTCATGCATTTTGTGTCCTAAGAACTCTTTGCCTCCTGCCCCCCAAGAGTGTGAAAATTTTCTTCAGTGTTTCCTTCTAGAATTTTTTTTCATTTAGGTCTCTGATCTGTTTTGGTTTAATTTTTTATTAGGATGGATGGTGAGAGTTTAGGTACATTTTTTCCCCATACTGGTGTCTAGTTGTTCCCAATAAAAGACTTTATTGGGGCGCCTGGGTGGCTCAGTTGGTTAAGCGTCCGACTTTGGCTCAGGTCATGATCTTGCGGCTCATGGGTTCGAGCCCCGCGTCGGGCTCTGTGCTGACAGCTCGGAGCCTGGAGCCTGCTTCCGATTCTGTGTCTCCCTCTCTCTCTGCTCCTCCCCCACTCATGCTTTATCTGTCTCTCTCTCAAAGATAAATAAACATTAAAAAAAATTAAAAGACTTTATTTTCCCCAATGAAAATAAAAGATTGCCTTGGCATCTTTATCTAAGGTCAACCTACTATATATGGGGCATCTGTCTCTGGCCTCTCCACTCTGTTCAATGATCTCAATCTATACTTTCGTCATGACCACCCTTTCTTTAAAAAAAAAAATGAATGTTCATTTTTGAGAGACAGAGCACGAGTGGGGGAGGGGCAGAGAGCGAGGGAGACACAGAATCCAAAGCAGGCTCCGGGCTCCGAGCTGTCAGCACAGAGCCCGACATGGGCCTTGAACCCACAAAGCGCGAGATCATGACCTGAGCCGAAGTCAGACACTTAACCGACTGAACCACCCAGGCGCCCCTTCTTGATCATCGTAGGTCTGTAGTAAGTCTTGAAATCAGGTGGTGAGCATTTTCCAACTTTGTCCTTCATTTAAAAAACTTGCTTTGGCTCCCCGAAGCCCTTTGTGTTTCCACATACAATTCAGAATAACCAAAAGCCTCCTGGAATTTTGGTTGGGATTCCATTTTACTTGTTGGTCCATTTGGGAAGAATTCACATCTTCACAATGTCAGGCCTTCCGATTCAGGACCATGGTTTACCTTTCTGCTCATTTGTGTTCGCTCTGGTCTCTCTCGGCCGTCTTCTGTGGTTTTCAGTGCAGAGGTCCCACACATCTTTCACTAAATTTTTTCCTAAGTATCTGATGGGGGGGGGGCGTTTTTCTGATGCTTTTGTAAGTGAAACTCTTTCCCAGATTTCATGTGCTAATTGTTTGCTGTCAGCATCTCACGGAAGACGTAATTGATTTTTGTATGTTAGCTTCATACCCTGTGACTGTGATAAATTTACTCGTAAGTTTCCGCGGCTGCTTTGTGGCTTAGTTAGGATTTCCCACCTGAGGATTCACGTCGTTTGGTGCCTCTTACCTTTAGTTCTTTATGTTGTGGTTCCCAGGGGCTGTATAATTTTACCTATTCTTCCATGGTAGCGTGTTACACGTACACGCTGATTCTTATCTAGATGTACCATTTTGTTTATGCCTTGATTCGGAAAAGACAGTATTTCTCATACTCTACGTGATGTTATCTATGTAATATACACGTGTATATGTGTTATTATGAATTACGTATGTAAGAATATAGGTGTCTCTATGTGTATATCCATAGACGCAGAGTGTAGACGCAGATACATTCCCCACTTTAGCCTCCCTTGCAACCCCTTATTTCCAGTGTGTACCCCTCAGGGCGTGGCACATCGCACCACGTTGTAGTGGATCCTGTTGGTTTTGCCTGCGTGGCATTCACGCCTCTTCTACCAACTTCTTTCCTAGAACAAGTCCTTCATTTCGTCGCAGTGCACACCCTTTGCTTACGTGAGACGCGATGGTGACAGCGTTCCTTACTCTCCTGGAGTAAAAGGGAGGGCTTATGGGTGAAGAGGATCTGTGCCCACACGCAGGTGAGCACGTCCCCGCCCTGCCCTGTTCTTGCCACAGAGAGCACCTAGCCTTGACTGCTACAGAGGACCAGCCTTCAGATGAAGCCAGGGCTGAGTAAGAGAAAGGACTTGGGTCCTTGGTGACATCACTGAGCAGGCCTGTATCTCCCCCTGCCTGGGGCCTGTCCTACTTCTGTACCTGTAACCTGAGGCAGTAGATGTCTTTATCCTTCAAGCCACTTTGAGTCGCGGTTTTCTGTTACTTTGCAGCCAAAAGCATCCCACAAGGTATCTGGGAACTCTAGCCGATCTCGGCCCTGCCCTTGGGAGGTGAGATGCTAATCAGGGGGAGGTTTTAGCCTAATTGTGAAAACTGTATTTCTGCATATATATAACGCCGTCAAAAATTACAAAGTCGTTTAAGTTGAAAAAACAACAACAACAACAAAGACACAAAGCAGCTCTATAGCGACCGCAGAGTGTGCGCAAATGCTAAGAATCCTTTGAGATGCACGGCTTCCTTTAGGAGGCGAATCGAGGAGGCAGATTTAAAGGAAGCAAGGGAAGGAGGCCACTTCAGGTGGTGGCCACAGCAGAAAAGCTCGAGGGGTCAAGACACCTGCAGGACACAGCAGGCAAATGGCCTTGATCTGAGCGCGGAGTGTTCCAGTACGGAAATTAAGGATAGATCGCTAGAGACCCCCGGGGGCCAAGGGGACGGGATTCGATTTCATGTGGTAGGACGCGAGGAGGGGAATGTAACTTCCGCAGCCTGCTCTGATGACATCAAAAGATCTTAACAGCGGTGTAGAGTGGAAAGGGATGGGCATGGGAGAGGCTGGAATCCACATGAAGGTTTACGATGTCTTTCCGACGAATGGAAAAATGAAGCAAGCTACTCCGAGAAGCATCGCAGAGATAGTGAGGAGTTTGGACTTGGTATTTCCATGGATTATGAAATAAACACAAGGGACTAGGACATCGGGGAAAACGGACAGGATGAGCCCATTTGAGGTAAGAAAGGAGAAATGCTGGGGTTAAACCTGCTGAGTTCCAGGTGTTGGTTGGCTGTCCAAGAGGTAGCTCAGGCAGGTAACTAGGGTCTGTGAGTATGTGAGGGAAGGGAGGGCGACACAGACGGGGCCTGGATTCAGCAGCTCTGCTCCTCAACCTTCAGTCATTTTGTCCTATCTCCGTGCAACTGGTACAATGATTTAAAATTCACTTTAGGGGCAGCTGGGTGCCATTGGTTGAGCGTCCGACTCTTGATTTTGGCCCAGGTCACGACCGCACGGTTTGTGTCCCGTTCGTGAGACTGAGCCCTATATTAGGCTCTAGGCTAACGGCACTGGAGAGTCTCCCTCTCTCTCTGCAGTCCCCACGCTACCCCCCCGTCTCTCTCAAAAAAATTAACTTAAAAAAATAAGATAAAATTGACTTTAAAAATTAGCCTGTAGCCGCCAACTCCAGGAAACCGTAGGTATGGGTGTTCTAGATATATTTCTCCGTGACGCACAAATATGTAGCTATTAAAACGTTCGTCCTTATACCACCTAAAACTATCCTGCATACCATAGTGGTATTCACCCTACACTTTGGGAAAGCTGGTCTACGAGAGTAAGAGAAGTCAGCGCCAGAAGCCAGAATGTCAGGGCTGGTATCCACATGGGCAAAGTGGGGGGACTTTCAGTGAGAAGATGGGGTCCTCTCAAGGAAGCAATAAGAGAGGTCAACAGAATGAAAGAGAAGAGACACTTGCATTAGACACACAGCAGCCCCGAGTCGCCACGGCCCAAAAATGTCTACCACACCAGGAATTTGAGAAAACAGCCTGTAAGAAACCAAGTCTAAACCCCTGGTTTAAAAACTGTATACTGTGACCCATTCACGGGTGACGAAAGTAGTTTAATGTGTCAGTTTAGGGGCTCCTGGGTGGCTCCGTCGGCGAAGCGTCCGACTTCGGCTCAGGTCACGATCTCGCGGTTTGTGAGTTCGAGCCCCGCGTGGGGCTCTGTGCTGACAGCTCAGAGCCCGGAGCCTGCTTTGGATTCTGGGTCTCCCTCTCTCTCTCTGCCCCTTCCCCCGTTCATGCTCTTTCTCTCTCTCAAAAATAAATAAACAACAACAAGAAAGGACTAGCTTGGTTTCAAATGAAATATCACAGAAATACCACTTTGCACTGAGGGCGATCACTGTTTCCAGAAAGCTGTCTTAATTATACATACACGTGTGTGAGTAGTGGGTCAAGATTTTTCCTTATCGTAGTTTATCGTCATAAACAGGATAATAAAGGAAGATGGTGTATAACCCCTGATGTCTCTGGGCTGAACGATTTAGTCACGCACATGGGACATCAGTTCCAGGAAGTGTTGTTTGTTCACCAAACATGATTAAGTTTCTCTTCAGCACAGAGAGAGTAGCCAGTGTCTATAAGGAATAAATGAGGCCCGAGGGAAAAATGATTTCAACTCATTCATTTTTAAGGCACAAGTAATAGAGTGTAAAGTTGGTCTAGACCAAACCTTTGACATGTCACTTGGCGCTTTTTAAAGGTATATTTGCGGGGGGCGGCGGGGGGGGGGGCGCCTGGGTGGCTCAGTCAGTTAAGGGTTGGACTCCAGCTCAGGTCATGATCTCACAGTTCGTGAGTTTGAGCCCCACATTGGGCTCTGTGCTGTCAGTACAGAGGCCGCTTCAGATCCTCTGTCCCCTCCTCTCTCTGTCCCCACCCCCCGCTTATACTCTCTCTCTCAAAAATAAATGAACATGAAAAAAAAAACCAAAAAAGGTATATTCAGGTATATAGTCTACATATCTGGGAGGAAAAGTGCACACACACTCGTGTGTGCGCACACACACACACGGGAGTGGTAACAGAATAAAGGCTACGTATTAGCATTTCTACTTTTTTTCAAACATCAAACATTTTCAAGAAAAATGGTTTATTAGTTTCCTGCTGAAAGGTGGACGGTTAGGAACCCTTTCCCTCCAGGGCATGGCTTGCGTGTTAAGACTGGGACCAAACAGGGGATCCCAATACGGTCATAAATCCTATGAAACTCATCAGTCCCCGTCTCTGTCGTCAGCATTCTGAAAGATGTATGGATGGTGGGGACGCCTTACAACGGCGCAGTCAACATGTCTCATGAGAACACTAAGGCAATAAATATCTGCTTTTCACCCACTACTGCTTGAGCCCCATCGACGTCGGCGCCCCAGAATTCTCCGGCATTTCATCTCACACCAAGCTGGTGGCAAATGACGCTAAGCTTCCACCGTGGAGGAAATAAGCCAGTTTCACATGAGAGTATCTTTGAGGGCGTAGAATGTATTCATTTTATTAAATCTCAACCCTTCAGTAACATATCCTGCTTTGTTTTTAATTTTATAATGTTTTTATTTATATTTGAGAGAGAGAAAGAGAGCGCGAGAGCACGCGCACGTGCACAAGCGGGGAAGGGGCAGAGAGAGAGACACAGAATCCGAAGCAGGCTCCAGGCTCCGAGCTGTCAGCACAGAGCCCGACGCGGGGCTCGAACTCACGGACCGCGAGATCGTGACCTGAGCCGAAGTCGGACGCTTCACCGACGGAGCCACCCAGGCGCCCCTGAGCTGCCTTTTTAATGAGACACCGAAAAACAACCAGTCTGAACTGGTTGTTCAGACTTGGGTGTCTGGCAGACATTTTTTTCCAAAATGAACAAAGGGAACCTGTCGCTTCAAGGCAAACAACTGACCATATCTGTTGCCGAGGCTGCCACTTGAGTTTTTCAAGCAAAAGTCAGAATCTTGGAAAAGCAGTGTCTGTCATAATGAAGCTTGACAGCTTCCCAATACTTAGAGACTTCTCCCAGGGAGACTGCAGTGTTACTAATAAAGGTGATTTGGTTTTTCGGATGCCGTGATAACATGTGTTGACATTTGGAAGATCTGCATTGGTCAGGGACCCCGTATCTTCCCAATGATCAACGCACGACATCACAAGATCACGCGTGGGTTAAAGATCGCCTCAAAGTGCAGGGCGGGACAGACGGATAGATGTTAATGTAAATAGAACAGACTCTGTTAAGTAGACTACGGAAACTCATTCATAGGGTTTCAGATTCCACGTCGCAGCTAACCTTTAAGAAACTACTACTTGTCAAGACTACCCACAATTTTCGGAAGAGGCTGTTAAAATACGCCTCTCTTTTCCAACCACATCTCTGCTCGAGGCTGGAATTTCTTCACGTACTTCATCCAAGACAACATATGGCAACGGAAGGAATGCCGGAGCGGATAGGAGAGTCCCACTGTCTTTTAACCCAGGCTTTAAAAAGATTTGCAATAAAATAAAGCGATGCCACTCTCCTCACTAATTTTTTTTTTTTTTTTTTGAGTAAAAATTTATCTAGGGGCGCCTGGGAGGCTCAGTGGGCGAGAGTCCAAGTTCGGCTCAGGTCACGATCTCGCGGTCCGTGAGTTCGAGCCCCGCGTCGGGCTCGGTGCTGACAGCTCGGGGCCTGGAGACTGTTTCGGATTCCGTGTCTCCCTCTCTCCCTGCCCCTCCCCCTCTCGTGTGCGTGCTCGCCCGCTCGCTCTCTCCAAAATAAATAAACGTTAAAAAATATATATCTCTGGGAATATCTGAGTTTATTATTGATCTTTTAGATAAATTAATATTTTTTCAAATTTCTCAGCTTTAATTTTCCATATGGTCGATATCTACAGAGGAGACCCATACAAATAAAAGCCTGGGTCCTCACGAATGACGAGGGCAGAAGTGTCCTGAGACCAACACGCTCGAGAACAACAGCTGACTGGCTGCCCGGCAGACCTAACTCTCAGAAATAACTCCTGAGGGGTGCCTGGGTGGCTCAGTCGGTTAAGCGTCCGACTTCAGCTCAGGTCATGATCTCGCGGTCCGTGAGTTCAAGCCCCGCATCGGGCTCTGTGCTGACCGCTCAGAGCCTGGAGCCTGTTTCGGATTCTGTGTCTCCCTCTCTGTCTGACCCTCCCCCATTCATGCTCTGTCTCTCTCTGTCTCAAAAATAAATAAATGTTAAAAAAAATTAAAAAAAAAAAAGAAAGAACTCCTGAGCTTATAAAACTTAAAGGAAACACCCGTTTCATCCTCTTCTCTGGAGTTAATGACCTTCGATTGTGTTAGGTAGGCATTTCTTTCCATTTTTATTGAGACAGTCACTTTCATTATTAAAGAGAAGCTCTTAATCATCCCAGTGGTGTCCCGGACAGCTACGATCCAAATTCACATTACCTTTTATGAACCACAGAGTCCTGTCCCTTTTATCCCACTCACATCACACATCATTTTTTCAAACTACTAGGAAGTTTGCTTGTTGGGGAAAAAAAAAAAAAAAAGACATGAGCTTTTTGCCTAAATGCTTTTCAACATACGTATTTTATTAAATTTTTTTTTTGTTGTTGTTTAGTGTTTTCTTCATTCTTGAGAGACAGAGAGAGATAAGAGTGCGATGGGGAGAGGGGCAGAGAAAGAGGGAGACACAGAATCCCAAGCAGGTTCCAGGCTCCGAGCTGTCAGCACAGAGCCCCCACGCGGGGCTCAAACCCACGAACCGCGAGATCGTGACCCGAGCTGAAGTCCGGCGCCCAACTGACTGAGTCACCCAGGCAGCCCCCGCCATACGTGTTTGAAAGGGAGAGGCATTTTCAGCGACTCTGGTGTCGACTCTGCTAACTCATGGTGCCAGACGTAAACTTTCATGCCATCGATTTTACTTCCTGTGCAGAAGGTCAAGGTGACCACTCAGCTGCACCCCGACCACGGCTGCTCCCGTCGTCCACACACACAGTTGCCTGCCTTTTTTGTTATGTCAACATCCAAGATGTACCAGTGTCGTGACTACGCAAATATTATGCACACCCGAGCCAGCTGTTCACTGTGCCGTAAGCAACCTTCCTTTCGGTGCGATTTAATGTTTTGGGGGAGCTAAATTTTCGACGTGTCTACCACAAAGTCATCCCCAAACTCGGCCAAAGCCAGAAGTTTTCTCTCAGTGTGATGAGACGCATGAGGTGATCTGCGGGTTTTATTCTCTTCTCGGAGATGTTGTCCCAGGCTTTCTAGACCTGGCGAGGTGAGCCCAACCCTCCACGTGGTGGTCCCACGGCCCCCGGGCATCCTCCTGCTGCCTGGGTCTTAATTTCTGCCCTTACCATGAGGGACCGGATGCTCCAGTAACTTCCCGAGGAAAGGTACGTGGGGGTCAATTACTGGAGACCTCGCGTGTCTGAGAATGGCTCTCAATTTGATGTCCTGCCCAAGTCCCAATTTTGAAATCATCTGCCCTCTGTTTTGAGAGCCCTGCCCCCGCCACCTTCCAGCAGCTGCTGCTCTGAAGTCTGAGGCCATTCTGATTCCCAGTGTCTTTCCCTTTTTAAGTGCACTTTGTTTCCACCTCCTCTCTGGAAGCTTTATGCTCATTTTTTTTTTTTTTTTATCCCTGCCGTTTTGGAATTTCACGATGCTGTATCTTGGTGTGGGTCTTGTTTCTTTTCCCTGGTTTCCCCCACCGCCCCCCTTTCTTTTTGTTTTGTGCTGGGTATCAGTCTGGGAAGTTGTGCCCTCCTCTTGTTCTCCTCTAATTCTCCTTCTGTCTTCCTTGTTCCTCCTCTCTGGACCCCTAGGATCGAGCGGCTGAGCCTCCTGGACTAATGCCCTTCCTTCCCTCCTTCCTTCCTTCCTTCCTCCTTCCTTCCCTACCTCCTCCTTCCCTCCCTCCCTTCCTTTCCTTCCTTCCTTCTTCCCTTCTCTCCTTTCTGTCCCTTCCTTTTACTTTCTCCTTCCTTCCTCTCTTTCCTACCCTCCCTCCCTTCTTCCCTTTCTTCCTGGCATCAATTTTTATCTCGCCTTTAAGGGCTTACTTTCCAGGAGATACGCTTGATGTTAACTTCTAGTGCATGTGTGTATGGACATACACGCACAACCATTTGTGTAGTTTACTTCCCCAAACTTTCGATCTTGGAATACCCCCTTTTAATTTATAGAGCCTCCTATTTTTTTAAATGTTTATTTATTTTTGAGAGAGACAGAGAGAGATAGCATGAGCAGGGGAGGGGCAGAGAGAGGGGGAGACATTGAACACGAAGCAGGCTCCAGGCTCCGAGCCATAGGCACAGAGCCCGACGCGGGGCTCGAACTCACGAGCCGCGAGATCATGACCTGAGCCGAAGTCGGACGCTCGACCGACGGAGCCACCCAGGCGCCCCGGAGAGCTTCCTACTCTTTTTTCACGGCTGCAGTTTCCTTTACTCCCTTTATTGCTTTCTCAGGCTTCCTTTTTTTTCTGTTTGCTTTTGTTCCCGTCTTTCGTGATGGAAGGGGGTTTCCTCCAATGCCTGGCTCTCTTTGGCTGCACATTTAACAGGAATGCCCTGAAGAGCTAGGCTGGGAGGTCCGAACGTGCAGGTCGGTGGCTCCCTTTGCCACGGTGAAACGGAAGTGACAAGCCAGAGTTTCAGGGTGTGCAGATCTTTTCTCTAAAGAGAGATCCTCCTTTTGTGCATGGCCGGGCGGTCCTGAGGAAAGCCCAGCTGCCAACATTTGGGGAGCCAAGCAGGGATGCAGGGGCGCTCATCAGTCTGCCTAGGGGCTTTTACTTAATCTGTTTTCAGAACCCACCCTCCATGAGGAAGTATTCTTCCTGTGAGGGCGAGCGTCTGGGACTTCTGTCTATTAGCTTTCAAACACAGTGGCCCCCTCGCCTTCAGAGATAACTAGTGCCTTCAAGCCAGGGTCCCCATGCCCCCGTTTCAACTGAAAGTGAGGTTTACAAGAAGAGTCATAATTAAAAATAGAAGCATTCATCAAAAGGAGCCTTTACGTACGGCAATGAAGTCTTTATGGAAGCAAAAGAAAGCCAATAAAGGAACGTTGATGGAATCACAGAAGCCGCACAGTGTGGCTATAAATATCACTCCAAAGCTTCTGGAGGCTTCATGCTCGTTTCCCAAAGGCCTTTGCAGGCACCTTTTTATGGCCTGGGTTTCGAAACCTATGGCTCGGTCTGTCTTCTACTCTGTTTTATGCTCTCCTAAAGAGAATGCAACTTGAAAATTGGCATTGTTTTCCTGCGGTGGCCCTCCAGAGTGTTTAAACAATCAACTACTACAAGATTTCTGTTTTAAAAAGAGCCCGGGTGGCTCAGTGGGTTGAGCATCTGACTTCGGCTCAGGTCACGATCTCAAGGTTCGTGAGTTCGAGCCCCGCATCGGGCTCACTGCCGTCAGCACAGAGCCTGCTTCGGATCCTCTGTCCCCCTCTCTCTCTGCCCCTCCCCAGCTCGTGCTTTTGCTCTCCCTCAAAAATAATAAACGTTAGAAAAAAAAAAAAAAAGAGCAGGAACCCATCAGGTACTAGCCGAGTCCTCCCACGAGTCAGGAGCCGTCTTCAGTGATCTCCCCCCGACGGCTGCCTCCATGAACAGACTGTGTGCAGGGGGACTCCACGGAGGACAGACCCACGGCCGCCACAGCAAGGCAGCCGCTCTGGGGCCAGAACCTCCTCTCTGTGGGTCAGGTCCACACGGGCAGGGAGCGTGGGCCCTGAAGCGACCGCCCGGGGCCTAGTCCTGGCCCTCTCACTCGAACACGGTATCGAACTCCAGCACTGCCCGCCTCACGGGCCCGGCCCCGGAGCCAAATGAAAACGAGGCGCCCTTTGCTCGAAAATGAAGAACTTCCAGATGACAACAGACCGCGCTTTGAAGCAGGAGGTGGCCCCTGTAAGCACAGGGCCACGGCACAGGCCACGCACCCACGGAGCTGTCTGTGCCTCAGTGGTCTCCTCTGTACAACGGGGGTCACACAGTGCCTGCCTCACAGCGCTGGGAGGGATGTGTGAGTTAACTGATTTCATCAGTGAATAAACTATGATGACTAAACCTAAAGCCTGAGTAGCGCCACACCGTGGTTCACTTCTGTGGCGACGTTAAAAAAATCATAAGCACGTCATTACTCATCATGGCCCCGGAGAAATACACGTGTGCTGTCCGGTGAGTCAAGACAAACTGGAAACAACTAGAAGCTGCAATCAGATGCCAACACCGGGGACGCCTCACGACGGTGCGAAAAACCAAAGCTCCTTTCACACGCAAGTGCCTTAGTCCGCCACGTTCTGGGCCAAGTGTAGACCCTTGAGAGACGGGATCCGTTTGCAAGGCCCCGAGTCAAGGGAGGCCATGTCTTAGCGTGTGTGAATCAAGTCAGCACCGGCCTTCTCTTCCATCGTTGTTTCCTGCTTTAGGAAGGGGAGGTGACTTGGTTGTGTCGGGTCAGTGCTTTGGTGCAGGTAACACCTCGGGATTCAGAGAAGCCAAGAGTGGGCAAAAATCTCAAAAGGGGGGCATCATTCGCCAGGCGTTACTTCCTTCAGTTAAGATTTCTAAGACTAACGTCAAAGTCAAAACACGTGACTAAAGCAGAGACGAAATGAAGAAAGCAAGGAGTGCCGATGGGAACAAGCTGTACTTGACCTCAAAGCTCATGCCCTTCTTCCCTCAGCGGTCCAGGATCTGAGCCCCCGCCCTCCCACACGCTGCCTATGTATTCAGCACATCGGTCTCTGAGGCTCGTGTCGATGTGTGTTATGTGCCTGGTTCGGTTCTTGGCTCCAGCTAGGTGCCAATAAATGATAGTTTTTTTTTTTTAATTTATTAAAAAAAATTTTTTTTAATATTTTTTTTTTGAAGGAGAGAGAGAGACAGAGCATGAGTGGGGGAGGGGCAGAGGGAGAGGGAGACACAGAATCTGAAGCGGGTTCCAGGCTCTGAGCCATCAGCACAGACCCCGATGCGGGGCTCAAACCCACAAACTGTAAGACCGTGACCTGAGCCTAAGTCGGAGGCTTAACCCACTGAGCCACCCAGGTACCCCAATAGTTGTTCTTAATTTGGGGGGTGCTGTTTCATAACGGGAAAACAACATAGGTTTCAAAGGTAGGTCTCCACGTGAACCGTGTCTCTACTAGGTATTAGGCACAGAATCTCAAGCAGATTACTTACGTTTTCGAAAGGAGATAATAATACCTCCTTTGCTGAGCTGGCGGAGACTTAACCGAAATAGTGTGTGCCTGGCTCGTGACAGGCAGCAACAAGTGGGTTTTCACCGTGTCCCTAATTTCATAATCTACAAACCAGGCAGGGGAGAGGGACTGTATCACACTGGGAGGATGGGAAGTCAAAGAACCTGCATTTGCTGTAAGAAATCAACGTGCCAAATGTTTATTAAAGAAAGAATAATCAACCATATTATATTCAAAAGATGGTGGGTAAATTTGTCCCACGGATCCCAGAGCACCTACTGTTGTCCTCTGTGTTCTCCAAATCCACTGAAGACCACTTTAAGACTCAAAATGACAGGGGCACCTGGGTGGCTCGGTCGGTTAAGCATCTGACTTCAGCTCAGGTCATGATCTCATGGCTCATGGGTTTGAGCCCCGCGTCAGGCTCTGTGCTGACAGCTCAGAGCCTGGAACCTGCTTCGGATTCTGCGTCTCCCTCTCTCTCTTCCCCTTCGCTAACTCACACGCTCACTCGCACGCTCTCTCTCAAAAGTAAACATTAAAACAAATTTTTTTAAAGACTGAAAGTGACATTTTCGTAAAATATTTGCATCCAAATGTACCTTATCTAGTTGAATATTGGGCAGAGAACACGCAGAAACGCTATGAGATAGGATTATCCCACACACTTCAACCAGGGGCGTGTTACGAGTTTAACTAAGCCACAACTAGTATCACTGAGCGTCTAGGACAGTGTGTTGCAATCATTCGATCAAGGTCATTTCTGGCGTAGATGAGTAAGGAGCCCGTTCATATCATTGCATCTGCTGTCCATTTGTGTTAAGCACCAAACTGGAAATAGGGCACAGAAACTCCTAATTACGGGCTGATGATCTTCTGAGTCCATTCAGAATTTAATTCATTAAGACTGGAGAGGAGAATGAGTCTTACTCTCTCCTTACTAGGAGACGGTTACTAGGGGGGGGATCTGGTGACTGAACAATCAACCACGATCCAAGCTGCCCTGTTAAGGTGTTGTCGGAACGGAAATAAAATTTGACCTTATTTTATGTGCTTAGCTACTCAACAAAATATATTTGTAAACATAACTCGATCTTCTCACATTTGGTCTTGGTGGTTTATTTCCAAAGTAGTCTCTTTATAATTTTGTTTTGAATAGACCTTCTTTTATTACTCGTAGTTGTTGTAGCCAGGCAATGCCTTCTGTGCTCTCCTGCTGTTTCTGCCTCCTCCACTATTTCTCAGAAAAATAAAAAATGGCTTTGCGATGTTGAGGGGAATACGTACACCCCCTTCCATTTAAGCTGAATGCTGGCTATGGTCTATGTTCTTGGAGCTACTGGCTCTAAAAGCCCTTGTACTTGCTTTTGCCATCCTGTAATGAGGCAATGGACAAGTTTTCATGTTGACTTTAAGGCCTTTCCTCTCACATCATGCAGATACCTTAACATTACGGTCTTTGCACAATCAATGCAGACGCAGGCAAACCTAATGCACAAGTGAAATGCAGTCTACAGTTAATGCCCAGTGGGAGATAGACATTTTCTTTGATTGCCCATTTGTAAGATTGAACAAGTGGGCAGGCAGAGTGATAACACGGCCCCGTCCCTAGACACGTGGCCCGAGAGCAGGAAGGATCACAGAATCTTTCTTGAGCCACTGACATCAAGTCTCCATTTTGAAGAGAAATGCTCTGATGGTTTCAGCACATAATGCTATTAGATACAGCCTCTTGGGGGGGCATACTAGGAAAACTCCTGAGTGCGTTAAGTATAGTTTTTTCCCTTAGCAATGTCAGAACACGTCCAGCGTAGCTAATGTTAAATTATTTCTGCAATTCGTTCTTACATTCTGGAAAAGAATAAACTATGTGGATAATACATCCCAATTCCAGCATCATCCTATCTGGGTAATGAGCACGTGAATTTGTATTTGCGGATTCCACCAACCTCATTTTCAGTGGCCAGGCGTAACAAAAGTGAAAGGCCGGAATCAAGTCCAGAGCAAGGACAGATCTGAAGAAGAGGAAAACGTTCCTTTCGTGCCCCTGCCCACCTGAGTCCTCAGAGTGGCCGCTGAGTCCCCAGCAGGGAAAGAGCTCAGACACGCCTGCAGATTCCCGGTACTAAAGTATTATATAGTCGGTTTCTTAAAAGAATCTGATCGCCAGCGAGTAGGTCTGCTGGAATTGCACCTTCTTTTATCCAAATACCAATACGATCTCCGTCCGATGGTTCCTGGTACATTAAACATGTTCTCCAGGCTACACGTCATGTGCATCGTTTACTGGATTAGACCCAGCAGTCGGCTTCACGATTTGAAGAGTCGAAAGTAATAGCTAATATTGCGTGACCACCACATTTTATGAAAATGAGACCTTTGAAAATCACATCCTCCTGACAACCCAACTGGGTAAACTGAAGACGGGGCCTGATTAGAACATTAGCAGAAAGTCCATTGCTGAACAACCTTGTCGCGGTCTTTTAAAAAAAAAAAAATTTTTTTTTTTAATGTTTATTTGTTCTTGAGACAGAGAGAGACAGAGCATGAATGGGGGAGGGGCAGAGAGAGAGGGAGACACAGAATCCGAAGCAGGCTCCAGGCTCGGAGCCGTCAGCACAGAGCCCGACGCGGGGCTCGAACTCACAAACGGTGAGATCACGACCTGAGCTGAAGTCAAACGCTTAACCGACTGAGTTACCCAGGCGTCCCCTTCTTAGCCCTTTTTAGGTACACAGTTCAGTCAAGTACATTCACGCTGTTGTGCCACTACCCATCTCCAGGATTCCGTCATCCCAGAGGAAGGCTATTTTTAAAAGAGATAATCAAATACTTCTCCAGATGTACCTAATTTTTGAAATTAAACGCAAAGATGGTAAATGGAACGGCATAATCAGACTAAACCGAGGTAATTGAATAGCCTTACCAATTTGTGAATGAACACAGGATGAGCAAAGGGCTTTTAATCTGCTTTTGCTACGGCATGCGAAGAGGAAATCGTTGGCCGTGGTGTAGAAATCACATTGGAATCGCCTCTGTGTAGTTCCTTAGAGAGTCTGCCCTCGAACCACCTGCTTCGATCCCCCTTTTACTGAAGACAATGCCTCTGGTCACACTCATAATGAGAAGATGTAATCCTGACTCGGGACTCAAAACAGCAGTGCTCTCGGGTTCTGTGCCCAGCCTCAAAAATCGCGGGGAAAACGTGTTACGACACACAGCCTCCAGAAGCAGGTCTACTGGAGCACTGCTAGAGAATTCGGGTCCCTCGTGAACAGGTTCCCCACTCCGGCCTCAGAGAGATGCCAGGGGAGGCCTGTTCGAAACGTTTCCACCATTCCAGCGGCTAATTTCTACGGAGTCCTTCCACAAAGCTATTAATCCTGGTGTTTGGGTTTGTGTCTCTGTTGTACCCGTGACCCTCCACCAGGCAAAGTTAATGCTTTTCCAAGGGCTATGGGTGAGAGGAAAATGCTGGTTCTGAGCCGAAGGAATTTCCATCTAAATGCAAATCAAGACAAGCCCGCCTAGAAGGCGCGAGTAGATATGGTCACGTTCCACCACCAGAATGCACTTTCATCCAAAGGGGCAAAGAGAATCATTTTCCGAACCCCTGCTTCTCCACTCCAGACTTAGCTTTATCTGTGCCCCGGATGCCTCTATTTGATGTCCCAAAAGAATCAAAAGGAGTATGGCCCAAATGGAACTTGCCTTTCTTCCCCAGATCTCCTTCCTCCTCTTAATTTAAGGACCCCGCCATCCAGCCCTTCTTGCCAGAAAGTGGAGAGTCACCCTCGAGCCCTCCTCCCGCATGCCACGTATCTGGGGTCTCCCCCAGACCAGTCGATTTTTTAAAAATACATACTTGTTTAATGTTTGTTTATTTTTGAGAGAGAAAGAGACAGAGCATGAGCGGGGGAGGGGCAGAGAGGGAGGGAAACACGGAATCCGAAGCGGGCTCCGGGCTCCGAGCTGTCAGCACAGAGCCCGACGTGGGGCTCGAATCCACGAACCGTGAGACCATGACCTGAGCCGAAGTGGGGCGCTTGACCCGCCGAGCCCCTCGGACACCCCCTCCCCGCCGGCCGGTTTTCTCTCTTTATGCTTTCATACTTCACCCCTTCCTCTAAATCTCCACTCCTGTGGCCTGGAGTCAGCCCTCCGTTGTATCTTGCTGGACCACTGTGGTTCTTTTTACTGGGCTGCCTTCTTAGTCTACCCCAGGCTTCCTCCGGCTTCTAGCCTGTCAGCTGGAGTCATCCTTCTATTAAAATGCAAGCTGACCAACTCGCTCCTCTAAACCCCTGCCAGGGTAGGCAAGGAAGACTTTACGATGCCCATCTGTGCTGCTGACGTCGCGTTCACATCCTCTCCTTACTCAAGGAGATTAAGGGGATGAATAAGGGCCCTTCCCCTTTAATTTATATTAACCCCAAATCTCCTCAACCCAGTCCCACAGCAGGCTGTGTAACGTCGTTAACGCTCTGGGGGTAAGGAGAATACGGATCCCCCCAGTCGTAACTCCATAGGATCACCTGCCAGTTTGCCAACTTTATGGCCAACCCGATTGCTGGGCGTCTGGTGGGCGGGACTGATGATCGCCTTCCCTTGCGCTCTCCCGGGGGGCCAGTGCTGTGCCTTCAGTGGGGGCAGGGCTCTACGGCTGGCCCCTTGCCTCTCTGGGGACAAGTCCCGTCCTGGCACTCTGCATGGGATGTCCTATTAATTAATGAGACGCAGTAAAGGGAGGCTGTGTCTGGCACAGATGAGTCAGGGGCTGGCAAGTGTTTCTTTTCTTTTTTTCCTGAGAAAAGGCCAGATAATAACTACGTTAGGTTTTGCAGGCCATCCGGTCTTCGTTGGCCGTACCCCCCTCTCGGTGGCAGCACGAAAGCAGCCACCGCCGATGCGTGAATGAGTGGGCGTGGCTGCGTATTAATAAAACTTTAATTATAGAAAGAGACGACGGGCCAGATTTGGCTCCTGGGCCGTGGCGGGGGCCCCTTGCATCAGGCACATGAGCTAAGATGCCGAGTCGGTGTGCGACGGGTGGGCCGAGAAGCCCGGATTTCTCTAGAGGCTGTATGAAATCACGCTGAGGGCGTGGGCTTTGGAGCCCAGCTGCCCCGGTTCAAAACCTGGCTTCAGTGCTAGCGACAGAGCTTCGAGAAGCTCACACAGATGCTCTCCTTTGATCCTCACATAAAGCCTATCTCTTCAGAGGATAGAGGAGTGGGTGGACAGGGTGGAAGTTTCCGGAACCCGTACCTCCTTCCATCAGCACATTAACACGCTCAGGCCATGCCCATCTTTGAGAAGAAATGCCCTCGGGCTCCCGCCAGCCCCGGCCCTCCCTCGTGGCTCCTCTCCACTCTGAACTTTGCGACAAAGCTGCCTTCTCCATCTACCCTCCCCGAGCGGTCCCTGCAGGCTGGCTTCTGCCCTGAGCTTATACAGAGCCGCGATCAAGACGGTCTCTTCCACGAGACACACGTTTAGTCGAGGCCCGTTGCATCGTTAGGCGACGTGCTTGGAAAAGCCAGCCCAGGGGAAGGAAAAAGCTAATTGCAACGTATTCCACCCCCCAGCAGAGGTGCTGTCTGTCGGTTCCCCGTGAGAAACTCCAGGGAACAGCCCAACCCCACATGACACCGATATTTTAACCATTGCCTCGCCCAGGGTTGCTCCGCTCGGGTGGAGAAGTTCAAGACGAAGCCTACAGCAGCCCCGATCGTGATGGCAGATTTCACCAACAGAAGACCGGCTCTGTCAGCCGAGACAGCAAAACAAGTCACCATGAGAAATTGATGTTTGTATCCCGGTAATCACAACAACGCAGAGTGCACATCCCCCATGGTAGGCTGTGGCCCGTGAGTGAAGAGGCGGGGGCACTCCTCGGCCACACTGGCCCCGGGTTCCGGCTCCTGGGGACCTGCTCTTCCCGAGACTCTCGAGGGAGGAGTGCCCTGTCAGCTGTCCCAGTGCCCGGTATCCTGCCAGGCAAATGACGGGATCTTAGGAAACAACCACCGAACGACTCACTTCCCTCATGGGTCCCCGGGGAGGTGACAGAGGTAGGCCATTGGTCATGTTTAAAAAAAAAAAAAAAAAATCAAGGTAAAAAGGATTCAACATCCTTTCCTGGAGCTCAGCTACCTTGGGGAACAGAATCAATCAGAATCTCAGAGACCCAGGCCAGGGCTCAGAAACACAGGCCGGGCTCTCAGTCAAGTATGTCTCTCTTATTTGGGCTCTGCTGCCTTCTGTTCGTCGAGTCACGATTCTACCAGCGCAGGGACACGGGAACGATGCCAATTATAATACCTTTTTTTTGACAGCTGGGAGGGTAGACATTTTCTGCCT
The DNA here is from genome assembly GCF_018350195.1 of Panthera tigris. Classification (NCBI taxonomy): domain Eukaryota; kingdom Metazoa; phylum Chordata; class Mammalia; order Carnivora; family Felidae; genus Panthera; species Panthera tigris. The sequence goes on from NC_056661.1 coordinate 162,157,611, forward strand.
CTTCAACACACTGGCAACACTTGTGCAAGCAACAACTCTCGTGATAATCAACGCCGTTACGAATCAGCTCTCTCCGGCGCTCCTACTCCTTGACCCAATACGAATTTTTCCCAAACTATTTTTAAAATATCTAATCTGCTGTGAGTAATGGGCTACGGAACTCTTAGTGTGCCATTTCTAGGCAGATAATTTTAACACCAAGACCTTCTGAGGCTGTAACCTGAAATTTAAAATGGTAGGTGGGAATATAAAAACAAAAGAGTGCGTGTAAAATCTTATCTATTCCTTCACGTCAAGTGATTTGAAATATTTTTAGATTTTTAAAAATTTAACGGTGTGTGTTTTTTTAATGTTATTTGCTTTTGAGAGATGGCGGGGAGGGACAGAGAGACAGGGGGACAGAGGATCTGAAGCAGGCTCTGTGCTGACAGCAGAGAGCACGGTGCGGGGCTTGAACTCACGAATTGTGACATCATAACCTGAGCCGAAGTCGGACACTTAACTGACTGAGCCACCCAAGCGCCCCGATATTTTTAGATTTTTAAAGGGCTTTCCTATCTTAAAATTTTTGAGATGTTTATTCTTGAGAGAGACAGACTGTGAGTGGGGGAGGGGCAACGAGAGAGGGAGGCACAGAACCCGAAGCAGGCTCCAGGCTCTAAACTAAAAGCTCAGAGCCTGACATGGGGCTCGAACCCACCAACCGTGAGATCATGACCTGAGCCGAAGTGGGAGCCACCCAGACGCCCCTAAAGTGCTTTTCTATCTTAAAAAGTAAAAAGGTAATTATTCTAAATAACAATCTTGAAAGATTGGTTGGTGATTTCCTTCCAAATAGTCATATGAGGAAAACCAGAGATCTTGGAGACTGATTCAGTGGTTAAGACAGTTTTTAAAAAGAACCCCAAACTTCTGAGTTTATTATCTGATGCTGAATTCATTGAGTTATATTATCTCCCCACATACATGATAAAGTAAGCATTGGTTATCTTTTGATATGTAACAGATCACCTCACAGCTCAATGCTTTAAATGCCACTTGATCATGGTGAATAATTCTTTTTATATGATGCTGAACTCGATTTGCTAGTATCTTGTTGAGAATTTTTGCATCCATATCCATCAGGGATCTTGGCCTGTAGTTCTCTTTTTTTCAATATTTGCAAATCAATCAATGTGATACATCACATTAATAAAAGAAAAGATAATGAACCATATGATCCTGTCAATCGATGCAGAAAAAGCATTTGACAAAATTCAGCATCCTTTCTTTTTTTTTTTTTTTTTTAATTTTTTTTTTCAACGTTTTTTTTTTATTTATTTTTGGGACAGAGAGAGACAGAGCATGAACGGGGGAGGGGCAGAGAGAGAGGGAGACACAGAATCGGAAACAGGCTCCAGGCTCCGAGCCATCAGCCCAGAGCCTGACGCGGGGCTCGAACTCACGGACCGCAAGATCGTGACCTGGCTGAAGTCGGACGCTTAACCGACTGCGCCACCCAGGCGCCCCTCAGCATCCTTTCTTAATAAAAACCCTCGAGAGAGTCGGGATAGAAGGAACATACTTAAACATCATAAAAGCCATTTATGAAAAGCCTACAGCTAATATCATCCTCAGTGGAGAAAAACTGAGAGCTTTCCCCCTGAGATCAGGAGCACGACAGGGATGTCCACTCTCACCGCTGTTGTTTAACATAGTGTTGGAAGTTCTAGCATCAGCAATCAGACAACAAAAGGAAATCAAAGGCATCACAATTGGCAAAGATGAAGTCAAGCTTTCACTTTTTGCAGATAACATGGTACTATACATGGAAAACCTGACAGACTCCACCAAAAGTCTGCCAGAACTGATACATGAATTCAGCAAAGTCGCAGGATACAAACTCAATGTACAGAAATCAGTTGCATTCTTATACACTAATAACGAAGCAACAGAAAGACAAATAAAGAAACTGATCTCATTCACAACTGTACCAAGAATCATAAAATACCTAGGAATACACCTAACCAAAGATGTAAAATATCTGTGTGCTGAAAACTATAGAAAACTTATGAAGGAAGTTGAAAAAGATACAAAGAAATGGAAAAACATTCTGTGCTCATAGATTGGAAGAATATTGTTAAAATGTCCATACTACCCAAAGCTATCTACGCGTTCATTGCAATCCCAATCAAAATTGCACCAGCATTCTTCTCAGAGCTAGAACAAAGAATCCTAAAATTTGTATGGAACCACAAAAGACCCTGAATAGCCAAAGTAATATTGAAGAAGAAAACCAAAGCAGGAGGCATCACAATCCCAGACTTTAGCCTCCACTGCAAAGCTGTAATCATCAAGACAGTATGGTATTGGCACAAAAACAGACACATAGACCAATGGAATAGAGACTCCAGAATTGGACCCACAGATGTACGGCCAACTAATCTTTGACAAAGCAGGAAAGAATATCCAATGGAAAAAAGACAGTCTCTTTAACAAATGAGAGCTTTCCCATTTAACAAATGGTGCTGGGAGAACTGGACAGCAGCATGCAGAAGAATGAAACGAGACCACTTTCTTACACCATTCACAAAAATAAACTCAAAATGGATGAAGGACCTGAATGTGAGACAGGAAACCATCAAAACCCTAGAGGAGAAAGCAGGAAAAAACCTCTCTGACCTCAGCCACAGCAATTTCTTACTCAACACATCTCCAAAGGCAAGGGAATTAAAAGCAAAAATGAACTATTGGGACCTCATCAAGATAAAAAGTTTCTACACTGCAAAGGAAACAATCAACAAAACTAAAAGGCAACCGACGGAACGGGAAAAGATATCTGCCAATGACATATCAGATAAAGGGCTAGTATCCAAAATCTATAAAGAACTCATCAAACTCCACACCTGAAAAACAAATAATCCATAAAGAATTGGGCAGAAGACATGAATAGACACTTCTCTAAAGAAGACATCCAGATGGCCAACAGGCACATGAAAAGATGCTCAACGTCACTCCTCATCAGGGAGATACAAATCAAAACCACACTGGGATACCACCTCATGCTGGTCAGAGTGTCTAAAATGAACAAATCGGGAGACTATAGATGCTGGTGAGGATGTGGAGAAATGGGAACCCTCTTGCACTGTTGGTGGGAATGCAAACTGGGGCAGCCGCTCTGGAAAACAGTGTGGAGGTTCCTCAAAAAATTAAAAATAGATCTACCCTATGACCCACCAGTAGCACTGCTAGATTTACCCAAGGGATACAGGAGTGCTGATGCGTAGGAGCACTTGTACCCCAATGTTTATAGCAGCACTTTCAACAATAGCCACATTATGGAAAGAGCCTAAATGTCCACCAACTGACGAATGGATAAAGAAGATGTGGTTTATATATACAATGGAATGCTACTAGGCAATGAGAAAGAATGAAATCTGGCCGTTTGCAGCAATATGGATGGAACTGGAGGGTATTGTGCTAAGTGAAATAAGTCAGGCAGAGAAAGACAGATACCATATTTTTTCACTCTTATGTAGATCCTGAGAAACTTAATAGAAGACCAGGTGGGGAGGGGAAGGGGGGGAAAAGCTAGAGAGGGAGGGAGGCAAACCATAAGAGACTCTTAAATACAGAGAACAAACTGAGGGCTGGTGGGGGATGGGGGAGAGGGGAAAATGGGTGATGGGCACTGAGAAAGGCACCTGTTGGGATGAGCACTGGGTGTTGTATGGAAACCAGTTTGACAATAAATTATATACATGTGTATACACACACACACACACACACATATATATATAAATAAAAGCTCAGTGGTTTAAGACAGCAATATTAATTTATTACCTGCGATGGAGAATTGTGCCCTGCCCCCCAAATTCATATGTTGAAGCCCTTAATCCCCCAGTGTGACTATATTTGGAGATGGGGCCTTTAAAGAAGTTACTAAAGGTAAGTGAGGTAATAGGGTGGGGCCCTAATCCAATAGGACTTGTGTCCTTATAAGAGGAGGAAGAGACACGAAGAATGTGTGTGTACAGAGGAAAGACCATGTGAGGACACAGCAAGACAGTGGCCATCTGCAGCCAAGGAGGCCTCAGGAGAAACCAAACCTGTCAACACCTTGATCTTGGACTTCTGGCCTTCACAGCTGTGACAAATGAATTTCTGCTAAGCCCCCTAGTCTGTGGCATTTTGTTCTAATAGCCCTAGAAGAATAATATATTATTTCTTATGGTTTCTGTGGGTCAGGAATTCATGAGCAGTTCAGCTGGGTGGTCCTGGATCTGTGACCAGGTCTCTCGGTCCAGTATTGGCTGGGGCTGCAGTCTCATCCAAAGGCTTGACTGCGGCTGGAGGATTTACATCCATGGTGGTTCACTCCCACAGCTGGGAAGCTGGTGGTGGGTGTTGGCTGGGGCCTTAGTGCCTCTCCCCCCTGGACCTAATAAAACCATTTTCATTCATCCCCCACCAACGAAACCCTTTTCTTCAGTTTAGTTACGTGTTAAATATATCATAAGAAGAAATGTGATAGCCTTTTTTGTCACCTATCAGAATTTTGGGATCATAAATCAAAAAAATTAAGTCGAGAATAAGTCCATGCTTAGTAGTTGTGAGGTCCTTCTCAGATCCCCCTTGAGAAATGAAGGATTTCCCCCCAGCCATTGGGGATCTGCCAGGCGATGACCCTCAACGATTAGCCAGGACAGCCCTTGGCTGAATAGAGTTGTCTTGTCCGAGGTTAACCCCCTCCCAGGAGAGCTGTCATCTAATGACTGGCTGATGTAAGTGGAGAAAGGCCTGGATCCTTCACCCCAACTTGGGACAGCTCTGAGGAGCGTCCCCCACCCCCTCACCGGTTTTAGCATTCCCCGTGGGTCTGCTGAGGACCTTGTCGAGACTGTACTGCATTTCAACTTCTCCCTCAGGCCCTTCCGCCTCCTTCCTTTCTTTCCCAAGCATTGATCCTAAGAGTGCTTCCTAATAAACATCCTGCACATTCATTTCTGTCTGGAGTCAGCCTCTCGGGGAACATGAACTGCAGCGGCCACCTTTTTGGGAAATTACTCTCTGAGAAGTCCACCATCTCAATGAGACTCCTCACATAGAGATAAATGAACTTCTAGACGCCAGGATCCCGTGTTCAGCTGCAGACGCAGCTGTGGAAACCCAGTGGTAAGACGTGTACGTGGTCGATCTCACAATTGGCCCACAGCCTCCACCTCTTCCCACGTCTATGCTCTCCACAGTGTGACTTTGTCACTTCTGCCTTGTTCTGTTGGCCAAAGCAAGTGAAAAACCCAGCCCAGCTTCAAGGGCAGAGGAAACAGATTCTGTCTCAGGTAGGGGTCCGTGTACCTGTTCTACACCTAGGCCTCACGAAGACTTGTATACGCTTCCGTGTCTCCTGGAATCATGTCACTGCCATAAGAACAACTTGGGATAGCCTCCTGGGGGAGCAGAGACCACACGGAACAGAGGTGAGACATTCCAGCTGGGGCCACCCTGGCCCTACCAGATGCCAAGTGACCTGGTAAGTGACCGCAGACGTGTAAGCACAGCCAAGACCAGAAGGGTGCCCAAGCCAAAGTGAGGACCCACAGAACTGTGAGCCAAATAGACGGTTGCCATCTTACATTTTGGGGAGGTTTGTTATGGCAATAGAAGAGCTGATATAGCACGCGATCGTGTCGGATACAGGAGTCAACCAGGCAAGAGAAGAGACCCCAGGCTGCAGCAGATACCTTGGGTTCCTTGTCATTGGCTTAGGAACTGACTCTGCTTCTAGGGACTCTGACCCAACACACAGGTCAAGAGTGAAATTCCTAGAAGAAAAAGAGGGAGAGCACAGGAATAACTGTTGTGGAAAGGGCAACTGAGAAGTACTGAGCCCTCTCGTACCCTCATATCAAGTTGTCAACGCAACGGAAGACGGTTCTTCCACCGGTCCAAGACAAACACCTCCCACCACCCAAGGAATCTCACCCATTTCCTTCATAAGAGCGGAACCTAACGCTCGCCTTTTCCCTTCTGTCGTTAACCACTTCCCTCCTCCTGACTCTGTCCCGATTAGTGCTTACATCTATTCCCATTTGTAGGAAGAAACCGTCACCTCCATTCTAACAGCGACAGCCCTCTCTCCTCCCCTTCAAAGTCAGGACTCTTGAGTTATCTACATGAGAGACTTCTACTTCTTCACCTCTTTGTCATTCAACCCACGTTCAGTGGCTTACACGCTTGACCACAGTATTCTTGCCAGTGTTGTTAGTGACCTCAGTCCTTACGTTCTAGGCCAGTCTACTCCATTTGGTGTCACTGGTCACTCCTCCAAATGCATGAAACACATTCCTTTTGCTTCTGTGTTTGCCTACTTTTCTGCCTCATTTCAAGGCAATTCGGAATCCTTTCCCTTTATTTGTTCCTTAAATGTCCATGTTTTTCTGGCTCTCTTCTCACCTACCATATGTTTTTGTGGGTTATTTCATCTATGATCATGGCATGAATTACCATTCATATTCTGATGATTCTCAATCTTTAAAAATTTTTTTTAAATGTTTATTTATTTATTTATTTTGAGAGAGAGAGAGAGACAAAGCATGCGCAGGGGTGGGGCCGAGAGAGAAGGAGACACAGAATCTGAAGCAGGCTCCAGGCTCTGAGATGTCAGCACAGAGCCCGACGGGGAGCTCAAACCTACGAACTTTGAGATCATGACCTGAGCCGAAGTCAGACGCTCAACCGACTGAGCCACCCAGACGCCCCATGATGATTTTCAATCTTAATTTCTAACTCCAGATGCACATATCCAACTGCCCTTTGGATACCTCCTCTTGAATGTTCCACGGACACCTTATTATACAACCACCCGAACACACAAACGTGTGCCTATACACATGCGTGCACCCCGCATGTGCATGCACGCACACACACACACAGGCACACACACACAGCCTCTCAGCCTGCTCCTCCTCCTCCCCTGTTCCCTACCCCAGCAAGTGCAACTTCCATTCGTTCAGTTTCCTAAGGCAGAACTTCTGGAGGCATCCTTGATTCTACTCCCCGCAAACCCCCCCGCTAATCAATCACGGCCTTCTAAATTCTTTCCAATTCAACCTCTTAAATAGCTTCTTACTTCTTAACACCGGTCCACTTCTTTCCACCATCAGCTACCACCAGGCCCAGACGATTGCGCACCATGTCTCATCTGAGCCCCTGTGCGACTCAATTTCAATCTCATTTCCACACCCACCCACCCAGAGCATCCAAAAAGGCAAAGCTGATTATTGCTCTCGTCTGCTGAAAAAAATGTCCACTTCCTTCCTCTGGGATCGGGTCTTCCACTCACTCAGACTAGACTGGGTGTTTCCTCCCGTAATAACAGCACAGGTTCTATCAAACTCTCGTAACTATTCACCTGTCTGCACCCCCCAGATAGACGACTTTCCCGCCTGTGTTCAACGAGCCATTTCTAGAAGCCCTCCAGTGTACAGTGTGCTGTTAATCAAGCAGTGAGTAGAGCAAACAGGGCCCTGCCTCACGCGAGCGTCTCACACATTTGTCACCTGTTCCCCCTTCCTGCGCACAGTTTCTGGCACATAGCAGTTGCTTACTAGGTATGTGTCGAATAAATAAATAATAAAAATGAGTGCTATCTAGGGGGCGTCTGGGTGGCTCAGTCGATTCAGCATCCAACTCTTGATTTTGGCTCAGGTCGTGATCTCACGGTTGTGAGATCGAGCCCCACATCGGGCTCTGCGCTGACAGCGTGGAGCCTGTTTGGGATTTTCTCTGACCCTCTCTCTCCACTCCACCTCCCTCTCAAGATAAATAAATAAACATAAAAAAAAATGAGTGCTATCTACTAAAGACTAACTAATTGCCTTTATCCCCATTCCAATTTTAGAGTAAGATTCATGGGAACACGTTTTGTAAAATCTTCAGGGTCAGTGTTTACAGAAAGTGCCTTTTTGTTCCAAAGGGCAGAGACAAATTATTTCTAAATATTTTTAGGCTGACAGAGTCATTAAGCGACTCACATTCCTCCAATGAAGATTATGCTGGTAGCCAATTATTGAAATCAGCCGAGCTCTTAAGGAACTTAGCACATAAAGACGATTGACACAGTTCAATGATAAAGAAGCACATTTTACATGAACTTGAAATGACCATCAGCCCTCCTGCTAAGGGGCTGCTCAAAGCAGAACAGACCCAGCAAGCGACGGCTGTGGAGGCCGTGAGCAGGAGCTCCCAGACGCCTCGGGTGACAAAGGTTACAGATGCCATCAGGCCTGTCCCATGTCAGGGAGCCAGTGGGGACTCTGTCTTCCAATTTTGAAATGTATCATTTCACAACATAAGTGGAGAGCCTCTGGCGATCACCCTGATTTTCTGAAGCTCAAACTATATAAACGCTGTAGTCTTGTCTGAATCACTTTTTTTTTTTTAATTTTTTTTAACGTTTATTTTTGAGACAGAGAGAGACAGAGCATGAACGGGGGAGGGTCAGAGAGAGGGAGACACAGAATCCGAAACAGGCTCCAGGCTCTGAGCTGTCAGCACAGAGCCTGACGCGGGGCTCGAACTCACGGACCGTGAGATCATGACCTGAGCCGAAGTTGGCCACTTAACCGACTGAGCCACCCAGGCGCCCCTGAATCACTTTTTAAAAAAGAATTAGATGGGGGCGCCTGGGTGGCCTAGCCGGATAAGTGTCTGACTTCAGCTCAGGTCATGATCTCATGGTTCGTGAGTTCGAGCCCCACGTCAGGCTCTGTGCTGATGGCTCAGAGCCTGGAGCCTGCTTCGGATTCTGTGTCTCCCTCTCTCTCTGCCCCTCCCCTGCCAGTCATGCTCTGTCTCTCTCTCTCTCAAAAATAAACATTAAAAAATTGTAGTGAAATATACATAATATAAAATTTACCATCTTAACAATTTTTAAGAGCCCAACTCAATGGTAGTGGTTTTTTTAAAAAATTTTTTTAATGTTTATTTATTTTTGAGACAATGTGAGAGACAGAGTGCAAGCAGGGGAGGTACAGACAGAGGGAGACACAGAATCCGAAGTAGGCTCCAGGCTCCGAGCTGTCAGCCCAGAGCCCGACGCGGGGCTCGAACTCCTGAACCGTGAGATCATGACCTGAGCTGAAGTCGGACGCTTAACCCACTGAGCCACCCGGGCACCCCAATGGTAGTGGTTTTAAGCGCATTCACACTGTTGTGCGACCAGCACCCCCATCATCTCCAAAACTTTTCATCTTCCCATACTGGAACTCTGTCCCCATGAAACGCTAACTCCCCATTCCTCCCCGCCCAGCCCCTGGCAGTTACCGTTCTATTTTCTGTGTCCATGAATCTGACTACTCTGGGGACCTCATGCACGTGGAATCACACAGCACTTGTCCCTTTGTGGCTGACTTACTTCACTCAGCATCGTGTCCTCAGGGCTCATCCGGGTTGTGGCAGGTGTCAGGACTGCCTTCCCTTTTAAGGCTAAGATCCCCTTGTACGGGATGACCACATCTTGTCTCTCAGGACGTCTGGATGATTGCTGCAACATCGCTGAAATGTCACACGCGCCATCAGCCACGTGCGGGGAATCTCGGGCCCTGACCGGGGCACGCATCACTGAGCGTGGAAGACAGCTGAAGACACTTCCTCTCTGGCCCCGGAACGACCTGGGAAATCCCAGAAGGACCCCGGCCTGTGGGCCTCAACCACGGGCTTCTTGGCTGTGTGAAGTTTAAACAGCTAAGAACGCCGTTTTCCAGTCATTGTCCCAGGAAAAAAAGACTGGCATTGGCCCAAGAGCGCCCTCTGGATTCTCTCCTACTTAAACTCGGAAAGGCCGGCACAAAACTTCTGCAATCATGATCGCCGCCAGTGACCTAAACGGTTTTTGAGACTTTGGCCTCCCTGCTGGTCACTTCTGTCTTTAGTCCTCCTCCTGCTCCCGGCCCCCACGGGCTCCCTCTGTCCCAGATCTCCTGTGTTAAATGCCCAGGAGACCCTTTCTAGATCGTCTCTCGCTCCCGCCCAAGAACGTGGGGGACCTTCCTCCGAGCGCCATAGCTCTCCGGGGCCAAGCCCTGCAGCCTGTCTCATCTGGACTGTTCCTCTGCTTCCCATCTCCAGCCCACCTCCTAGTCTGCTGCTAGGTTCTGGACCCTCGGAGAGGGCCCGCGGCCCCGCTCCTTCTCTATGCTGCAGTCGCGCTCATTCCCGCCCAAGTCACGGCGAATTTTCTTCTCTGGAAGGCTCTCCCTTCACCTCCCCGCCTCTTATTTAAACCCTCCCGGTTACACAAGGCTCAGCTCACTGGTGCCACTGCACTGGGGCCTTCATGGCCCTTATCAGACAACAGTATTTCCCTTCTCCCCTCCTCTAGAGTGGACTATTTGCCTACTCTCCGTCCCCACTCGACCTCCTTTCTGCTTTTACTTAACGGCTTTATCTGAGCGTTCTTCTTCTTTTTTTTTTTTAAGTTTATTTTTTGAGAGAAAGAGAGAGAGAGAGAGAAAGAGAGAGAGAAAGTGCCAGTGGGGGAGAGGCAGAGAGAGAGAGGGAGAATCCCAAGCAGGCGCCACTCTCTCAGCGCAGAGCCCGACGCGGGGCTCGAACTCGCAAACCGTGAGGTCATGACCTGAGCGGAAGCCGGATGCTTAACGGCCTGAGCCACCCAGGCGGCCCTGGTGGAGTGTTCTTCTGTTCCCGGTAAGACTGGAAGCCTGAGAAGGCAGAAATAATACCTTGCATTTTATCCCTCGGCACCCAGAATAATACTCTGCTAAGGGTACGCTCATAAAGTCATCACTGAAAGAGCGAGGAGAACAGTGATGGTATCTTCTCTGCATGACAGACCCATGTTGGCGCCCCAAAGAGAACAACCCCAGTGGTTGGGTTGTGTCCCCCCAAACAGCTACGGAGAAGGCTTCCGCTCCGATGCCCGTGAGCGTGACCCCGTTTGGAAATAAGGTCTTTGCAGGCGTGACGAAGTAAAGACGAGCCGGAGCACGGCTGGGCCCTAATCCAGGATGAAGGGCGGCCCTACAAGAAGGGGAAAACGTGGACACATGCAGACACAGGGCCCACAGCCACGTGAAGACCGAGGCAGAGGCTGGTGCGATGTGGCCACAAGCCAAGAAAAGCCGGGGCTCTCGGAAGCCTGAAGAGTCGAGGGAGGCTCGTCCCCGCTGGAGACTTCGCAGGGAGCAGGGTCCTGCCCCAACCAGGACTTCAGACCGCCAGCCTCGGGCACGGTGAGACAAGAGCTTCCTGTTCTTGTAAGCCACCCACCCCCCAAGTTCATGCGCTTTGTTACAGCGGCCCCAGGGAACGAATCCAGCAACCGAATACGACAGTTCCGTCCACATAGACGGACTCCGGACACGCTTCTCGCACCCTTGCTGGGCCCAGGGGTAACACTGAGTATCGACGTGCCTTCCACGAGCCAGGCAGGGTTGGAGGGCGTCTCCACGCTTGGGGCCACCGTGCTGCTGGCGAGGGCCCGCGTCCCGCCACTAGGCCGGCTTCTCCCACCGGGGTCCACTAGCCCCCCTCCTCGGGAGGGTGCAGGGGCCCCGGGCTCCCCCCCTCCCCCCGAAAGCCTCACCTTTGCCAGCACGCTCCCCAAGCCAAATGCTGCCAACCTTGAAATCTTAACACTCGACAATAAAACTTCAATTCGAAAAGCCTGTTGCTTTGCCTATGGCTTCTCCCTTGGGTTTCCCAATCAGGATAAATTCAAATAAAGTTCTTAAGGGCTGATTTTTGTTCGTTGGTTGGTTTGTTTTTAAAGAAGCTGAGGCAAGAAACACTTTCCGGTCACGCCGCAGACATGACCACTTTCCATTTAATTTCCGTTTGCCCGCTGTGCCCTCAGCGGTTTTTGTTGTTGTTGTCGTTGTTTTTCCTCAGCCTGCGATTTATGATAAAATATACCAGAAAGGTCGGGGGTGCACAGCCTTGACTTCGGCTACGTTCAGCCAGACTCTGCCCTCCCTCCCGACGCCTGGCGGCCCGGCCCACGGACTTACGGTTCTGGAGGAAGCATGGTGCGTGGGCGATGCCGATGGAGGCCCGGCTGTGCTCTGGAAGGAGGACGGGCAGTACCTCTGGCCTGTGTCCGGAGGGGAAGTGGAGGCATAGATGCGATTTTCCAGTCGCTCAGGCTCATGCTTGTAGGATTCGAGAGGAAACGTGTGCTGCTTGGCCGCTTGGGTGGGTGTGGACGGAGAGGAGGAGAGGCCTGAGGCTGAGGAGGAGACCACAAGAGCTGTTAGGAGTTTGGCTGAGACAGAAGAAGGCAAGAGAAGGGCTCTTCCGTTTCTAAGAGCCCCAAATCTCAAAAGGCAAGAATCTGAATTATTAAATTCTGAATGTTGGGGACAAGCTCGTATCAACGTATTTTTTTTTTAATGATTAGTTTTGAGAGACAGAGAGAGAGACAGAGGTGAGCAGGGGAGGGGCAGAGAGAGAGGGAGACACAGACTCCGAAGCAGGCTCCGGGCCTCGAGCTGTCAGCACAGAGCCCCGACGCGGGGCTCGAACCCACGAGTCGAAGTCGGACGCTCAACCGACTGAACCACCCAGGTGCCCCTTTATCAACGTACTCCTCCCCTGCAGAGCGTGTGGCCAGAGCACACGGAGTGGAACCAGGGTAGGGAAGTTCATAAAGTAGGCCACAGAGACAAAGGTCGACGTTGCAGAAGGTCACGTGACGACTAAGAACCAGACGAAACGTGCGATGACCGTCAAAATGCGCAACCTAAATCTTGCCACCGTGAGTTTGCGGAGGCGAGAGTTGGCCACGAGGGTGAATGCTGAGGGGACGCGGGAGGAGGGGCAGGCCTGGGAAGGGGCCTCGCAAAGCGACAAAGTGAAAAGTCACACGGATAGGGACGAGCGGGAAGCAGATGCGGGGGGGGGGGGCGGCAAAGAATTGCGGGGAGACCGTCCACTTCAACAGGGTGTGTGCAATCCAGGGGCCTGCCTCGGGCGGGCGGCCATCACTCCCGTCTAGCTGACCGTGCCATAAATCATCGTTGGGGCTATGCGTGTCCCCCAAATAGCTGTGTGGAAGTCTGAACCCCCGGCACTTGTGAATGTGACCTTATTTGGAAAGAGGGTCTTTGCAGATGCCATCAGGTTACAATGAGGTCACGCTGGAGTAGGCTGGGCTCTTAACCCGACGGGACCGGTGTCCTTGTAAGAGGAGAAGCCATAGAAATGGACACACACTCAGAGAAGCCAGGTGACGAGAGAGGCAGAGACCGAAATGATGCATCTCTAGGCCAAGGAACACCAAGCGCCCTCGGTGACCAGAAGCTAAAAGAGGCACCAGAGAACGCTACCCAGGGTCTCAGAGGGAGCACGGCCCTGCTGACACCTTGGCTTTAGTCCAAACGTTAAGCCACGCAAGACAAAGCAAGGATGTCGGGAGACGGAGCCCGAGGGTTACCTGCCGTGTCCCGCGTTCCAGACCCCTCTGCTCACACAGAGACACGTGTGCTCCCTTCTCTGCTTCCGTCCTCGCTCCCCGGAGGGGCCTCCCACTCCTCAGGAGTCAGTTCAACCGACCTCCTTTTCCTGACGCCACGGCCTGTGGCTTCTCGCTCCCCCGGACCCAGGAGCACGTCGTATCTGTGCAGCACGTGACCAGGGAACGAGAAGATATTTCACGCTAAAGCCAAGGGTGAAACCGTGTCAGTCTTCTGTCCCCAACAGAAGCCGCCCTTTGTCTGTGGGGCAGGGGCTCTGGGCCACACTGCTGGGTCCCCACAGCAGCCAGCGCCGGCCTGGTGAGGGGAAGGAAGGTTCCTGGAAGACGCTCGCCCCAGCAGGCAAGGCGGGACAAGAGAGCACGAAGGGCCTAAGGCTCCAGCTCAGCTCGCGTCTTCTCTGCCTCCCGGAGCCCAGAGAGTGTGGGGGGCACGTAGGTCCCTGGTGGGCATTTCGGAAGGAATCTGTCGAAGGAGGAGCGTCGTCTTCTAGGGAGCCGCTCTTCCCGCGATGCTATCGCGAGTGGGAAGGCCCGCTCCAGGCGGACCCCCGGGAGGCAGGTGACAGCAGGAGACAGAACACTCTAGCACCCACGGGTTTGTGGGTCTCGACGCTTAAGGGACAAAAAGGCCTCCAACAGGACAGCCCCCGACTCTTAAAAACAAAAGCTTTCCCCCCGAGGCCTTGAGAAGCCAGGCTTGCTGCGAGGCGGGGCTGGGGGTGGGGGAGGAAGGGGAGAGAGGACGAAGCACGGGGGATCTGGGGGGTCTCCAGCTGGTGGGGGGCAGGGGGAGACGGGAAGGGTCCGGCAGGCAGGGGGAGAGAGGGGCCGCCCGGCCCAGGTCTTCTCTAGCGTCACGGCGCCAACGCTCCCCGGCGATGCCCGCAGAGCGGCGAGGGACGAGGATGCCGGCCAGGGGGCTCCAGGGGGCGCGCCTGGGTCATCAGAGGGCTCGGCTGGGGAGCAGCGGAGGGGGCTGCTTTGTGGAGCCCCGCCTCCCCGCGCTGGTGGCGCGTCCTTCCCTGGCTCTTCCAGCGAGAGTCCTCAGCTGGCCCGCCAGCCCGGCCCGTCACAGCGTGGCCCAGAACAGGCCAGTTCCCACGGCACCGTCGAGCAGGGAATTCTGTGTTCTGCGCTCCCGATGCTCCCCCAGCCGCTGGACACAGAGGCAACCACCCCCCCACCCCCCCCCGGTGCTTTCCGAGGCCGAGTGCTGGAGACCCAACAGGGGTGCGGAGAGGGACGGGGGGCCGTTGGGACTCCAGGCCGGGGCCACCAACCACGTTCTAACAGCCTGTGAGAGGCCCGCCCCCTATAGGGGTCTTGGCTTTCCGCGTCAAGGAGGGACAGGCCCAGCGACGCCCAGCACCCCTCGGTGCCGAAGCACCCGTGTCTGTCCGAACACAGGGCACAATCCAGACCAGCCCCTCCAACTTGCCTGTGACTTTCCTCCCAGATCCGGCTCATACTGGCTCAAACCACACCTACAGAGGAGTGTTCAGAGGCACCGACAAATCGTGTACCTCTGTGGAGGTGCTTTGGCAAAACATCTAGCAAAGCTACACATGCACATGCTCCTTGGCCCAGCAGTCTGCTTCTGAGATTTCCTTCCACAGACGTAGGGGCAGAATTGCTAAACGGCGAGCGTGTGGGGTCATTCGTTACAGTGGTGCTTTTATTTTTTTATTATTTTTTTAAATGCTTATTTATTTTTGACAGAGAGAGACAGACAGAGCATGAGCAGGGGAGGGGCAGAGAGAGAGGGAGACGCAGAATCCGAAACAGGTCCCAGGCTCCGAGCTGTCAGCACAGAGCCCGACGCGGGGCTCGAACTCACGGACCGTGAGATCGTGACCTGAGCCGAAGTCGGACGCTTAACCGACCGAGCCACCCAGGCGCGCCCCATACAGTGGTGCTTTGGAAAGCAGGGACCGGAGGGCCGCCTGGGTGGCTCAGTCCCTTGAGCATCAGACTCTCGATTGCGGCTCAGGTCACGATCCCAGGGTCTTGGGATCAAGCCCCGGGCCAGGATCCACACAGTGTAGACCCTGCTTAAGATTCCCTCTCTCTCCCTCTAAAAATAAATACGTAAACAAACAAACAAAATTACACAAAAATTAAAAATTAAAATACAATACAATACAATACAACAAAATAAAGTAAAAGCAGAGATTGGAGACACAGGTGCTCATGGGCGGGAAGAGGCTAACGCGATGACCGCATATCCACAGGGATGGCCATGGCTCCCCGACGGGGCACGACAAGCTTCGTCATCCTTACCTCGGAGACGCGGCGGCAAGTGAAAAGGCAAACCCCAGAGCCATCCGTAGAGAATGAAACCATTTCTAGTCCCAGAAAAGGGGATGGGAATGTATATACGTATCTGTCCGCGTGTGTGGAGTGTCTGGGGAAGGCTGTGAAAGCCCTGGAGGCGGGAACGGCTGGCAGAAAACACTGTCGTAGTGCACCCTTTGTCATTTTACAACTTTCGTATCACGTGGATGTGCCCTCTATTCAGAAAATTACTTTCTCCAGCCCCGATTCTGCATTTGAGCCAAGAGGCTGGCTAACACCGAATGTAAGCGTCTCCTGTCCCTTGCCCTGATCCCAGCCGCCCCCACCAGCCCTGAGGGGAGGTCTGTGTCCCCACCTACATGAAAGCACTCCGAGGCGGGACTGGGCTCTCTCTCTCTCTCTCTCTCTCTCTCTCTCTCGGTCTGCAAGAAGCTCTCCCATTTACAACATTCTTCAGGGATCAAGCCCAGTCACCATGACGGAAGGGACAGTCATAGCTGGTAGAACTCCTTGCGAGCTCTTTGCATCTAGAATGTTCCTTCCTACGTGTGAATAATTAAAGAGAACAAGACCGAGCAGCTTGCCACCTAAGAGGGCTCTTGAGAGCACGAATGGCGGCTCCCACTTCTCCTGTGGCTCGGCCTCTGTGGGCCGTCCCCACGTGAGTCCTGGAAGGGTCCTAAGCCCATGCTGACCGAGGGCAGGAAGGACGGCGAAGACACACAGCCCTAGACACAACCTTGCTGCACTGTCTGTAGAGTGAGGAGACGATGGGTGGGCTTCCCATCTGGTGGCGGGAGCGACTGGTTTCTGGGGGAATGGCGTGATTCTCCGTGCCCCCCAAGACAGCCCCTCTCGCCGAAATCTTTCCAAGTTCAAAGGATCCTTCCACCTGGCCACCTGGCCTCCTCTCAGAGTGGGTGGTCTTGCTGCCGAAGACAGAAGGATGCTCTGGACTCCGGGGGGAGGGGGGCGCGGGGAGAGAACGACCCTTCCGGAAAGTGGGGCTTCACAGGCCGGCAGGCAGGAGAGCTTAGAAAGCACTGGGTGTGGCAGAGAAGTGAGAGGCGGTGGGAGGGAAGGGGGTCCCGGAGGAGAGTGGGCTTGGGGCTCTGCGGGATTCCTCCCGCGGGGTGGCCTGGCGTAGGCAAGGGCGGGCCTCGTCCAAACGTGTTTCTCTTCCGCCCCAGCCGGCAAGAGCGGAGACGTACGAGGCGGGTAGAGAGAGGAGACTTCTAGTCGCTTCTCTGCTTTTCACCCGGGCAGGGAGGGGGCATCCTACGAAGGAAGGCGGGGCGGTTCTGCATAGACGAATCCAGCCGCACGTGATAGAATCAGGACGGTCCTCACCGAAAGAATCCTAGTCAGGGGGAATCGGCAGTGAGGGAGTCCTAAACTTGTCCCTCTTTTGTCGACCGGTGTCACACTTTATCAACAAAGAGGAGAGTGGGGCCGTGCTGCCACAATCCCCCAGTATTCTGGAAATCGACCAACGTCTCTCCCAATCACCGGGCAAACTGCCAGAGCGCGATCGTTCAGGAAGGCCACGGTCTACCCAGCCGGCTGCCGGGAGCCAGGCCCGTGCAGGCGCGGAGGAGGGGGCAGGTTCCCGTGAAGCAGACGACTCCCACCTTTGAGACCCGCTTGGGGAAACTGGGGCGACACCACACCGAAGCCCAAACCAGGCACGCCCCGTGGTGAGCCCTGGAGTGAAAAGCGTGTGACGCTAACCCAGGAGGGGCTCGGAGAAAGGGCGGGAAAGCCCGGCGGAGACACCAGGAGGGAGCCCGGCCCGCGCCTCGGAAAATAAAACACATCTGCCCCCGATCAGGCGACTTTCCGAAGGGCCCAGACAAGACCAGGCTGTGGCCACGGTACCCAGGGCACAGATAGGTTTCCCCCGTTGTGCTCTTCTGAGAAGGCTTTCCTTCTTTCTTCTGCTGCTTAAGGACTTTGTTTAGAGCTGCTGTCGGCCTCCGAGAGCGAACAATGCCTTTGATTTTCCTGGGGCGGCAGCCAGGATAAGTGAATAGGGACACTGAGCCAACAGAAATGGCTCCTGGCAGCCACGCAAGACATCAGGCAAGTGGCTCCAGACACCAGGGAGCCATGGGCTGGTGACTTCACAGGGCCAGGCCGTACTGGCATGAGCTACGTCTAGGGAGGCGGCGGGGGAGACAGAACAGCGGTGCCCCTGGGAGCGAGACGGCAGGGGTCTGCGGAAGGACAGCAATGCGGGGAGGAAGGAGGAGGCCCTTGTGCCAATCAAGGCCCTTGAGCAAATCAAGCCCTCGTGTCGGGAAACATAAACCAGGTAGACCAGATGGCTGCGTGCTGGGCGCGTGCACATGTGCCCCCTTCCCCCTGCCCTTGGGCAGCGCACGGTCTGAATAACGAGAGAGAGGAGAAAATTCATCTTGTTCCTGATCTTAAACGTCCTCGCTGACCGCTGTCCCAGGAGAAGAGCAAATATTCAATATGCATCGGATGGGACATTTTTTAATGTCTATTCATTTTTGAGAGAGAGCGCGCGCGAGTGGGGAAAGGGCGGGGGGAGAGGGAGACACAGAATCCGAAACAGGCTCCAGGCTCCACGCTGTCAGTGCAGAGCCCGACGCGGGGCTCAAAGTCATGAACCGCAAGATCGTGACCTGGGCCGAAGTCGCATGCTTAACCGACTGAGCCACCCAGGCGCCCCACGAATCTGGGTTTTCTAAAGTTCCCCAGGTGGTTCAGTGGCCAGACAGGTTCTGAACCATTAATTGAATATAGACTCCTCATTCTGTAGGTAAGAAACTTCTAGAAGAAGTTTTTCCCATTCTTTGTGGCCATGTAGAACCAGGGCCTCAGCTCTCTCTCTCAGTCTCTCTCTCTCATAGCTCTCTTCTTCAAGAGGGGGAGTTCTCTTCTGAGTCCCAAGCCCCCTGCCTGGTCTCTGAGGGAAACCATTCTTCCCACCGTCGACGGCAGTCTCATGCAGATGACCCTGAATTATGCCTCATCTCTGGTCACCAGGTGTTCCTTCAGCCACTGGACAGTGCTCCCAGGGCCCTTCCCCTTTTCAGCTCTTGCTCCAAATGTTCCAGAATCACTCATTTCCTAAAAGACCCTTTCCTGAGATCCTCCCCACCTCACCCACCCCAGCCGGGTCCCCCTGTCTCTCTTAGGGGTAAAGTTCCCGGACTCTCGTCTCAGGACTGGCCTAGGATCTCCTTACAAACCAACGGGCTTTGGCCCTGGCCATCCTTGACTTTACTCTCAATTCACATGTCGACTGGAAGTCAGGTTTTAGGCTGCAAGTTTTGCTTATAGACTCCAAGAATCTGTTTTGCAATCTTTTATCATTGAAACTATTCAAAATATGTTGGAGGCTGTCTAGAGTCATTTGGGAATCAAAGCGTTATGGTAATCCAGTGGGTGAAAAATTCTTTCTCTAAAGAAAACACAAAATTCTTTTAGGACATTTTCTGAGGTTCTTATTCTCCTAGAAGGAATCCAGGAAAAACTAGTTTTACACGGCTGTGCACACCCAATAGGGGTCTGGACCTAGGTATTAGGTGATGGAGTGGGCTCAAGCATGTTGATAGTTGCATAGGTAAACTGGAAAAGGACACAAAATGAAAACAGGGACTGCCTCTAGATCAGTCCCTACAGTGTGGTCCCTACAGCCTCTGGTGTTGCCCTGGCCTTTAGAAGAGCTGTGCCCTCAGGGGCGCCTGGGTGGCTCAGTCGGTCGAGCGTCCGACTTCGGCTCAGGTCATGATCTCGCGGTTCGTGAGTTCAAGTCCCACGTCGGGCTCTGTGCTGACGGCTCAGAGCCTGGAGCCTGCTTCGGATTCTTTGTCCCTTCTGTCTCTGTCCCTCCCCCACTCACACTCTGTCTCTCTCTCTCTCTCAAAAATAAACATTAAAAAAATTTTTTAAAAAAAGAAAAAGAGCTGTGCCCTCTTCACACTCATCTGCAGGTCTGAGGTCTGCTTCGTGAACCCAAAATATAACCCTTGCTACTTTAGCAAAGCATAGGTGCCTTTTGATGTTGAAGCTAAAAGTCAATCCTTGGGGAAAGGAAGAGAGAAAAAAAATTCCTCAGTCGCTTTGCAAGAGGGAGAGATTCTAGAACAATCCACTTCCCATCTAAAACAGATTCTGAAAAGCAAGTCGCTCAGGATTTGCCAACGAAGGGGCAATAGCTACGCGGGTCCCTTCTGCCGACGATCTTTGTGGACTCGTGAAAGCAACAGGTGTTCGATACTGTGTAGACTGATTGGGCTGCATGTGACAGAATCAGGATAGTCCCCACCAAAAGAATCCCAGCCAGGGGGAATCGGCGGTGAGGGACCTCAGCAGACAAACATCCCATGGCCTCACCGTACAGTGGAGGAAACGCAGGCCCTGAGAGGCGAAGTGTCAGGCCCGAGGGCAGCAGCTAGGTCGGAAGCCGGACCACGCAGAGCCATCACTTGGGTCTCTAGACCCCCAGCCCGGGGCTGTGAGAGCTTTCGGACACCGGCTTCGCACCCACGGAGTCCCAGGGAGGAGACCCTCTGTGTCGGCGAGAGGAAAGAGCAGGTGTTCACCCAGGAGGACAGCAGGCGCGCGGGGTCAGAGGTGGGAGGGTGAGACCCAAGAGCACCCCCGGGACCCACAATGCTGCACGCGGGCTCTCACTGGCCGGCCCCAGGCTCTTCCTTCCGTGTCCACCAGCCGCCCCCATCCCTCTGGCAGGCTGCACAGAAGGAGTGCATAGCGACAAGCCGTGGCCAGGACATATTGGATGCGGGGCAGGAGGAGCTGAGGTTCCTTCCTGGGTCGGTACCGTGACCGTCACTTCCCGAGAGCACACAGGAGAAGAACACTAATTCAGTAAGAGAGCCACGGAGTCGCCAGGTGCCCAGTGGGCAGGGGGAAGGCTGTCTGGCATTGGCCAGAGGTGGGGCTGGAATATTTCTGGGCAGGAGCCCCCCCCCCCCCCCCGCCCTGCTCGGATGCGCTCTTAGGTCAGGACTAGATTTCCGCGCAAGTTCAGATGAGTCTTTCTAACCTCCATTTCTCCGAGATGCCTGTTTACTGCAGTGTGGTTCCGGCCAATTGTTCCGGCAAAGCCAGCCTGTCCCGGGCGCGCGGTGTCACCATGATGTAAAACAGCAGATCCGGCAGAACTCTGCTGATTTGGGAGCACAGGGAGGGTCGAGGCCCCCAGGCCCCGAAAGCAACCAGTAGCTATGTCCGCTGAGGGACCCTCACGGGGAGAAGAGGGAGCCAGAAGATTGGGTGGAAAATCAGCGTGGATAACCAAATCAGGGGAAGCCAGTGACCACGCCTAACCAGGACCCCGGCACGTGGAAGCTTCCAGAGCGGGCTCTGAGAATCAGAATCTTTACCTTGGAGTTTTTCCTACACTTTCCATGATTTGGGCCTCTTAAAAAAAAAACGTTTCTTATTTTGAGAGAGAGGGCAAGCAGGGGAGGGGCAGAGAGAGAGAGGGAGACAGAATCCCACGCAAGCTGTCAGCGCAGAGCCCAACGCGGGGCTCGAGCTCGTGGGGCATAACCGCGAGGGCATAACCTGAGCTGAAATCAAGAGTGGGATGCTGAGCTGACCCAGCCCCCCGGGCGCCCCACAGTCTGGGCCTTTTGAATCGAAGCGGTACCCCTGATGAGAGCTCCTCCCTCCCACAGACCGTGGGCTCAGGCTGCTGGTGACGTGTGCCCCTGCCAGCTATGCTCAAAGCCCCACCTCGGAGTTTCCCCGGGCTGTTTAACCTTACCCTCGAGGGCGCTCCCAGATCCCCCCCCCCCCCCACCGCCTCCACACTCTGGACCCAATAGCAGCGACAAGGGGATGTGGGTATCTAGAAAGTGCTCTGAGCCACTGTCCCCTCCCTGAGGGACGTCTCGGGTGGTTTCCAGATGTCTAAGACACTCTGTTCTACCAGGCGTGATGGCATTCGGGCCTCGGGAGCACGCTTTCCAGACCTCGGCTTTGGAGGCCACGTTCAGCAAAGCGGGACGGGGAGGCAGAGGCTGGGGGCCGGGAGACGGTCTGTTGGTGAGCGACTCCGGCCCGGCTGTCGCCTGCCCGCTGGGTCTCCGGGCAGGCCAGGTGGTGGCCAGCAGCCAGCTGTGGGCATTCCCTCCCTGGGGTGCTGGCTGCAGCCGGCTGCCACGGGACTCCGACCGGGGCTCTCCTGTGGGTCTGTTGACTCAACATATCACCTGACACCACACGCCGGGCCCTCTGGGTGTGAGGTGCCAGTGAGACCGGACGGGCGTGCGCGAGGCCAGGGAGGCCTCAGGCCGGGAAGGCATCCAGGCTGCCTCTGGGGCCGGTGCTGGTTTCTATGGTGCCGCTCTGGACTCTCCTCATTCAGCTCATGAAGAAAGGGACCGCGGGCCACACTGGGTATCCGCTCCCAGGGAAGAATGGGTAGATTCCCCGTGAAGGGGGAAGAGGGGAGGAAGGAAAGCCACAGAGAGAAGGGAGTCAAGCATCTCACGCTGAAAACACGTTTCGGCGTCTCCTTCTTCTTTAAAAGTTTTATTTATTTTTCAGAGAGAGAGAGAGACAGAGCGTGAGCAGGGGAGGGGCAGAGAGAGGGGGAAACACAGAATCCAAAGCAGGCTCCAGGCTCCGAGCTGTCAGCACAGAGTTCGACGCGGGGCTCGAACTCACCAAGTGCAAGATCATGACCTGAGCCAAAGTGGGACGCTTAACCGACTGAGCCACTCAGGCGCCCCTCGGCTGTGTCCTTTTAGAGGCAATCCAGAACCTCAGGCCTGGGATTTGCCCCTGCCTTCAACAATCCAACAACGATACGACAGCAGTTCTGGGAGTTTAGGGCCATGAGCAAAGCTGACGGCATCATCCCTCGGTTTTTCTTTGTGTTTAGTAGAGAGGTAACAAGGCGACCGGAGGGAATGAGGAAAAGCACTCTTTCTGGGGATCCCAGAATCCCTCACCTTCCAGTGTCTGACTTACATCGACCACAAGTGCCCAAGCCTGTTTTATGGGTAGGAGAAGCCAGCCTCCTATGTATAGGACTTTGGGGTTTGGAAGGTCCCTTGACCCCTTCCAAATACCTGACCTACTCAACCAGTCTCTCTGGTGACCCAGCCTCCCCCTGTTTATGCACCTTGCACATTCCACCATCACAAATTATAGTACGCTGTCATTACTCCTTTACATATCCTGTCTCCTCCACTAAGCATGATCGGTAGTGAATTTTATTTACCATCGTTTCCCCAGCTCGGTACACAATCCCTACTCCGTACGTACTCATAGGGCTACGTGGCACACCTTAGTTCCACAAAACGCCCGATGAGCACAGTTCATAAAAGAACACATGGATGAGTTGGATTTCATTAAAATCTAAAACGTAAGCTCTTCGGGGCGCCTGGGTGGCTCAGTCTGCTAAGCGTCGGACTTTGGCTCAGGTCACGATCTTGCGGTCCGTGGGTTCGAGCCCCGCATCGGGCTCTGTGCTGACAGCCTGGAGCCTGGATCCTGCTTCAGCTTCTGTGTCTCCCTCTCTCTCTCCCCCTCCCCCCACTTGTGTTCTGTCTCTCTCTCTCTCTCTCTCTCTCTCTCAAAAAATAAACATTAAAAAATAAATAAATAAAACGTAAGCCCTTCAAAAGATACTGTTAGGAAAATGAGACAAGGTAAGCAACAGGGAGAAAGTATTTGCAAATCATATGTGCTAAAGAATTATGTATCCAGAATATATAAAGAACTCTCGAAACCCAATAACAAGAGAACAAATGGTTCTATAAAAAAAAGTGAACAGAAGGCTAAGGTTAAGACAGATACTTCCCCAAAGAAGGCATACAGATGACAAATAAGCATGCTGAAAGACACTTGGCATCATTAACCGTCAGTCATTAGGGATAAGCACATTATAGCAACGAGATGTCGCTGAGCACCACGAGATGACCTACTATTCTTTCTAAAACCGACAATACAAAGTGTTGGCAAGGATGTGGAGCCACGGGAACTCCCATGCATTGCTGGTGGGAAGGCAAAATAGTGCAGTCGGTTTGGAAAACAGTTGGACAGTTGCTCACGAAGTCACATGTACATATACCATAGAGCCCCACAAGGCCACTCTAGAAGAAGTAAAAACTCGTGTTCATACGAAACCGGGATGCAAATGCTTATAGTGGTTTTGCTCATAGTTGCCTCAAGCCGGAAACAATCCCCAAAGTCCTTCAACTGGTGAATTAATAAACGAGCTGGTGCATCCAAACGGTGGAACATTCCTCAGTAATAAAAAGGAAAGGACCATTGAGATATAAAGCATCAGGGACGCATCTCTGACGCATTTTGCTAAGTGAAAGAAGGCTATACGCTAAATTTCACCATCTAAATAGAAATTATAGGGGAAAAAGCAAAATTATAGGGGACAGGAAAATTATAGGTTGCCGGGGGTTGGGGATGTGGGAAGAAGTTGACCATAGAGGGGCACGAGGGAATTTTGGGGGGTGACAGAACTGTTCTATATCTCAGTGGTGGTGTTGAGTATTCAATTACATATATTTGTCAAGACTCACAGAACTGCGCGCTTAAGAGGGGTGAATTTTACTGTACGTAAACTACGTGTCAGTAAACTTGACTGTTAAAAAAAAAGATCTCTCACGTGATTTTGAGGGGGGCTGTCTATGCAGCCTGGACTAATGTCATTTCCCCTGGGCCTTGAGGGAAAGATGGGTAGGACAGGGCTGTGCTGTGATGCAGACAGGGTAGGGGTGCGATGCAGACACGGGTGGGGCTGGAATGCAGACCTGGGTAGGGGTGTGACGTAGATATGGGTAGGGGTGTGACAGACATGGGTAGGGCTGGGATGCACACACAGGTAGGGCCAGGAGGCCGACTCCTAAACATTACCGTAGAAGCGGGGCCTTGGCAGTGTGATGTAAGACTGTTCCATTAAAAACAGCAGCTACAATCCCCCCTCCCTCTGGCCGGAAGATTATTTTGGGAGACAGGACGGAGTGACCACTGCTGTGCAGGGGAAAGGAGTGAGGTCTAGGCTCTGGGAGCCCCCGAGCTGGCCAGCCTGTGCCCTCCTGGCCCCTTGGGCAGGGGAGCAGGTGAGGAGAGTTCAAAGGTCACTGTGGAGGAAGGGAGGAGAGTTCCCAGAGAGTGTGAGGGGAGAAGGGGGCCGAGGGAGGCCTGGCGGTCAGGCTCACCAAGCCTCACGTTCGCGGCCTCTGGACAGGCACAGCTGAGTGGTGCCCAGAGCCGCAGCCATGGCCTTGGACACGTCGGTGAGTGGTCATCGTCTCCACGGGGCTCCTGGCATCGGCCTGAGCCCACAGACCGTGGAAGGTTCTGTACAACTGTGTCACCACCGGGGCTTTCTCCATTCTAGAACATTACGGTAAAATAAGGACTTTGCTGTTTTTTAAGGACCTCCGTGCTAAGCACACGAATAGTTATGAATATCCGAGAAACAGGTTAGTAAAACTGGGCGAATAAGCTACCTTATTCATCAGAACCATTTTTAAAAATTTATTTGTATTGTAAAATGCAAAGAACATCAAATTTGCCATCTTAACTATTTTTAAGTGATCATGTGGCATTAAATACGTTCACACCGTTGTGCAACCATCAGCACCACCCGTCTCCAGAACTTTCCGTCGTCCCAAACTGAAGCTCCATCCCTACTAAACACTAACCCCCATCCCCCCCACCCCCAGCCCCCCACCCTGCCACTTTCTGTGTCTATGACTCTGACCCCTCCCGGGACCTCACGCACGTGGGGTCACCCGGTATTTCTCCTTTTGTGACTGGCTTACGTCACTCAGCATGATGTCCTCAAGGTTTATCCATGTTGTAGCAGCTGTAGGGATTTATTCTTTTTTTTTTTTTAATGTTTATTTATTTTTGAGAGAGAGAGAGAGAGAGAGAGTGCGCGCGCGCGCGCGTAAGCAACACACCCCGCTTGGTCCGAAGATTCTGTGTGTGCGATGCCGGGCCGCGGTCACAGGACCCTGCGTGGGTCACCAGGCCTGCAGCGGGAGGGAGTCCAGGGAGATGTCAGACATTCCTTGCCTTCCCGCGGCCAAGTTTCCGATGCGCTATCTGAGAAGCCTTGCCAAGGGTAATGTGACATTTACATGACTCCCGGTGAGGCTGCCGGCAGTGACATAACTGGAGGGAGGGACGGTTGGGGGTGTGTCCCCCGGGCAGCAAGCCTGCAGCTGGGCACACAGTCCGCTGACTCGGTGTTGTGTAAATTAAAGCAGCGATCACCTGGTCGCCCGTGTCACGGCTGACCCTCCTCCCCTGTGACCACATCACGAAGCTAGTCACCTCCACGTGGGGTTCTCTTTGGCCTGCCTTTCCCCAAGAAAGCCATCTGAGGAGAGACCTCTCATCTTTCCCTGGGGGGGGGGGGGTGACACAAATCCCATAGCAGGAGTTATTCTGAGGGGTCCCCGGAGAGGATAAACCCCCCGGCAGCGGGTGTCTGTGACAGGAGTCACCGAGCTCACCGGGGGCTCCCGAGGGCCAGCGTGGAGGGGCCTGCAGATACCCTGGTGGGAAACGCAGCCCCTGCCCTCTCTCAGCCTATTCTGCGAGGAACTTCCGCGGCAGACCCCAGCCCCGCCGTTCACCAGCGCTGCTCACTTCGGACCTGAGCCTCAGCTTAGCCATTGGTGAAATGGGCAAATAAAAAACCAGCTCCTGAACGGGACCCTCCCCCGGGGAGCAGGGCACCTTAGCTTCGGAGGTGCGCTGAAAGCTGCTTCTCCGCACGGTGGTCTGAGCAGAAGCTGCCAGGCCGGGTGCCAGCCTGACCCTCAGCCCACTGTGCAGGGCGCCCCTGGCCGGCAGACCCCCGGGGGCTCGAGTGCCAGGTGGACGGGCAGAAACCGCGGGCCCCGCCTCCTGCAGACTTAGCACCGCAAGAACAGTGCGGAGCTCATCCGGCAGAGGAGGCGGACCCCGCTCTACGCGCACAGCACCCCAGCCCTCGCGGGGTCTGAGGCCGTGGGCCTGATGCCAGAACGAGGGCCCCGTGTGGCCTCTGCTAGGGTCTCCCGGTGGTCGGGCCTCACGTCGGGGTCTCCCGCCCCACGCCTGCCGGGGCTGCGGGAGCCTCACAGACCTCCTCCTTCCCTCCCTTCCCCCTTCCTCTTGACCGTCTGTAGTGAGGCTCTGACAAGCCGCAGCCTCAGCTAACGGTGCCGTCAGAGACCCCTCCTGCCCACCCGGGGACTTCTCACCACCACGTGCAGCCCGGGCAGCTCCTGGCCCCGATGACAGGCTGCGGGGCTGGGCGCCGGCTCAGGACCGTATTGGGGATACGGTGGCCAAGGCTGGTCTGGCGACCCGGGCAAGCGAGAAGGTAGGGGGCTTCCCGGGGACAAAGCCGGGGCCTTTGCTGCGGTGGTCACCTGCTCTGCAGGCCTGGGCCTCCGGCCACTCAGGACAAGGGCCTCTTTTCCTCGCCTAAATATCGTACGGCCAAGAGAAAAGCATCAGCCTCCGTTATGAAAGGTGACAGACGCTCCCCTCAACCTCCCATCCGTCGCGGACCCTCGAGAATGCAGGGTCTTAGGTTTTAAACCCCCCAGGGAGAAAAGTAGGTTGGAGACCCAGGTGATGGTGGAGCTGGGGCAGACCCCCCCGCCCCCCAAGTCAGAATAAGCACAGCTGCAGGGATGGGGGGAGGGGAGCAAGCCCGTTGCTGGCCCCCGGGCTCGCCAGTGCCCCAGCTGAGGCCACCCCTTCTCTGACCTCCACCCACCTCCGCTGCACCCCAGCTTGTCTCCTGTTGACAGCCACGAAGGCTGACCTGAGTTGTAGCGAGAAATTCTCGGGGAGCCGAACGAACAGTTACACTGAGGGCGAGCCTGCCGTCGGGGTTTCCGGGCAGGGGGTCCCGCCTGGCGAGGACCGAAAATCCCCGGCGAAGGTCGCCCTCCTCCCCTGAGTAAGGCTGCTGCTGGCTGAGTCCCCGCACATCTGGAGGAGACACGTTCTCGGAAGAGGCTGGAGAATGATTCGAATCACTTACGTCGGGGGAGAGAGGTAGGGAAGCAAGAGGGTGGCGGAGGGGAAGCGGGCTGGTCCCAGGCAGCCACAAATCCGTGCTCCCGAACAGTCAGTAGGTCTCTGCAGGAGACCTCCAGGCCTGCTGGTCTTTCACTGCCCCTAAGATTAACGAAATAGTCCCCGGGAGATCCTGCACTGCAGCTCTGTGCAGTTAGTAGGACACAGACCACCGAGCAAGTCATCGTGAGACGTTTTCTGCCCCCACAAGGGGAGGCGAGGTGAGTTTCAGCAGCCCTCTCTCTGGCACCAAAGTATTTTCAGTCGAGCGGGGAGGTTAGAAGTATATTATACGCCTGCCTTCTGTTCTAGGTGCTGGGAACGGTGAGCCAGAGAACAGGCCCGGCCCCTGTGGACCTTAGTGCTTTGGACCCCGGTTCCTTGGAGTACAGTCTGGGGACCAGCCGCCCGGCATCATCGGGAGCCTGTCAGACACAGACGCCAAGGCTTCCCCCCCCGCCCCGGCCCCCAGGATCCAAATCTGCCTTTACCGAGATCCTCTGGTGACTCGTACAACTCGACCCTGGGCCAGCGGTTCAGACTAGAGCAAGGATCCTTGTCGCGAGCAGGGCTGGTGGAACCACAGTGTGGCCTCGACCCCTGAGCCTGGGATTCGGTGGTTGGGGCGGAGGCCCCGGGACTGTGCCTTTCTAACAAGTTCCCTGGTGGTAAGCTGGCTGGGCACCCACACCCTGAGAGCCAAGGGCTCTAAGGGCTCCCTCGGGCTCCGGGGAAGCTGGGGACTACCCTGCCCGCATACCCCCATCCCCACGAGGGGCCTGGCAGTGGCTTCCCTGTGTGGCCAGGCCACGGTTTCTTACTCTCCACATCCATTCCCTCCGTTGGGGGAGAGTCTGGCTTTGTACCCAGCCCCAGATGTCCCTTAGTACTTGTCCTGCCCATTTAGAGAGCAAACGTCTCTTCAGAAGCCATACAGCCTCCCTGGGAAATCAGAGCAGGGACCTTACAGGATGCCCGGTGTTTTGTCCAGGCAAGGCCACGAAGGGTTGGAGGCAGCCGTGCTGTGCGTGCTGTGCGGGTGTGTAAAATGCACGGAGGGCTCGTCGGAAGGCCAGTGCTCCTTCCTCTATCTCAAAAGGATGTGCTGAAGTCCTAATCCCCCCCAAAACCTGTGATTGTGACCTTATTTGGAAGTAGGGCCTTTACAGCGCTAATCAAACTGAAATGAGGTCATTAGGGTGGTCCCGGTCCAAAACGACCGGTGTCCTTAGAAGAGGGAAACCCGGACACAGACACGCACGTGTGAGAAGGCCGTGGGAGGGAGCGGCGGGCAGCCAAGGACCGCCAACACGCACCGGAAGCAGGAGACGGGCCTGGAACACATTCCCCTTCTGAGGCTCCAGCAGGAGTGAACCTCAGACGCCTCGATTCCAGAGCCTCGACAGAGAATCTCTGCTGTTTTCAGCCCTCCAGTTCGCGGAGTTTTGTCACAGCAGCCCTACGAACTAATGCAGGTGCACCGTCCCTGCTCCTGCCGTTCAACAGCCACACGCGCCTCGTGGCTACCGCAGAGGACAGCAGGGATCAAGCCCACGTCCATCTTTGCGCGGAACGTTCTGTCGGACGGTCTTGCTCTACGGTACGCCTTCGTAAGAACGAAGCAGAGATTAACCGTTTGATCTTCAGAAAAAGTCAGCTTGTGTCGGGCTGGCCCAACCTCGTCTTCCATAGCGTCCACTTCCCCAGTCCTTCCAGAGGGGAGGCCGGGGGCACTTACTGGCTCTCCCCGCTGACCCGAGAAAGTAGACCTCGACGTTTAGGCCCACTCTTCATCAATGCGGACAGCAGAGGGCGAGGACGTGGGTCCACACCGACCCCGAGAACCAGAGGCACAGAACGAGCCCGTCCCACACCCTCACCAGGCGTGTGCAGGACAAAATGCCCTCAGAGGATTGCACCACGTCGTATCATTGGACGATAAGACTGTGGCATGAGTCAATGATCACGTGAAGGCCTTAGGGGCCGCGGCTCCCAGGACAGCAAAGATGATGGAGGGGGGGATGGCCCGATGGGAGGGAGGGGAGGGCCAGCACCCTGGGAGGGGCCTGAGTTCAGGACGGCAGGAAGGGTCGCAAGGTTGACGCAGAACTGCCAGTGAGTCTCCGCGCGTTCCCGCACACCCTCTCACTGCCCACCTCGCCCTGGACCCATTTCGTCTCTCTGGCCAAGCTCTCCGGCCCGGTACACACCAGCTTGCCCAGAGAACAGGGAAGCCTGGCAGAAAGACATCCACCTGCCCCTGCCTCACCCCCGCACCCCACCCCTTCCCGGCTCTCCCATTGCCTGGTGCTGAAAACCGCTCCTGTTTCTTTAATGCCATTGTATGGTCTTTGACCTACTCATCAGTGGGTGCCAGAGGCAAAGAAGAAAGAAGAAAAATCGGCCCTTCTCCGCCATTAATGATCACTGTGCTGCAAAGAGAACGCAGCTGCTCTAAGCAAGGAAATCTGTTTGCAGAACCCCCCCTTCCCCCCACCGGCTCTCTTCCCAATGCGTTTCCAACTTCTTTTACCAGTGGGCAGATAAGTCTGTCTCCAGCACACCAGGATAGCGCGGCACACAGCTCCTAGCTCGGCCCGAGGTCTTGGGGGCGCTCCTCGGTTTGTATCAGTGACGAGAGGAACTCAGCTCCCCTCCTCCCACACCCTTCTGGGGGCTCGAGTGCGTAAAAAACGTTTTCATCAGAGCGGAAGAGAGAAAAGTGCACAAAACGGGAGTGTGCAACTCGATGGGTCTGCACAAAGCGAGCGCAGCTGTGTGACCGGCTCTCTGAGGACAGGACCGTCCTATCCCCACCTCCCAGGGGCCTGCTTCGGATGCCCTTTGCTCACCTCCTCAGTCACCGGCACGATCCTAACGCCTGGTTTTGTCTGTTCTCATAGGTTATACCGATGGAACCAGACGGCTTGTATTCTTTCACATCAGGCTTCTCTCGCTCACATTGTCTGCGAGGCTCATTATATTTGCTGCACGTAGCTGCGGGCCGCTCATTCACATCACCGCAGAATATTCCAGTATGGGAACTTGCTGCCGTGTATTTATCACCTCCGCCGCTTATGGGTATCTGGGTGGTTTCCGTGTCAGGGCTATGAGGAGTGATGCCACTTGAACATTCTATTTTGTTTCTTAATTTTTTAATGTTTATTATTTTGTGAGACAGAGCGTGAGCGGAGGAGGGGCAGAGAGCGAGGGAGACACAGAATCCGAAGCAGGCCCCAGGCTCCGAGCTGTCAGCACAGAGTCCGACGCAGGGCTTGAACCCATGAACCGCGAGATCACGACCTGAGCCGATGTCGGACGCTTAACCCCCTGAGCCATGCGGGTGCCCTGCCACCTGCACATTCTATACACACACTCACGGAGAGGCATGCATGCTTTTTGGGGGGTGCTGCTTTTTATTTGATGTATTTATTTGGCACAAAATTCTCATGGGAGAGGAGGAGCTTAACGTGCTAGGCCCCCCCCTCCATACCTCATCTAATGGACGCACCCATGCACCAGCCACGAGGTGGGTATCGATCCCTCTGTGCCCAGAATGGCCAGGCTTGGAGAGAGAGCGCATTCCTGCTTAGGAAAGCACAGCAGGGGTAAGGCTGGGAAGTGGGGGGGCCAGGTTTTGAACCCTGCTGACCAAGCCCGAAACCCGTGATTCTGTGGACGTAGCATGTCCTAGAACGCTAGCGTTCAACAGCCCGACCCTGGCAGCCACAGGAAACAAAGAACCCTGAGCTGAGCAAGGTTCCACGGGGTACCACTGAATTTACTGGCCAGATGCCGCACACGTTTTTGACGAATTAAATGAGAATTTCTCAACGTTCTGTTAAAAGCAAATGCAGTCGAGCTGCGCGGAGAGGCAGTGGCATCTGAAATACATGACGGATGTTCCACTCCCAAGCTGCTTTGGAAAGCCTGCGGTATCTGAGTTGGCCGAGGAGGTCAGATTTCCTTTTCATTCCTGCTGATAAGAGAAAAGTCTACTTCCTTCTGAGCAACACCAAAGAAACAAAGGATCAGGGCCCGTGTTCTTTTCTCAATCTGGTCATAACACACACACACACACACACACACACACACACACACGCATGCATGCACGCATGCACGCACGCGCACACGGACTGAGAGTTAATCCCACCGGGAGAGTTGGTTGGAGACCACTAAGCCCCAAACAGGATGACCCCAGCAGGCTGAACACATCCGTCCATCACACAAAGCTGGCCTTGGGACCGTCAGGCGCAGTTCCTGCTGCTGAACCGTCTGTCACAGACACTCCTTAGGGAGACAGACAGAGGAGGGGCTGTGTCTGTACGCGCGGCTACTTAATAAGAGGCTACGAATGCACACAAGATTGTCCTGTGGCTTTTTGTGCTGTGCTGTCACGGGGTGAGGCGGGGTCTCTCTGCCCAGGAAGGACCTGAGGGAAGCTTGCTGGTGATGGCTGTACACAGCCGATGGGGGAGCCAGACCTGGAAGCCACGTGTCCCCGTCGCGCCAGCTCCTGATTCGCTTTCTTCGGTGAGGGGGCCTGGGAGGTGGCCACGTCTGGCCGACTGAGCACCAGGAAGGGACACGGGGGCTTTTCTCTCAGAGGGAAGGGGCATGAGAGCAGGGGGTCAGGGTCCACAAGGGCCCGGAGGGAAAACAATTCTGTCTGTCCAAGAGATCAGCTCCCTACGCTTCTGGTGAATTTCCACTTCTCTGCCTGAGCACCCAGGCTCTGGGTCCCCAGCCTAAGTCACAGCAAGAGCCACACATCCGTGTTTCTCGTGCCGTATGCTTCAAGTCGGCATCAGGCCCTTGGGAGTCTCAGGGCCACGGCTGGCCTCAACGTGGCCCTGCTTGGCCAGCACCACCTTATCTGTTGCCCTTTGGCCTGACGTCACCTCACGGCGGTCTTACGACCCCGCGCCCGAGATCGGCGTTACTGCGGGTAGTAAGGACGCCAAGCCTGGAGCCGGAGTCCCTCCTGAGTCGTCCCCTTCAGGGCACAAAATGACAATCTGCCTTGGGCACCGCGAGGCAGGTCCCTCCCCTTCCTCGGAGTGAAACGTACGTGCCAACTGTGTGCACAGCTGCACGTGACCGAGTGCAGCAGGTCCTTGTAGGGAAAACCAGCCCAAAGGGGTTTGGGTGGGCCAAGGGGAGCCCCTGGCAGCTTCCAGCTCACCAAGCCTTGTCAAAGGTCCCAGTTCTCCAAGCCCAGTGCGGCCCTCCCCCGTGCCGGTCCCTTCTTTGGCCCCGCCCCCCCAGGGACAGAAGGGACAGAGCACAGCTACAAACGCTGAAGGCTACCTGTGCCAGCAGTGGGGGTTGCCAGGGAGAGGCCGGGTCTCTGCGGTCTCTCCGGCAGTCACACCTTGGGCCACCTTACCCTCAGGACCACACAGCTGTAACCGCAGGGCTGCGATGCCCCAGGGCGCCCGACTCTGCTCTTGCCACAGAATGCCACTGGGCCGCTGGAGCTGGAGCCTCGGTCAAGTGTACAAGCAGCGGAAAGTTGGAGGGGCCCTGGGGACACCCGGCCGTCCACGGTGATGATGCCAACTCATAAAAGCAGGCTGATTACAGTCAGCATGGTATTTCGCTGCCTGGGGAGTCAGGGGTGCGTGGGGTAGGTTCTAGAAAGACGCCACTAGCATAAAACACTCAGAGGGCAAGTTTTGGTTCTTCCACAAATTCGCGGACGAGAAGGCGTCTTCCTCAGCCCTCTTAAGCGGTTATTCTGTACCAGGCATTGTTTTGGGTGATTTACAAACTGTAGCTCCTTTAATCTCACCACACCCCTTGAGGGAGGCTTTGGGGCCTCTTACAGATGAGGGAAGGGAGGCAGAGGGAGGTCAGGTGACTTGCCCCCGGGGCCACACAGCCAGAGGGTGTCATTGCTGCGTCAACCCGTCTGCTTCCAGAGCCCGGGCTCCCGGCCGTTGGCATCTCCTGCCGCCTGGCCCTGTAGCACCAGCGGAGAACTCAAGCTTCACTTGCAGATGGCAATGGCTCTCTAGAGGCGAGGGTGACAAGCTCTCCCACCTAGGGATCGGGGGATCGCGGGAGGTCAGAGCGTGTGCCCCAGCCACGCACCTGTTTTGATAAGACACCTCCTCCAAATGCAAACTCTGGTTCCATAATGTCATTAGTTGAAGTCTTCCTGAGGAACTCACTCGAAAGAAAGCTGCAAACCCTTTGGCTGTCTCCGGGGCCCGAGGGTTAGCCGTGGCAGGAACGGGGCGCTCAAGGCAGGCAGCCTCCAGAATATGTTCTGGCAATCGCTTCTACTTCTCAAACCCGACCCTGAGGCTGCTGCGGTTCCCCCCACCCACCCCGCCCCCCACTCGGCCTCTGGGCCTGGGCGGGCCAGCCTGCAGCAGCCTAAGGACACAGGGAGGAGGTCCTTCCCCGCCGGTCCTAGAAGCCCGGGTCTCACTGAGCCCCGTGTTCTCTCTGTTTCAGAGGGAGAGACTCAGGGAGGGACTTGAGTGGTTGACTCATCCCAGGACGTTTAGCACCTGGTCAGAGGATGGGCTGAGCCACCCGGCTAAGTGGGTCATGTTGCTCACTGCACTTCCCATCTCTCAGAAGCTTCTCAGACTCGAGGCGTCTTTGCATGGACTCGACGGCACCTTGCTGGCAGGAGAACTCAGGGTGATGTCGACTCACTCAACCGGTGGGCTGGAGACCCTGGTGAGGCAAACCCTGGCGGGGGCGGGGAGGGGGGTGCAGCATGCAGCCGGGGGCGGGGTGGGGGGCGTTGCAAAGACGCTCTGCGGTTGCTGCATTTCCGGGGGGGGGGTCCCTCACGCTAACCAGTGAGCCACTGAGCAACATTCCGAACAACCCACGCCGCCCTCTAGCCTTCCCGAGGGTCTCAAAAGCTGCTGTCTCTGGGGGAGAGGGAGGGGAATTCAGAGGCCAAAGCTTTCTTCTGGCCACAACCATCTCTTCTTGGGGGGGCGGGGTGCCGAGAAAGTGACCTAGTTCTCTCAGCAAGCCAGTCACCCGAGGCCCCACCTGCTCCCCACGGGTCAACGCCATGAAAGGAGCTCGAGCGGGGGCTGGGCCGAGCCCTTGATGAGGTCCCCGCTCCCCCACGGTGGCAAACACAGGACACAGAGGATCCGATGCCTGACTGAGAGCCAAGTTAAACAGGGCCAACCAGTGAGCTCGACCCAAGTCAGCAGAGGGCTCCAGATGGGGCCTGAAGGCCCACCAGGGGCCAAGGCCAAGGCCTGGCTAAAGGCAGAGCAGGTCCCGAGGCGCAGGGAGCCCCGAGAGGGAACAGGGGTGGTCGTTAGCTAGAACATGCTCATCCAAACCCCAGAAGGGTGGACCAGGGCTGCGTAGGGACAGCGTACAGAGCATCAACCTCGGCAGGGCACCTGAGAGGCACCGTTGTATGTGATGTTGGCCACCAACTGCCACAGGGTCGGACCTGAACCCAGGACCGGACCTGAACCCAGGACTGTCTGGCTCACAGTCAGCTACCGGCCAACATGGAGAAGGAAAAGCGGGATGGATATTCTTAAGTTTTCGCCTCTTTGAACTGGGCTCCGAGAGGCCAAATTAATGAGCTCAGCACTCTAGCAACCACTGGGGTCGGGGCTGGCCCTCACAGAAACTGTTCCATGAGGCATTCTGTTGCCTGTCCCTTCTCCCATGACAGAGACCTTCCTACCACTGAGGAAAGGAGGAAACAGAAAATGGAGACTAGAAGTATCTCCTTGGCTGCGCCAAGTCAACTGAGCGCCCAAGAGGAGAGCGGCCAACGGCACGTCGCTGCCCGACGGGAGCCCAGCGGGCGAGCTGCACCCAACCCCGGGGGCCTCGATGACCACTTCACGCTTCAGAAGGTCTTTTCGGAGGAAAAGCATTTACGCTGGAGCCGCAAAGAGCAGTGGAGACCCTAGAGAGATGAGCCGAGGCCAGGGAACAGAAGTTGTAACGCTGTTCTGCCCTCAGTTTCCTGGTTAGACCAGCCGCCTGAGGCCTTCGGGCCTCTCCCCTGAGCTCCGACGTGCAGGTGGAGATACGGACAAGGGGCATCTCAGGCTAAACATCTACATCAGACTTCTTAGTTCCGGATCAGGCCCAAGCCCCGCTCAGGCTTTCCACCTTGGCCCTGACGCCCTGCTGCAGAGGCCTCCCTCCCTCCCCGACCCTGCATCTGTGCCCCTGGCCCAGCAGCGCGCACAGAAGCCTCCTTCCTCCCCAGACTCTCTCGCCCCTGTACGGTGCATCTTCTTCACCCAGAGGCTGCGAGAGCCTTCAAAACAGGGGTGCCTGGCGCCCCTCTGCGCAAAGCCCTGGGACGGCCCCGTCACGCTTAGAAGAAATCTCCACGGGTCCAGCCCCGCACCCCGCCTGCCCTCACTTCCTGCCACCTTCACCCCCAGCGGGGCGCCCTTGGGGCCTTGACGGTCAGCCACGCTTCCTCCCTGACCCTGCTGCCCTCGGGTGCCCTCGGCCTGACCCAGGCTCCCGCTCAGGGGGGAGGCCTCGCTCACCAAACCCGCCAAGAGGGCACCGCCCTCACGCGCCCCATCCGCTCTGACTCCTTTGTTCCAGGCACCGCTACCTGACTTCATACACAAATGGACACATAATAACACGTAATCCTCTTGGCCTCCTCGCGCTGGCTCCCCAGGCCAGGGACCTGCTTTCTGCACCTCTGCTCCAGGGGCCTGTGCGGGTCGGAGCACTGGGGGGGGGGGGGGGGGGCCAGGCACAGCAGGAACCACAGCAGGCAGGGGCCCCGCTGTGACCGCCAGGCATGCTAGGAGCCGGAGCAACTATTAAGCACCTTAGCGTACGCACGACAGAAAGTACCTGCGTTCGTATTCAGCGCGTGCGTATATTTAAGCACGTTTGTCTATTCCTCGAATCCTCAACACCTTCGAGGTCGGTGGGATTACCGTTTCCATCTCATAGGCGATGACATGGAGGCACAGGAAGGGTAAGTGGTCGCACGTGTTTAATAAGCGTTTGTTGAATGAATACGCGCACGGGTCACCCGTCACTAGACATGTTCGGACGGAGGCCGACGACCGCTTGCGAGAGTGACGGGAGGTTAGGGCAGACACGGGATTTTCGGGAGAGCTACCGGCCTGTGTGCGGACTCAAGAGCCCGGCTTCTATTCTGCATTCCAGAAATCCTCCCACCTGAGGACCCTTCCTCGCTGTGGCCCCACGGTGACCCAGTGAACGTGGGACACAGGCCAACTGTTGGTCTGGTGCCGTCACCCCAGAAGCAAGCCCCACCTCCCCTGAGGGGGCCCAGGGCTGGCAGCGGTCTTGAGACTCCCTGGTGCTGCCTGCCGGGGTGACAATCACCCCCACCTGGTGGCAGGGCCACGTCTCGTCAGGTGACAATCAGCCGGGAGGATCCAGTGTCAGGGTGTGACTGGCCACCTGGGACCTGGCCTTCCTCCCGCTGCCTGCCTGTCACGCGGTGGAACAGGACCAGGCGGCTCGCGACCCCCACCCTGACGTGTCCCCCAGCGTCCCCCCTGCTCTGCCGTAAATGGACAGGAGGGGCCCGCACACCGGAGCCCGGGCATCGACTCAGGCAGCCACGATGGGGTCTCTCTCCTCACTCCCTGGAACCGGCCCTCTTCTCAGGCCCCACAAAGCTGCATATGGCTGCCACGGGGACAGCCCTACGAGGTCCTTTGTCCTGGTCCCCTGGGGGAGAGAGAGGGTCCCTGTCCCCGACTGATGAAAGAAACTGCCCTTCTGGGCTCTGATGGCTGCCTGACCCGGACACACTTCCCAGGCTGCCAGCCGCAGGAGGGGAGCCCGGGTGGAATCGGGTTCCCGTTTCCACAAGAGGGGGTCCACGCTGGGTGACGCGCAGCCGCGTGCTCAGTTACCCAGCACGGTTTGCAGAGGGAAGAAGGGACGACCCTCGCCCACCTCTGTCCCTGTCTTCCGTGGAGGCTTATGCACAGCTGGAGAATCAGAGAAGAAGAGGAAGAATGTTCTAGTCGTGCAAATTCATTCCACCTGCATTTACATTTTCCATCACTTATTTGGGTACGGGATATTTTCAGCAGATTCCCAGCACCCAAAGCAAATCCTATTTATGTGGTGCCCTGGGTATTCCGGGACAGCGGCCGTGGCGCGGAGGAGAGGGGCGTGAGCGGGCGTTCTCTCTGCTCCCTCTACAAACACTCCTCACCCTGGTGCACGGATCTGCCTTTCGAGGTGAAGCAGTTTCCAATTTCTTTCTGTGGCCGCATAATTAAATCAAGGCAGGATAACAGAATTTGTTGAACACGGAGAAGGAAGACTCGAGGGCAAAAATCCCAGAAGGACAGGGGGTCGGTGAAGAGCCAATTCTGAGCTTGACATCTTAGAAATCAGGTATGCTAGGGTGCAGATCTAAAAGCCCTAAACTGTCCTTCGGGAGTGGAGGGGCTTTGGGGCTTTATTATCTTTGGCTCTGACTCCCTCCGCACCCCCCACCCCCTCTGTGGCCCCCAAGACAGACTCTATTCTTTAATTCTGGAGGTGCGGGGCACGCCCCGGATTGCGAGCCTGTTAACAGGGTAGTTTCTTCAAGGACTCGGTGCCTCGTCTCTTAACGCGTGGATAATGCGGTGCTGTTTTACTTTTTAGCCATGGAAAAATTTAAACACCTATAAAGGCAGAACAGAATCGCGGACCTCCCCATCTTCCCCTCGCCCGGCTTTAAGAACTATGAACTTGCGAGGACGACGGTATGCTGTCACTCTAAAGCCTGCCTGGGCATCCCTTAGAAGTTTTGATAAAAATCCCCGGGCATCATCCCGGACCAAGTACCTGCCAATTTAGGGGGTAAAGTCCGATTTCCCCATGCATTCCCCCAAAGGATTCTCATAGACCGGGGTGTGTGGGGTTTGCCCCAGAGGAAGGTGGGGGCGGGGAGCCCTGGGCTTGGGTCCCCACCCTGCCACTTCCTGGCTGCCCCACTTGAACTCTTTCTTACACTTTCTCAGCTGGCCTCCATCGGAATATAGATATTACACAGTTGTTCCAAGGAATAAACAAGGTGGCACGGGAAAAGTGCCTGACACAGAGCAAATGCCCGTGAAACACCCAATGCCATCATTATCCTGCTTCACTGTGGTTGCTTTCCAAGCCCTGGGGAACATGGAACCCGGATGGCGATTTTGCAGGGGCTTTGTCCAAATCCACGAGCCCTGCTATCTCCTGGCGCTAAGGCAGAACCAGGGTATGCACTTCTGTTTAGGGCCACTGACCAGCAAAGGAAAAAAACCCAGCAATCCACAAACCAGGGGGTTCGCATCTTGCTATTAGCCCCCAGGGGTCAGATAGGGCAGAACCTGAGGTCTCCTCGTCCTTATGAAGAAAACTCAAGGAGATCAAAGGAGGGCGCGTGTGGAAGGACTTACTACCAACACATCAAGTATGTTACCAAGGGAACGGATAGAGACCTCGGTCTGGTAATAACGTGAGGTCATCCTGGCCACCTCTGTGACCCTGGGCATTCGCGAGCAAGCCCACCTGGTCCTGGCGGGGACTGGATCCACTGGTCGCAAACCTTATTGCAATGTTGCCACGCACGGAGCTCAACCCATCCCGCACGTAGTAGGCCCCTTAACAATCACTAAAAATGCAGATGGGGCACAGGTGGAAAGCGAGGCTTACACAAAATTGAGCTTAATGCGGCGCCATAGAAATTCATTTCGCAGGTGCCCGGGTGGCTCCTCAGTTGAGTGCCCGACTTCCGCTCAGGTCACGATCTCACAGCTCGTGAGTTCGAGCCCCGCCTCGGGCTCTGTGCTGACAGCTCAGAGCCTGGAGCCTGCTTTGGATTCTGTGTCTCCCTCTGTCTCTGCTCCTCCCCCGCTCACACTCTCTCTCACTCCCCAAAATGAATAAATGTTAAAAAAAAAAATAAATAAACTCATTTCGCAAAGCATAGCGATTAACACAATTCTCCCAGTTACTGGTTTGCATTCCTCTAGGGAAAACAGCTTCTACAACCTAGAGCACTTCAGAAAACACGCCGGCCCCAGGCAGGCGGCCGGTTCACAGACTGAAACATCTCTGGGGCAGGTGAATGCACACACAGACCAAGGGGGGAGGGACAGGGCCACACTTTTGGCTTCTATAAACTTGTAGGGAAAGGAGTGTTGGCAGAAACCTGCTCCGAAAGAATTCGGGGAAACAAAAGAAGGAAAGAGGTTGCCCTTATAAAGTGAAGTTCTGAAAAACACATAAAAGAGAAGACGTAAGTAGCCATTGATGAGCGTTGCCCAAGAGACTGATGATATGGCTCAAGAATTTGGGAACACCCATAACCCTACTCAAGGCGACCTGGGTCACCTTCAGGGAGGCAGAAAATAACATTTTACTCTAATTTAGTAAGCAGAAACTTTTTGGAGGAACTCCAAGCCCAGAGAATGATGGAAGAATGGCCATCCAAGGGCACCGAACGGGAAGCTCCAGATGCCTTCCCTTGCATGGATCCAAGGGAAGGGGGGCTGGGCTCCCAACCCTGTCCTAGACCCTACTTGAAATCACGCTGCAGCTGTTGGGCTGGCTCCCCGTGTCGCTCGGCAGGTAGGGTGCTGGTGTATGTGCCCCGGTCCACGCGTGCCCAGCATCTGGCCACGGAGACGGGAAACCTTCATTTAGATCTGGATGGTTTTATGAACCGAGCAAGAGACGAGTTCTCGGCATGCTGAAGAGAGCAGTTTTTGAGCCTACAAAGTTGACGACCCACCCCGAGACCCGGTGACCCATGGAGACAGGTCACCACGTGGGAGGGGTCTCTTGGCAGCTCGTCTCGACCTTGCTGGGGACCTCCCTCACATTCACCGTCCTGTGTCGGAAGGGTGTTTGTAATTCCTTCTGCCCACCCAGCATCCTTCACATCTTCCCTATGCTTGGCTTCTAGAGAGGGGGAGAGGGGCTCTGAAGTGGGGGGATTCCCTCAAGACTCACTCCTCCAGCCCCCCGTGGCAATGGCACGCCACCCGGAGACCTGGACTGACCGACGGACATCCTGAGCCGAAGTGCACAGAAGCCGGTATGAAGCAGGATCCCCTGGTTGCCAGAGATGGGAGGCTGGATAAGTGTGCTCACGCTGGTTAATATAATAGCACACGCTGGGCGCCTTCGACAACACGAGTTTATTTTCCCACAGTTCTCGAGGCTGGAGAGTCCCATTATCAAGGTGCCGGCGTGGTCAGGTTCTGGTGAGGTCTCTCCTCCCGGCTTGCGGACGGCTGCCTTCTCGCTGTGTCCTCACACGGTAGAGAGCTTCCCCTTCCTCGTTTTATAAGGCCACCAATCCTATCAGTTTCGGTCCCCACCCTTGTGACCTCATTTAACCATAATTATCTCCTAAAAGCCCTATTTTTGAATGCAGTCACGTTGAGAGTTAGGGCTTTACCATATGAATTTAGGGGGGCACTGCAGTGGCCCAGGGCTGCGTGGGAATCCACCGTCCCCGTTCTGGAGGTGACTCTGGGCCCTTCTTGGGAACACCCAGCCACGTTCTCTCCACGATGGGGATTCTGTGAGCTACTCAATATCCTTTAATCATTTTTTTTTTTTTCCTTTTTTGCCCACTTGAACTAGCTAGAACCGATTTCTGGGCCTTGGCTAAGAACTCTGATGCCAGGCCGCCTGGGACCCCTTTCCATAGAGTCCAAAGCTGACTTGTCTGAATTTCCAAAGGGGATTCTCTGGTTCTTGCTCCCCACATGTGACAGGAGGCCTGCCCTTCTCCCTTCTCGTGGTGTCATTATAGGAGAATCTCCTGTGAAGGGTGCGTTTGGGCTGTAAGTAACAGAGAGTCGAAATCAAACTCGCTTTCACCGTAATAATGTTTGTCTCAGGACAGGAAATCCAGGGTGGAGCTGTGTGTCTTCCCTCTGTGTTCATTTGGTCTTTAGCGACCTTGCCTCGTGGTCACAGATGGCTGCCAGCCGCCGGGGGGAGTGACTGTGTCCACGTCCTGGGAGGAGGACCCAAACCCAAGTCAGCAGCACTCACCCCGGGCCAAGGTCACTTGCCAGGCCCGTTCCAACTGCCAGTGTGTCGGAGAAGCTGGCCAGCCTAGGGCAAGTGGTCGGGAGCCTGGGAAGAGCCGGGCTGGGCCGGGAGTGGCCCGTCAAGTGGACCAGAGCAGGCAAGCCCAGCCAGCAGGGAGGACACTCCGAGCATTAGACACAGACTGCCCGGGTGACCCCTCTAGAAGTCCAACCCGGAGGTGCCCAGCGGTACCACAGGAAAGGCAGAGGGCCATCCCAGGGGAGACGGCGAAGCTCAGGGTATGGGGCCGGCCTCCAGTCTCTGAGTGGGGAGGAAACCGAGCACAGACCCCCAGAGGTTCTGGTCACCAAGGCAAGACTGATAGCATGGAGAACGAGACAACATCCCTTTGGC
Source organism: Panthera tigris (assembly GCF_018350195.1). Lineage (NCBI taxonomy): Eukaryota > Metazoa > Chordata > Mammalia > Carnivora > Felidae > Panthera > Panthera tigris. Next base: position 162,199,855 of record NC_056661.1, read on the forward strand.
AAGACTCTTGATAGGCCAAGACGGGATGTAACACGCCGGGGCCATATTGGCTTCTGGGGAGGGATGAGGGAAGGGCCCAGATGCAGGCTGAGCCCTGGGCGTGGAGGGGCCGGGGGGGTTGGCAGCAAGAGCCTGCGATGCAGCTTGAGAATGTTCTGGCCAGGTGGTGGGGAGCTGCCCCTTGGAGCCCGACGTCCTGCAGGGATAGGCCGACATCGGCCCCCGTGTGCCCGGCGTCACGGCCTTTCCTCCAGGCACGGGACATAGCGCCCTGGGTTCCTGTTCTCCCTTCGCATGAGAACCTACTGTCTGTCACCTGCACCTTCTCCCTCCCCAGCGGCTCCTCTGGAGGGCTCATCTCTCGCTCGGAAAGGAGGGCTCTGCTGGTCACCGACAGGCAGGGAGGGCAGAAGTCTCTCTCTCCTGAAAGCGGCGAGACCCTAAGTCTTCTCGACCAGCCAAGGGGACAGACGGCACGCACCTCGGCCTTCCCCCTGTCAGCCGACAGCTCGACACCCGCCCCCACTCACGGGCTGTCATATCAGCCGGCACTTTCTTATTATGGATGTGCTAACACACCCACACTGATAAGACACGGGCCCCGAGGCTTCTGATGAAGTGACATTCCTCACTTCCCAGCTGCCTCCGCAGCCTCCAGCCAGGCTCCACTTGTGAGCCTCTGTCACCCCGGCCCCACATCCACCCCCCCCGCCCCCCGCCCTGGGGTCTCTGCTTGCAGACACAGGGAAGTCAAGGACCGCACACAGGAAGGGCTCTCCCCCTCCGCTGAGGCGGGGGGGGGGGGGGGGGGGGAGGGCGGCTAGAGAAATTCTGTGCTGGAGTCACCAGAGCCTGCTCTCCCACAAGCACCTGCTGAGACCTTCCGGGTCTCCTGGGATTGGGGTCCGTTTGGAGCCAGGGTCAGGTGATCTCTGAAGCACTGGGTCATTTCCTTGGGCCAACGCACAGTCACCCTGGTGAAGCCAAAGGTCCCTCTGGGGCAGGCACAGATTTTTGGTAGTGTCCTGGGGTCCTTCCTCGAGGGGACCTGGCCTCCCCTCCATTCGAGGCGTTCTGGGTCTGAACTGGCTCGGGTCTGGGAACCGACTGATGGGCCGTGACTCTGTTTTTATGATTCAGACTAGGCTTTTGTCCGCTTGGCCTAGAACTTGCCCACTTACACAGACGTGAATTGCGGAGGCCTCCCTCCACCCCACGCCCAGGAAGACCAACATAAAGGAGCCGACACCCCAGGTCTGAGCAAGGCAGACCCTTCCCATCGCCGCTTGGCCCCCTGCCACCTGGGACCCGACTGTCCCCACTGTATTTAGGATTCCCAGGACAGAGGCACTATAATTTCTGACCCTCGGGGGCGAGCGTGCACGGAGCTCCTCCAAGGTGCTGGGCTCCCCTTGCCAATCATTTGTCACGTGGCCTTGGTCACAAATGTGTCCTCTGGGTTCTCTGGGGGCGGAGGGCAGGGAGCGGGTCCTATGTGATAATCTACTCTCACATTCCCATCTCTCGAAGCCTTCGGATCCCTTCCTCTGTAGCGTCCTCTCGGCAGGTCTGGCGTTTCGACTCTGTCTAGTGTTGGCCCCCTTGGGTCCATGTTAGCGCCAAGCAAGTCAAACAAGCCGCAGGGCCCCCTCTGCCCCCACAGCCCTTCTGCAACCTCTGGGTGAGCCCAGGAGTGAGCGTCTCCGAGTCCCCTGGGGCAGGAAAACCTGTAGGAACCCTCAGAAGGCAGGGCTGGTCCCCACTCATCTGTGATGAGTGCTAGCCTCCCTCCCAGAAACTACCGCCAGCCCCGCCCCAGGTTGGTAGGGCCTCCCTCTACCATTTTTTCTTATCTTTTATTAAAAAAATTTTTTTTAAACGTTTATTTTTGAGAGACAGAGCACGTGCAGGGGATGGGCAGAGAGAGAGAAGGAGACACAGAGTCCAAAGCAGGCTCCAGGCTCCGAGCTGTCAGCACAGAGCCTGATGCGGGGTTCGAACCCACGAACCGGGAGATCATGACCTGAGCCAAGTCGGACGCTCAACGGACTGAGCCACCCAGACGCCCCTCTACCGCTTTTGCTAAGGACCCCATGTCTCCAGGCCACCTCTACAGACCACGTCAATCTCCTGGCCCCCCACACAGGTCCTAACCCAAAGTCACTATTCCTGGTCTATCTCCAGTGCCTTGCTCTGTGTGATTGGCTAATTGGCACTTAGCTGCTACCTGTTGATTTGTAAGCGCTAAGAACAGAGGCCTCTGGGAGAAAGAATGAAACAGCAGATGATGCCGGGATCCAAACGCATGCCACCTGAGCTGAAACTTGAACCTTTGGAAAACCCGATGTTGGGGGCTTGGGGCTGTTCACTGCGTCCCTCGGGTCACACTGCAGGTGGCTGCCCCTCCCCCCCAGTGTTCCGTGGGGGCCCAGCGTCCCAGCGATAACTCCGGAGGTGGTCCCCAGGCTCTCAGCACCTTCTCATCACACACAGCGATGGGTGTCAGGAGGCCCTCCCACTGGGGGGTGCAGGGCGTAGCCCTGGAAGGATCCAGCAGCGGGGCTCATTTCGCCACACACACAAGGGCCACGTGTTTGGCCCCAGGCTGTCAGGAATGAGGTCCACAGCTGCCTTGAAGGGCTTGCAACCTAGGCGGGGAGACGTGGCCAGGTCCCCTGACTGAGCAGATAAACAAAACGTGGTGTCTACATCCAGCGGAAAACGACTTCCCCTTAAAAAGGAAGGAGGGGCGCCTGGGTGGCTCAGTCGGTTAAGTGACCGACTCTTGATTTCGGCTCAGGTCATGTTCTCACGGTTCGAGCCCCACATTGGGCTCTGTGCTGACTGCGTGGAACCTGCTTGGGATTCTCTCTCTCTCTCTCTCTCTCTCTCTCTCTCTCTGCCCCTCCCCACTTGTGCAGTTGGTCTCTCGCTCTTAAAAATAAATACGTCAAAAAGGAAAGGCAGGAAATTGTGACACACGCTACAACATGGACGAACCCTGAGGACACCGCGCTACGTGAAATGAGCCGGTCACAAAGGGACAAATGCCACGTGACTCCACTTAGATGAGTGACTACAAGAGTCCAATTCATAGGGACAGAGAATCGGAATGGTGGGCGCCAGGGGCTGGGGGACAGAGCAGGGATCGGTCATTGCCGAATGGGGGCGGAGCCTCGGTTTTGCAAGAAGAAAAAGTTCTGGGGATGATGGCGGAGGTGGTCGTACAGCCACGTGAGTGTGACTCAGGCCACAAAGCCGCGCACTCAGAAACAGATACGAGGTGAATTTCACGTCTGTCTACTTTACCACAAGGTAAAAAAACGCAAAACCAAAAAGACCAAAAAACAACCCCACGCCCGCAAAACAAAAACGAAATAAAAATAAGGAGCAGCATATCACTAATCGCTACCACGTGTGGCTTACGGGCAGGGAGGGTCCCAGTGGAGCAGAGAGGGGACTCCCCAGGAAGGTCCAAATCCAAGGACCTCCGGGCGCCCCCAACGGCCCCTGGACTGAGCCCAGCTACTCCCAGTACTGCTAAGCTCCAAAAACTCCCCGTTTCAAGCTTACTTCTCACCGTAACCCACAGCCCTGGTCCATTCTGCCTGTAGCTCAGAGCCAGGACCTGGAGAAGGTCTCCGTAACTCTCCCATCCAACGTTTAAGACCTCGTCCTTGGCTGGAATACCCCTGTGGGAACAATTAACGCTGCCGAGCGCCTCCCGTGTGTGGGCAGGGTGACCCTGAGTCTCCATAGCCACCTCGGGAGGGCCCCCGGCCCCACCCAGCCAGCATCAGTTCAGCTGCGTCCCCGGGCGGCAGCCGTCCAGGACGCTGTCCTCCTTAGAGGTCCACAGAGATGCTGGGGCGCTTTGCAGTCTTGTGATTCGGGAGGGCTTTTTCTGGTTTTAAAATGCTTTGAAATATTTTTTTATTGTTTTATTTTATTTATATAAATTTACATCCAAGTTAGTTATTAGCATATAGCGCAATAATGGTTTCAGGGGTAGATTGCAGTGATTCATCTCATCCCCTATCTATAATACCCAACTGCTAGTTACAGACTAAATGAAATTTTATTTTAGATTTTCTAAAATGCAATAAAATGCCCTTAAAAAAATACACGTATTTTCGGGGGGGTGGGGGTAGATAGTCTCTCCCGTGGAGTTGAGTTCTGTTTTCCTGCAGGATGAGAACAAGGCAACCCCTCTTCATTAGGACACTCCTTCAAATATTCGAAGGCTGCTCTCAGCCCTCGCTAAGCACACTCCCGTCCATGCCAACATTGCTGATTCTTTCAACTCCTTTTCACAGGACAGGATTTTCAGTCCTCGTATCACCCTGATAAATTAAGTCCCCGACCTTGAAAGAGGTTTGCAATCCCACAGAAGAATTCAGATGAAAAAACAGTAAGGCCGATGTGAAACGACTGTTTATGATTCAGTATTCAAACCTCTGGACTATAAGGGAGGAGGTCTTCTAAGCAGGGGGGAGGCTTCTGTGCCCCTGTGGCCCCGAGAACGCTTGCAGGGGACTGGCCATCCCACCGCAGACCTTTCTGCTTTTAGATGGGTGGTGAAAAAGGCCGGAAACATACATCGCCACACCTCGAGATCCATCTGGGGACTTGATTTTCTTTGATTTTTCTATCCTAGGGATGAAGCGATCTATTTTTAGCGTGGAGGCTGCTGTAAGTGAGGAGTTGCTATAGCGACAGCTGGTGGTTACAAACCGGGTCCTGCTACAGTTCCCCGTCATAAATAAATCCCAAACGCTGAGCCCCAGGAAGCATGCAGCCTTAGAGACCGGAGCTCCTCCTGGATCCCCTGCGGACCCCACCGGCTACGCTTCATGGTGGGCCATGAACAGGCTGAGCCTGAGTCCCTGCTAGTGGGGAAGCAGGCCAGGATGTGGGATGCCGGGCACCGCCTCTCACTGCCCCGTCGGGGACTGACGCTACCCCTCGATGACCAGGTGAGGAAACACACCTGCATCATTGCGCTGGATGACGGGCGGAAGGAGGCGGCTTGTGAGTAACAGGACACCACACACACGGAGACATGAGGACACGGTGTCTGCTTAGAGACCCGCCCGGGAGGCAGGCTGCAAGCACAGCGGACGCCGAGATCCCCACCGAGGCTGCATGTCTGCGTGTGCTACGACCAACAGTCCTCGTGTGTGTGTGTGTGTGTCCCACGGAAGCGTGCAAACGTACAAGAGCGTTCACGGCGGCACTCCGTCAGGGCCCCCGGCCGGACACCGCCCGTGCCCGTCCAGGTGGGTGGACGGAGGAGCTGTGGTCCGGGCAGAGGACGGAATGTTCCTCGTGCAGCGACCAGAGAGGGTGGACCGCAGCTAGGACGTCAGCTGGGTTGCTCACGACGCTCACGCGGAAGAAGCCAGATGAAAGATACCTCTTGTATGGACCCACCATATAAAGTTCAACACCAGGCAATGCCAATCTTGGGGGGAAGTGCCCTGGAGGGGGTGCGGGGGAGGCTCCTGACGCCCCCCCTTCCTTGATCTGCACGTCGCTTACGTGAGCACGTTCAAACCGCGATTTTACCACCCACGATCTGCACATGTTTCTGTAGGTTTCTACGTTAGTAAAAGTTACATTTACAAGGTTTCGAAAGGGGGCTCCTGGGTGGCTCAGTCGGTGAAGCATCCGACTTCGGCTCAGGTCATGATCTCGTGGTTCGGGGGTTGGAGCCCTGCGTCGGGCTCTCTGCCGACAGTGTGGAGCCCACTTTGGATCCTCTGCCCCCCCCCCCTCCCCTGCTGGTTCTCTCCCTCCCCCACCCTCAAAATAAACTTTACAAAAACAAACAAACAAGGTTTTAAAAGTTAGTACTGCATTGTTAATCAAGCTATCAACAACATAGTGCCTGAGGTTGATCCGTTTGTGGGTGCTGGGACCTTCCAGGATGGATGGATCCGAGCCCCATCTGGCTACAGTAAGTCGAGGGGCAGAAGGGCCAGACCTGGTCACAAGGACGGGGTCACTCCAAGTGATCCATCACCAGGCATGGGAGCCCCGCGGTGGGTTCCGTCCAGGAGAAGGGAGGCTGGTGTCGCGGGAGAGCCCTGAGGAGGGGACCCTGGGAGGGCTTTGGTGGGTGATAGGAATCACCCCCAGGCTGGGGTGCACCTTGGGGGTTCCCGGCCCACAGGCGCCAGCCTGAGGACACAGCGCTCTGCTTGCCTTTCTGGGGTACTCTTTAGGTATCTCCTCAGGTCAAGGCCACGGCTGCTCAGAGGTTATCTCTAGGCTATAGCCCCTTCTGTTTCCTCCAGGAGAAGGGAGGCTGGTGTCGCGGGAGAGCCCTGAGGAGGGGACTCTGGGAGGGCTTTGGTGGGTGATGGGAATCACCCCCAGGCTGGGGTGCACCTTGGGGGTTCCCGGCCCACAGGCGCCAGCCTGAGGACACAGCGCTCTGCTTGCCTTTCTGGGGTACTCTTTAGGTATCTCCTCAGGTCAAGGCCACGGCTGCTCAGAGGTTATCTCTAGACTACAGCCCCTTCTGTTTCCCCTCCCATCAGTTTTGGCTGCTCTGTGACCAGGCTGAGTCACCCGGCAAGGAGCAGCGGGGAGGACAGGGGACTTCTGACTCAACATCCCCCGTGACTCACGGGTGGCCCGAGGTAGCAGCCGGAGTGTGGGCGAAAAATGTGGCTGAGAAGGGGAGGCTTTGCCCGTTAGCACAGCAGGGGGGTGGGGGATCCACCTCGGGCATAGTGAGCCGAGGGAAGTCCTCCGGAAAAGGATGCCCGGGGTCATCTCCTTTGATAGGTTGCCACAAGTGACTGAGAGACCTCTGGGCCTCTCTGGGCCGCAGTCCTCCCATCTGGAAAATGGGAACGCCCCTCCACCATCTCCTCTGCCCGCCTTAACAGTTACCGAACATAAAACATTGTAGAGCCGCACCACACCGTGCGAAACCATCACTGATAGCTCATGGTGACGTCCCCACCACCCAGGTCCGTGCTCAAGGTCCCGGCCATGTCCCGGCCCTTAGCGCCTCCCACGCTGGCCTTCCTCTACTCCCCTAGGTGCCTCTCTCCTGGTCCTGGCCGGCTGCCGCGCCCCCTCTCGCCTCTGATCCCTGTGTCAAGACCGGCAGCCAGGGACCCCGCACCTGCCAGTGCTGGGAGGCACCTGCCCGGGGACACTGCCCTCAGAGCCACGGGGCTCCCCACAAGCAAGTGGCGGGAGGTGCAGGGTAGGGGCTGCTCAGGGGCTGGGAACACCGGTAGACCCTCCCCCAGGGGAGGCCGAGGGAAGCCACCGCTGAGGCCCTGTGAGGCCGCTGTTCACGCAGGACCAGCTCTGGCTCTTCCCCGTGGCCCTCTCCTAACACCCTCCCTGGCTCACACCCCTTCCGGAAGCCCCAGCCTGGCACCCTGCATTCAGTCAAACCAGGCCCCATTTTTCTCTTTCTGGACTTTTCTTTGACTGCCCTCCCCTCCTTCGAAGCTGCGTCTCATCAATCCAGCTTTAGACAGAGCTGGGTCCCGTGTAGACAGAGCCCAACTCCACCCAAGCCCCGGAGCACTGAGCACCAGCGGGATCCCGGGGTCTTCCCTCCAGGCCGGCGTCCTCACCCCCGGCCACACTGCGGGCTTCTGCGAGCCACATCTCATTTTCTCACCCCATGGTTCGCCCCAGCCCATCACACACACATAATACATATATTTATCAGACAGATTAACTTGCGGTTGCTGGCTTATCCAGGGACGTGCAGCCAGACACACGTCATAAAAGAAATGTGTCAAAACCCGGGTCGTACAGAGTCCAGACTGCACAGCCTATGTCCAGGCTCAACACGTGGCCCAAGGGGCTGGCCTCAAATTTGCCAGTGACACTTGCACCTTCAGTGGAAGTGTCATATCCGTCTCTCTCTGGGCTGGAATCTTTTCAAACTAAGTCATATTTTAAAACCACAAAAAAAGGATACAGTAATTTCAGAAAAGGGCCTATTTGTATAAGGCATCAACAATTTTTTTATTATAAATAAAAAAATGTTTTTCATGTTTATTTTTGAGAGAGAGAGGGACAAAGTATGAGTGGGGGAGGGGCAGAGAGAGAGGGAGACAGAGAATCTGAAACGGGCTCCAGGCTCCGAACTGTCAGCACAGAGCCCGACGCGCGGCTCGAACTCGCGAACCGCGAGATCGTGACCTGAGCCGAACTCGGACGCTTAAGGACTGAGCCGCCCGGGCGCCCCATCCAGTCCAATTTTTTTTTAGTGTAAATTTAGAATATCAGCGTTTTCTTAGAGTGAGTCTACTTGTATACAGTGGATGTACACCTTTAGGGAATACGGAGCTGGACAAACTTCAGTGGGATGTCCTCGGAGACCGGGCCCTCGTCCCCGCCTGGGCAGCCCCACCCACCGAGCCTCGGTAGCCTCAGTCTGCAAAAGCCACACCTGGGGAGGAGCTCACAGATCACTTGCTTGGTCCTCACGTCATTACCCAGTGCCCAGTACGGGGCAAGTTCCGTGCGAGGAACTTGGCATCAGTGGGGATTTCGTTAGCTCTCATTTCATAGGAAAACCCAAAATAACAGTGGTTTCGGGAAGAGAGAGGTTCATTCTGCTTTCGCACAAAGGACGCCTGTCAGGTAAGCAGCCCGGAGCCGCTAAGGCGGCGTCACAACGTTAACCCAGGCCCCTGTCTCTAGTCTCCACTCTCCTCAGGGTGTGTTTTCCATCCCCAGCAATCACCTTAGGGTCCAAGATGGCTGCTGGAGCCCCAGTCATCACATGCTGCCTTCAAGGCAGGGGGAAGGAATAGGGGATCAATGGGGACACACCTTTCCCCTCCTTCAACAATCTTTTCCACAAGTCTAAACAACATTGCCCTTCATAGTTCACCGCATAACTTGCTCGTATGCCCTCCCGAGCCCCATGCAGGCCACGGCATGAGAACCGGGGGTCCTGTCACGGAGGAAGGTGGCTCACGAACGTGGGTCACAATCAGAGGTCTGTCACCGGCAGAGAGAGAACGAGACGCAGTCTCCACACCCGAGGAGTTTAGCGAGTTGGCCCGAGCAGACCAACCAGACACCGCGCTGGGTTCCTGTCCCCTTGGCAAACATGAGCGGGACGGTGGCCGGTCCTGGAGCGCTCGGGGGAGATTCCGCGGAAAAGCCCCGAGAGGCTGGTGGGCCTGGGCAAGCAGGGCAAGGAGGGCGTTTCCCGCAAGGGGAAAAACACACTCAGCCCCGTCCTCTTTAGCTTATCTTCTGGACACAGCGTGGAGCCGGGCCACGTGACCCCGAGAAGTCACTCTCAGGGCCTCCTGGCGGGGTCTTTTGTACCAGCCTGGAATAAGAGCCAACTCCCCAGGGGCCACTGTCATCTGGACCTGCCACCCTCAGCCGACCCACACGATGCGGAGGTGGGTCAGGGCCCCCAAAGTCGCACAATGGAAACCTCCAGCAGAGATACCCCTTGTTCCTTGTTTGGGAGAAAACCTGCTTTTCCAGGTTGGATCCGTGGGCCTGAGGCCCACGGATGCCAGCAGGAACGTCAGGAACAGGAGGGCCGAGCAACAGCCACCGCGTCTCCAGAATGTGTTCTAGGGGCTCTGTGCTGGGTGGGGGCCACGGAGGACGACCTTCCGGGCGCTGAGACACCCGTGTCATTCCCCTGAGCTCTGGGCGACCCTGCTAAGTGCCTGTGACACGCCCGGCCCTGCCGGCCCCAGACCTTTGCCTCGTTCTCCTGCCTGGACCCCTTCCCGCGCCCCTGCCCCAGACCCCCACAGCTGGTGATCCGCCCAGAGCAGCCTCCCCCACACCGGCCCCCCATCCTCCACATCGAAATCAGATCCTTCCGACAAAAATCTCAGCTGACCCTTTGCTTTTTATCATCTCTCATCACACACTTTTATGACCCATTTGAACGTGTTGGCTCAATGTCTATAGGTTTCACCACCGTGTCCTCAGCACCCAAGACCCACACGCCGTGGCCGGAGGTTAACGGAGCGACCCAGGGAGACTGAGTGGGAGGCAAGCCCAGGGAGAGTCGACGAGGCCCATCTTGGAGGCCAAGGGAGGGTTAGAGAACCAGGGAGAGAGCACGGCCGGGCGGAGGGGCCGCGCCAGGCGAGAGTAGGGTGGTGAGGTTCAAGGAGACCTCAAAATGGAAGCCAACCGTCTGTTCCGCACCTCCCGGGGACCCCAGGGTGGTGCCGGGTCCTCCACGGCCCCCTGTGTTGGTCTGGCCACGCCTTCCTGTCGCTTTCTTCCAGAAATAAGGCCGTGGTTAGGCGAGCCCCAGGCTCCATGCAAAGTGGCCACAAAACATCCAGCGGGCCCGTGATCGTTTCACGGAATATCGTCTATGACAACGGGCGAGACGGCGGGCACAGAGTGCTTGCCCACAGACACTCACATGGCACTTTCTGTGGCCTAAAGAAACCCCGTCGGGGACAGACAGCCCTTCCCCTCCGTCTGCAGGTGCCAGAGATGTGCCCCAGGCTTGAAAGATGGTGCCCTTGAAAGGGAAGGGAGAAACACCCCCCGGGAGAGAAGTAACGCAAGGAGAAGCCTGACCGGCTGGGCACCTGAGGCCCGGGGAAGCCAGGGTGTCTAGACTTGGGGGGGGCACAAGCCCTTCCCCGCCAGGCCCTGCATGCTGGAGACTCAGCTCTCTAGGAAGGCAGACTCTCACCCTGCAGACTTGAAAACGCTTGGGAGGTAAAGATAAAGAGAATGAGAAGTATGGCAGTGACCTCTAGTGTGAACTGTCTTATTTTCTGGGTCCCTGTTCTGGCATCGGGGGTCCTCGCGGCCTGGGGAGAGACCGCCCCTCCCAGGGTGGCCAATCCTTAGAGAGAGCATGCCTTTCACACGCAAACCAACCTATCCGGGAAGCCAGACTCAGAATCCCTTCCCCATGCCCTAACCATGGTGGAAGGGGGGCCGGGGACCACACACCAGAGACTGCTGATACCCCGATACCCCACAGCCTGCTGGGATTATTCGAATCCGCCAATTTCAGACATGCTGACCCTGCCCGGCTTTGCCTTTCCCACCGAAACACAATAAAGGCTCCTGGCCATCCTCTCCCCGCCACCAGGCGGCCTTCTGCCTCCTGGCCCACCTGCCTCGTCCCTTCACGGCTCTGCGCGGTACCTGTGGCCCTCCTCTCGGGGGCTGCGGACAACAAAGTATTTGAGGCAGGGTCCCCGGACTCGACGGTCAGCCTCACCGAACCTGAATGATAACAAAACCTCCATGTTAAGACCTACCTCCCCGTGTCTATACCAGGCATTTCCCTTTCTCCTCCTTTGCTCTGGACCGGCAGACAATCAAAGGTTTCCCAGTATCTATATATATATGCAATAAACTGTCCACAGAAAAGCTTCAAGGGAAGCATGCATCGTTCCGACGAGCAGAGAATTTCTCAGAAGCCCCCTGATGAAATGCACCTGTACGGAAACAGTTTCCCAGGGCCCTCACTTGCCCGGGGAACTGACTACAGACGGTACCACCGGGCCTGCCCGTCCGCAGCTCAGAGTTCTGCGCTCGGGCGTATTGTTTTCTCGTTGTCGAGCGTTGTGTCCCCGCAACGCAGAGTTTCTAGGAGGAAGGGGCTACAAGGGATTCGGTTTGTAGATACGAAAGCTATGGGGGTGTTGAATGTAGGTGAGGCCGGGTCCTAGGAGCTTTATCCCTTAGTTGCTGTTCCTTGATGAAACCCCTGCTTTGTGTTAGGTCTTTCAGCCCAGCGTGGGGGCTCGGCCAAGTATTTTAGTTCTTGGAGTTACCGAAACTCGCTTCTGAATCTGCCGTGAACCTTCCACCTCCTCGTCAGCAGCACTCTCGCTCTGGAGTCCCGGATGGGAATGTGTAGGCCTACGTCCAGAGCCAGGTGTGTGTTCTTTCTTTTTCTTTTCTGTTCTTTTCCTTTTTCTTTTTTTCTCTTTTCTTCCTTTGCTCTTCCTTTTTTCAAGTTCTTCTTTAAATTCTAGTTAGTTACTATACAACGCAACGTTGGTTGCAGGAGAATTCGTCAGTTACACACGACACCCAGGGCTCATCCCAACAAGTGCCCTCCTTAGTACCCCATCACCTATTCAACCCATCCCCTACCTCCCTCCATCAACCCTCAGTTTGTTCTCTATATTTAAGCGTCCCTTGGGGCACCTCCGTGGCTCATCCGGGTAAGTGTCTGACTCTTGATTTCAGCTCAGGTCACGATCTCACGGATCGTGGGATCGGGCCCCACATCGGGTGCCACTGCACAGTGTGGAGCCTGCTTGGGATTCTCTCTCCCTCTCTCCCTGCCCTTCCCCAGTTGCCCGTGCACACACACTCTCAAAATGAACATTAAAAAAAAAAAAAAAAGTCTCTTATGGTTTGTTGCCCACTCTCTTTTTCTCCCCGCCCTCCCATCTGTTCATCCGTTTTGTTTCTTAAATTCCGCCTAGGAGTGAAATCGTATGGTATTTGTCTTTCTCTGACCGAATTATTTCACTTAGCATATAGCACATTCTGGCTCCATCCACATTGTTACAAATGGCAAGATTTCATTCTTTTTGATCGTACAGTAATATTCCATCATATATATATATACATATATATGTGTGTGTGTATATATATATGTATATATATATATATACACACACAGACACACACACACACACACACACACACACCACATGTTCTTTATCCATTCACACACACACACACACACACACACACCACATGTTCTTTATCCATTCATCGGCCGATGGACATTTGGGATCTTTCCAGAATTTGGCTATTGTTGATAGCGCTGCTATAAACATGGGGGTGCACGTGCCCGTTCGGATCTGTATTTTGTATTCTTTGGATAAATGCCTAGCAGTGCAACTGCTGGGTCGTAGGGTAGTTCTATTTTTAACTTTTCGAGGAACCTCCATACTGTTTTCCAGAGCGGCTGCACCAGTTTGCATTCCCACCAACACTGCAAAAGGGTTCCCTTTTCTGCACACCCTCACCCGCATCTGTTGTTGCCGGAGTTGTTAATTTTAGCCATTCTGACAGGTGAGAGGTGGTATCTCATCGTAGTTTTGATTAGATTTCTCAGATGGGTAATCATGTTGAGCATCTTTTCATGTGTCTGTTGGCCATCTAGATGTCTGCTTTGGAAAAAGGTCTATTCATGTCTTCTGCCCATTTCTTACCTGGATTATTTGGTTTTTTGGGTATCGAGTTTGACAAGTTCTTCATAGATCTTGGATGCTAACCCTTCATCAGATACGTTATCGGCGAATATCTTCTCCCATCCTGTAGGTTGCCTTTTACTGTTTTTGACTGTTTCCTTCACTGTGCAGACGCTTTTTATCTTGATGAGGTCCCAGTAGTTCATTTTTCCCACCCAGGATTTTCTGTAGGTGCACCCCACCCCACCTCACCGCAAGCACTCCATAGCTCCGGGGGCACTGTTCTCACTGGACTCTGCAAGGCCAAGCACAAGGCTGACCTGGATCCTAACCGGGAGGGGACACACTCCCTCCTAGGGACTTAAACCCTGGACCACCACCCCTGTCATGAGGTACCTGTGGAGGCCAGCAGTCCCAGGGCCACAGCCTGGGCCCAGGGACACAGTGGGACAAGAAGCCATTGTGATGCTCAGGGAACACCCCTGTTGATTTGTTCTTGAGTACTCGCACCTTGTATGTTTTTTCTTCTCGATCATCAAAGGCAAATTATTACTTGAGGACAGAGTTTGTGCTGCTCTTTAAATGTACCACATTTTTTTTTTTAATTTTTAAGTTTATTTGAGGGAGATAGAGACAGCACGAGTAGGGGAAGGGCAGAGAGAGAGAGAGAGAGAGAGAGAGAGAGAGAGAGAGAGAGAAAGAGAGAGAGAGAGGGGGAGAGAACCCCAAGCAGGCTCTGCACCATCAGTGCAGAGCCCGATGCAGGGCTCGAACTCACGAAACCCTGAGATCACGACCTGAGCCGAAACCAAGAGTCAGACGCTTAACCGACCAAGCCACCCAGGCACCCGTAAACGTATGATGTTCTCATCTCATCTAGAGGCAGGAAGCCCACACGATGCTTTCAGGTGCCAAGGGGGCCCTTAGACCCACCCTGGGGGGGGGGGGTCCTTCTGGAAGGGTCTGGATGACAGAGCAGCAGTTGTGTGACCCCAACCCGGCATTCCAGCCCCGAGCCGAGTCAGTGAATCACAGGAAGCTTCTCCATCACTGTCCAGAGTCACTGTGCTTAAGTCCAGCCCCTTCCCTGAGTGCTTCTTCTCCCTATTTCTCTCTGCCCTCCCCCGGCTCTGTCATCTTGTCCTACTGGCCATTCACGCCCATCACACGTCCGCGGTACCGGCATCGTTTGTGCGGGATCCGCGTTCTCTGTGCAGACCAGGGCTCCCTGGAGGACAAAAGCCCCCGCAAACACACTGCTTACAGGCGCCTAACCTCTCAGAGCCCACGAGCCACCCGCCACAAGCACCCATTTCACTGTCACTGCTGTCACTCGGCCTGTTGCTGGGACACTCCCCTCTGTCCTGCTGGGGCGTGGACAGTGACAGCCCCGGCCACCACGGTCTCCCCCGAGTCCTCCTCACTCAACCCTGGAGCTGGCAGTGCACAGATGGGAAGTTGAGGCACAGAGTGGGTGAACACACTGCCCGAGGCAACGCACACCCAGGGCCGCCCTGCCTCCTGCCAGCCTGCTGGGCGGTGGCCGAGGGATCCAGGAAGCCCGCAGAAGGGATGAATCCGGAAGTGCTTAACTGAGATTTTTCCCAGGAAGCCCTCATCCGGGCCATGCCTTCCACCTGTCGTCTACCCGGGGCCCGCGTCCAGGGACCGCTGAGCCGCGTTTGGGGACGGCTGCGTACAGAAGGGCGGGAGAGCAACGGAGAGGGTGGGATGGATGGGGGGCCTGTGAGCCAGGCCTCCCTCTCTTGACTTCTAGCTGAGCTGAGAACTCCTAAACTGTGCACTGCTCCGAGGAACACGAGGAAATGCCCTCCGTGACGCTCAACGCCCCACCCCTGCCTGCTAGAGTCTGCCATCCCCCCGGTGCGCCCAGCCCTGCAGATGAGATCCTGCGTGTCCGGGAGTCTTCTGTGTGAGCGCACGTCCAGCAGGTGCCGGGGGGTGGGGGCCACCAGGCCCACGGAGAGGCAGGGTGGGGACACGGGCTCGAGTCCCCTTGGGGGCGGCCCCAGCCCTCAGGGCCCAGCAGTGCTCTTCTCGAGACCCCCCGGGTGTTCCATTCACCCAAGTTCAGCCCCAAGTTCATGCGCCCACAGGGAGGGGACCATGCTGGCCGCTGAGCTCACCTCCCCGCCTGGTCTCCAGCTGAGCGCCTGACTCTGCTTCCTGCGATCCCCACACGGACCTCTTGCTGCTCCTGGAACCCGGCAAGGGTGTCCCCCTGACCTCAGGGACCTGCATAGCCCACTTCCCCAAGCCTTGGCAGGGGAAGAGCCCCCCCCCCCCAGCCGGCCGACCCCTCATCCTGCCTCTTCCTCCACAGCCCTCACCACCGCACAAGCCAAACACTGGGTGGTTCCACTTGCATGAGGCCCCTAGAGCAGTCAATTCCGAGAGACGGAAAGTCGAAAGGTGGGGGCCAGGGGCCAGGGAGCAGGGACGGGGAAGTGTTGTTTCACGGGCGCAGAGTTTCAGCTGGGAATGACGGAAAGCTCCGGAGACGGACGGGGATGAATGCCACCGCACCGTGCACCTCAAAGCGGGTAGGGCACTAAGTTTTATTTGACCACAATTTAAAAAAAAAACCATCTCAGGTGTCTGCCTCGGTGGGGGTGGCGGGTGTCTTGCTCACCGCCGTGCCCCCAGACGCTGGTGGGATTGGCAGAGCACTGGGCGCTGCTGAACTTGAACACGGCTATGTGATGCCGTTCTCCCTACGTCTCTACACGCTTGCAATTTTCCGTTAGAGAGAGGGAAGTACGAGCATCTGAACAAGACACTGAGTGGACACTGGGGTCTTTCCGGGCAACCGTGATTACACGAAGAGCATGAGGGACAGGCAGGGAGCAGAGGGGGACAGCTGGGGGAGGCAGGACGAACCACAGATGTCACTTTCCAGCCAGGCCCGCTGCTTTGAGGCAGAGAGCCAGGGACACTTCCCCCCAGCACCATCTACCTGCCTGCACATACAGAGGACAAGCTGGGCCAGGCAGTGTGGGGTGACGAGGGGACCTGGGCATAAGGAACCCTGAAGTTTTGCTCCAGAAGTGGTCATACTTATCCCGAGGAGGGTCATGGGAAGGGGAAGCTCGCTGTAAAGCAAAGACCCACCAGAAAGAGGTTTCGGTCTTCGGTGTTACTTAGACGCCTGCCGGATGGGGCCGGAGTGCCAGCTTCCTGACGCACTTCCTGTCTCCAGTGCGGTCCCCAGAAGGGGTCTCTTAAGACTCCAGGTACATCTATCTTTTTTTTTTTTTATGGTTTTTATTTTTATTTTTGAAAGACAGAGCATGAGTGGGGGAGGGGCAGAGAGAGAGAGGGAGACACAGAATCCGAAGCGGGCTCCAGGCTCCGAGCCGTCAGCGCAGAGCCCGACGTGGGGCTTGAACTCACAGACTGCGAGATCACCACCGACTGAGCCACCCAGGCTCCTGCCCTACAGCTTTTAATTAGTCCCCTCTAATTGCAGAGGGGAGAAAAGGTACTGCAGCCAGCCCTCTTTTATCTGATCAGCATACTCCTTTCCTAATCTTCCTTTTGCATTTTTTATTCGCATTGCCACATGCTCTTTGTCAACATAATCTGGATGTCTGTTGACCAAAGAGGCTGCAAGAAAAGGCTGAAGTCGACATCATCACTCACGTATCGCACGGGGCATGAAAATCTGAGGCGTCTGCTTAGCTTTGCAGGGGATCTGGGCAGATACTAAACTCTGAGGGGGTTTGAAGGGATGAGCTTTTCGTGAACCCGAACCTTCAAGGGTGTTTTATCACAAGCCTTGAAGTGTTCAAAAGCCCAGCGAGAGCCACGTACTTCCAAAGGAAAATGCCATCCAGGCGAATACGATTGCCCTCCAGGCTCTGTAACGGCTGGTTGGCCGTGGCCTGACTCTCCTTCTCTCTCAGTTGTTCTGGCTAGTCAGGAGGCCGTGGGGACAGCTGCGTGTGAGTGTGTGCACCTGCACGTGTGTGCGGCAAGGATGTGTCTCCGTGGACAAGTCCGTGGCTCCTGGGACAGTACGGCCCGGCCACGGAGAGTGAGGAGCCCACACCAGCCACCTGCGTGTGCTCGATTTGAGGAAAATGGAAGAGAAGGACAAACATCGTCACGACCCTCAAGGAAGCTTTCTGGAGAAAGAAGAGGCCTCCTCTAAAATTCCCTGGCCACCGTAGGAAGGAGTGGACCGGCTGAAAGGGAATTTAGAAAAACCAAAAACCCGCAGCGATCCCTACTCGCCAACCAGGAACGATGCGTCCCATAACCAGCCAGTCTGTGGTGAGGACGTGGGATAGAAGGCTGCTTTGGGGACATATCCCTGTCCCCAAGAAGCCAGGGGATCACAGGACGGGTGACCGGGCTTTAGGGAAGGGAAGGTTAAGCGGAGTCTTGATAGGCGGGTGAGGGTTAGCAAGGCACGGAGGGGAGGGGACGCCCAGTGGACACTCTCCGACTGTTTTTTCTTCATTCGCCGTCCCCCCGCCCGGCATAGTCTGAGGGGCTGACACCTGCCCCCTGGCCTTGCTCTCAGCTCCTCGCACCCTGAGACTCTGACAAAAGGAAAGACAGGAGACACCACAAACCTGGATGCCCGGGCTCTGGCCGCCTCGAGTGGCCTCCGCCTGCTTCCTGAACCCCAGAGGAAGCTTCTGGAGGGAGCCCCGATGTCCCCGACCGTGGTCAGGGCTGGCCATGTGCACGTGAGCACTTTATAAAACTTGGTCGACATGCAAATATTAATTTTTGATCTCAGGAGCGTAGGAGACACGATGACAGCCAAATTTGAAATGTGGGAGGGGAAACCACGGTCTGGCAAGTAAGAGGCTTTTAATAATGGCCCTGCCCTTCCCCGTTAGCAAAATGAGACTTTTAGTTAAATATTGGGTTCAGATTTAATTCTGAGGTAAATGAGTGTTTATTACTTTATTATTTAAAGCAAGAGTCTTCTTTGTAAACCACAGTCTATGAATCAAGTCCAAAGACATCTGCCATTTGCCCCCGGGGCAAGGGCGGGCGTGTTCGTACCCAACTCTACCGTAGCATCCGATCAGACACTATTCCTACGTTCCTCCACCACAAGGTCAAAAACTCCCTGGTTCCAGAGCTGCTGTTTCCTCTGCCCGCACGCCCCAGGGTCACCAGCCTCGCACTGGGCCCCCCAGAGGCTTTCTGGAAGTAGTTGGTCACTACCCCCAGGATGTGCGTGGGGCCCTTTCGGTCCCTCCCACAGCGGGGTACTCAGGAACACCCTGCGTCAGACAGGCCGTGGCCACCGGGAACTTAAAATGAAGAAGTGTCCCATCTAATTTTGAATGGGCAGGTCTTAGCCATGCCTCCAGGGAGCTCAGAATGCTCTGGAATTCCTGTCACGCCACCCAGCCAGAGGGAAAACTGACCCCAAATCCACAGGTCACTGGAGGTACTGAATCACGGACGCTGCCCCTCATGACCCAGTCAGTCACACTGGTCCCAACCCCGTGTGTGGGGGAGCCGTGGAAGGTTCCAGACGCCAGGGAGATCACGAAGCAAACCCCTCTCCCCGGGGACACGAATCAGGCAGGTGCCTTCCCCTCCTACATGAACCCCTGGTCCGATTGCTCAGCCATAGGGCGAAGGGTCCATCCCGTTGACCCCCAACACGAGTTTTCTCTGCACACACACATTTCATCCTTAATAGCCGAAAATAACAGTTCCAGTCCATTCTTCCTTTCTCCAAAGCTGCGGGTTTTCCCTAAATGAATGACAGTCCAATCGATCACTAACCTCATTGGGCCAGGTGGGGTGAGACACAGGAAGGGGTCTCAGAGGGACATCGGGCAGTTCACGGTAAGCACTCCCATCAATACGGAGACACCTGCCAACCTAGTCCTCTAACTACTGCCTGGCAATTACACCTGCACACAGCTACCGCTCAGAAGGCTGTGCGTGCACACGCACACACACGCACACACACACGCACACACACACGCACCACGCCGTGGGGTTTCCCCGCCTACAGCACAGACTGGCAGAAAACCAGGCAAAGGGCAGCGTCCTACCGAAAAGGCCGTGGGGCTCCGACTGGCGCCTCTCCGTGCTCCGGTTTGGGTCCTTGTGTTTCTTGTTCCCCCTGAGACTGCCGAAGCGTTTCATGGGTAGCGGTGGCCACAGGAGCAGCAGCAGGTGACCATACCAAGGCCCGCAGAACCCGTGTCAGCACCAGATGGCGGGGGGCCGGGAGAGCCGCAGCATCGGCCGGCAGGTGTGGGCCACCCAGCAGCTCATGCGCCGAGAGCTTAGAGACGCGGCTTGTGCTCAAGCGACAGCCCGGGGCCCTCACCCCAGCACGGCACGGGTCGCTCTCGGGGCCGGCGGCCACGGGGCACGCAGGGCAAGCCCACTGCAGTCCTTCCCCGGAGGCTCGGAGAGAGAGCTCAGCCGTCCTCCCCGCCACACCTCCGGCCGCAGCGGTGGAGCGGCCCCTGTCCTTAAGTAGGCAAGACGCTGCCGCGGGTTTGTTTATGTAGTTGAGGTCAGCTGTGCGCTCAGACACTCCGGGACTTTTTGCTCCTTAAAATCAGAGAAGGAGGGAAGACTAAATAGGCAAACAGAGCCCAGGCTCGCCCGTCATGTGCAGATCCGCAGATGTCTCTTTAAAAAGACTGTAAAAGGAAACCGCCCTGTACAGACAATTCTTGGCCAGCGCACATTCCCATTATGACATGACATCACACAACTATTTTGATTCATGTGTTCCAGGGCTCCACGGGGTCAGGAGGCTCCGGCTGCTGCTCGGTGGAGAAGCCACAAGTCCCTGGGCTGGGAATCAGCTGAATCTATTTCAGCTCGATGAAAGATACAAGACCACCTGTGAGGTGGGGCGATGGGGCTGGGGGGAGGGGGGGCTCCGGAATTCAAGGGAAGGTTCTTCAGCAAATGCACAACTTGAGGCCCGGGCTTCTCAAGAACTGTGGCACGACAGAGCTTTTAGACAGAATCTAGTCCGTCCCCTTCCATCACAGACGGGGAAGTTGAGGCTCAGGAAGGTCCAAGGTCCTGTAGCTAACGGCAGAAGCAGGGCTAGAATTCTAATCTCCTTAACTCCTAAGGCAAACCCCGGTCTAATAAAACACAACAAAAAAACTTTCTATGTGTTGTGTGACTAAAAACCGCTGTAAAAAGCTAAGACAGAAAAGCAATTTTTATTTTTATAAAAATGTTTACTTATTTATCTGGGGAGAGGGAGGGAGGGGCAGAGAGGGAGGGAGAGAGAGAACCCCAAGCAGACTCCACGCTGTCAGCGTAGAGCCCGACACGGGGCTCGAACCCACGAACAGTGAGATCGCGACCTGAGCTGAAACCAAGAGTTGGATGCTTAACTGCCTGAGCCACCCAGGCATTCTGAAAAATAATTTTTAAATTTAAAAAATTCTTTTTCTTTCTTTCTTTTTTTTTTTTTTAGCTGATATCTACACTAGATTAAAGGGAAGGGACAGTATGTGCTACTAACCAGCTTCACGATCTTGAGACGTTACTTCCAATTTCTGGGCCTCAGTTTCCCCCTCTGTGAATCGCGACAAGACTCGATCCCATTAGGGTTTCATCTACTTCTAGAAGTCTACACTTCTAACGTCTGTTCAGTGTGCCTTTTCTTTCCTCCCGGGACTGATGGATAGAAGCAGTGATCAGATATTTGTGGCAAGGATGCATGAATGAACAAGCAAAATAGTTTTGCCCTCAAGGAATTTGCAAACGACAATGATAAACCATAAAGCAATAGTGACTGCATAAAAAAAAACAAAAAAACAAAGCTGGATGCATTCAACAGCGAGTGGCCAGCAAGGACAATGGGTGCCATCAACGCAAATGGCCAGAGGGGCAATTGCATGGCCCCGCTTGGAAGGGAGAGCTTGAGTTGGCCTGGAGGGCTGGAGGGTCTGGAGGAAAGGAGAGAGGCCAGGCCAGGCCAGCACAGCCTCCCCAAACAAGGCGCGAGACCCCCCCCTCCAGCTGGGGCCCCCAAGGCACGAGAGGATCATCTCTGTTGCTAAATATGGCAGTGCACACTCACTGTGATTAAACTCTGAAAAAGACTGAGTAGGTAGGTTTTTCCCACTGAGATTTCCTTTTTTTTTTTTTTTTTTTATCTTACCAATTCGGCTCCTCACAGAAGTCGAAATGTTCTCCTGATTGAAAAATAATAATAAAAAAAAAAAAACAGAGCAGGGGTGCCTGGCTGGCTCAGTCGGTGGAGCGTGCAACTCTTGATCTCAGGGTCGTGAGGTCGAGCCCCACGCTGGGTGTGTAGATTACTTGAAAAGAAAAAATAAATTGGGGCGCCTGGGTGGCTCAGTCGGTTAAGCCTCTGATGTCGGCTCAGGTCATGATCTCACGGTTCGTGGGTTCAAGCCCCCGCATCGGGCTCTGTGTTGGCAACTCGGAGCCCGGAGCCTGCTTCGGATTCTCTGCCTCCCTCTCTCTCTGCCCCTCCCCTGCTTGCACTCTGTCTCTCTCTCAAAAATAAATAAACGTTTAAAAAATTTTTAAATAAAATGGTAGTAATAACGCCTGCCCCACGGGACTGTGGGAAGGACAAAAGAAAATAATAACTGAGGTAGCCAGCACTCCAACCGCCATGGGGTAGGCGCTCGGCAAACAGGGTATATTATTTTACTGATTAAAATATAGTTCTTAGAGGACAAGAATGTCTTTGAATTATTCATAGCACTAATCCCCTCCATCAGCAACTGTCCTGTACATTTGGTAGAGGTTTAATCACCATTCGATGAGTGAGTGGCCACATAAACGAGGCACAGGACCATCGGGCATGCCACAGTCACTGTTTATGTTCCACACGAATTTGCACTCGCTCACTTGCAGTCGCTAAACTCTGAAATGTGATCGCTTGCTACGTTCTTTATCGTACGGTAGAAGAATGGTGTACTGGCTTAGACAAAAACTTTTCATTTTCCTTTTGACCAAATATGCTCCTTGGCTCTGAGCTGTCAGCACAGAGCCCGTGAATCCACGAACCGCGAGATCATGACCTGAGCCCAAGTTGGACGCTTAACCAACTGAGCCACCCAGGCGCTCCAATACCATTTTATTCAAAGACGAACAACCGAGTCAGAGAGGTGTCTTGACCCGGATCACACAACTAACAAGCTGGGAAAACCCACATTATCTGATTCCGAGATTTACGTCTTTGCCCTGTCCCGAACTTTGTCATACACGTGCACGAGAAAATTCACCACCAGTGAGACAAGGGTGTGGGCAGTGCCCTAGGCTGAATCTTACAGGCCACACAGGACCACAGCGGACTGGAGTGATTTGGAAATTTCTCTCTTCTCCCTTGCACTTTTTGATCATTAGGCTGGAGAACTTACAGGAGAAAGAGAGAAGGGTCACGTTTGAAAGACTCGATTCCCATCACCGTCCAGCCTGTGACACGGACCAGCCTGAGTCTGGGACACCTGGCTTGTCCCATGAGCGTGCCATGCTTTGGAAACACAACGCGGACCTGCTCGCCTCTCCCACAGATGCATGCAGGTTGCTGAGCAGAGAACCGGGGAGCCCTGTTGCTTTCTCTGCGCTGCAAGGCCGAGGCTGTGCTCAGCTCTGGGCTCCACACTGCCCGAGCTCGCTCAGCGGGAACGTCTGGTGCCTTGTAGAGGGGCTTAAAGGATGTGGCAAAGAAGAAAGAAGAAAAGCATTACCCAGATCATTCAGGGCTACTGTTCTGCTAATGAGACGGTGACAGAATATTCTGGAAAGAAATGGTGGAGTTGGTCTGATTCAGCAAAAACGGGTTTGGCCCAGCATAGCTCCCTGTCCTGGGGGATGGGTCCTGGAAAGCTTGGGATGGAAGGACCTGGGGAGCAAGTTTGAATGCAGCTTTCAGAAACTCTAGGTGACTTTAAGCATGACGGCCTTGACCCTTGACATGGACACAAATCCCCAAAGAGACCCTACCCACACCAACACGCACTTTTGACCTCACTCAAGATGTTCTTCCCAGGGTCAGTCTCACCCAGGGGCAGAGGAAAAGGCTGCTAGTGACATCGGATTTCCGAAACAGAAGCAGTGGTGTCCTGGGAAATGATGAGCAGGCACAAGTCTGGGGGGCAGGGGGACGACTGGTTTGTGGTCTGCACGTTCTGTGGTGCAAATGCCCCAACAGTGGTCCGTTTCCAGGCACCAGTGCGGCATGGACAGACTTGCAGAATTTCTGGAAGTGTAACAATTGGCTCACTCACCACTGGGGTCTTCCTGTTCAACTCACAGGCGCCTGAAATTCCTTAAACTGGGGACAGCGCTTTTTATTCCACAAACAGAGGTAGATGCCGGTGCTCTGGGAGAGGGGACGCGTGCACGCTGCTGGTTAAGGGACCAAGGACCCTTCCTTCGGCATGCTGGCCGGGGCTGGGAGAGACGCCCATTCACGGGAGCACTAAAAATGCTGCCTTCCTCACCATTTCCATCAGCTGACGGTCTCAAACAAACCAGGGCAAAACCCCTTTATGCCAGAGTGATTCAGGTAGTGGGAAGACGTTCCAATGGAAACCTTTCCAGATGGGATTTTTTTCTAAGGGAAGGATTGGAAAAAAAAAAAAGGGGGGGGGGAACTAGTGGCTTCCAAGATGACACTGTATTTTAAAGTTTTTTAGTTTTTTTAATGTTTTAATGTTTATTTTTGACACAGAGAGAGAGAGAGAGAGAGAGAGAGAGAGCGCACGCACATATGGGGAGGGGCAGAGGGAGAGGGAGACGCAGAATCCCAAGCAGGCTCCAGGCTCCGAGCTGTCAGCTCAGAGCCGGACGCGGGGCTCAAACCCACGAAGTGTGAGATCATGACCGGAGCCGAAGTCGGACGCTCAACAGACTGAGCCACACGGGCGCCCCTGGTGCTGTGTTTTAAAATATATTTTTTAAGGACCTGCGTCTTTCTAGATGGTACTTTACAAATCACTTGCTGGGGCTACACCCGGAAGCCTGGCATAGGACCAGGCAACTGGGGCAGAGGGGTTTTCGCACTTGGCCAAACAAGGCCTCCGGATCGCCACTGAGCGAGTTCTGGGAGGTCTGGTGGAAGTACGGGTCTTGCCAATTGTGTCGTTTATTTCTGTTGTTGCTGTCCTTCTAGGTTTTCGGCGACAAACCTACACCTGACAGCCAGAAAAATAAAAAGGTGCTGAAGGGTGCTTCCTGGAGACGGGGCACACCGTGAGCCTGCTTTGTTATTTTGTGTGTCTGTGTGTTTCTTCCCTCCGAAGCTGTACGGAACGCCTCTGGTCGTGGGAATCTTACCTGATGGGGGAAACAGAATCGTACCGAGCGGATGAGTTCTTCAGGCTGGCGCGTGGGCAGGGAGGTGGGCCCGGGAACAGAAGCCCGTTGTGCCCTGTGCCTTCGGTCACCCCAGGGGTGGCATATCCTGATCTGGGGGGCATCGACTGATGCCCTTGGAGGCAAGGGGGGCTGTGCTGACGGCTCCCTGCCCTCCGTCAGCCAAAGCTCTGCACTCGCCCTGCGGCCGCATTCTCAGGGTAGGGCTGAGGGCCACCGCATGACCACGGGGACTGGGTCTCTTTACCCCGATGTGTGCATTTTACTGGGCGGGCTGGTCTCTGCACATCTGAATATTGCACACCACTCAGAAGCCCGAGTGCGGAGGTGACAAGAGGCCCTGGGGGAGGCAGGGGAGGTGGAGAGGGGACATAGCGGGGGCCGCAGACAGGCCAGCAGGACCGTGCTCTCTCGCCACTGCTCCAGGAGGCCAGCAAACAGAAGCTCTCGCTCCTTCCCTGTGCCGGGCCGGCTGTCGCTCCGTGCAGGGAGCGTTACCACGTTCACAGAGTTCCGACGTGTAAGACCCCTCCGGTGACCCTCGTGGCCCCACAACGCAGGTAATAAGCCAGTTGAGTCGTTGGAAGCTCTCAGCTGGTGAGCCGGGAGGCCTTGTTCCCTCGGCCTGGGGGCAGGTGCCAAGACGTGAGGCACCCGTCGTGCCAATGACTTGGTCCCATTCCAGGCTGCCGGCGGTGGCCCCAAGCAGGACTTGTGCTCTCTCTGCAGCGGACACCATGGTTGATGCTGACCTCTGCTCGTCACCCCCCTACCCTGTACACACAGGGGTGCGGCAGCAGGGGGCCCTGAGGGGGTCCTCACAGGGCCGGGCAGTCCTTGGAATACCCACAGGAGTGATCCCCCCTCCCCCCCGAAGCCCACCTACCTCTGGATTTCCAATTACATTAAAATACAGTTTTTTAAAGGCCAAAACCCTTGTCACCGAAGCCACTTGGGTACTGGGTCCTGTGCAGCTGCGAACAATTCCCCGAAACGGCCACAAGGGGCCCGGATGAGAGAGCGTCTGAAGACCGCCCTCACTAAAGGCACTTCATGCCTTTTGGACGGGTTCCCACAGCCCAGATGGCACCCCTCGAGCGCGCCCTCTCGCCGGATGAGCTTCCCGTGCAGACAGCAGCAGCCAGGGGACGGGCCCGGCTGCCACCAGGGGCCCCACCCCGTTAAGGGCGCCTTCCATCGGAACAGAGCGTGTAGACCGTTCCCAAAGCACCGTGCTCAGGACTTCCCCCACCACGCTGGGAGGTAGGAGGCCAGCCCGCACGATCCGATTTAAGAAATAAAAAGAAACGGAGACTCCGAGAAAATGACGTGTCCAGGATCCTGCCAGAGGGTCAGGGGTGGGGCTGGGGGGCTAGACGCGGGGTCGCCGGGCCCCCCGTTCAGGGGCACTGAGGTCCTCAGGTCGCCTCTTCTCTGTCGGGATGTGGGAAGAGTAAATAAGGACACTTCAATGGGAAATTGACTCCGAACCCTTCGAGGATCATGTGACAGTACCTGAAAAGCACCCAGATCCCTTGAAGGGCCGTGAGCCAAACAAAATCCCATTATGTAAGAGGACAGCGGGTCCCCCCCTGGAGCCGAGCGGGAGCGGCTGCACATATTTGCTAACACCCTCCTGCTGGTTGCAAAATACTGGGTCGTGTTTCACGGAAAGTTCTAAAGGTCACCGTGGCACTTGACTCTGAGTGAGGCTGCCATGTCACCTCACCGGGGCCTTCCGTGTCCCCTCCCGGAGCTGCTGATGAGGCGGAGGCCCTGGAGAGCGACAGCCCCACCGTGACTCAGGCCCCCGTGCCTCCTGCCCGCCACCCCTCACCCCCGCCCCCACGAGCAGGAGTGTGGAGACTCCGGTGTGAGTGGAGTCCAACTTGATTTTTTGGGTAAAGACAAAAAATCTCTCAGCCTGAATAGTTCCACTCACACCAGTGACGTCAAAACCCGGTGACAACAGGAATGCCAACTTGAAAAATACGGGGGAGTACAGAAAAAGTGGAAAAAACAATGGCAGTAATTATTTTTAGCATGCCCAAGGGCAGCACCCAAAAGTATGAATCCCTAGATGTTCTTAAAGTCTTCAGGGGCATCGGGGGGCCTTGAGGGGGGGTCCTCATGGGGCCAGACCGTCCTTGGAATACCCACAGGAGCGATCTCCCCTGAGACCCACCTACCTCTAGATTTCCAATTACAGAGCCCCCTCCCCTCCACAGTGGGGGCCTTACCTAACCCTTCCTCGTGGTCCTTGCAGTCCCTGGGGGTCTCTCTGACAGGCCAAGGGCTGTGAAGGTGCCAGAGACCAGAGCGGCTCCTAATTGCAGCATTCAGAGGGGCCAGGGTGAGCCCAGAGCTCAAGGACTGAAGAGTAACAGCTCTCAAAAACTAGACTCCAAAGATTATAGAGGCCAAGCATCTGGATTTTCCATCTAGTTCTTTCTAGATGAATTATGTCTTGGAAAGGCCAAAGTGATAAAGGAACGTGCAAAACCCTTGGCAACTGGCAAGGGTCAAGACCTCATCAGCTCCCCCGTTTGGCCGGAGACAGAGAGTGGCCACCTAGGCCTTCAGCCCCTGGGGCGGCCAACCCTGGTTTCCATTTCCCAGAATCCGGGGCTCCTCAAAGTAGGTGACCCCAGCTGCTTTTCCACTCCCTTCATCTGGGTGAAGCCACTAGTTTAAAATACGACACCTGCGGGGCGCCTGGGGGGCTCAGTCGGTTGACCGTCTGACCTCCGCTCAGCTCGTGATCTCGCGGTTCGTGGGTTCGAGCCCCGCGTCGGGCTCTGTGCTGACAGCTCGGAG
Organism: Panthera tigris; assembly: GCF_018350195.1. Classification (NCBI taxonomy): domain Eukaryota; kingdom Metazoa; phylum Chordata; class Mammalia; order Carnivora; family Felidae; genus Panthera; species Panthera tigris. The sequence goes on from NC_056661.1 coordinate 162,227,178, forward strand.
CCTGGAGCCTGCTCCGGATTCTGTGTCTCCCTTTCTCTGCCCCTCCCCTGCTCGTGCTCTCTCTCTCTCTCTAAAATAAAATAACATTAAAAAAAATTAAAATACGAGACGTGAGCTGAAGTCTGCCTTTCATTGATTTCGTGAAATATGTTATAAACAAGACGGTGAGCAGGAAGGCTGAAGATACCTTGGGTCAAACAAAGGCCCCTAAAGCAACGCAGGCTCACCTATCGGCATGCGGTTTTGAGCCATCTAGTTTAGTCTTCCACGTTCCGCCCATAAAAGAGACCGCAACACAACCCGAGCCCCCCGCACGGAAGTTTTGAGGGACTCAGACGAGATTAAATATCTTGAAAGCTGCAGAGCACTTCACAGGCGGGCAGGATCGTCTCACCCTTCAGGCAGCTCTGAGCGCTGGCTCAGACTCCGTGTGCCTCAAGGACATGGTGGGGAAAACCGCAGCAGCAAAGCCTCGGTGACGGAAGGGCACCTCCTTGGGCTGGCTGCCTGGGCTGTGCATCAGGGGACAGCGCCGGCCCGGCCTGGCCGGGCAGGTGTTGGGACGTGTGCTGGGAGGGGCTCGGCTGCGGTCCCCCCACCCGGTCTAGACCCAGAAGTCAGAAGTAATTGGGACAAAACCCTGCTCGTCAGCCCTAACCCTCAAAGCCCAGGCATTTCTTTTTTTCTTGAGCGAAGAACCAAGGGACGTTGCTCCTAATAATTTACTCTTTTTAACCACACACACAAAGAACGCTGGTTCTCGGCAGCACTTTGCGATGGGAGGGCAGGGGGCGCTATTCAGGGAAGAACACGGACTGCCGTGGAGCAGGTAGCTGGAACAAGAAAGGAGGTGCGGAGGGTAAGAAGAGGGCAGTCAGAAGCCCTCACGATCCAGAACCCAGTCCCTGTATCTCAGTGCCGGCCGGCTGGATATGCTGGCGTGCATCACGGGGCAATCTGGTGAGGACCCTAAATCATCTGCAGACGGTGACGTTGTATTTCGTATCTTTTGGATAAGAACGCTGCAAAGTGCATAATGCACCTAACACTTAAAAAGATGCATGGTTTTGGTGCTCAGTGGTTTAAGTTTCTAAATTTCTAAAAAATGTTTTAAAAGTTTATTTATTTTGAGAGAGACAGAGACAGCATGAGCAGGGGAGGGGCAGAGAGAGAGAGAGAGAGAGAGAGAGAGAGAGAGAGGGAGGGAGAGAGAGAATCCCAAGCAGGCTCCACGCTTTTAGTACAGAGCCCGATACAGGGCTCGAACTCATGAAATCGTGAGACCAGAACCTGAGTTGAAACTGAGAGTTGGACGCTTAACCGACTGAGCCACCAAGGCGCCCCCTGAGCCACACAGGCGTCTCGAGTGGTTTAAGTTTCAAACATCTAGAACGTTGACTTATGTGGCTGGTTCACTTCTTGATACTGACAAAATATAAAAAATGCCATTCTATAATTTAGATTGTTTGCTAATTCGGATTGGCCTTATCCCAAATTAGTCAGATGTTACTATACTCACTGACATCACTCACCTCAACTCCTTTCTTTTCCTGAAAATTTTTTAAAGTTTATTTATTTTTGAAAGAGAGAGTCAGTGTGAGTGGGGGAGGGGCAGAGAGAGAGAGAGAGAGAGAGAGAGAGAGAGAGAGGGGTGGGGGGAGAGAGAGAGAGAGTCCCAAGCAGGCTCCCATACTGCCAGCACAGAGCCTGATGCGGGGCTTGATCTCATGAAACCGTGAGATCATGACCTGAACCAAAATCAAGAGTCAGATGCCTAACTGACTGAGACCCCCAGGTGCCCCATCAACTCCCTTTCTAACTAAGGCATTATTCTAAGAGGGTGATAATGGCTCTTGGGGATGGCTACTACTATTTTTTATATATAAAGTGCAGATATACACATAGTACATAAATAATATATGGTACATCCGTTCTATTAAAGTTGCATGGGGGTGATGAGAAACAAATGTCTAAGAAACCTCTTTGTGGGGATGATTAAAAGAAAAGGTTGATTAATTTAAAAAAGGAAAGCAAAGGAAAATTGGAAGGGGCACCTGGGTGGCTTAGTCCGTTGAGCGTCCGACTTCGGCTCAGGTCATGATCCCACAGTTCATGGGTTGGAGCCCCGCATCGGGCTCTGTGCTGATGGCTCAGAGCCTGGAGCCTGCTTTGGATTCTCTCTCTCTCCCTCCCCTCTCTCTGCTTTGGATTCACCCTCTCTCCCTCTCTCTCTGCTCCTCCCCCTCTCTCACTCTGTCTCTCTCTCTCTCTCTCTCTCTCTCAAAAATAAATAAACATTAAAAAAAGAAGGGGAATTAGAAGATGTGGGGGAGTGAGTATTCATCGTCCACCACGATGAGACAGTATACAAGCTTTGACATTGATAAGCCATAAAATAGCTGAATATGTACACAATTTTAAAAGGTCACATTTGGGTTTGGGTGGAGTGGGATGGGAGATCACTGCCTTTCAGTATTTATCATTTTGAACTGGTTTTTTTTTTCCAATCATGTGATTGAAGGGCTTCACTGAAAACTAAAACGTAAAGAGGATAAAACAAAATGAAATACAAACAAGAAAATCTAGTAAATGGTGATCAGTATCTCCAGCAGGAAAAAGCAGCAAGGTGCATTCTCAGTAAATTGCTTCAGCGAAAGCTAAAAAAAAAAAAGAGAAGTGTTGAGAAACACCGTTGTGAGCAGCAGCGTGAAGAAAGATCACCTCCTGGCATGCATGCCATCTGGCTTTTATCTCTTATCGCTGGCCCAGAGGCGGGAGATTAGCTGGAAACATTATCCAGCCCTCCCCCAACGAGGAGAATGTGCTAATTCACCAATGTTCCAGAGGGTGGCTTCCTGCCCTTTAGAGGACTTGGTCGAGGGTCCTCGCAGGATCAGAGGGTAAGGAGGAACGTGGGAGGTTCTCCTCACAGAGGCCTAGGAGTCACAACAGCAGCACAGCAGCGTGTCTTTATAGATGTCCCCACCGAGCGGAAACGTTGGAAAGAAACTAGACCTACGGCAGTGGAGCAAGGGGGTCTGTGATAGAGTATGAAACTTAGAAATGATCCAGAGAATCTGCTGTCTTTGCTCTCCCCTCACTGGAGGCTTGAAGGGGATGGTCAGACCCTGAGTCAGCCTGTCATGACTTGGTGACAATGAGGCAGTCCCCTACTCCATCAGTCTGTCCTGCTGTCTCCTCACCCGGGAGAGAGTCGCTCCTCAGAATCAATGAGGTGTGGCCACTGGCACTTCTCTGCCGCTCCCCCCGCCCCAGCCCGCACTTCATTTCTAGTGTCCAGGTATTTTCGGTCATCAAAACTTTGCTGTCATCAAAAGTAGTAGTTTTTGTACAGCAAAGGACACGATCAAGGGGTGAGAAGGCAGCCCCCGGAAAGGGGGAAGAAATCCACAAAGGACGTGTCTGGTAAGTGTCTACCACCCAGAATGTCAAAAGAGCTTCTACAATCCAGCAACAAAAAGACAACCCAATGAAAAAAATGAGTAGACCTCGCCCCAAAGAAGAGACACAAATGGCCAACAAGTGCATGAGAAGATGCCCGATGTCCTTAGGGAACGGCAAGTCAAAGCCCCCGTCACCACCTCACAGCCACGAGGGCGGCCACAGTAACAAGGACGATGACCACAAGTGGAAAGGTGCAAGCGTTGGAGAGGATGTAGAGAAACTGGATGCCTCACACAATCCTGGTGGGAACACACAACGGTGCAGCCGCCGTGGGAAGACCGCCTGGCTATTCCTCACCAAGTTAAACAACGAAACGGCAAATGAGCTGGGAACTCCACGCCTAGGTCTCTATCCAAAACAATTGAAAACAGGTGTTCAGACATGAACTTGGACGTGAATGCTCATAGCAGCGTCGTTCACAGCGGCCACAAGGCGGAAACCACCCGAAGCGTCCATGGACAAACAAGACGTGGTCTGTCCGTACAATGGGACATTATTCATCCACAGAAAAGAATGAAGCTCTGATACCTGCTACGTCATGGATGAACCTTTAAAACAGTATGCCCCGTGGAAGAGGCCAGACACAGAAGGTTACGTTTTGTATGATTCTACTTACGCAGAGTGTGCAGAAAAAGAAAATCCAAAGAGACAGAACATAGATGGGTGTTGCCCGAGCTGGGGGGCGGGGTGGGGGGTGGAGGTTGGGAGTAGTGGGTATTAGGTTTCCATGCGGGGCGATGAAAAAGTTCTGAAACTAGGTGGTGGTGAAGGTCACACGGCAACGTGAACGGACTTAATGCCTCTGAACGGTACGCTTTAAAGTGATTAAGAAGGCAAATGATACGTTGTGTGTATTTTACCACACAAAAAAGAGTCAAGCCATGTGGATACTAGAGGAAAATATTTGTGAATTCCTCGACAAACTGGATTTGGGGGAAGGCTTTGTATTGATGTCTAAGTGCTTTTACTACCGTCCAAGGGCCATTTCCGTGTCTCTTGAGAACCCTCTATTCGTCCATACAATGGGACGGTTGTATGGGACGGCTGCCATATTGGCTCAACGATATCATCTGTGTATTTTTTTCTACAGCCACATAGCACTCTGCTGTGTGGATGTACTTTCTTTCTTGGATCCACCTGCTCTCCTAGATGTGAGCATATCTCCAGTGTGTCTGCTCAGAGGACCTAAAAGCAGCGATGCTCCAATAGCCCTGAGCACATTTAGCGCCTAGATCCTATTTCTAAATACTACTGGCCACTGGACGTAATGAGGGCTCTTTGGAGAAATGGCTGATTCCAGGCCAGGGCAGGGAAAGGACATGATGAGGCTCGAACACTTTGCTGCACCAGCAAGTAAGGCAGTGTTTCTGCCACAACAATGGGGACGGTCACAGGAAACAGGGACCTGCCTGAGGGGCTCCTGCTGGCCAAGTCCGGGACAACTCAAACATCAAAATATGATCGTGACAAACCAAATTGTTGACTGAAACAGGAATCTGTGAGTACATACATACATATATGTCCACACACACACACACACACACACACAGAAAAGGAGATTTCCTTCCTGAGTGCAATTCCAATCAATCGACATAGAATTAGTGATAAAATCAGACCATATCACCTTTTGGCCACCACCCTGGTCATAATTCAGGCAAGGCTAGTCAACTGGTGCTAAAACTAGCAAATGAAGAGGCGTCCGGGTGGCTCAGTCCGTTAAGCGGCTGACTTCGGCTCAGGTCACGATCTCACCGCTCATGAGTTCGAGCCCCGCGTCGGGCTCTGTGCTGACAGCTCAGGGCCTGGAGCCTGCTTCAGATTCTGGGTCTCCCTCTTTCTCTGAACCTCCCCTGCTCGTTCTCTCTCCCTCTCTCTCTCTCTCTCTCAAAAATAAACATTAAAAATAAAATAAAAACCTAGCAAGTGGAAGTTTGGTGATGAAGAAGATATTTACAGAACTCCCCAAATCACTCCCCATGAAATATTTATTGCTTACAAAGGGAAAGATAATAATTTAAAAAAAGGTTCACTTATTTTTGAGAGAGAGCGAGCGAGCATGAGTAGGGATGGGGCAGAGAGAGAGAAAGAGAGAGGGAGACAGAGATTCCCCAGCAGGCTCCATGCTGTCAGCAGAGAGCCTGACGTAGGGCTTGAACTCATGAACCATGAGATCATGACCTGAGCCGAAGTCAGACGTTTAACTGGCCACCCAGGTGCCCCCCCAAATAGTAACTTAATTAGGATCTTACTGTGGCCGACGCTTCCCTTAACCAAGTGATTAGTAAGCATCAGCAGGGACGGGTCAGAGTGACATCACCTGCTTCCCACTGTGATGCCGGGACAGGACACGAGACACGGACACTGCCCGACCAGGGAACCCGCATCTAGGCGTAAGGACGTGTCAGGCCAACCCCACGTGAAGCGGTCTACACAATGAACAGCTTGTGGTCTTGGAAAAGGCTGAGATGGTGAAAGACAAGACAGAGGGTTGCTCCGGATGAAGACAGTCGGAGGAGAAAGGAGAATCAAATGCAATGCTTCACTGGGGGTTTCCTCCTCCAAAAGATGTTATTGAGATAATTTGTGAATGGTGAATAAAGCGTGCACTTTAGCGAATACTACCGGATGAACGTCAATTTCCCGATTTTGATAAGTAAACTCTACTTTGGAGAATGTGCTCATTTGAATGAAATACGCTCTGAAGTATTTAGGGGTAAAGGGACACTATGCCTGCAGCTTATTCTCGATGGTTCAGATTTCATACAAACACGTGCACAAATATTTACATATTCGGTGGGGGGCGGGCGGTGGGATACAAGCCAATGTGCTAAAATGTTTGCGCCGGGGAATCGGGACGAAGGGTACGTGAGAATTCTCTGTACTATGTTTGCAACTTTTCTGTAAGTCTGAAATTGCCAACATGAAATGTTATTTTCACCGAGGAATTAAGAAAGCAGCGCGGCCAGAACGCAGGGTCCATTAGCCTCTCCCCCCCACCGTGGCCCACCATCACGGTTCTCCGAGGGAAAGGAGATTCTTCTGGAAACCTCCCCTTGCCTTTGCCCAAAGCACAGCAACCTCCCCTTATAATAATAACCCGGCAGCCCAGCCCAGGCTGGCGCCCTCACTGGCACCTTTCAGGGACACCTGCATGATCGCCAGCAGAGGGCGCTCTCCCAGGGGACCCACGCTAGGTGCCAGGCCACATAGCTCTGCAATGTGCTGGCTGAACTTTTCAGGAAACTTGGATGCCACGCATACTTTTCCTTTCTTTGTGGGTAGGCAAGATGAGTCACGTTTTTCTGAAGTCGGCTCGGCCCCAGGATTCAGTCTCACCAGCTGCCCCGATCCAGAAAGCTCCAGCAGTGGCTGGTGAGCCCTGCCCTGGCTTTGGCTGAGCCAGGGCGGCTGGGTGGGGAGGGGGGAGGGCGGACTGAGGATGGGATGCAGGGCGCAGGAGCACAGCCAAGCCAGGGAAAGCCTTATTTAGCCAGGCGCAGCGTAAAACAGACCCGAGACGGGAACTGGCACGCAGGACTCGTATTTGGGGATCAACACCCGCCAGGAGGAAAGCAAGGAGGCAGGCTTGGGCCTCACGTGACACTGAGAGGCCACGCAGACCCGGTGAGGCCCCTACAGAGAGTTCGGGAGCTGGGACGACCCCTCAGAGCTGCCCTGAGGGGGGCAAGGGGGCCAGCCCTCCACAGCCATGCCCTGCCCAGCTGTCAGGTGCAGTCCTGCTTCGGAAGGGGGGCGACGCTGTGGGGAGGGGCGGGGGGCTCTCCGTCGTCGTCGCAGCCAGCAGCGTGGGGACCGAGCCCCCTCACTTCTGAAGGGGAAACCGGGAGGTACCGCAGGGTGTCTGTCCATCACTGGGACCCACGGTGGCGGAGGCCAGGTGGGCTGGCCATGAGATGAGCTCAGAGCCAGCCAAGGGCCAGGGTGTGGACGACGCGGCGAGACCGGATTTGCGGGATGGAGAAGGGGGTGAGACGGGGACGCCTGAGGCGGGGGGGGGGGGGGGGGGGGGGCTCAGTCGGTTCCTGCTGGCCGCCTGCTTTTATAAATAAAGATTTATTGGAACGCGGTTTACATTTTGTCTGTGGCTTCGTGTCTACAAGAGGCGTGGGGTGGCCCACAAAGCCTAAAATATTTGCCACGTGGCCTTGCACGGAACACATGCGTCTCCACCCGACGCCGGCCCTGCCTAACCGTGTGCCCACGACCCTGCGCGTGCCGCTCGGGCTCCGGTCACGTCCCTGTGCCTACCACGGGAAGGAAGGGCCACGCAGATGAAGCGTGCAAAGGACGAGCTGCCGGGTGTGAGAAGAGCGCGTGTGGGAGGAAAGAAAATCAGGTCCCGGAGGCCAGAGGCGGGGGCGAGAGGGGCAGCTGGAATTTGGGGGCGAGCGAATAAGGTGATTGGGGGTCGGGGTGGGGGAGCGGCCAGCGTCTGCCTGCTCCGGAGCGTGGCTGGGAAGGGAGAGCCTCAGGGCCCCTCGAGGCACGTTGGAGGGCCAAGTTCCCCTGCTGGCCGCCCCCCCTCCCCAGGCCTCTTGCCGCTGAGGCATGGGCACCAGCTGCACAGGTCCTGGGATGTCCCCTGAGAGCGAGGTGCAAAACCGGCACGCAAATGATGCCCAGGGAGCGATCGGCAAACACGGGAATCTGCACACGGGGAAGCACATATCAAGGACATCCTGGAGCTGACTCCTGTCAATGGAGGTGACACTGAAGTTTCCCTAAGACCCTCTCGGCTTCCTGTCACCACAAGGCTGGGGGGGGGGGGCGCGGGGAGGGATATGCCTGGATGCATCAGCCACACCCAGGGGCAGAGCACAGCACCCAGGGCTCACCGTCGCAGGGTGGCGTCCACTCAGGGGCTGGCACCTTGCTGTGGGTTCTCACTCGCGCTCCTAGAGGGTCCCCTGCTCTGCTGGGCACACAGGGACCTGTCCCTGCAGCCGTGACACCCAGGCTCCTTTCTCAGCTGGCTTCTGGCCCTGGGTGGCATCTCTGACCGTGGCCGCTCCCCATCCATCCAGGCAGACCAACCGCCAACCGCGGCTCCCGGTTCCAGCCCCGACCCTGCCCCGGGGCTGCGCTCCTCCGTGCACCTCTCCGACCCGGGAAAGGCACAGGCTTCGTGCTCATCTCTGGTTTGCCTCCCTGAGTCCCGCTTAGCTTCTCAGCAACCTTCTCCCTCACCTTTATAACCACACAGCCATTAAGTTCTGGCTGTTTTAAACACACGGATAGTTCGGTCGCACAGGTAGCCGACTGACCTGTAACGAGACCAGATTCCTCAAGAGAACGGAAGACCGAGAACGGTCGGTACAGACGTCCTGCACAGAAGCCAGCCTCGAGTTCCAGACCCAAGTGCTGGGGGACGAAAGTCACTCTCTCGGACCCCTGTGCGCGCGGGCACGCTCACAGGCTGGCGGGCCGCCTGGCGTTGGCCGGCTCCGAGGGTAAGGCGAGGCAGGGGGTTCTCGGCACCGGGAAGCCCTTGGCATGTGAATCAGAGGCTCGAGGCTCTAAAGTTCATTCCTTCGCACACAGTACAAAACCTCTGGCATTTTACGGGAAAACAAACTCTTATTTGAAAAATCAACTCAAGTTGCCGGCAGAGAAAGGAGAAGCTGTCTGTGATCCAAGATAGACATGGTGTGAAAGGACCAGGAGTTTTCCAAGTTAAATAAACTCCTCTGGAAAGCTCATGCGAATTTCAAACGGCTGGCAGGGCACCCTTTGATTCGGATCCACAGACAAGGAGCCGGGTTGACGGAACTGAGACGTAACCTATTCCGGGAGGACAGTCACCCGTGGCGGGATTTTGGTATTTCGGCTTAACGACCCACCGAAAATTAACTTTATTTGGGGTGTTCAAAGTCCACGTGGCCTCGGTCGCAGCGGTGAGCCGGTCCTGGAGAGTTCGAATGTCTACCACGGCTCGTCTCTGGCAAAGCCCCTGGAAGTTCCCAGCCAGACCCACTTTGCAAGCGTTCCACAGCCTTCCTGCGCTTCATGACCAGCGAGGGTGGTATCTTCTGAAGCGCACCCCCCCCGGCCGCGCCCCCTCCCCCCCCCCCATGAAACCAGCCGTGTGGGTCAGAGAAAGCAGGCTTTTAGAACAAACGGGCATCGAATTGGAAATAGAGGGCAGAGGCCAGGGTCGACGCTGGAGAAAAACATGCATGTTCTGGATTACCGCATACGACGTGTCTCTTGCTGGGGGTCACCGTCAAAGACATCCCAATCCATGCAGCCTGGGATGAAGCTTCTGGCCTCGCCTTCACGCCCCGTGCGGTAAGTTCCTCCCACTGGGCCGCCGCACACTCCCTGGGTCCCGGGATCTGCCCTCCACCTTTTCCTCTTTGCCCGTCCTCCAGATGCCACGGTCGTGACCTTGAGTCGCCGTCAGCGTAATGAGAGTAGGTGGCTGCCCAGGTCAGCGATTTTCAATGTGTTTTTCTGGTAGGACAAAGATAACGTTCCAGGGCCCGGGTGGCGGGGGGTTGGGGGGGGGAGCGCTGACTTCCCTCCATAGCCGTCACTCAGTGTAGACCAGTGCCCACGTACGACGAGATACCATTTCTTGCTCAGTGGGGGCCAGCTGCCAAAATGCCACCCCAATGTCTGAGACCCCGAGAGCCATCACTGCACGACCGTGGGGTTCTGAAGAGACAACTGCTTCCGAAACGTCTGGCAGGAACTCCTCCTCACTCATACACTAAATGTGCCAACCGCGCCCGAAATTCGGGAACTTTCACTTCTGTCACGTACATGCTGGTTTGAATGCCTGTGTCAGACCTGTCCCTGCAAGCTGGTCTTGGTCTGGGGTGGCGGGGGGGAGGGTAAGGCATTGTCGCCCTCGGAGCCAGGAGCCCCCAAGGGGAAGAAGACAGAAAAGGGAGCCCCGGGGGACCCCAAATGACTTTCCCCTTTACAGTGTGATGGGGACCAGCCCTTTTCCTGCAGGTTACGGCAGCTTTTCATCCTTCCTCTAGATACATCTGCTTACCCACCTGCGCCCTCCGCCCAGACCCCCGTGCTCTCCTCAGGGAGGACCACAGTCAGAGGCCTCGGGGGGGGGGGGGGGCACTGTGTTGCTTAAGGCTCTGCCTTAAGCGCGTGGACCTGGAAGAGCGTGGGGGAAAGTAAGAGGCAAGCGAGTGGAACACGAAACACACGATCTTCCGGAAGACAGAAGGTACCCGAAGCGGATCGGAGGGGAACACGGAGCGCGCAGATACTTAAAATAACGGTTGTATTTCTGAGCTCTGGCGGACTGCTCACGGCAAGCCTGATCTTAAGGTACGGCTTTCTGGAGACGGCAGGGTTGGAGGACGTCTCAAAGGAGGCGGGAGGCCACCAAGACGGATCTCCGGGTCTACGCCGGCGGCTCCCAGCTGGTCCCCCCCGACCCTCCCTGCCCAGTAGCCGGCTAATTCCTCCAGAGAGCAGGACATTCGCTGAACAACGCGTGCTGACGATCGCTCAGCGAAAACCTGGAGTCCTGCCCTGGCCTGCAAGGCCCCCGCCCCGCCTCGCGGACCTCACCAGCGTCTCCCTCCTCGCTCAGTTCTAGCCACACCGGCACAAGGCTCGGCAGGTGCCCCCGCTCAGGACCCCTGCGCCGGTCCTCCCTCTGCGGGTGCACCTGCCCACGCGCCCACCCGGCTGGTTGGCTCCCCGGTTCTATCCCACCCTTGCTCGATGCCTCCGTTTCCCATGGCCCAACACGGAACAGCAGCCTCCAACCCCCATCCATACGTCTCCTTTTCTCTCCTCCCTAGAACGTAATCCCCACAAGGGCAGGAGCTCACTTCCTGCTGGCTGTGTCCCGGGTGCCTGGCACGTAGCGGGTTCTCATTAAATACCGACTGAGCAAATGTAGTCAAAGTGAAATGATCCCCCCCCCTTCAACCCCCTCTTAAAAGGCCTGGTGGGGGCTGGTCAGGCGTGAGGTCCACCCGTCTGCTCGGGGACATCAGCTTTCTTCTGTGTGGGCTGTGCATTTGAAGGTAGACTTCCCAAGCTGGAAAAACCAGGCAGGGACAGCGAGCGAGTCCTGCCTCTGTCCTCTAGGCAGAGCCAACCGGCTGGGGCATAAGGCTCAGCACGTGAGGCTGTATCGCCCCCTAGTGGTCACTCGGCCACAAAGCCAGAAAAACCCCAGAAGCGTGCGGTGCCCGATGGGGGGCTGTTAATGGAACCCGGATCTGCTCTCTCACCCCCACATTTTTCTATGGAAAATCAGGTTCAAACGAGCATTCAGAATATGGAGGCAAAAGGGGGACACATAGTAAACCCGTCTTGTCTTGAACGCAGGAGAGATTTAATACGGATGGCCTTCACTCGGCTCTGTGGTTCGAGGTCGACCGGCAGCCCTGGGACTTTGGACCCACGGCGGCCATCCCTTCAGAGCCTCTCAAGTCATTGAACACAACGTAGGAACTTTTCAAAAGTAAACTTTTTTTTTTTCTTTTTTTAAGGAAACAGTGGGAGGAATGACATATAGAAAAAGTGAGTTTACAGAAGGCAGAACTCTAACAACCAGACCTGGCCCAAAGTCGGCCCGATAAGCTTGTTTGGTTATCTACTTTGCTGAGGGTGAGTTTGGGAGGAAAAAAACAAAAAGGCTGGGAACTGACATTTTTGTGACGCTTTTGCTCACCTACACTGGGCACTTCCCCTATCTTAAGACTTCTGCACTGCTCTCTGCTGGCTCAGTCATGGTCACGTTATGGGACTTCTCCTTCCCTCACCATCCTCCACAAAACAGCACCCCCATCTGCCTCTGTACCCTGCTCTAGTTTTCTTCATAGCACAGGGGGAAATTAAAGACTGTGCTCCAGTTCTCCTCCCGCCCCCAGCCTTCCATCTGGAATATTCCCAATTTTCCAGCATTGCTCTGGTTGCCATCCGGATGAATCTCACCTCTGTTACCAAAGAGACATGTATCAGTCAGGATCCTTTACTGGCCTATACCGGAAAAACATAACTTAAAAGACACTAAACTACAAGGACATGTGTCATCTAGAATGCTAAGCTCAGTGATGTAAGAGGATTACGTTCCCACCTTCTTGTTCCGCCATCTTGCATGTTGGCTATGGTCACAAGATGGCCACCGTGGCTGGAAACCACAAAGTAAGGAGAGGGAATTAGTTCTCGTGTGTCTCTTTTTTGTTGGGGGAGGTACGTCTTCTTTGATTCCTCACAGAGTTCTCCTTACATTTTGTTGGCAAGACCTAGGTCCCGGTTCACCCTCCAGGCCAGTGGCCCCGAAGCCAGGCACTTCCCCAATGGGAAAGGGATAATTCCAACTGAATCAGACCAATGGGAGGTCCTGCTCTGGGGCTGGGCCCCGAATAAAACCAGGCTCCGTGCAGAAGAAAGGGGAGGGGCAGCTGTCAGACGGGTTATCAGAGTCCGCCAACACGTGGTAGGGACAGGCCATGCACTGGAACTTTGGAGAAGGAGGGACCAGCGGACAGGGGGCAGAAAAGACAAGAGAAAGGGGCTGCACGTAGTAGCCGAGGGCAGCATGGCCGCCTTCTGAGTCTCCAGAGCTCGAGACGATCTCGGCAACAGGCAGGAAAACATTTCTCAGAACGTGCCTAATAGAGGAAGGGGGCTCAGCTATCTGACAGTATTTACACAGATGTGTGCACACGCTCTAACATATATATGTATGTGTAAGGACCAAAGAGGTGCAGAAGAGACTGTATCGTGGCTCTTCAGGGCCCCAGGGAGGAGCCACCACTGAGAGGCAGGGGTAATTCAGTGAAGTCAGAGGGGCGGCCTGGTTCTTCTCAGGAGCAAAATCCGGGAGTCCTCAGGACAGGGACGGGTCACACTGTGCTCAGCACCTGCCGCGTTCAGACCAGACGAGCTCACGCACACCGACGTCACTACCAAGCCTTGGGACCCAGAACAAGTCACTTTTGTCAGGGATTAGCAGCCGTCTTGCAGACCTGACCTTGAGCCTGAGCTCAGAGCTCACTGATAAACGCCGTGGCAGCCACCTGCAGAAACGTGCTTCGCGGTGCGAACAGGAGGTCCCCACCCGTGGCAGCGCAAGTCCCCGAACAACCCGGAGGGACCCAGATGGCCTCGGAGGGGGTGAAGGCAGTACTGGGGAGACAGACAGCCTTGTCGGGGCCACGAGGACAAACGGAGGCGTCCCCCAAGCACAAGCCCAGCAGTCTAATGGAGAACAGAAGCCGACACCAGCGAGGGACACGGGCTCACGTCCCTGGCCTGTCACAACCCGCCGGCGTATTGACATTGGCTCCTTGCCTCTCAGCCTATAAATGCGCTCATCTCTCCTATCTTAAAATAGGCCAATCCAAAACTTCCATTAACGCCAAGCCACCCACTCACTCCCAGTCTACCTTCACGCCTCAGGATCGGCTCAGGGGGGCCCCAGCAAGAAATGAGCCCAGGTTCTCAGTGGTTCCACGTGAGAAGGGTTTCTCTTGCTCGCATCTCCGTCCCGCCCAGGAAGGCGGCTGGCCCCGCTGCCCTCCCCACTGAGCCACCGGATCCGGGCCCCCAGCCTCCGACACCCTCAGCACCCGGCTGTCTTCGCCTCCAGCCTTGTAGACGCACACGGGCAGGAAGTGATGTCCTGTCCCCGACTTTGGTGGAAACCCCTTCACGTGCAGGGAGGGGCCGGGAGGAGTAGAGGAGCTCACGTCGCCTTTGGGCACCAGGTATCTGCCGCCCCTCCCTCCCCTCCCCTTCCCTTCTGACCCAAACTCCTTGAAAGAAGCCATCTCTGTCTCAGTCCTCGGCCCGGTAACACGCTCTCCTTCCTTCCCCCGCTACTCAAACTGCCCTCTTGGAAAGTCGCAGTGACAAAGCACATCAGGAACGTATTGCCTAGGGGCGCCTGGGGGCTCAGTCGGTTAAGCCCCGACTTCCGCTCAGGTCATGATCTCACGGTTCGTGGGTTTGAGCCCCACATCGGGCTCTGTGCTGAAGGCTCAGAGCCTGGAGCCTGCTTCGGATTCTGCGTCTCCCTCTCTTTCTCTCTCAAAAATAAATAAACGTGAAAAAATAATAATAATAAATGTATTGCCTCGCAGTCTGCAGGTTCAAAGTCTGAAACTGAGGTATCAGCAGCTCCCCCCGAAAAGGCGCCAGATCCTTCCTTGCCTCTTCCAGCTTCCGGTGCTGCTGGCAACCCCTGGCATCCCTCAGCTTCTAGAACCACCCCACCGGTCTCTGTCTTTGTCACGTGGCTTCACCCCGCGTGCCCGTCTTCTTACAAAACACAAGTCATGTTGGATTTGGTGCCCACCTGACTCTAGCAGGGCTTTATCTTAATTACACCTGCCATGGCTTTATTTCAATCAGGTCACGTTCAGAGATGACTGGGGGTTAGGACCCCAACATCTCTCTTCGGCGGGGACACAGTTAAATCCACAAAAGTTATTATAAGGGTTAAGCGAACTTGTATATTTTATAAAAATCTACCGAACAGTGTCTGAAATAAGTTATTCATCTCACCTGAGTATCCAACTAGCCCTTGCCTGACAACTTGACTTTAATGCCTTTCTCTGACCCCCGTATCCCTGCCCCGCTAACCTGACCCTGCCCATGGCATTTGCACCTGGACCCAGTGTCTTCCTAACACGATTGGACAACCTCCTCCACGATGCTTTTGCGTGTCTGTTGTGCGCAGAGCCTGAAGGCTATTCGTGTACCTCCAGGAACTACAATGAAACAGCAATTTCAGACCCCATCTCAGGCCCTTTCTCTGGGACACCACGTGAATAGCACAACAGAGCACGACGCAGAATACTCAGCCCCCTCCCGCAAGTCTTGTAGAAAGATCCCAAGATGCCATCATCAATTCTCACACACGCTCAGCCGTTGAGGGTGAGGAAGCAGCTGGCCGTAGGCCTGAAGTCTATGTTCTAGAATCACTCATGGCAACAACAACGTTTACCAATATCCATGCAGGAAGATGCTTGCAAAAAGGGGACATTTGGGGGAAAACACTAATTGGTGGGAACCTGGGAGGGTGGTGTGGAGTCTGGAGGTGGGAAGTGAGGCCATAACAAAACTCACGGGCCAGAAACCTGCCTCCTCCTCTCGGGTGTCAGAAATGGTCTCAGGGACAGAAATGCCTCAGGGCTGGTTTGGTGCTCCCTACCCCAAACTTCTTAATTCTTAAAATTTTTTTTCTTTATTTACTCTTGAGAGAGAGACAGGGTGTGAGCAGGGGAGGAGCATTGAGAGAGTGAGACACAGAATCTGAAGCAGGCTCCAGGCTCTGAGCCATCAGCACAGACCCTGATGCGGGGCTCAAACCGACAAACCGTGAGATCATGACCTGACCCGAAGTCGGATGCTCAACCGACTGAGCCACCCAGGCGCCCCTCTACCCCAAACTTTTAAAGCTCATTTACAATCAATAACAAGACCAGTGTCATGGCTGTGTGTTGGCATTTCTACTGTCATATCTTTATTCTGACTTTTGAGCCAAAACATCATTTGCCCAAAGAGATCCCTTTACAGTTAGAAAACCCATCCTCAAAAGCCAACGACGGGGGTGCCTGGGTGGCTCAGTCGGTTGAGCGTCCGACTTCGGTTGTCAAAGTTCCAGGACCCTTCCCCAGTAGGAGGTAAACAGGACCTGATTTATCTGAAGGCTGGTGGTCACTGAGAGGCTAAGCCACCAAGGGCTTCAGATACTCACTTTCACAATCAGAAAATCTTTCTTCAGGATTAAGCCAAAACGAGGTTTTTGTTTCTGATGGAAATGCAAACGCTCCCGAGAGAGAGCTCTCCCTTTGAACAAAACGCACGCCTCTCTCCTCTCCGAAGGTTTGGAAAGAAGCCTGGCCGATAAAATCTTGAATCCGAAGAAGAAGAGAGGGGAATTCTTCTAGAAATGTCAGGGGGAGGCGCGAGGTCTGGGCCTTCTAAGTTATGATGACTGACATCAAAGTGTCCACCGGGGTGAGAGAATCCAGTGAGTTCTACAGTTCTCTGTCAAGCAGAGCATGCTATAGACGTGGTGTGACCAAATCTGGCCCGGTTTCAAAAGCATCATCAAGGAAATGAAGGTTTGTGTCCTCATAATTCATAGCCTGCCTTGCTCCACAAAGGATCCGGGGCACTTTACAAGGAGACAGAAGATACATCTGGATATTGTGAGTTCAATCTAGGGTGGGAGGACGGGCACGAGACCTCCGGGGGGCACAGGACCTGAATGAGGAAGGTCTCACATCTGCAGACCTCGGTCAGCTCGAAGCCGTCTACCTGGGTGCGGGTGGGAGCCAGCCGCCCCGTCCCGGGCACCTGTGGCCAGCCTGGTGGCGCCCTCTGGCCGCAGCCTAGAAAATGGACCTCAGGGCGCCCCCGTGATTCGATTCCCATGCTGAAGTTACTTCCAGGAGAAAGCGTGCCCTATGCCAGCGGAAGACAGAAATCCTGGAGAAAGACCACGGACAACTGAGCTCAGGACAAGCTCTCCCACCTGGGGCTTCCGCTGCTAGAAGGCAGGAAGGAATGCGCTCCAGGGACAGACCAAGGAAGGGATACGTGCTGGTCCCTGCGGGCACGGGTCCTACGGGAGCTTGAGATGGAGACTAAAAAAAGGTGTTCAAAGGGGCTTGCTGGAAGGTCACCGAGAAGCCACAGGCTGGGGCCGGTGGCCGAGGAAAGAGCTCCAGGCTGGCGGCTTCTCCCCTCCGCAAGGTGGCCTGAGACCCGACGTCCACCTCGGGAGGCAGAGGGCGAGGCCCGATGATGGACGGACGTGCATGACAACTCAGAGCGGCTGCAGGGCCTGAGGGAGCCAGGGATGTGGCCTCCGCGGCAAGCGGTCTTCTGTGCGAAGGCCAGAGGGAAACCTCTCCGCCGGCCGGGCTCCGAGGGAGCATCGGTGTGCGTGCGTGCGTGTTTGCTTTTTTGAAGCGGTCTCCCTTCCGTGGTCGGTTTTCATTTGTCTTTCCTTTATCGTCTCTGCGAAGAGTCGCGCTTCTCCAAGCCGCCGAGACCTCTCGCTGAATGCGGGCAATGCCCCGTCTTCGGAAGCGGCAGGCCTGAGAGCCCAGGCCAGCGGGCGGACTCACCGATGAACAAAGGCAAGGGGTTTGTTGGATGCCCTCTAAGTGCCCAGCACCGTTCTAGACGCCGAGAAAAGAGCCCGGGATGAAACAGAGGCCCTCGTCTCACAGCGCGTACGTTCTGGAGGGAAGGGCAGCCGAGAGAAGCGATAAAGACCCACTACCTGCAGTGGAGAAAAAGCAGTGTGATGTGGAGAATGCTTCTCTTCTGTGCAGGCGCCCGAGGAGGGCCCTTCCAAAGAGGAGGTGTTGAGGGGCTCCTGGGGGCTCAGTTGGTTGAGCGTCTGACTTCTGCTCAGGTCACGATCTCGCGGTCCGTGAGTTCGAGCCCCGCGTCGGGCCCTGTGCTGACAGCTCGGGGCCTGGAGCCCGCGTCGGATTCTGTGTCTCCCTCTCTCTCTGCCCCTCCCCAACTCACACTCTGTATCTCTCTCTGTCTCAAAAACAAATAAACATTTAAAAAAAAAAAAAGGAGGTGTTAAGGGGCAGGGTGGGAGCTGGGGGTGCGGTGGTCTCCCCTGAACGCAGGAGCACCCCTCTAGAGGTGTCCCTGCCCCTCTGTCCTCCCCAGAACAGTAACTGAGCTTCGGGCTCTGGTCTCACTGCCCACACTCCCACGTCCCGCCCAGCTCAAATCCACCTTCTGGAGTCTTCCGTTCACTCCCTGGACCCCATCACGTACCTAAGCATTGCTCCCTCGGATAGCTCGTGCTTTTCCCACGCGGATCATCTAACTCTTCTCTACCCAGACCAATGTACCGACGCTCTCAGCATCAAGCCTGCAAACTTCCGGGGACGGTGAGAAAGGCTGTGAACGCTCCCATCGCGTTTACACACATATTTTTTGCACCCTTTACAAAGGCCTGACACCCCAAGATTTTCATCCACTTTTCGGGGCGTTTAAGTAACATGTAAAGTTTCGTTCCACATGGAAGTGAGTTTGGTGCAAGGAATAACCAAGGAAATACCTCTATTTTCCTTTCTCTTCAATGGCCGGCTATTGTCCTATTATTGGCTTATATATTCCTAAAATCCCCTCCTTTAAAGAAGAGTCTTCGTATCTGGGTTAAAAGTAGATTCGGGAGTTAGGCCACCTGAGTTCAAATCTTGGTTCCACCGCTTACCAGCTGTGTGGCCTTTGCTCAATGACTTGCCCTCTCTGTGGCTCAGTTTTTATTTTGATAAAAATGGTAAAAATACGACTTTATAGGGTTTTTTATGAAGATTAAAATAATTGTTACATAGGACATGCTTAGAATGCACGTAATAGGCTTTTGTAATTATTTACGTTTATCAGGCAGAATATTTACATTATAATAATTAATAACGATTAGAAAGCAAAGTTTGGTGACGTGACATTAAGCCGCTCTTGAGGTCCTGCCTTGCTGACTGTGCAAGATTGTTTTATTATTATCTAAAAAACTTTGGGGTGCCTGGGTGGCTCAGGTGGTTTAGTGTCCGACTTCGGCTCAGGTCACGATCTCGCGGTCCATGGTTTGGAGCCCCGCATCAGGCTCTCTGCTGGCAGCTCAGAGCCTGGAGCCTGCTTTGGATTCTGTGTCTCCCTCTCTCTCTGCCCCTCCCTCCCTCATGCTCTGTCTCCCTCTCTCAAAAATCAGTATTAAAAAATTTTAAAAACCTTTAAACTATTATTTGAATTCAGGAACATACTGCCATGGGCTTTCCTTTCCTTTCCTCATCTCCAAAGGCAAGATCAAGCTCTAAAACAAATCTTTCGAAGATAAAGGTTCGCTGTCCTGGAAGCTTCCACTGCCACAAGGCCACTTCGGATTTCTTGAGGTGCTCGACAGGGTCCATTCTGGACCGTAATGTCTCCACTGCAACTGCTCGATCCTGCCACTGCATCGTGAAAGCGGCCACACTCCAAAGAAATAAAGGGGTGTGACTGTTTCAATAAAGCTTTATTTACAGCAACTGGTGGCAGGCCAGAGTTCGTCCCCAGGCTGTAGTCTGCCCACCAGCGTATGAGAGGAAGAGGCAAAAAAGCAGATTATGGTTTCGGGTGGGGTAAGACCCTGAGCCTCAAGAGAAACAGGTTTGCTGCTACATAGTGGGGCTGCAGGCAGTACGAGAAAGACCCAGAAGCCCCAAGACATGTCTCGAATCAACGTGCCACTGGACCTTAGGCCAGAGGTGAATATCAGTGGAAGACTGCAGCCACGCCACGGAGGCAGCTCCTCCATGAGATAAGATCCTTCTAGAACAGAGCTTTGGTTCTCTCCCCTGGGCCAAGAACGCCCGCCAGCCTGGGTACCCATTGGTGCCAGGGCCAGATGTACCATCTGGACTGAAGCTCCCACCTAGATTCCCTTCCTCGTTCTCGGAGTGTCTGAAGACCGAATTATCTCCTTTTCCTTTTTTAGTTCCCCCTTGAAGATGAGCGTGATCGTCGTTTCTGTCTTCCTGCTTCCTTTCCCCCTAACAACCGATCACGGTGTTTATCCAGCTTGCGTGTGTATCCGTGCCACCGGGGAGGCTGCTGAACTTTTAGGTCCTGTGCCACCCTGTGGGCCCTAAGTCACACGACAGAGAGGCAGGCGGCAGACAGAACTCGAGGAGGCATCACCTTGAGAGGGTGGACTCGGAAAACATCCTTGGTCGGTGGTTCAAGGGCGGTAGCATGGGCGGGTGTCCTGGGACCCGGTCTTCTCTGGGCTGAACATCCCTTCCCAGAGAGCTTCTGTGGAGAAGCCAAGCGCCCACCCCCACGAAATCAATGCTTGTCTTTAGGAGCAGCTGAAGCCATTCCAAAGCCCTCCTGAGCCCCTTCTGCAGCTGCCTCGCCAGATGGTAGAAAGGAGCCTTGACAAGCAATGCCTACTCCATAGCATCTCATGAGACGGACCTTTGAAACAGTGTCTTCCGGCCGAGAACACCGAAGAACCCTTTACTATGCCGACCAGAAAAAGGCAGCAAGGGCTCCTGCTTCCCAGGGAGCTGAGAGTCTGGCCTTTGTCCACTAGCCAACATCCCACCCTCCCAGACCCCGTATCGTGGCTTCTCCTTTCTACCTTCAGAAAGGACCCTGGTCGTAACAGGCTGGCCACTCCACACCCACAAAATCGTCTACGCCCCCAGCCCGTGATGTGAACCGTACATCTCAGCTTTTCCCATACAACCTGTGTCCTGTCTTGGACAGTGTACCTCAGACTCATGCCTTCCCAGGAACCTCAGAGGGTGACCTTTCTGAAAACAGGGTCACCGCAGATGCCCTCATGATAGAGTCGGACAGACGGGCTGCTAACCCAATATGATTTAGCTCTTATAAGAAGAGAAGAGCCTCATGGACGTAGACACAGGCGACGATGGACGCAGAGACAGAGATCGGAGAGATGCTTCTACAAGCCAAGGGACACCAAGGATTTCTGGCAGCACCCGAAGCCAAGAGGAAGTAACGGAAGATTCTTCTCTAGACCCTTCAGAGGGAGCACCACCCTACCGACATCTTGATTTTGGACTTCCGGCCTCCAGAAACGTGAAAGTAGACATTTCTGTTGTCCCAACCATCCAGGTTGGGGTACTTTGTTATGGCAGCCCCAGGAGCCCAATGCAGCCTCGTTCTGTCATAACCAATGGAGGCTTGATGCCACCGTTGAAGAAACAGGACACGCCGATGAAGATCTGTCTGATATCCCCTCCTCTTAGAGGACATCTGAGAATTTCAGCATCTCTGTCAAGGAAGCTGGGGATGCTTCCTAGCACGCGAGGACATCGGTGCTGGGACACAGGCCTCCCTCGTGGGCTTTGTATATATAGTTCCCAACTACATGTTGCCCCCCTGATGTCCCCTGGAGGGCCACTGTGTCATATGACATCTGTGAATTTATGCTTAGGTCTGCTCATCAAGGGGGATGACTTCGGGGGTACTGGCAACAATATCCCACACCACAAAAAAAAAGGAAAAGAAAAGAAAAGAAAAGAAAAGAAAAGAAAAGAAAAGAAAAGAAAAGAAAAGAAAAGCGTTCCCCACCCTCTCCTTGCAAATCACAGAGTCTGAATTTGCACCGCGTGCCCCGGCCTTGCAGATTGAGTATCGCTTTAGCCTGCAGGTCCTGAGTGCAAATGCAGGCTGGGAAGAGACGACCTCAAGTCACTGCCCTCCCCAACAGGAGCTTTCTGTCATCAGAAAAACTCAGAAGGCGCGGGGCGATGCGCTGAGACACGGGGGGAGGAGAAAAACTCCGTCTCCTTTACAGGTTGCCTCGTGCATTTCCGCTTATGATCATCAGTGCTCCGTGGAGAGTATTTTCTCCTCCGCTCACAAACACTCAAGAGCCTCAACTCTCTCTTAAGCATATGTTTCCTTCCCTTGTTTCTCTAGATCAACCCCAGCTGCCCAGAGCCCAGAACAGAAAGTGAGGATCTGTCAGAAACAGGGACGCTCAAACCCCACGAAACCAGCCACGGGCCGCGAGGGCCACCTCTGGCAGACCACAGCACTGCTGATTTCAGGGAAGGCTGCCAGCCAGAGTGTCTGCGGCTGTCCTTAGAAGTCACACAGTGAGTACCGGGATGTTTCTGGTTAGCCTCGAACCGACGCCTTAGTACAGGGAGAGAGTGACAGGTGGAAAGCGGCAGTGTTCCGGGGCGACGGCTGTTCTTGGGGGACGGCCACAGACATAGGTACTCAGCACCAAGTCACCGACAGCCACCCAGCCAGCCTGGGCGCCCCGCAAATGGCACCGTGGCCCCGCGGGCCGTAGGAAGGTCCCCAGCGGCCCGGCACCCACCTGAAACAATAGCATCAATGTCTTACTTTTTCTGGAGCGGGAGAAGAACCTGATGCCCCCGGGCGAGGTAGACGGGTTGGAGTTGGGGGAAGATTCTTTGGAGGAGGAGCGAAAGATCCCACTGAAGCTCATGCGGCGTGGGGAGCGCGGAGGGGACTCCTGGTAGGAAAATGGGAACACGGTTTTGGGAGAGCCGGGGCTGGCCTTGGGCCTCACGGGAGCAGACACGGGGCTGGAGGGCCGGTGCTGGGGGCCTCGAGAGAAGAACCCTTTGGAGGGGCTGCCCGAGCTGCAGGGGCTGTCCACCTGGGGAGAGACAGACAAACAGAGCGGTCACTCCGAGCACGGGCACTCAGACCTCAGCCCCGCACCGGACCCGTCGCGGCTGGACCGGTCCCTCCCCATATTCACCGCCACCGGGCTGCACCTTCGTGGCACCCTGCCCCAGAGACGGCCCCGAGCTCTTCTACACACACCGGGAGCGACCCCACGGGCCGGAGGAAAGGACCTGACCCAGGGTGGCCCGTCCGCAGGCCCGTCAGCACCACCCAGGGCTCCGGTGACCTCCACCCAGCCCTCTAGAAGGGGCTTCCTGGAGCGGACGAGCACGAAGAGGCAGCGAGATGGTTCGAGACGACGCATCTTCCCCTTTATCCTATTTGTGGGTCTGTCTCCTGGCGTCTACTTCTTCACGCCTCACGTCTGTCCTTCTTGAGGTCTGACTACCCTGGCACGATGGTCTCTTGGCCCTCTTCGAAGGAGGAAACACAGGGGTGCCTGGGTGGCTCGGTCGGTCGACCTGATTCCGGCTCAGGTCGCGATCCCAGGGTCACGGGATCGAGCCCCGCGTCAGGCTCGGTGCTGGCAGCAGAAAGGCTGCTTAAGATTCTCTCTCCCTCTCCCTCTGCCCCTTCCCTGCTCTCGCCCTCCCTAAAATAAATAAGTTAATAAATAATTTAATAAAGAAGTAACTTAATTTATAGAATTTTTAAAAATTCAGAGGAGGAAACGTATACCTCTAAGGCCTGAACCACGGCCGGCCTGGGGCTCCACCGAGAGGCAGTCCCAGCGCTGAGGAACATGAATTCCACCACCCCCCCCAAGCTGCTGTGGCATTAGGATGACTGGGGCTGGTGACAGGGCTCAGGAAGGAAGTTAACAAGGCCCAGTTCGCTGGTGACTAGACCTTGTAGTTACGGTCTGAGATACGACGACTCCGTCCACGGCGTCAAGCCGGGGCACGTGACTCACGCACTTGGACGGACATTGGAAGCCGGAGCTACACCTGCAGCCTGAGCGCGAGGGTCTGACCCCGACTCACCCCTCACTGGGCCTCCCTGTGCACAACTTAGTCTCGTCGTGCCTCAGTTTCCTCATCTGTAAGCCGAGGCGTCACGCCCGCCCGCCCCCGAGTCGCAGGAGCTACCCTCTGCGCGTTCGTTTGCTCCTGTCGGTTTGGCAAACTTGCAACACGGGGGCCAGAAGGACCTCAGGGCCTACCGGGTCCCACGGTAGTAAAGAACAGTGAGGGGTCCACGGGGCTCACGGGGGGAGGAGGAGGCCGGGCAGGGAACCGCCCAGCGTGCTGAGACCCCGCGATGCCACCCAGCTGGTGGTCACAGGCTCGCAAAGATAGGTGAGGGCACGAGGGCACGCACACGACCAGAGGTAGCATCTGTGGGGCTCTGGCCTCTGACCCCGGGGGTGGCTGAGCGACCCAGGGCCCCTGTGAGCTCTTCCCCCACCAGAGGGCGCCCCGAACTGGGCTTACGACTCCTCGCTGGAGGTTATGCCCTCCCGGGAGTGGGGGTGGGGCTGAGGGGGGCCTCAGTGACCCTCAACCACAAGTCACTTCTTCCTACAACTCCCCACTTTATACTAGAGGGCCCGTGGGGCCATATGGGGGTGCCCAGGTGGGCTCCACATCCGTCCCTTCAGTGAGTGAGCTTCTGGGCCAGAGGCCGGGACTACAACAGTCACAGACCACAAGCGCGTCTCCTTATAGAGAGGTGAATTTTTTTCTCTCTTTAGCCCTTGATATTGAAAGCCTTTAGACCTCCGCTCCCTGTGCTCTGAGTTCTCGATTTTGCCACTATCCCCCCCACCTATGGGACTCAGGCTTCCTCACGTTGTTCTGAACCCTAAGAATGACTAAGAAGGAGACGTTCTCCACGCAGTAGACCAGACGCGCCTATGGCCGGGGGTGGGGGTGGGGAACGTCACACAAGGAGTGGAAGGTGACCCAACAGCGGGGCGATGCAGGCAAGGAGTCTGGACACGGAGACTGGAGTCTGAATCACGGCTCCGTTTCCAGCGGTGTGGACAAGCGACCTAAGGTCCAGGGCCCTCATCCATCCAAGGGGGGACACTAGGCCGACCCACGGGGTGCGAAGTTGACTGGATCGACGGCGGGGAAGCACCTGGCACACAGTGAGCACGCCATGCGTATTTGATCCGTGCTCCTGGTCATGAATTTGTAACTAACGGTTGCCTGATGTTTGTGGGGCGTCAGGGGGGCAGGGCTGACTTACGGCGCGTGCGACACCACCTGCGGAGTAAGAACCTGACTCTTCCCCGAGGCTTTCCGGCAAGGGGATGGCACAGATTTGCTCAGGGCAGACCATTTGGTGGCCTCCACCTTTGCTCACTGAGCACCCCTGAGCCCGAAGCCAGGGGAAGGGGCCAGCCGGAGGCACGGTGAAGGTCGCAAAGCTTCCACCCTCTCCCTCCCGAGAGGGGCAGAAATAGCTGCTGGAGGGAGTGGGAGCAGCCCGGAAGACACGAAACGGAGTCAAGGTCAGGTCTGAGGGGCGGAGGCAGAGAGTCGGTCGCATTTAGGAACCAGCTGCGAGGCTAACCCCACAGGCGACCCCCGAGTTTGCCGTGCTCCGCAAGGCCCCGGGGGGCTCTGCAGGGAGAAGGCAGAGCTGCTGGGCACATGCCCGTGTTGGGCTCTCTGGGGGAAGGGAGAATGGCGGGCAAGACGTGGCTGCCACGAGCCCGGAGCAGAGGGCCTTGAGCGCTGGCTTGGCCCTTATTTGGTAAACAAGGGGCACCCTAGGGTTCTCCTGCCTGGAATGCCATTCTGCACTGAGAATTCCAGGCCGACGGAGTCAGACACGGAGGAGGGAACCCACGGGAAGTAGACCTCTCCCCAAAAAGGCCAAACAATGGTGGACACAGCCCGGCTCCCCCTTCTTCCGCGGGGGCCCACGCTGCCTGGCAGAGGGGAGATGAGATGGCCGGGCATGCCAGCCGTCTGTTCCCTGCAGGCTGGGCGGGGGCGATGCTGATTCGGGGGCCAACGGAAGCTGCCGGGGACGGGGCTGTGGCTCATGCCTGCTGGCAAGGCTGCGATGAAGCAATACTTCGATAAATGTAATCGGACGACGCGCCTCCTCTGGACGAACAAAAGGGCCCGGAGACTCCCAAGATGTGTGCCGGCGCTTCAGGAGCTAACGGGGAGCGGACTCTCCAGCCGTCGGCCAGGAGGGCACTGGGGCAAAGGCCAGGCCGCCTGGTGCTCAGATCTTTGCTGCAGGCCTTCCGCAGACGCCCCGTCCCACCCCCGGCGCCATGCCGGCTGACCCAGAGCGGCTGCAACGGTGCTGAACGATCCCCGAGATCCCGGCACTGGCCTGGCCCCAGATGCTGGCCTGGGAACTGCACGCCAGAGCCGTGCAGAGTCAAGGTGACCAGAAGCTTCCCACAGAGACACGGTATGTGACAAAGCGCTGTCATCTCTGGGGGCGGGGGCACCGCGGACAGGGGTCCAGTGAGGAGGCCCGGAGATCCTGGATGACTGATGTGACAGATTGCCAGGTTGGCCGCTGGAATATTCAGGAACACCTGTCAAGGGGAGCTCAAGTGTAGCCCATCCATCCAGCTGCACAAGGGCTCCTGGGACGCAGGGGAGGCTGACGGTGTCCGACTGTGTCCACACTTCTCCGCCCGAGGAGCCTGGCGGCCCCTCGGTGGCCCTCTGTGGCCACCCTCACGTCCACGGAAAGGGCTAGATGTCAGCAGAATCGAAGCCACGTTCCCCTTCACAGGGATGTCTACGCTTGGAACTGGATTGCTAACACGAAGGGGCAGAATCAGGCAGGGGAGGAGGGCAGCCCTCCCAAGGCAGTTTGGAAACTCTTCTCAGCAGTGGCCTAACTCTGCTTCTCAGAAAGGCCGACCTTATGTCCAAATAATTCGAGGCTACTGGAGTCTAATTGAAAGGAGGATTGCCAGGGTTCAAGGTCAGGGGGAGGGAACGCCTGCCCTCCGGGGACGGGGTGAGGGTGGCAGGGGGGAGACCGAGGGATGGCCTTCGGGAATCAGGATCAGCGGGAATCCCAAGCGCCCCGCCCTGTCCACGTTCTTCTGCCGCACCTTCCATCCGAGGCCCGTCTCCAGGCTACATCGGGCCACAGATGTAGGGGAAAAGCGCCTTCCCAGCTAACCAGCACTCCGGTCCCTCCGTGTCCCGTGCCCTTGTCAGACCATCTGGAACAATTCACTACCTTCTCGGGAGTCCGGGCCTCCTCTCCCAGCCAGACCATGGGCTGTTGAGGCCCATGTCCCAGACGTCACCATTGCCAATGTCCCCCAGCATTCCAAGGACACGCTGGGGCTGCAATAAACCCTCATGGTCCCTTTCCACTCCCAAGTTGTGCATTTGTGACAATGACTTTGCTCTGGAACCCTCTGGGAGCCACCAAAGTGGGGGCCGGCCGGGCTGGGTGAGGCCTCAGTCCTCGCCGTGTATCTTCACCGCATGCAAGGTTCCGCCTCAGGTTTTTCACCTCGAGGACGGGCTTCCTGGCGTCCAACCCCCGCGAGGAGGAAGACCCGCCCTGCAGCCGCAGACCGTGCCCTTCCGGGCTAGGAACTCCGCGGCTCCTTCCTGAGGGCATCCTCTGAGGGGTTCTGCGGGCTGGGCCACGGTGACCGCTAATCAGGTCGTTGCTTCGGTCGGGACAGGGAGCTGAGGCCAGGGGAAGCCCGCAGGCCTAAACCAGGCTATGCTGCCTTAACTGTGCGCAATTCAAAATGCTTAGAGAACAGGCTAGCCCTCCGCCCTGGAGCTCCGGCCCCAACCCCGGGCTGTACCCAGAGCCGGAGTCGTGCGGCCCGGTACGTCTGTGCCAAGACACTGCCCACGGCACCTGTGTGGCTGGGCCCCTCCTGAGGTCCCTTCCCCGCCCCCGGGGCCGTGGGTAAAAGGGCCCGGAAAGAACTTGCTGCCCAGCTCTCTGCCCCACCCTCGCTCCCGACGGCCGGCCGCCTCGACCTCCCCTTTCGCGCCGCGCCCACTGACGCTCACGGGATACACACTTCTTGTCGGCGGCCTGACCCCACACGGCCGTCAGCCTTGCCGAGACACCGGCTGACCAGCGGGGCAGGGTTGGCAGTGAGCTAGACAGAGGCAAGGAGAAGTGGCCAGGAGACCAAAGGGAAGGACGGACACCCAGAGCGGAGGGCGGGGGGGGGGGGGCCTGTCCGTGACGGGACGAGCTGAAAGCCACGGATGGTCTCCGAATCTCCCATTTACTGATACTTTGAGCCTCTTCTCTTTGCTTATTGTTGATCTTCCACATTATCTCGGACTCCTTTGGGGAGACAAGGGGGGGGGCATGGCTGAACCCAGAGGGAGGAGAGAAAGGAAAAAAGCCCAGGAGGCTCTCAAATTAGAGAGCCGCAAGTGTGAGGGGCATGGCCGGGTGAGGTGGGTCATCCCAGCAGCGGCCAGGTGCACCAACAGGTAAGCAGCGGGGACTGCATGTAGGAGCACAGGTGGATGTGCAGGTGGGAGCACCGATGGATGAACAAGTGGGAATACAAATGGATGAGCAGGTGGGAGCACAGCGGATGTGCAGGTGGGAGCACGGGTGGATGTGCAGATAGGAGCACAGATGGATGTGCAGGTGGGAGCACAGGTGGATGTGCAAGAGGGAGCACCGATGGATGAGCAGGTGGGAATACAAGTGGATGAACGGGTGGGAGCACAGTGGATGTGCAGGTGGGAGCACCGATGGATGAGCAGGTGGGAATATAAGCGGATGAACGGGTGGGAGCACAGTGGATGTGCAGGTGGGAGCACGGGTGGATGTGCAGGTGGGAGCACTGATGGATGAGCAGGTGGGAATACAAGCGGATGAGCGGGTGGGAGCACAGTAGATGTGCATGTGGGAGCACGGGTGGATGTGCAGGCGGACGTTTGTCTTGGGCTCTCACCGAGGGAGTCCCGCCTCAGTGGCACCCCAGGTGAGCCGCGAGATGTTGTGAGAAAGGTGGCTTACCTTACGAGAAGCATGCTTTTCTGAGCTCTCCAGGTCTCCGTCCAGGAGAGGCATGGCAAAGGAACTCAGGTCCTAGGATGGAAAGAGAGCATGTGGTCAGCGGAGTGGCCCTCGGGTGCCCACCCGGCCTCATCCAGGGGCCTCACTGACTCTGTGTGTGCATCGCCACCCCCTCCTAAGTCCTCCGTAAACACGGACCACGAGGGAGGGGTGTGGATGTAAGCGGAGACAGAGGACGGGGCACCGCATGCCAGCTCCCTCTAAGATCGGGAGGGAGATCCAGCAGCACGTCCAGCAGGAGAACACGCTCACATTCCCTTCCAGAACAGGCCACTGCCCCCCACCGCCCCGGGGAAGGGGTGAGGAGAAGAGGCTGGGACTAGAGGCAGGAGGGAAAGTGCCCCAGGATGAAAACGGCCGTGGAGGGCAGGACTCTCGGCGCCCTGGGGAAAGGCTGATGGGACAGGACCTCGTGTCAGGACACAGAATGTGGGCTCGCGGAAGGGGTCCAGGACGCGCGTCTTCCTGGAGAGATGATGGGGGCTGGTGGCGGGGAGAGCCGGGCTGGCGGCTGGGGCTCAGTGCTCAGTGAAGCTGGGTGGCACGGTGGCACAGAGGGGCGGCGGGGACCCACACGCGGCATCACTCCACTCTCAGCTCTGCTCCTCCTTCCCCTGGTCTCACCTGACGGATGCCCTCACACCCCGGGAAGAAGCCCCACGTGGGAAGTCCAGCAGGAGAACTTGCCTGCGTCCTTAACCTTTCTTTTTTCCCTTTTTCGTTGTGGCAACATACACACAACACAGGACTTACGATCTTAACCACTTTGCGTGTACAGCTTGGGAGCGTTAGGTGCATTCACACCGCGCAGTCATCACCACCATCCGTCCCCCCCACCCTTCTCATCTTGCAAAAGGGAAACTCTGTCCTCGTGAGACAACTCCCCATCCCTTCCCCCAGCGGCTGGCACCCAGCATCCTACACCGTGTCTCTATAAATCTGACTACCCCAGTACCTCGCGTAGGTGGAATCATGCAGTATTTGCCCTGCTTCTGTGACTAGATTATTTCAGATGTTGTAGCCGGTGTCAGACTTTCTTTCCTTTTAAAGGTGAATAACAGGCGCGCCTGGGTGGCTCGGGCCATCGAGCGTCCGACTCCTGATTTCAGCTCAGATCGTGATCTCGAGGTCGTGGGATCGATCCCCGCATCGGGGTCTGCACTGACGGTGGGGTACTCTCTCTCCTCTCTCTCCGCCCCTCCCCCTGCTCGCATGCACGCACACTCCCTCTCGCTCTCAAAATAAATAAATACAGATTTAAAAAGTGAATAACGCTCCATTGTATGGACGGGCCACATTTTGCTTATCCGTTCAACCGTCAGGGGACCCTTGGGTTGCTTGTACCTTGTAGCTATGGAGAAACGCTGCCGTGAACATAGGTGTTGAATCACGTCCCCCTCCCCCAAACCCGCGGGTTGGAGTTCTAACTCCCAGAACCTCAGAACGTGACTGTATTTGGAGATGGGTGTTCCCTCTTCTTTGGAAAGATGTCTGCTCAGGAAGTCCTTTGGCCATTTATTAACCAGGTTGTTTGCTGGTGAATTGGTGGGAATTCTTTATGCATTCTGGATGCTAGCCTTCTGTCGGATGGATGCTTTGTGCATATTTTCTCCCATCCTGTAGGTTGCCTTTGCACTCTGGCGATCGGGTCCTTTGATGCCCAGAAGCTCGTAACTTTGAGGTCGTCCGATCTATCTGTTTTTACTTTGTTGCATGTGCCTTTGGTGACATGATGAAGACTTTGCTGCCAAATCCAATGTCAAGCGTCTCTTCCCCTGTGCTGTCTCCTAAGCCTTTTCTAGGTGTAGCTGTTACACTGAGGTCTGAGGTCCATTCTGAGTCAGATTTTCTCTATGGTCTAAGGTGAGGGCCCACCTTCCTTGTTTTCCAGGGATATATTCATGTTCCCAGCACCATGCATCCAAAAGACTGCCTTTGGGGCCCCTGGGTGGCTCAGCCGGTTGATTTCAGCTCAGGTCCTGGTCTCACCGTTTGTGGGATCGAGCCCTGAGTCGGGCTCTGCAGCGACAGCACAGAGCCTGCTTGGGATTCTCCCTCTCCCTCTCTCGCTACCCCTCCCCCTCTCATGGTTTCTCTCTGTTTCTCCAAAAATTAATACATAAACAAAAAAAAAAAAAAAAGAAAGAAAGAGGGGCATCCGGGTGGCTCAGTCAGTTGAGGGTCTGACATCGGCTCACGTCATGATCTCCTGGTTCGTGAGTCCGGGCCCTGCGTCGGGCTCGCTGCTGTCAGCCCAGAGCCCGCTTCAGATCCTCTGTCCCCCGCTCTCTCCGCCCCTGCCCTGCGTGCGCTCTTTCCCTCACTCAAAAATAAGTAAACATTTAAAAAATGAAAGGAAAGACGGTCTTTTCCCACTGAATGGCGTTGGCACTTTTGCTACACATCTCAGCTTGGCCACACATGTGAGGGTTTCTTTTGGGCTTTGTATTCTATCTCGGGGGCCGCATGTCCGTCTTCATGCTGGTACCACGTTGATTCAATGACTACGACTCTGTAGTAAGTTTTGAGATCAGGAACTGTGAAACATCTCACGCTGTTCTTCTTTTTTTTCTAACATCCATTTATTTTTGAGAGAGAAACAGAGCGCAAGCAGGGGAGGGGCAGAGAGGGAGGGAGACGCAGACTCCGAAACGGGCTCCAGGCTCCGAGCTGTCAGCACAGAGCCCGACGCGGGGCTCGAACCCGTGAACAGTGAGGTCGTGACCTGAGCCGAAGTCGGACGCCGAACCAACTGAGCCACCCCAGGCGCCCCTGTGTACCCAGGCTTTCTCGTAACCCATTCTGTCCCCGCCACCCTTCTTGCTGCTGGGGTCCAGGTCTGTACCCTCCTCCCCCAGCTCTCTCTAGGGCTGCCTAATTGTTCTCTGAGACCTTCAGCCCCACCCCCTTCAGGCCATCTCCAAACCTCTGCTTGAAGAGTGATCCCTGAAAACGTGGGTCTCACTATGCCGGCCTCTCCCCTGGCACCCCAGGGACTCGGCAATGGCTCCCACCCCTGGTTGACCAGTGCGTGCTGATGAGCTCTTACGCGTGCAGATTCCAGACTCAGACTCCCTGGTGTTGAGGTCTGTGGTCTCGGGCCTGGTTGCACTTGGGGAGCTTCGGTCCCGCCGTGGAAGGGAGTTGATCCATCGACGGTGCAGTCCGGGCATCTCGGTGATTGGGCCGGCAGCCCGGGTGGAGGGCCACAGGTGACTGCCGGGAGAAGCCACGGTCAGGAGCCCTCGTCCGGGCCCTGCGGTCTCCAGACCGGGCCCCGTGGATCTGCCGACTTCCGCAGCCTTGTTTCTGATGTGCTTTTAAAACCCCGTCTCCCTTCAGCAAGTTCTCAGGCAGGCTGGTTTTTCCAATCGCGGCCGCGTGTCTGTGGACGCGGTCTGGAACGCCGTCTCAACTCCTCACACACCTCACTTCGAGGCTGCTCTTTGGCCGCTGTCCACCCCCTCCCAGGAGAACAGACCCTGCTTCACTTTAGTCCCTCCAGGACAGCGCCGGCCTCTAGCACAGAGCCTGGCCCAGGGCCGTGCGTGAATGGCCAGTGCTAGCCAGCACTGTCCCCAGCTCCTCACCCGCTCTGGGCTTTACTGGTCTTCCCGCCCCCTGCCACCCCCAATCCTGGTTCACACGGTGAACTCCTAACCTATATGACGGGACTTGGGGTGCCGTATTAGGATCGTTTACGAGTCTGTTTCTCTAACTAGGCTTTGCGTTCATCAGGGGCAAGGGGAAAGCTAGTCCCACTCTCCGCCCTGCATTTGCCGGGCGCACAGCAGGCACACGGCACCGTTCGGATCAGCACCCCCTCCCCTGGGCAGCCAGCGGGGGGCGGGGGGGGGCCACGCGGTCTGTGCCCACGAGCAGGCCCCACGCGGCTGCAATTCCCTGGGAAGTGAGCAGGAACACGGTGTGGGATGCTTATCTCCTGTTTTAATGAGTACATTCCTCTCCGGTTTCAAATAATCATTACCCTCCAACATTTGTGCAGTACGGCGGTCTCCACGCGCGGAAGCCTTCGCACAAACACTCATTTGTTCCTTGTGGAACCATCACGCTCTAGCGACTGAGGCCCCAGTGGCTAAATGACTCACGTTAAGACGGTCTGGGAAGGGGAGAGACCAGAATGCTGGGCAGGCTCCTGCCGCAGGTGGCCCGTGGCCACGGGGGGGCCGCCAGGAGCGGCCGCGGCGGGTCCCCCGCCCCGATTTCTGACCAGGGGGAGCTCACGGAAGTCCCAAGCCATCCGACCGCTGTGGTGTGTCTGCTCAGTCAAGCATCCCTACAGGGAAGTCCCTTGGCATGAGTGGCGGGCTTTGCTGGAAGGTTCCTCCGCCCCACATTCCATGACGCTAATCTTGGCTCTCATCTCTCAGAGCTCCCCAAGAAACAGCACACACCTGGGAGACCAGGCATGGGAAAATCTCGAACTGCAACTGCGGCCACAAGGCTATCAGCTGGTGGAATAACGGGAGGCCTGGCCTCCGAGCTCAGCTGACATTCCAGAAGGTTCAGGCTCTTGGAACTTCCCGTTTACGGGCTTTCGAAATTTTAAATTCCCACCAGAGCCTCACCCTTTCCTCACCGATTTCTCTTCTCCTTGCCATCCCTGAACCTCCTTTTCTGGTCTGCCAGCCGGTCAGGCCGCCCACGGTGCCAGGTGGGCACCTTGCTGGGCCATGTCGAGGCGCTAGGAGACGTTTAAGACCTGGTTGCGGCCAAGAGACTCTGGGATCGTCATCAGCCGCACACGCTATAGCCTAGACCTTGACCGCAGGCTCTGGAGACCACTGTCAGGGTCTCTGGGGAAAGTGAATTTTCAGGATTTGGGCTGATAAAGTCGCCTGTCAGGAAAGCATAAGGATAAAAGAGAAAAGACCTAAGTTTGGAAAAATCGCTGAGATGTGAGCTGACCTTAAAAGTAGCTCATTTAGGAGGCGCGCCTGGGGGGCTCAGTCGGTTGAGCGTCCGGCTTCGGCTCAGGTCATCATCTCGCAGTTCGTGAGTTCGAACCCCGCGTCGGGCTCTGTGCCGACAGCTCGGACCCTGGAGCCTGCCTCGGATTCTGTGTCTCCCTCTGTCTCTGCCCCTCCCCCCGTTCATGCTCTGTCTCTCCCTGTCTCAAAAATAAATAAACGTTAAAAAAAATTTTTTTTTTTAAAGTAGCTCATTTAGGGGTGTGTGGGTGGCTCAGTCAGTTAAGTGTCCAACTTCAGCTCAGGTCATGATCTCACGGTTCGTGGATTTGAGCCCTGCCTCAGGTTCTGTGCTGATAGTTCCTCTGTCCGCCCCCCCCCCCCACCGCCCCTCTCTGCCCCTCCCCTGCTCATACTCTCTCTCTCTCTCTCAAAAATATATAACCATTAAAAACAAAATAGCTCACTTAACCCCCACAGCCCCATCCCTACCCTCTTCAGAAATTCAGGCAAAAGCCAACATTCTACCACAAAAAAGGTATCGGCAACAGAGCTGTTATTAATCTGCCCTTAGTGTGTCCTTGTTAAACCTTTCTCTGGTCCTTAGGGCAGCCCATACAAGTAGGGAAGGCAAGCGGTACCATCCCAGTCCACAGATGACGATACTGAGGGTCAGAGAGGTTAAGCCACTTGCCCGAGCCAGACAGGCGGACGGTAGCAATCAGGCCCTGCGGCCCCGGGACCACGCACTCCCGCTCAGAGCTCTTTCCGCTAAATCCCAGCACCTCCTTGCGATGGCTCAGCTCCGCGAACAAAACCCAACTCGGTATCAGAGGCTGGGAAGACGCAAACTGAGTATCCTTGGCACAGCGGAACCTCGGGGGCCAAGAAAGAGGAGTGGGGGTTTGTGCGGTTCAGCGCTTCAGCCCCAAGGCAGCTTATGATGCTTTCTCTTGAAGGCCTACTCTTCATCAAACGCAATTCACGCTGATGTCGCAAAGACCGGCGTCCCATCACCCAGTGCCATCGCTCCACACGCCGGCATGCCTACGCTTCGCATAGTTTGGGGGCCAGTCCCCTGCCACGCGTCCCGAACCCCAGAAGATAATGGATTTTATACCATGCCCAACTGACTTACGAATCCCGGAAGGACAGGGGCTGTCTTACTCATATTTTAGCCTCGAGCGTAGGTGCGGGGTAAGTGCGTATCGATCGGGTACGGTTCTGACCTTTTGGTCTTACAAAACTCCTTTGTTGATGCAGCTGGGATACCCCAGGAACAGTCCTGACGAAGGCACAAAGACAGGACAAACAGAAAGGCTGCCAATGTCAGGGGCCCGTGGCCTGCACCTGAGGGCCGGCCAGGGGTTTTAAATATCAGGGTCACAATAGGACATTCCTGTGCAATTAGCAGCAGGCTGATTCCTACTGAGGAAGGAACACATCTAGAATGGTTTTCATTCTCCGCTCCCACTGAGCAGACCCGAGGCACCAGAGACATCTGGAGCCACCCCAGGCTTGGGAAGGGCTGGTGATGGGCACAGCCGGGTCCCACATCCCTCCGCACGCAAGAACACGACCCGTGTGCAAGGAAGGGGCCAGAAGGCTGAGTTCCAGCCCCAGCTCTGGACTGGGGGGGGGGGGGGGAGGGAGGGGGTCTCAGACACGTCTGCATTCAGCTTCTCATCTGTCAAGTACGAGGGGATTAACCGGATAATTCCAGAAGATGCCTTTCAGCTCCCACGGTCTGGGTTTTTATCGCTGAACTAAATGTCATCCTGGGATCAGGAACCCCGTAAAGAAGTAAAATGTACCCTCTCACCTTCTGTTCGTCACGAAAATAATTTTCTTCTATTCTCAGGTTTCTAAGTCATCTCCCCCGCCTTAGAAACTCCGGGTTTGGGGGCAGGGTGTCCATGAACATGGGCTGCACCTGCGGAGGGGCGAGGGCACAGCCATGCTCCCCGTTGATGCCTCAGAAAGGAGGTGGCGATGAGCCAGCCGCACTTCTTTCTATCTTGACGTGACTTTCCTCTGCCTCCTAAGTGTTAACCTTCTGCCTATTCCATTGGTTTCTGAGGCCCCTCTATCTTAAGCACCCGGGTCATCGACACAAATGCCAGGTGCGTCCTCATGGATGCTTGGCACGATTCCAGGAAAGCTGTGAGCGGCACCCTCAGAATCACCAGTACTCGGTCACTCAGGTTCCACACGGAACGTGCCTGCCCTGCCCGTGTTCCTGACTCTCCTCGTCCCCGTCACGCCAAGGGCTGCTGCTCATGTGATTTAGCCTCGTCTGTGTCTCATCTGCTGTGGCTTGAAGTTCACCCCTTGCGGTGAGGGCCTTGGCAAGCACCTCAGGTGGGAGGCCCGAGTGAGGTGTCTCCAGATGGCCTGGGTTAGCGCCATCCCTCAAAGCCGCCCAACGGGCAGTTCTTGGTACCAATGTGGGGGGTGGCGACCAGAGCCATGGTCAGTTGGGGCCTTTGGAAAACATTCACGTTATATAACCACTCTCCGAAAAATAAGGAACAAACCCTGAATCGCTGGAACTCGGCAACAGGGGAGGGCCAGGGGCCAAATTCGGCAAAGCCTAAACTTAACTCTCGGAGAAGTTCCAGAATTCTTGATTTTCCACAGAGGACATCGTGGTTTCTGACTGCAGTTGGAGAGGCTTCCTGATGTAAAAAAGACAAGAAAACCACTCCTTTTCCCGCCTGCAGCCACCCTGCCTGCCCCAGGCCCCCCACCTGGGGGTCCCGACTGATTCGACAGCTGGCTTGGGCTCCCCCACCCGCTGCCCCGGGGCCTCGGTGCCAAGGAAAGTACTTGGGCCCCTGCGCTGAGCTGGCCTTTCTCCAAAGAAAGGAGCTCTGGGCCCCAGGAGGGGCGGGAGTATGGCAGCCTGACCCTGCCCAGTGCTGAGGAACTACCCTGTCCTGCGGCCGTCCCCGGTTCCTCGCCCGGCGGCTTCTTTGGCACGACAGAAGCACCAGCCGGGAAACCGTTTTCTCTCCAGAACTCCCCCTCGTTTTAGCCTCCGGGAGCCTCAGTTCTTCACTCGGTCAGGTGAGGCCACTGGCCGGGGGGCCACACCTGTCCTCGGGACTGGGGACGGCACAGGTGTATCACCGGGACACCCCCCCCACCCACCCCCCGCCGCGTCCCGGGTCAACTGTCAACCCGGAAAGCCCAGGTGGCCTGTCACGTTCCACTCGACCACAGCCTGAAACAAAGCTGCAAAGGTTCTGCAGACGTTGGCTGTCCCTCCTTGTAACGAGAGAGCAGGCCCGATCCCCTCCCCACGACGAAGGACAGGGTGACAGACACCTCGTGCGCCGCCCTTCGAGGGAGGGATTACCAAGGGCCAGCTGCTCCTGGTCTCCTCTTGTTTAAGAGGCAGCTGGGCCTTGCCCTGCCTCGTAAGCAGCCTTTGCTCGACTATTGCTACACGGAAGCTCGGAAGGGCCCCACGGGCGCCTGGCCTTACGGCTGAGGACGCCGTGCAGAGGGAACTGGCTGGTGCTCTGGAAGGCCTGAGGGCCCCCGGTCCACATTCCCAGGGTCCCCTCCCCACCCCTCCTCACTCGGGCCCCCAGAGTGACCCCTGAGAGACACATGTCCGGGCCGGGTTGAGCCCAGCCTCTCTCTGTTAACCACCGAGGATTAGGAACTGGAATCAACCCTGTTTCTTGCCGTCTCCGAGCCCCCGGCTCCTCCCGGAAGAAGGGAAGAGGGAGGGCGGGGGGGGGGGGGGGTGCTACCCACAGGGACCACCTGGGTGGCAGGTTGCTGCCTCAATCCAGAACAATCCATATCTCCACGGGGGGTATTTCCTGCCCAAGCCTGGCGATGGGAGGTGGGAGATGTCACAGAAGGGGGAGCTCTGGGCTCTGCGACCTAGTGCCATCACGGCATCTGCGATGCGTAATTTGATTGTCACTTTGGCCGGGCCAGAGGCTCCAGTGCCTCAATCGACCACCAGTGGAGGTGTTGCCGTGAAGGTCCTTGTAGATGAGCATCTACGGTCTGAGATGACCCTCCCTGACGTGGGTGGGTTTCACCCAATCGCCCAGTTTTGCCCTTAGAGCAAAACCTGAGGTTTCCAGGGGCGCCCGGGGGGCTCGGTCGACTAAGCGTCCGACTCTTGATTTCGGCTCAAGCCACGATCTCACGGTCATGGGATCGAGCCCCGCATCAGGCTCTGTGCCGACAGCACGGAGCCTGCTTTGGGAGTCTCCCTCTCCCTCTCTCTGCCCCTCCCTTACTTGCATGCACTAATGTACCTTCTCTCTCTTTCACTCTCTCAAAAAGCAAACAAAAAAACCAAAAACGCTGAGCTTTTCAAAATTAGAAGGAATTCTGCCCCAAGACCCCAGCACCAGCTCCTGCCTGAACTCCCACCCGTCACCCCGCCCTGTGGATTTAGGACTCAAGAGCCCCACAGATGAGCTAAGTCCTTAAAACAAACCCTTTGTGTGTGTGTGTGTGTGTGTGTGTGTGTGCGCGCGCACGTATCTACATTATGTGTTATGTACACCTAATGTATTAATTTGTAATCATTTATATTAAGGGCATATAACATAGATGTGTGTATTAAGGGTATATTACATACCCTTATAATATACATATTATCTTGGCTGCCTCTGGGAAGGAGAGGGGGGCCACTCGGGGGAAGGGGGGCTCTGTACACACAGCTGAGCCTTCACTTCGCCACAAGAAATCCCCAAAGAAAATAGCTGGAGGCGGGATAGAGACGGATAGGAAAGGGTTTCCATCCCAGCAGAGTTGAGTGGAAAAACAGGAAACAGCCCAAACAGGCCTATTTTTACTGTCCTGGAGAACACGTGCCACACGCGAAGGAGAGCAGCAGACTCAGAAAAGCCCCGCTGTCCCATCATAGCCTCATCTGTTCACGCCTCACCTGCGAAATGAAAGCAGTCACTCTTGCGTCACTAGCCGGGGGGGGGGGAGCGTCGTGCGAATTTCCCCCAGGCACCTGCTCACGCTGCCCTGGTCCCTCCCACACCGGCAGCCGGTTGACAGCAAGGACCTCGTCTCGTTCACCTGAGTGACTCATTCCTCCACAGTGCCAGGCACGCAGCAAGACTCAAATGGGAGTCTGTCTTTCCCCCAAACGAAACTGATACTGGAAAAGGCGCTCATAAACTCATTCATACTGAGGTATAAATGACTGATGACAGCTCAGAGTGCGGGAAACACCCAGATCTTATGAAAAGGAAGTGATGTTTAATGGGCTACCTCGGACCGCTGGGCCCTTCTGAAGGCAAGGGCAGACTGAACACAGGAGCCATCTGTGACAGGAGGGACAGCCCTTAATCCCAGCGCTGTTTTCAGCCCTGACATTTTACTATTCTACTGAGACAACTCTTAAGATAGGGTTTGAAAAGACCAAGTCTGGGTTTCTGGAGAGGCTTTATTGACTCACAAACAAAATGCCAAGCCACCAACCGAGACTGTGCTATCCTTGGCATTGAACCCTCCGTGGGGGCCACACACTGCCTGGCCAGCTAGGGAACTATAATTACGGGGCTCCCACACTCTAACGTCCCCTTCCTGGAGCAGAAAAACCAACCACGAGGGAAAGTGGAGGTGCTTCTGGGTGCATCCCACAGACCCAAATGGCCCTCCGTCACACCTGAGACCCCACCCTGCCTGGTGCCCCCCGCAAGCAGCGCTTGGCACCGCAGGGGAAATCAGGCGGGTTTGGTCCAAACTTCAAGAGGGGCATCATAAATCTGAGTAGAACTGGGCACCCAGGGAACATTTCTATAAGGTCACAGTGCCGCTGGCTGGCTCTGAGACACGCCCTATGCAGGAGCATCTGGCACAAGCATCAGGGCTCAGAGAGACCTCATTTCTGCCCCCAACCACCTACCCAGCGAGGCTCTGGGGCTCCGCCCAGGAGCTGAGCGGATACCTGCAGGGCTCGGGGCTCAGAATTTTCAGAGTATGAAATGTCCATATCGATAACACTATGTATCAAATGAGCCCTCCCCCTTTCTGCAGGTCCCGCAAGGATTCCCCTCCATCCTGCTTGCTGTGCCGCCCCCCCCTGCTCCGGGCCACCAGGTTACGGACTGAAAAATACGAGGAGTTCAGAGTAAGCAGCCAACACCAAGGACGCAAAAAGAATTCAAGGGCTTCCTGCACCAGGCATAATGAAGGGAGCTGCTTTCGTTTGTTCCTCCTGGCTGCTCTAGGAGCACCTGGCTGCTAGTTTTTTCTTTTTTTAATGTTTATTTTTGAGACAGAGAGAGACAGAGTATGAGTGGGGGAGGGTCAGAGAGAGGGAGACACAGAATCCGAAATAGGCTCCAGGCTCTGAGCGGTCAGCACAGAGCCCGACGCGGGCCTCGAACTCACAAACTGTGAGATCATGACCTGAGCCGAAGTCGGACGCCTAACCAACCAAGCCGCCCAGGCGCCCCCTGGCCACGATTAGTTTTCAAACGAATAGTCCAAACCCATCAGTGGATCATAAAATCGACTTAGTTGATTACACAACCACAAAAATGTGAATTAGAACACAATAAGGGTGCGTTTCATTGTTTCATAAACTTTTTGATTACGCACACACAGACCTAGAATAAAACGCGCGTCTGTCCTGGTCGGAGCCTTCGGACCTCCCCTCGTATTTTGCACCCAGAAATAGACACGGAGTAAAGAGACAGAGAACCACGTCTCTCTACTGTCGTGGGAGGTGGGCAACTCCTTCCCTCCTCCCCTCTTATCCAACCCCGTGCGTCCCTCCCCTGCCCTGTGAGCCGTGGGCACTGCTGTTGTGACCCAGCATGGGCAGCCTGGCTCCTGTCACCCCCAGACCCAGAACGGGAGCAACCCCCCCCCCCACTGAGACCCCCTCAGAGTGGTCTCTGTCAGCACCTACACCCACCCCCTGGGTGGGCCAGGCCTGCGCACGCCCCCCTGGTCTCCTGACACCTAAACCCAGGGAAATCATGCAGTGAGAGCATGTTACAGCCGGAAAAGTTCTCAGAAATCTCCCAAAACAATCAACCCCCTCCTGCCCCCGGGGGAGTAATGGAGGCCCAGAGAGATGCGACTCAAAGCCGCCTTGCGCAGTCACGAACCAAATCCTGGTATTGCAACTTCTAGCAACTTCCGGTCACACTACGCTCTTTTTAGCCGATGGTGACTTTCTAGCATCTGTTTCTATTACGTAAGGTGACAACAAAACTATCTCACGGAGCCCCGTTGCGAGGCAAGCCTGGGGCGTGGGCCCGGCCGTCCTGGGCCCGCGGTGAACGTCAGTCCCGATCCACGCGCGAGGCGTTTTCCAGTGTTGGCCTTTCTGCATCTTTCCTCCGGCGCCAAAGCTCTTGTTCCAAACTGCGCTTCCTGGTTGTTCGTCAGCGTGGTGTGAATTTGTTACTTCCCGGAACCCTCCACACCTGTGTCACGGCCATCAGGGTGAGCAGCCGCTCCAAGAACCTTCCGGAGCCACAGAAGCCTCGGTGTCCCGCTGACTGAAGGCTGGTGGGCGCTCCGCACAGAGGGGCTCCAGTTGCTTTGGCCAGCGGGGCGGGGAGCTGGTATCTGCCCGCTTCTGCTTCCTCCCAGGGCCGCACCTGCTGAGGGCCGCGTCAGGCACATGCCCCACAGCTCCACGCGGGAAATCAGAGTTTTCAGGTGGAACAGGACGGCATTGGGAGCACGCCGCACCCTCATCACCGCTCATGACCATGGAGGGTGCCGGGGACCCCATCTGGGCCAGAGGCGCCCACCGGGCAAGTTAATGACACTCAAAATGGCCAAGTAACTAGCTCTTTTTAAAGTGAAGCTTTTGGTCCTGTTTACTAATTTAGCTCTCGGTGTCAGAAAAAAAAGAAAGAAAGAAAGAAGGAAATGAAGGGAGGGAGGGAGGGAGGGAGGAAGGAAGGAAGGAAGGAAGGAAGGAAGGAAGGAAGGAAGGAAGGAAGGGAGGAAAGAAAGAAAAAGCAAGCAAGCAGCTGGGGCACCTGAGTGGCTCGGTCAGTTAAGCAGCTGATTCAGCTCAGGTCATGATCATGAGGTTCATGAGTTCTAGCCCCACGTTGGTCTCTGTGCTGACAATGCAGAGGCTGCTTGGGATTCTCTCTCCCTCTCACTATTCCTCCCCCTCCTCAAAAAAAAGAACATTAAAAATATGTTTTAAAAAAGCCGCTGATCGGTGGGAATGCAAGCTGGTGCAGCCACTCTGGAAAACAGTGTGGAGGTTCCTCAAAAAGCTAAAAATAGAATGACCCTACGACCCAGCAATTGCACTACTAGGCATTTATCCAAGGGATACAGGTTTCAAAGGGACACATGCACCCCCATGTTTCAAAGGGACACCTACACCCCCATGTTTCTAGCAGCACTATCGACAATAGCCAAAGTGTGGAAAGAGCCCAAATGTCCATCGATGGATGAATGGATAAAGAAGATGTGGTATATATATACAATGGAGTATTACTCGGCAATCAAAAAGAATGAAATCTTGCCATTTGCAACTACGTGGATGGAACTAGAGGGTACTACGCTAAGTGAAATTAGTCAGAGAAAGACAAAAATCACACGACTTCACTCATATGCGGACCTTAAGAGACAAAACAGAAGATGAACTTAAGGGAAGGGACACAAAAATAATATAAAACCATGGAGGGGGACAAAACAGAAGAGACTTATAAATACGGAACAAACTGAGGGTTACCGGAGGGGCTGTGCGAGGGGGGATGGGCTAAATGGGTAAGGGGCACTAAGGAAGCCGCTCCTGAAATCATTGTTGCAGTAGATGCTAACTAATTTGGACATACGTTTAACAAAATAAAAAAATAAATTAAAAAAAATAATAAAATAAAACAACATGAGAAAATCAGAAAAAAAAAAAAAAGAAGAAGAAAAGCCGCTGATTGGGCCTATGCCCCCTCTGTGACAGGCCCCCAACCCACTGTGTCAACTGGAAACCCACACC
This sequence comes from Panthera tigris, assembly GCF_018350195.1. Taxonomy (NCBI): domain Eukaryota; kingdom Metazoa; phylum Chordata; class Mammalia; order Carnivora; family Felidae; genus Panthera; species Panthera tigris. Next base: position 162,269,739 of record NC_056661.1, read on the forward strand.
CCATCTCTGGCCCTCAGTTTCCTCATGGGATAGGAGGTGTGCAGGCTCAAACTCCAGAGATCCTCCAAGGGCCCTCCAAGACCCCCAGTTCCGTTCTAGGCCATTCCCTTCCCCAGCCCTGCGACGAAAGGGATCCTTTCGACACACCTGGGTTGGGCTGCCCCCGCCCGGCCTAGGGTCCGGCTCCAGAGGCATCAGGACAAACGCCAATAAGTCAGAGCCAGCATGGGGTTGGGGGAGGGAGAAGAGGCAGAGCCCCGGGCATTTTTAGGGCATCCGGCTCTGGCTGACACCGTCATGGTCAGCCTGACATTTGTCCAGACCCACAGAACGTACCACACCAAGAGTGAACCCAAGGTCACCTCTAAGCTTCAGTTAACAATAGTTTATTCATAAAGGCTCATCGATTGTAACAAACGTACCTCTAATGCAAGTTGTTAACCATGGGGGATACCGGCCGGGGGGGAGAGGAAGGTGGTGTGTGAGAATTCTCTGTACTTTCTGGACAACAGTTCTGTAAATCTAGAACTGCTCAAAATGGGTCTATTAACGAAAAAAGAAAAAAGGCAGGAGCGAGAAATGGTTAGAGATGGCTTCAACGCCACGGCCAATCGAGCACCCATCACACTGGGCCAGGCCACCCGCCCTCTGCCCTCCGTAACGGGAGACAGAAGGGAGCCTGCAATCTGGCTGAGGGGCCTGCCTGCAGCTCCCCGGGAGGCTCGTGCATCACTCCACTAGCGGACAGGGGCTGGAGCGCGGTCACCTCACCCCACGTCCACGGCTCTCAGGACTTCCGGAAGGCAGGGGAGCAGGTGCGCTGCACATGCCCAGACTCTGCGTCCTAAGCCAAGTGGATCTTGTCTAAGGCCTCCAGGCAGAGAAAATAAATGAGGAGATAAGGGGGTTAGGCAGCAAGAGGGCCAGGAAGTTCTGAGAGCGCAGGTCCCCTCTCTTAGGCCGAGCCGGCCAGTGTGGACCCAGGGGTGAGGTCTCGGGCCTTCTAGCTCCAGATGGAAGCAGGTGCCAGCCCGAGTCACCAGGCAGCCTCAGAATGTGTGGAGTGGATGGACAAATCCCAGTGCCAGGCCGGAGACCGAGTGGGCACCCAGAAACTCATGGTTCCTGGCCAGGGCCTCAAGGCCACAGACCACAGCGTGAACGAATCCAAACAAGGAATTTGCTAGGTTTTTTGTTTTTTTGTTTTTTGCTGCCAACAAGCCCATTCTGTTCTGGAGGGGCTTGTTATGTAAGTAGGGGAGGGAAGAAAAATGCTGGACGGGAGGCCAAAGTCACCAGAACAGCAGAAACTTTTAGATCAGCTGCTGCCACGGCAGGGAGTCAGGTAAACACCGGGGTTGTTTGTGGCTTTGCTTTTTCAAGGAAGGGAGAAAAAAAAAAAAAAAAAAGCCTGCTTTTCATATCCTAAGAATTGGGCTAAAAGCCATGATCTCCTCGGAGGACCCGGTCACTGAGATGTCCCCGTGTGCAGCATGCGTCCCCAGGCCACCCGTGCCTCCCCGTGGGCCAGCATGGGGCTCCGAAGAAGCATGTCCTGAGCGTGTCCTCCGAATTTCTCATCTGGTCCCTGCTAGAATGCTTTGGGACTTGTATTTCTCGCTGAAAAAGCACAGGGGATTCTGGACCGGGTCGTGTAGGGATATTCCAAAGGCCAGGGGACCCCCTGGGATTGCCTGTCCCTTAGCCAGGCCAGACCCTTGTTTTCACTGGGGGTCACGGCCAGTGTGCCCCAGAAGCCTCTGGACCACGTATCTCTCTGCCCTTTGTATCTATGAGGCCCTGGGGGCGCCTCCCTCCACTCGCCAAGCACAGGGCCTCACGCCCCAGATCCCCGTGCCCAGAGTGGGTGGACTTTGAGCTTCCGGGACCGCCGTGGGGGTGATCTGGGAGAGCAGCTCATCCTCGGGGAGGTCCAGGGAGCAGAAAGGGGACCCCCACAAGCAGAGGGGAAACCGGGGCTGCCAGGGCCGCTCTCTGCCGTCATCGTTGGTGCCCACTGCCCCGTTTTCATGGTTTAAAGACAGGATAACAAGAAGATGTAGTCCGCCCTGGTCAGTGTGCCCAGCCTGGAGAACGGAATGACGCTGAACGAGAGCCTTGCTGGCTGAAACCTCCAGGGTCCCCCCTGCCCGGGGCAGAAGTTCCCGTACCCCTCGCCTGGCATTCAGTGCGCCCAGGACACCGGTAACTGGCCTACACGCTGTCGCCAGAACCTTGAATTATTAAGGTTATAACCTAGCAATGGTTTTTTTTTCATACATTACAATTTTATTGGGGGGGGGGGGCGGAGGGTTACACATTTGTTTAACCTGGGCCAGCTTCGGGTAACTGAAGAGCCTTTCCGAAATTAGTTTATATTGACCTCGATCCCACGTGTGCTGCAAACACAGTCTGGAGCAAAATGGGAAATAAAGACATCTTTCTAAAGACAGGCTTGGAAATTCTAATCCGGTAAGTTGTTTCCTTTCCCTGGGAGCAGTTGAGCCCTTTCTGACTCATAGCTGGCTGCTAGGCCACCATTCACAGGGAATAGCCAAGAAACCAGCATATAGACCACCAGAAACGAGACCGACCAATCCTCCCTGCGTTAGGGTACGGGCTTCACAATTCAAATCCCCTGTATTCAAGGGTAAATTTAAAAAACCTTTGTACGATGCATGCATAGTCAACAGTGGGATCCCTGCCATCGGCAAGCCAGCGGCTATACGAGCCTGTGTCACGTTTAGGATGCGTTGAAAAAGACTATTTGCTATTTTTAAAAAACGTTTATTTATTTTGAGAGAGAGAGAGAGAGAGAGCATGAGCAGAGGAAAGGCAGAAAGAAGGAGAGAGAGAGAATCCCCAGCAGGCTTCACGCCCAGCACAGAGCCCAACACGGGGCTCAATCTCACGACTGTGAGGTGACGACCTGAGCCAAAATCAAGAGTTGGACGCTTACTGGATTGAGCCGCCCAGGTGCCCTAAGACTATTTGCTATTAGACCGCAGAAAACAGCATTAAGTCCAATGTAGGTCGATCCGTGTCCAAGTAGATTGCTTTCTGCTTCTGGAGGTTGGTTAATTTTTCTGGTGACGATATTAAAAATCAAATTTTCCTCAACAGCGTCACCTGACTCCTGCTTTTCCACCTGGAGCCTTCTCCTCCTCACAGTAGTCAGCGCCTCCAAAGGTCTTCCGCGGCCACGCGGGGGCTCACTCCAACCTTTGCTCAACTAGCCAGAGCACAGCCATCTTTGGTGGACACGTGACTCGAGTCCGACACACAATGACGATAAAGGTGGCATTTGGGGGCGTCTGGGTGGCTCAGCTGGTTGAGCATCCATCCAGCTCTTGCCCTGGGCTCAGGTCACGAGCTCCCGGTTTGTGGGACGGAGCCCCGAGCTGGGCTTTGTGAGGACAGGGAGGAGCCTGCTTGGGATTCTCTCTCTCCCTCTCTCTCTGCCCCTCCCCCCACTCACACTCTTTCTCTCTCTCCCCAAAACACAGAAACTTAACGAGTTTAAAAATACTCAAGTGTGGCTCATGAAGTCAAAACGATGCATCAGGAAAAGCTGGGTGGGCATCTACCCTTGGCCCCATCCGTGATGCACCCCTAAAGGAACCACTTTGAGCACAGAGATTTTTCCGGTATCCGGGGCACGCTCCTTTGGATGGAACGTTCTAGCTGCACCAGCCCCCGTGGCAGTGAGAGTTTCTGATCTTGGGCCACGACGACAAGGCGGTCACGGGAACTTTGCGCAGTCTTCGTGTTTCTAGGATACGTTCCCAGAAGTGTGACTGCTCAAAGTGCCACGGGCGTGTGATTTCTGGGCAATACCGCGACCCGTCCTCCTCAGGACCGGGCCGTGCTGCCCTCCTGACTATGGCAGAGGAGGGGGGTCTGCTTCCTTCGTAGCCTCACCAACAGACGACACTGTCAAACTTCAGATGTGTATGTCATTATTTATTTATTCATTTATTTTTTTGAGGCAGAGAGAGAGTATGTGTGTGTGCGAGCAGGGGGAGAGGGGCAGAAGGAGAGGGAGAATCTTAAGAGGGTTCCGGGCCCAGCACAGAGCCGGAAACGGGGCTCGATCTCACAACCACGGGATCATGAGCCCAGATCAAGAGTTGGATGCTTAACTGACTGACCCACCCAGGCGCCCCGTCCAACCTCAGATCTTTGCTGGACCCTTGAGAAATGTCATCTGTGTCCCCTCCTGTTTCAACCGTTTGCTTTAACTTTGGTGTGGCATCCAGTGGAGTTGGTGTTTGGGTTAGTAAAATGTGGGACAGCCTTCCTCCAACTGCAGGGTCCTGAAACCCACACAGTCCCAACAGGCTTTGTTGTCGTTGTTAATAAAACGGAACAGAGGGGCGCCCGGGGTGGCTCAGTTGGGTAAGCGTCCGGCTTCGGCTCAGGCCACGATCTCACGGTTCGTGAGTTCGAGCCCCACATCGGGCTCTGTGCTGACAGCTCCGAGCCCGGAGCCTGCTTCGGATTCTGTGTCTCCCTCTCTCTCTCTCTCTCTCTCTCTCTCTGCCCCTCTCCTGCTCATACTCTCTCTCTCTCTCTCAAAAATAAATAAATGTTAACAAAAAATAAAATAAAAAAATAAAGAAATGGAATAGAACCGGTGCCCTGGGAAACTTGCCTTATGGGGAGTATATCCAACCGGCCGTGATGTGACCTCCTCACCGTGGTCCAAGTTGAAGGGAGCAGGCTGAGGATGAGGGGCCGGGCCCACAGTCTGCGTCTTGGCGGTGTGGCAGTCTGCCCCTAAGAGGGCCTCCGTGCACGGCTTCCCTCCCTGCACACACACGCCGCCCCCACCAAGAAGCTGAGTCCACATCCTTCCCTCCCTTGACCTTGGACTGTTGTGATCAACAGAGACACAGCCACAGGATCACGTGATAAGAAGCCCGGTGGTTTATCTCTGGATCTCCTGGAATCCGCCCTGGGGGAAACCAGCTGTTAAATATCCAACTGCCCGGAGACCACCCTGCCGTGGGGAAGCTCGAGCCAGCCAGGTGGACAGGCGGCACACGGAGAAAGAGCCACCAACCAGCCCAGGCACCTGACGCAGGGTGAAGAAACCTTGAGAGCGCTCTGGCCTCAGCCGCCATCTGGCTGAGGGTGCGCGAGGAACCCCACGTGAGAACTGCTGGGCTGAGCCAGGCAACCTCCAGACCTGTGATGACTCCAAACTATACTCCTTCTTTTTTTTACTGCTTATTTATTTATCCTGAGAGAGAGAGAGAGAGAGCGCGCGCACACGCGTGCATGTGAGCGGGGCAGGTGCAGAGAGAGAGAGAGAGACACAGAATCCCAAGCTGTCAGCCTGGAGCCCGACTCAGGGCTCAATCCCACGAACTGTGAGATCGTGGCCTGAGCCGAAATCAAGAGTCAGACACTCAAGCGACTGAGCCGCTTGGGTGCCCTCCCCTCCCACCCAGCCAGATTTCTCAGTTTGGGGTGGCTTGTGATACAGCAACGGATGGCCAGAAAACTACGGAATCTCGTGAAAGCTAATTCCTCCGCACCTCAGTTTTCAAATCCACAAAGTGGGAATCAGAGGAGTTCCTACCAGATTAGGAGCTTACATAAATATGCAAACATGAACACCTAGGGGCTAACATATAAAGAGATTATGGGGAAATGCTGCCTATTACATCAAAACACTGCCCTGATTTTACAGGCAAGGTGCCATTATTTAGGGGCAACATGCTGTTATTGAGCCCAGAAAGGCGGGGAGGGATGTAGGTTGGGGGCTTCCGGTCTAGGGTGAGACGCTCCTGCGGCGTTTCCAGTGTTTCAAAACGTGGAAAGGAAGCGCGCACGTGCCCATGGCCGCATAAACAATGAGGACGGACAGTCCCCTGCTTTCACCTGGAATGTCATCAGCTCTGATGACACTGATTATCTCCGGCTGATCAGGAGGCTGCTATCAGGAATGGCTAAATGCAGAAGCTAGCAGCAAATGCTTATCAGACAATCTTTTAAAACTCAGGATGAAAGGGAGAAACCAAAGAGGCGTCTTGGGGGGATTTTTTGTTTTTTTTTTTTTAGTATGTTAGAGCCGCTGATGTACTTATTCATTTAAGTAGCGTCCGTGGGTCTGGAATTGTGCCAGATACGAGACATTCACAGATAAGACACACACCCCTCTGCCGTGTCAAGATGGGGCTGGGGGAGGGGACAGGATGCAAAGGGACACGAGGGACCTACAGGGCGCGTCCTACATCGTGAACATGGCTCTGGTTGCATGCCTGGGCACATCACCATCTGCCTAGCTGCATACTTAAAATTGGTGAATTTTATTGCATGGAAACTATAGGTCAATAAATCTGACCACAGGGTGACCCCCACCAGCCACCACCCATCCCCATGCCATAGGGGAGAAAAAAAAAAAAAAGAAAATCACACAATCTGCAGAACACAGGGAAGATGTCTGCCTTATTAATCCTGGAATATTGAGTGTGCTTTTTCATGCAGTGGGAGTAGAATTTTCAGGAAGCAGCTGTGCAGTGTGGGTGATAGTTGTACTTTATTCGCAGCAAAATTCTCTGGTTTCAATCGCCCTCCTGGTGACAAAGCACCTTATTACACTTGTCAGATAGGGGCACAGTTGTCCCTTCCTCCCCTACCTGGGATCTGAAGACCCGGCATGTCACGTTCCAGAACCCAGCCCAGACACATGCGGTGACTACCGATCTAGGGAAGAGAGATTTGTTGGGCACCAAGAGCCCAATTTCTCCCAAAGGTGAATCCCCAGTATGTGAGGTGTCACAATCCTATGGGGGTGCTTAAATGTCCTATCCTTTATCTGGATCCTTTATCTGGCCCTTTATCTGGATCAAGGCAATACTTAAATGACAACCGTGAGAGACAACCCATTAAAATGAATCCCTTCTCTGAACTGGGAGGTCATTGGATTATTAATCTCATAAAAGGACCCTGAAGGCCTAGGACAGAAAGGAGAGAAATCCAGGTGGAGCAGAGATGGCCAGGCAGAAAAAGTGCTTAGAGCAGGCCAGTGTGGGGGCCACGGGAACGGGGAGCCTAGACATAAAGGAAGGCCCTCGAAGTGGGGAAGAGGGGGAGGGGGTGCCCAGAGACACTCAGGGGCCGAGGCTGCCACTCCCTGCCACTACTAACTACCCCCTTCCCTCCAGCCACGTGGCTAGTTTCGGGATCACTAGCACGGAAACCACGGGTGGATATTTAAATGTGATCGAGAAGGTTGACCACAGCTGGCTTATCTCCACCCGACGTCCCCACTCACTGGCACTCCAGATTCTGTCGAAGTGGCATTACTGAGACCCTAAAAGTACCTGCAGTGTCAAGACGGGTGATGTCAGGTTTATTTCATTGTTAAGCACATTTTATAGTACTCTAATTTTTTTTTTTTTTTTTTTGACAGTTAGCATTCCGAATAAGACACAGCTGGTACCTTTCGAGACTCTGGATTAGCCACAGTCCCCAGGCATCTGGGACTATTGAAAAATACTCTTCGGATTTTTCATATACTTTCTTTGCAATCGCACCATGATTTCCTTATCTATCCCCATGAATGAGACTAGAGAAAGCCGATTTGGGGGGAAACTGTTAGACCTGGTATCTTGGTAGACCTTGGGCAAGAAGGTCTAGAATCTTCTTTTCAGGTAAATGAGCCCAGTCGATAGTCCAGGTTCCTCTCTCCAGCCTGAAGCCAGTCCTCAGTGCGTGTAAGATGCTACCAAGGGCCTCTGAGCTTCCCGGTCAGTAGGCGGGGGTGGGACCCAGGAATGCGCATTTTAACAAGCCCCCAGGCCACCCTCTGAGAAACACTGGGGGCTCTGGTCCATTGCCAGAGGTCTTTCCTCCCCACTTAGGAGAGAGCAGGCGCAGGGGTGAGGGTGGGGTGGGGTGGGGCATGGTCCTCGGCTACCAAGTAGGGATCTGGGGAAGAAGAGGAGAAGAAGGGGAAAAACAAATCCTGTATACGGCGGCGTGGCCCGGTGCCCTCTGTCTACGCGGCCAGGAGAAGGAACAAGCCCTTCTGGGGAGAGCAGCCAGGTGGCCGCTGAGAAGGCCTGGAGGGGCGTCCTGACACTACCCCAAGGGAGACGTCCCCGGGGCCCTGCACGGGGAGGCACCCAGAGCCCCTTCCCAAACCCCAGGCCTGCTGGAGCGAGGCCCCTCCTCTCCTCCTCCAGGACCCGCCTTTCTCTCCGAGTGTCCCCCCGGAGTTTTTGTTGGAAGACCAACCGGCAAGCGCATTTCAAGGCTCTGTGATTTGAGCAGATAAGTGTGGGATGAGTCAGAGCGAGTGGGTGGAGACAGATGCCGGCGGCCAGCTCTGAGCCAGGCCTGGCCGTGCTGGGTAAGCGCCCGGCTCTGGTCTTGGCCTTGGCCTCGCGTGAAGAGCGAATCCCACCAGGATTCTGGGCTCTGGGGTTCGGAGTGGAAAATCTGTTCAAACGGATGAATCCCCAGCCCCTCCTCCACCCCCCCTGCCCTAACTCGTGCAGCAGCAGCCGCCTCATTAAGAGGCCCTCGCACACCTGTTAGAGGCCAGAGCCCGTGTGATTGAGGGGTCCGTGCGGGCGACTGGCCGGGCCCGCCCCCCCCCTCCCTCCCAGCGTCTGGGTACTGGAAGTTTCCCTCTCATCTTCATTGCTGGGCCTTACAAACATACCGTTCCCGCTCGCTACTAAAATGCAGACACCCCTCCCAGGACGCACGGCAGGTCGGCTCAGTCTTGACTCTGAAATAGGAACGCCCCTCCGTCTTCTGAGCCTGTCACATACCCTCTCAGGAGTGTCTGTTTTCCAGAGAGCTCACCTTTGTGGAACCACGTGTTTCCTGCCCACACTGGGTAGGGGACGGATCAGGTACCTGTGATGGCACTTTCAGGATTAGGGTTAACTGGACTTTCTGGATAAGCAGAAGTCATCCTTCTGATCCCTATGGGCGAAAATCCTCAACTGTCTTCACACGTCTCAAAGCTTTGCTAAGCGCGTGGTGGGCGGGATTTAGCCGTCAGGTGGCCACGCTTTGTGCAAAGCACCAGGACCCCTGCCTCCCCCGGCCCCGGAGCCGAGGGCAGGGACCAGGGGTGCAGCCGTGAGGCCCCGGGTCAGATTCACGCTCTTCCGGAAGGGGTCCTTTTGCTTTCGTCCCTCCTACCTTGGGTTCTGTCATCTTCATTCCTTCCCAAGAGGGTCCCACACCCAATATGGTTCACATGGTTCGCGGACGACTCCGCGGGCTGCTCCCGGTCAAGGGGAGGGTTGTGGACCGTCCCCGCGCTAAGTGAGGGTAACGTTCTGCCTGTTCCCTCACGACCTTTCCCCGAACACAGGCCACCCCGGCTCTGCCCTCCACCTTGGAAGTCTCCAGGGCCCCAAGGGCCCAGACAGGTCAGCCCCACGTTTACTTCCAGCCATGAAAATGTGACTCCGAATGTGCCGCAGCCGATGGAACTTGCAAATCACAGAGAACGCCTGCACTTAAGGTCAAATACGTGAGCTGTGCGGGTTATGCGAAAAGGAAAAGCCCCACTGAGTTTTCTGAGGCCTGGGACTGCCTCTTACCTCTCCTTAGCTCCCGACTCGGTACTTGGCTCTCTCTCCAAAGAAACCCTGTCCTAGGGGCCCTCGGATCATAGCAGCCCTGAACCGAAAAGAAAAGGCAGACCAGCCTGGGGGAGAATGTGAACCCCCGACTCCACAGCCCTCCATTCTGCCCTCCTTGGGCTGCCTGGAGCCCCCCCCACCACCACCACCTTGTTGCCAGCCCCCCAACATGGCTGTGGGGGCAGACGGTAGGGCTGAGTCTGCTCTGACTTGCTGAGTGTCTGTTCCCTTATTTACTGGAATCTGTACAGCGAGTCTCTAACTCACGGGTGACTAACGAGATGAGGACATTCTTACCAAGCAGACGGCAGACCCCCTTAAAAGCAGACGTGAGGCAATAAAATGCCACCACACACCTCACTCGCGAAGGAAAATCAAAACAAGAACCCAAGTCTGGCTCTGTTTTCCTCTGCTTTCTCCCTACCTCCCCCTACACGCTAGATCTTAGGGTGACAGATGCCAAAAGAAATCAAGAAAGGAATGTACGATTCCAGGAAGGTCATGTAAATGTGCTGCTGTGACCTTCAGGAGATGGCGGTGGTAGGGGGACCGCACTGAGATAGACAGCCATGTCCACATGGGACAGGTGGGGCAGGAGGGGGGGCCGGGATTGGCTAGCTCCAAGGACAGGTGGGGACCTGGCCAGACCAGCACAACAAGGGAACCACCAGAACCCAGTGGAACCCACAGCCCTCCAGCCTTGATTTCCTGATGAATAATCAAAGTGATAAGACCCAGAGAATTCTATCCGAAAACCAAATCACTTCAAGGCCCTGCTTGGAGAGAAATTCTTCTGGGCTCAGCTGGGGCATCCCACAGCTGACCACTCACCTACGGGAAGAGGGCAGCTACTGACGAAGCATCGATTACAAGCTGGGAACTGGCCCTTGGACTTTTTGGGTAAGTAGAGATCACCCTTCTGATCCTTACTGGTGAAAATACTTTTAGGTCCACTGGCTCGCTGGTCACCACGCCATGATGGCGGCTGATACACGAGTTTTCACTGTTGGACATTTGCCATGTGCCCGTGCAGTGCAGTGGGAGGAGGGGACTTTGGCGTCGGAGGGCCTGAGTCTGAACCCCAGTTTGCCATTTACTGGCTACGTAAGCTCGGCAAACAGTTCAAGTTCGCAGGGCCTCAATTTCCCCCTGCGTAAAATGAGGCAAACCTCCCAGGATCGTCTTGAGAGTTAAGATCATCGGCATCCATGAAAATGCCAATTGTGGAACCTGGAGCCTAATACATAGTCAATAAATATTTACCAGAGCATAAGGAGCTAAGAGCAGGTCATAGGGAGGCAAATCCCTTTAAGAAATGAAAGCCTTAACTGACCGGAGGGAATTATCAATCGAATCCACCCAGAAGAACTGAACACAACCTAATATAAAATAACGCATAAAACAAAAAATATAGGCATGGACCTATATTAGCCCACAGGCCGAGTACGAGGGAACCCTAAGGGGATTTGCTAGAAGGTATGGGTCAAGCCTCGTCAATATGGGCATCCCGTGGGAGGAAAGAATTCAACACTTTTAAAGGAAGAAAAGAGCATACGGTTTGAAAGACAGCAGTGCGGAGGTCAGGAAAATCCAAGAAGGATTCCATTGCTTAACAGCTGAGCTGAAAGCAGGATGCAGAATTAGAACCTCCATTTTGAGGGAGCCCTGGCTATCCAGTACTATTCACTGATGAGGTCAAGGCCAAGCGTCGGACTCATCTTGGATGACCAGTGCCTGGCATATAGGACTCAAGGGTGTGTTTCCTCTTCTCTGGGTCAGGGAGTGAGCTGGGCTGCTCTCAGAGCCAGCAGTCAGCCCGGCGAGAGGCGCACGGAGCCCACGGGGCACTGGGCCAATGGCAATCTGCTCATCACAACGTGGGCTGGCCGCTCGCTTCCCTCCCCTCTGCCCCCACTAGGTACGAGAAGTACCTAGCCACAGCTGACGGCACCTGCATTTATATTTTGGGGTCTCCCCTGCACTCAGGCACAAGCCTGCGTCCTGCTGTCCCCAGGCCCGGGGGGAGCCTGCCGAGCCCCAGCCCCTCCGCACTGCCCCCTCCCAACGGCCCCCAGACGGCCAGTCCGCTGCCTTCGGCACTTGGTACCTGCCGAAATCCCATGCTTGGTTCTCTACTGCTTCTCAAGTCTTGAACGGTCTAATACAGTGTCTCCCCCTCCCCCAGACTGTGAGTCCAGAAGCAGAGAATCAAGCCTCATTCTCCTATTTTCCTGCCGCCACCCCTGCTGGGTAACCCCCCCAATCAGCAGGACTCAAGAACCAGCCACACAAACTCCGAGCTGAAGTTTGGTCACGCATGACCGATCGGGGTAGCCCCTGGCTTACAGAGGGGGTCGTGGGGGGCGATCCAAACACTCAGCGGTGAGCTCCAAGCAGCGAGCCCCCCCCCCCACCCAGGTGTCAGCAGAGGTGGGGGTGAGAGCCCCTTTCTGGGGACGGCGCTACCGCCTCAGGTGCTCGGCCCCCAGCTGTCCCCTCCCCACCCGAGACAAGCCTTGGCTCAGTCATGGGTGAGGACATCTCCCATGTCCCCCTCTGTCTGCCCCCTCCCAGCTGCCGTTTTCTTCAACGCCTTGTCCGTAAGTTAAAAGCAACAAGTACGCCTCCTGGAGCTCACCCTCGGCCGGCAGGAGACGCGAGTGCGCGATCACGAGCCTTCCGAGGCCACCACGGGCGGTGCCCAAAGGCTCCCACATCATCCCCATCCTTTTCTGTTCGGGACAGATTTAATAAGTGACGGCTCGGGGACCGGCGGAAGGAAAAGAAAGGCAGCCCGCGTGGATCCCGCCAGGATTTCGGCAGGGAACTTTCAGCGGCGGCGGCGGGAAGGTGGGGCCGAGAGAGCCACACTCAGGAACGGGCAGCTCCGGCTCCGGGCGGCCCGCGGGGGCAGGGGGAGGAGGGACCGAACGCGGAGAGGGAACGGCGGCCGGCGAACACGCCCCCACACTCACACCACCTTCCCTACGGATCCTCTTTAAACCCCGACGAAAAGTTACATAAGCACCAGACACACAGCGCCCAGGTGGGGAAGGAGCACTGAGCTCCGCCCGGGGGTGTTGAATTCAGCAAGAGGCCCCCGCGGAACAAAGCGCCGGTTCGGCATCAGCCTGGCAGACGGAGGAGACAAAGCGTCAGAAGGGGGGCGGGGGGCGGGGGGGGGGAGCCGCACACCCGGGAACGCACAGTCATCACGCGCTCGGGAACCCGGCTCCGGGGGGTCGGCTTACTTGGCCCCGAGGGGTCCCGGAGGTCGCCTCCTGCGGGCGCTGACGGCAGGTGCACGACGCTGGCCGGCAGGACGCTGGTGCCGCAGACACGGGGCTCCCAGCTCTGACGGATGCTGCCGCCTGCTCCAGAGGCCCATGAGAGAAGGGGTTTCCCGGCCCCCTCAGCACAGGCGACTTCCAGGGCTCGGCTGCTCCCCGAGCCGCCGCCGCCGCCCGTCTGCCACAGATGGGGACCGGGGCTGGGCGTGTTCCCAGTCCCCAGAGCGGCGCACCAAGCGGACGGCAGGCAGCATGAGCCGGCCCGGCACCGCGCGGGCGAGGGGAGCGGGTGTGCTGCTCAACACGCAGGCAGAGCGCGGGCAGATCCCCTCAGCGACGGGACCGCAGCCAGCTGTCATCACCACCTGTGCCAGGGGCTGCCGGGGAGGCGACTCCTTACTACACAGCGAGGGAGCGGGAGGGAGGGCCGAGCCAGGTCTCTTAAAAAGACAGGCGGCAGGACAAGCGAAGGCAGCAGAGGCCGACGATGATGCAGCAGCAGCGGCCGGCGGCATCCGGGCCCGCGGCCCCCGAGGCCGGCAGAGCCCCCTGGGCTGTCCCCCTCCGGCCCAGGCCTGCGAGCTTCGGAGCGAAGGGCTCGGTGGCCGCAGAAACCCCGACTCCCTGGGGATCCCCGCCCTTGGACTACGGAGGATGCAGTTTTCTCTCCGGCAGGAATACTGGCGAAGGCCCTTCCCGAAGGCTCTGCTAGGGAAATTCCCATGGGAAACCCGGTCCCTCAGCCCCACCCGCACAACCTGCAGACACATCTGGAAGGCAGTACGGGCCTCGCCTTTTTTAACCCTGTCTTATTATCTGTAATCCCGACCCTCTGACATCGGGGCCACCCTCCGTCCCCCCGACCCCGGTGGGACTGCCCTCCGCGGGCTAGCCGCTCCCTAGAGAGGGTGCACGGCTCAGCTGGGAGCACACCCCTCGGACACACGACGGCCCATCCAGAGTGCACACAACCTGAGCTCCTCTAACAGCTTCGCGCTCTGAGCCACTGTGCTTGGCACACTAATCACCTGGATGCAGGGCCCGCACAGCCGGGGACGGCCGTCGGACCCAGAGCCCGCCGAGCCCAGCCAATCCCAAACCCCCTACCCTGCCTCACGCGTTCCCACCCGCAGAAACCGCGATAGAGCTTCCTGCCTACACCTCCCTCTCACGCCTTCTGCCTCCTGACCCAGCCTGGTGCCTCTCTGCGTGGTCCGGCGTGGCATACGTGCCTCCTGTTTCTAGGGATCCGTGAGCATGGGAGACTCCTTCCTTCGCGACAGTCATGTGGGTGTCTTCCCCTACCTGATTACAACAAATCCCAAGTGCCCTGAACACGCTTTCCCGGGGAGTGTGCAAGCCGGTTGGTAAGAAAATGGATCAGGAGAAAATGAGGCTAGGGCCCCCCGCTGGCCAGGTCCGTGGTACGCGTGACTCTCGATCTCGGGGTTGTGAGTTCGAGCCCCACGCTGGGTGTAGAGATTACTTAAAATTTTTAAAAATCTTTTTATTTTATTTTATTTTTTTAAAGGAGAGGGGTGCCTGGGTGGCTCAATGGGTTGAGCATCTGACTCTTGGTTTCGGCTCCGGTCACGATCTCACGGTTGGTGGGGTCAAGCCTCGAGTTGGGTTCTACGCTGAGCATGGGTCCTGCTCGGGATTCTCTCTCTCCCGCCCTCTGCCCCTCCCCCCCAATAAATAAACTTAAAAGAAACTCATAGTACTTTTTTTTTTTTAATTTTTTTTTTCAACATTTTTTATTTATTTTTGGGACAGAGAGAGACAGAGCATGAACGGGGGAGGGGCAGAGAGAGAGGGAGACACAGAATCAGAAACAGGCTCCAGGCTCCGAGCCATCAGCCCAGAGCCCGACGCGGGGCTCGAACTCACGGACCGCGAGATCGTGACCTGGCTGAAGTCGGACGCTCAACCGACTGCGCCACCCAGGCGCCCCTTTTTTTTTTTTTTTAAGGAGACAATGAGGGTCCTCACTTCAGAACCCTGCAATGGTTATCCTCAAATAAAGTTTACTCAGGACTTCAACTTTTCGGCAAATCTATCTTCGAAAGATAGCGAGCAACTCATTGCTACAGGTATTCAAGCGGAGGAGAAGTCTTCTTTGAAGAATCTATTCTTTGGTTCTATGACAGGATTTAGCTGGCAGATCCGTGGTTCCAGAAAGGGGGGTTAATTGAAAGGCAGGGTAGAACGGATGTGGAGGAGGTATGCGGGAAGCTTCATAGGGAGAAAGTAACATCGCATGGCTTCCAAGGCTCATGAACAAAGAGGCAACTGACTGAGAGTTTGGGACTTCAGGAAACTTCTAATAGGGTTGGAAGTCTGCGGCTTTCTTAAGGTCACTTTCTGCCCAGAGGGTATGGGGCAGTCACTGTTTATCCAATGGTCCCTTCTGAGGCCAGAGAGATCACAGGCGTGGGCACAGTGCCAGGGTCTCCCTGGGCACCGGGAAAGCTGAGCCAACCTGAGACAGTCACCTGAACCGGACTGTTTTCTTGCCTGAGGAAGGAGCGATGCATTACCTAAAGGACCTCCGGGCCCTCTCGGACCTAAACACACACATTCTGTGACAACAGCTCGGATCCAAACCATCTCTCTGAACCTCAGATCTCCCTCCGAGAAAACAATCGCCCTGCCCGTCTCTCAGGGCTGCTGTTGGGATAACGGACGAGGAAGCATTTGGACACAAACAAGCAGCAACTTGGGATGTACGGGATCATTCTGGAACCAGCGGGCTGTACTAGTGTAAACTCACAGTTTAGCAAGAAGCCGGTACCATTGAGCGATGAGCAAAGTGCCGTCACCCTGCGGCCAACCCCCTGGCTCTGGCACTCGGGGTCCACTGGCGACCCAGCCAACCACAATATTTTCTCCTGCTGCTTCTGGAACTAGCCTCGCTGGTTAGCTGGGCTTGTTTTATTTTCTGTGCGCTTTATTCCAAAGCATACACATAGGCCTGCGGAAAAAGCCTAATTAGTTTTGCTTGGAATGGCTGGAGATGCCAGGGAAGCTGGGTTTCACCATCCAAAGTGTTCAACTTGGAGACAAGTTCGAGCAGCTGGGCAGCTGCTGTCGGTCTTTGGAGACAAGTGCCCGTGCATGACTTACGGGGGTGTGAGCGACGTTGTGCAGCCCTGACTGCCAGCGATTCCACGTCTCGGGTCCCCGGCGTCATTATGCAGCAGCGATCGAGGCGCACAAACAACCCCACTCCAGCCTGCCAGCTACCAACCACGAATACGGTTACTGTTTTCACCTGCATCCACTGCCACTCCCAAACTCTCCGCTGCACCCCGCGAACCCTGCTTCCTCTTCTGGCTTGGAGCTTTTCCACGATTGCCACCCTCCCCCCCCACCCCCACCCCTGCCTTAGAGAGCGCAGGTCGGCTCTCCTAAAGGAGAGGCCAGGAGATCAAAGAGCTCTGTAGAACACCGGAAGACCACTGCCGGCCCAATCTCTGGTCTTGGGGATATTCCTGCCTGTGGCCCATCCCCTCTGACTCACTTCCCCTGCGCTAATTAATCTTCGTAAACACGGCTTTCTGAGCATTACCCGTAGCACCCTCCCCAGACCAAAAAAAAAAAAGACAATGCAAAACCAAAACGAGACGACCAGAAGGCTAGCTCCATACTACCTACAGAACAGACCACGTTCTACAGGAAGGGAAATCAGACCCGTGAGAGCCTGGCCCACAGCCACCCCACCTTCCAACCGCTCAGGCTTGCAGAAAGCTGTCACCCAGAGTCCTCACGGGCCCCTCAGCACCCCCACGCCTGCACACAACTGCCTCTACACTTCCGCACGCCTGGTTTTCCATCAAAACCCTGATGGGTCTCGCACCGCTCCCCACGCGCTTTCCTGACCTCTATAGGTTCTTACCCGGCCTCTCCCTCGGAATCGATTTCTTGAGTATATTTTTAGTGCTTAGGGTATTTACATACGCTATCTCAACTTGCACAAGAGGTAAATGGGTAAAATGATACTTTTTTTTTTTTTAAATCAATAAGGAAATTGTCGCTCAGAGGGGCTGAGTTGCCAAGGTTACGAACACGTCAGTCGCAACGCCGGGATTTAATCACAGGCGCGTTCAGTCGCGAGCCTGACTGTGCTCCACACCGTGCTAACAGGCCCACACCCCCTTTTACTTGTTTATTTTTGCTTAGTTGCATCTTCTGGTTTTTCCGGGGCAGGGGCTCGTTCATTGCTCGTGTGATTAAAAAGCAGAGGGTTCGGGGCGTCTGGGTGGCTCAGTTGGTTGAGCGTCCCGACTGGGGCCCAGGGCATGATCTCGTGGTTCGTGAGTTTGAGCCCCGGGTCGGGCTCTGTGCGGACAGCTCGGAGCCTGGAGCCTGCTTCGGATTCTGTGTCTCCCTCTCTCTCTCTGCCCCTCCCCTGCTCGTGCTCGGTTTCTCTCTGTCTCTCGATAATAAATAAACGTTAAAAAAAAAAAAAAAAAGCAGAGGATACGCTCCCTCTTGAAGTTGGAAAGTCCCATTTTAGGGGTCCCCAAGCAAATCCGCAAGGCACGTGAAGGTTTACACACAGGGAGACAGACTCTTGCACGTGTAAGAAGGGGATTATTGTCAGATGTGATCTGACGGAGTCACGGGTCCTAGTGCGAGGACATCGCAGCATATCAGAGCAAGGCCTTCAAAGGCTACAAATAACCAGGGAAACGTGGCAGGAAAACCCCAAACCGTTCCCTGCATTACCTCAGCTGTGTGAGTGCCACAGAGGACTGGAAACACGCGTCACATGTGAGTAGAAGGGTGCCTTGCCCCCGGTCACGGGTAACAGACCGGGGTTCCAGCACAGGCCCTTTGCCAAGTCCCCTGCCGCCTCCAGCCGCGAGCCTAGACGTCACACGCCGCATGCCAAGCTCGTCCTGAGCCGCCGCGGCAGAAATGCAGCCACAGCCCTAACAGCAAAGGGCCCCACGGCCCCACGTCCACGCTGGCCACGGCGCCAGGTCTATGCGTCACCCCGCTTGTGGAAACCCAAAGACCGACGGCGGCCGCCCAGCAAAGCCTATCTCCCTCCTTCCGTAGGTGGCCGCGGGCGGCCCTGTGCTCCGGGTGGCAGTCCTGGGACCGGCCAGATCTCCGCCCAGAGAAGCCCAAGGCACTGAAACCAAAGGGTTCCCTGGGCCCAGTGCCCAGCTCCTGGCCGCACTGGCTGCACTTGTGTTTCACTGAGGAGCTCGGCAGCCCAGAAGAGGGGACATGGGAAGGCCTCGGCACCGTGTTGACTTAGCCATCCGCTGGGAACGGTGTCAGAGACGTACAGGGTCAAGCGGGGATGTTGACGGCGGTGGCACTTGACCTGGGAATCTCATTCCTACAAACAGCCCGAGGCCAGCGTTCCTGCATCTATTAAGGCACGGCAGACACGCTGGGGACAGCTCGGTAGCTTCTAAGACACCCCCTGTGACCAAGAGGACCGCTCAGCGCTTCCAACATCCTTAGTGAGATCTAGACCAGAAGCCTTGTTAATCAGCTCAAGAAACTTAGAGCTCTTTCCTCTCGGTGAAATGAGTGGTGCCCAAGGTAAGCTAAGTGCTGGCTCGGGCTGGCTCAGTTAGGACCGCGGGGGGCTGCGGGACCCTTGAATGAGCCAGCTAGAGAATCTGCTCAGGAGCAGTGGCAAGACGTGCCTTGAGCTACAAGGACAGGTTGTACCCAGCGCCTAAAATCGTCGGGGGTGGGGTGGTGTGGGGGTGGGGGTGGGTGGCAGACTCTGGTCTCAGATTTCCTTTCACTGAAAACACCGCCTGGATGGGGCGCCCTGGGTGGTTCGGCCGGCGAAGCATCGGACTTCGGCGCGGGTCATGATCTCACAGGTGGTGAGCTCGAGCCCCGCGTCGGGCTCTGTGCGGACAGCTCGGAGCCCGGAGCCTGCTTCGGATTCTGTGTCTCCCCCTCTCTCTGCCCCTCCCCTGCTCACAAACATACTACCTGGTACCGAGACTGTTGGGGTGTGTGCAGAAGCAGGGGACACACGGCCTTATCTACCTCCCGTACGGGTACGCTGCTATTCACCAAAGTACCCGGATGTTTGCTGGCTTAGAACCGTGTGTCTCACAGCCCCTCGCGGACGCCTCCGGCCAGGCGACCCAGAAGCTCGGCAGGTCCGGGACTGTAAATGCACGTGGAGCCCTGGGGCTCTCCTGCCCTGGTTTTAATGGAGAGGAACCCGAACCCAGCCCAACCCCTCCACAGGTAACCGTTTCTCTAACCTTCGCAACCAAGTTCTGGACTCTCGAAGGTCTTCAGAGACAGGCTACTGCACGTGTGGGGAGACTGCGCCCAGGCCCTGAGGGCCCACCCCCCCAGCCCCCAGTGTGGAGCGGGGTCCCGAGCCCCCCGTCCACGGGAGCCCCGTGTATACTGACTGCGCGTGCGTGGGCTGGAGCCCGCCACCTGCCCGACGACGGACTTGCAGCTCTCAGCTAAGCCAATACGTATATGAGCTCGAAATCCCACGCGACCCCTTGTGTCGTGCCCCGGGCCACCCGGCTGGGTGCTGAGGGGGCCGGCAGCTGACCAGCAAGGGCTCAGCCCTGCCTGCGGGAAGGCTGGGCTTATTCGTGCGGCCCCGTGGTGACCTCTCCTGCCTGTCTGAACAAGTCCAAGGTGCACACGGTGCAAAGAACGGATGGCGGGAGGGGAAGGATTCGCCAGCGGTGCCGGCGGCCAACAAGGTGATGCACACTGCGGGCTCACCGGCGGCCTTGGGGTCAATAAGACACACACACACGCGCGCACACACACATACACACGCACGTCTAGGTATCTGTCTACCAAAGCCCACACGGACCTCTCCTCCTCTCGGGGTCTGCTCTGAGCCCACCCCCCCGGACAAAGACCCTCCCGTGCCCCCTGCCTGGTTCCTCCAGCATCCATCCCCTTAACTTCCAGGGCCCACCCCGTAGCTCCGAGGAGTACACGGCATTTTGAATACTGCCCGAAATCTAACTGAATCTCACCCAAGTTCACTGGCCGACCAAGGAGGGCTCTCCTCAGACCCAGGAAGTGGGAGCCTGCCAGCCGGGACGCGTGGCCTCACCTTCAAGACAAATGGCCCGGCACTTGAAAGCCCCCGTCGTCCTCTTTCCTTTTGTAGTTAAGAGCAGGACGCGCTTCTCCCTTAACACAATGCTCCCTTGGTCTGTCGAAGGTCCCACAGCCCCCCACCCCGCGGCTCTCACTCGACCTCTTGTTGGTCCCTCTTTCAATGACAAACACCGTTGCACGGAGCCCCCAACTACAAGACACAAGAGAAACAGAAGACAGACCCCCAGTCTCGGGGACTCGAGTCCCGCCTGGGAGGAAAGTCATGGAGACAAGGAAAAGCAGGCTGAGGGTCAATGTCATACCTCACCAGGTACCGACGGCGGCCTCTGCAGAAGTTTCCCGAAGGAAGTGGCTACTTTGGAAGACAGTCATAAAAAAGAGCTCCGTGAAAAGAGCAAGGTTGAAGCTGAGGGTTTGAGAGGTGAGCAGGAGCGGGTTAAGAAAAAGAGGCCTGGGAGAGGGTCCTGGAATTTGTAAGGCTCCCTAGTATGTGCTCCCTGTTTGGTCCCTGGACATTCTGCCAAGGTTCTGGAAGGCTCTGGAAGGCTTGCAGCAAGCAACCAGATCTTCTATTTAAGCCCGAAGCCGGGCTGGGTACATCCCCAGCTGAACGCTGAGGGGCTGAGCTTGGCCACCTCAGGCAGGTGCTCTAGTTCTGAACGTCTGTGACCTAAAATCGCCTCAAAGGCACCGCTGAACAGAAGGCTCCGGGCTGCCCAGGTGGCAGAAAGCAGGCAGCTCCCTCACACACACCAGGCTCCCCGATTTAACTGAAACCAACACAAATCACACTGGGGCACAAAGCAGTTTTTCCCTCCAGATTGCCCTCTCTAACCATTGCCCCGAAGCATGTCGTCTCTCAGGCTGGATTCATCTTCCTGGGCATACAGCGGAGGAGGGTTAAGAGCCTTCACACGTCCTTGGACGCGGCTGCTACTTTTCTGCGCGTTCAAATTCCGGTTCTGCCATTTCCTGGCACTGAGACCTCGGACAGGCACCGAACCTCTCCGGGCCTCCATTTCCTCGTCTGTAAAATGGGGATTAACGATAACCGCCCCTGCCCCACAGGGTTGCCGTGGGCGTTACGTGGGCACGTACGTCTTCTAGATACAGACAGAGACCCTGCCTGGCGCACGCGTGCACTGAGCGAGCGCGGGCTCAGTTTCAAGGACGTGCGCGGGGCCTGGGAGCTGATGGGAGCCGGCAGCCCGGGAGGCAGTACAGTCCGCTTCAACGACACGGGACGCCAATGTCAAAGGGGCCCCACGTGGCCTCTCACGCTACGACAACTGCCATTGGAGAGACAGCCACCGACACCGAACCTTAAGGCAAAGTAGGAAATGGTGGCAGGTAATCAAGACACATGCCCGCAATCACCTGCGGGGCGGGGCGGGGGCTGGAGCCGGGCTGTGGGGGCCCATCGAAGCCCCCAGCAACGGAAGGGGCAGTGGGGCCAGGAGGAGGGCTTGGAGACTGCCGCCCCCTCTCCCCAACCCGCCGACCACCGTTTAGTGAGCCTTACCTGGCACGAACCCTGCTGCGGCCCCACGGGGACAGAGGAGAAGCTGAACACGGTCCAGAACACGTTCGTGTGGTGAGCTCGACGGATGGGTGTTCAGTTTGCTCAGAGGTGTTCAGGGACTCCGGGCTGGGGGGTGGGGAGTGGGCCGGTAGGACGTGGCCAGCCGCCCCAGTCAGTGATGGGGTGCCGGGGGGCGGGGGACAGGGACAGCCACCCCACCACGCAGTCAGGCTCCCTTCTTTCTCGCAAATGGCTCGACGGGACGGACGGAACAACGAATCCACGGCAAAAAAAACTTCAGCCCTGATTTAACAGAACAAGCCCAAAACAACCAGGCTCCCTCATTTACCAGCCCGGGGAAGCTGAGCTTCTGCCAAGCGTGGGGCGTCACCGTGGGCACCTAAGTGTCCTTAGGACACCTCACGGGAACCCGGTCTTCAGCTCCCATCGCCCCCGTCTCCTCCCGCGCCCACGCCAGGAGGAATGTGCCTTGGCTGCAGGACCTCGCGTCGCCCGGGGGCAGGAGCCCGGGCCCCAGCCGGTGACGGGCACTGGGGTGCAGGCCAGCCTTCCCACGTGGCCGGGTGTGGCCCTGGTGTGCACCTGCCTGCAGACATCCCCATGAAAGTTGGAAGAACAGGAAGGTTTGCGTATCCAGGAGGTCGGTTGAAGGAATTCTGAACTGGGGCGCCCAGGCAGCTCTGTCTGTTAAGCATCCAGCTCTTGATCTCGGCTCGGGTCACGATCTCACGGTTCGAGGGATTAAGCCCCGCGCTGAGATTGAGATTCTCTCTCTTCCCCTCTGTATGCCCCTCCCCCCCCTCAAAAAGAAATACATAAACTTAAAAATAAAAGGAATTCGGTATCAGTTTTTCTGAAAATTGAATAAACGCTAAAACTTTTTAAGCACTTTAGCAATTTTATTTTTTTTATTTTTGAGAGAGAGAGAGAGCACGTAAGTGGGGGAGGGGGGCAGAGGGAGAGAGAAAGAATCTTAAGCAGGCTCCACACTCAGCGTGGAGCCCAACGTGAGGCTCGATCCCACGACCCCGGGATCGTGACCTGAGCCAAAATCAAGAGTCGGATGCTCAACCGACTGAGCCCCCCGGGTGCCCCAAAGCATTTTAACAAACATAAAAGCAGTGTCTCCGAATGCATTATAGCCTTCTTTGCTGTGATGGGCTGAATTGTGTCCCCCCCACAAAAAGATATGTCAGAGCCCTAATGCCCGGAACCTCCGAATGTGACCTTATTTGGAAAGAGGGCCTTTACAGAAGTAATCAAGTAACAGTGAGGGCACTAGGGTGGCCCTGGTCCAATACGACTGGTGTCCTTACAAAACAGCAGAACTTTGGACACGGACAGACTTGTAGAGAGGGAAGAGATATGGGAAAGACGGCCATCCAGGAACCCAGGAGACAGGCCTGGGACAGACCCTCCCGAGGGCTCTCGGGAGCAGGGCCCTGCCCAGGCTTGCATTTCAGACTTTTGACCCCAGAGCTGGGACAGGACAGATTTCTGTGGTTCCACCCCCCAAACCCCCATGTGTGGTGCTTGGTTACAGCCACCCCAGGAAATGAAGACACTTGCCTTTTTTTCCCCTTCATTTTTTCAACAGCTTTATTAAGCCAGAGTCCACATACAATAAGGTCGCCCGTGTAAAGTGCACGTTAAATCGTTTTGAGTCTATTCACAGGGCTGTGCAGTCGTCACCACAGCCAATTTCGGGACATTTTCATCCCCGCCCCCCCACCCTTCGAAAGAACCCCCATGCCTGTGAGCCATCACTTCCACGCCGTCACCTCCCCAGCCCCCGGCGACCGCTGAGCTACTTTCTGTGTCTGTGCACCTGCCTTGGGGGACGTTTCCTATAAATGGAGTCATTCACCTCACGGGCTTTTGTGATGGGCTTTTCCTTTCTTTTTTTTTTTTAATTTTTTTTTCAACGTTTTTTATTTATTTTTGGGACAGAGAGAGACAGAGCATGAACGGGGGAGGGGCAGAGAGAGAGGGAGACACAGAATCGGAAACAGGCTCCAGGCTCCGAGCCATCAGCCCAGAGCCTGACGCGGGGCTCGAACTCACGGACCGCGAGATCGTGACCTGGCTGAAGTCGGACGCTTAACCGACTGCGCCATGCAGGCGCCCCTGGGCTTTTCCTTTCTTAACCGGAATAAGCCTAGGTATTGAAACGCGGGTCAGTACCTTCCACGGGAACCCACTGGCTTTAGGACCAGAGTTTGAATCCGTTCCCTACTGTCTCGCTCCGTGATCTTAATGTGTGTCTTAACCTGCCTGACCCAGAGGCCCTCCCCCTGTGGGGGTCGACTCACTGTAGCTCGGCGGGACGGGGGCTGATTCAGTGACGGCACGTGTGTGGGCCTGCCCCCGCTGGTTTTGGTGACAGTCCCCTTCTCGTGCCTCGAAGACTCATTGCCGCTCTGTTAAAGTTGTCACTTAATGCAGGGACGGCACTGAGGGCCCTGGCCCGGCAGGCCCTTCTACTGAATTCCCCTAACTGCTGAGCGTTCCCAGTAGTTGACAAAGAGAGGTTTTACGTCGAGTAGCCCGGTGCTAGGTTCTGCACACCAACAATGACTGTTCTGACTCGATTCCACCGGCCCCGTCCCCCCTATCAGCTTCTATGCACGTTCTCGTTTCCAGAGACTTCTCGTCGCTGCCCTGTCTCACGAGGAGCCGCGGGGCCCAGTCGGGGAGCCCGGCCACCATCCACGAGTCTGTGACCAGCTCGTCCCCCACTTGCTGGCTCGCCTGTGTGCTGACGAGGCAGAGGAGAACAACTCACCGAGCGCACGGCCCCGTCATCGGGCTTAGTGACCCAGACAGGCCACCCGAGGGCCGGGAAGGAGCTGCGGTGACAGGTGGGAGAGCCAGGGCCAGGCCGGCTGCAGGGAAGGTCTGTAACATGAATCCCGGGGGGGCTCTGGCCCCGCTTTGTGGGTACTCACCACAGCGGTGGGCACGGAGCCCTTTGCCACGTCAGCTCTGACGAGAAAGCTGAACCAGAGGAGATGTCGTCTGAGGCTATCAGAGGCCTCACCTCACCAGAAGCTTCACAACCGAGCGACATCAGAGGCCGGGGAGGGAGCGGGGGAAGAAGTGACCCCCTCCGTCTGTTTCTTGAGCTTTCTCAGCCCGATCCTGCACCTCCCCCAGGGCGCCTGCGTGGCTCAGTCGGTTGAGCGTCTGACTTCGGCTCAGGTCATGATGTCGCGGTTCAAGAGTTCGAGCCCCGCATCGGGCTCTGCGCGGACAACTCAGAGCCTGGAGCCTGCTTGGGATTCTGTGTCTCCCTCTTTATGTGCCCCTCCCCAGGCTGTGCTCTCTCTCTCTCTCTCTCTTTCAGAAATAAACATTTTAAAAAATTAAAAAAAAAAAAAAAGAACTTCCGGGGCTGAGAACAAGGGTTTAAGGGACTGAAATGCACTCTAATTGAGAACCAGCAGCTCGTGGAAATAAGCCTGCTTATTCGTGGCATGATCTGTACTCAAAAGAGAAGGTGCCTTTGAGAAGGGAAATACGAAGTCAGGAATCTGAGCTTTCCCTTTAAAAAGGAATCAGGTTTTGGGCGCCTGAGTGGCTCAGATGGTTAAGCCTCTGACTCTTAATTTCGGCTCAAGTCATGATCTCATGGTCATGAGATCGAGCCCCACGTCTCTCTCTCAAAATAAATACATAAACATTAAAAAAAAGAAGAAGAAGAAGGAATCGGGTTTTGAATCAGAGCAAACTAAGAAGCAATCGCTTGGACTTTGGAGGCTCAAGGGCAACGCAGTAAATCGCCCTCGGTCCAGAATATTTATAATATCCCATGACTCAGAAGGCTTCTCAGCTGGAAGCTTCCTATCTGGCTAAGGTCAAAGGTCACAGCACAGGCTGCACTTTGCTCTGGGTCATTCTGCCCGTCTCCTGACATCCAAGTTCTAAGAACATATATATGTGCTGGGATCACGCTGCTTGTGTTAACACCCAGGGGCGTGAAACGCACGCCACACGACTGCAAGAAGCCCTCAGGCGTGGCCAACTGTACAGGCCGTGGTAACTGCTGGCCCCGGGGGGGCCCCTCCCTCTGCCATACATCCCTCGTGTGCACCCTCCCCCCCACCCCTGACGTCAGGCCTGGCCACGCGGCTCGATTTTCTCAGGAGGACCGCATGCCGCTTCCCGAGGGAAGGTTCAGAAGCCGTCCCGTGTTCCAGTATCGTCTCTTCTCCCTCCGACAGCAAGGACTCAGGGATCGCTGCTTCAGCCCGGGTGCCCAGAACAAACCGGACACGGCTGCCCACGAGGGACACACAGCCGGGGAGAGAAAGAAACCGCTGTCATTGTATCGTTTGTGACCCCAGCATCGCCTAGCTGACGTGCACCCGCTGTTTTTCTGCCCCTCCTTCTGTCTTCTGAGCCCCTTCCCTGGCCCTGTATGAGCTCAGCGTAACTCGCTGTGGTTGAAAATGTTGTTTACTTGGCCTACGCACCCTGTCACGCTATTCGAATCAAGTTTGGATTGAAAGGGCCTGTCGGAGACGGCCCTGAACCCACACACAGCACGATTCAGCAAATTCATTTTCTATTACTCCCCAATTATTGATACTTTATTTATTTATTTTTTAAATGTTTGCTTATTTTTGACAGAGAGAGACAGAGCGCGAACAGGGGAGGGGCAGAGAGAGAGGGCGACACAGAATCCGAGGCGGGCTCCGGGCTCCGAGCTGTCAGCACCGAGCCCGACGCGGGGCTCGAACCCACAAACTTGAGATCATGACCTGAGCCGAATCTTTCCATAAATACAACCTTTAACGTCGAGCTGGACACCAGACACGGGCTTTCTCTTGGCTGAGTGACTCTGACAAGCACATACTAGACCCTCATGACGCACCAGGCACACGGGGGACAGGGGCACAAAGGTGAAGTCCTAGTTTCGGGAGAAGAATGCAGCCGAGACAGGTGTCTCTGTCTGTCTCTCTCTGTGGGTCTCCTCGGCCCCAGCCTTCGATGGGGATTTGTTTGGTGTATCCCGTCCTCAGAACAAATGCGTTAGGTAAAGGGACACCCAGAACCAGAGAGCCTGGAACCTCACCTCCATGCCACGCCGAGCCAGGCCACACTTCCTGCCCCCCGCCCCAGGACTCCTTCACTTCCCTTTCCTGCCCATAATTGCCTCCAAACAAAAATGAGTAACCAAGCAATCAGTTTATCCTTGGCCAGTGGATACAGTGATCAACTTCCTCTCGGTTTGCCCAGGACCGATCAGGTTTTAAAACAGAAAGCCCCACCTTCCAAGAAATCTTCCGTCCCCAGTGAACCCGGACAGCTGGTCCACCTGACAGACAGAGGCTCTCTCCCTGTGCCCCCCGCCACCCCCTCCCCGGAGACCGTGTGCTCATCCGTGTATCTATCTACACCACCGGCCCGACCTCCCACACCCACTGCCCGACCCCCCCTTTCCGTCTCCCCTGACCTCCAGCTCCATTAACTTCTTCCATTTTCCAGCCCCTTGGTAAGAGAGGAAATTCCCGCCCACCTTTCCCTTCCTCTGTGTTTCATTTATTTGATGAAAGTTACCCCTAATCATCAAATAAGAAGAGAGTCGGGGATTTGGGTTTATCAAGAAAAAGTAATTACTGTAGGTGAAAACAAAATTTCAAAGTGAACTTAAGGATAAATACCAGGGTCACCACATCCCCAAATCTACCGAGATCTAGAAGGGCCCTTTGGAATTTCTAGAACGTTCCCCATGTATCTCTTTTTCCTCCTCTAAACAAACCCACTTTTCATAAAACACAGCTTTAAAGATACACAAAACACCACTGCAATTGTATTTTGTCTTCTTTTTAATGACTACGTTCATTCATCCCTTCATTCAGCAGAATGTGTTCCCAACATTGCCAACCTGCGTTACGGCAGAGACTGTGGCCACGAAAGGTCACGTTTATTTATTTATTTATGTTAACGTCTATGCATTTTTGAGAGATAGAGACAGAGCACGAGTGGGGGATGTGGGCTCGGAGCCCGGCACGGGGCTCGAACCCACGAACTTGAGATCGTGACCTGAGCCGAAGTTGGACGCTTAACGGACTGAGCCACCCAGGCGCCCTGAAAGATCACGTTTAAAACCAAAGGCCACTTCAACTGCCCATCGGCCAACAGAAATCAGGATCAGAGACAGCTTAAGATGAGAAGCTGAAGCCAGACAAACAGGGAAAGCAGCGGTGGGGGGGAGAACACTAAAGTCAAGTCATACGTTTGGCTCCAAACCCCCTGTATCCCATGGGCTCTCAACCTCAGATGCACATCATCTGGGGAATTGGGAGAAAGAAAGAAAGGAAGGAAGGGAGGAAGAAAGAAAAGAAAAACCCCAAACCCTCAGTACCTGGTCTCAGAGTTTCTAATCCAATTCACCTGGGGTGCGGCCAGGCACTTGGGGAGTTTTAAATGTCCCTAGGGTGAGCCTAATGTACAGCCATGTTTGAGGAGCCCCGCAGCAGACCAAGAAAGATAAAAACACAACGGGTTACCAAGGTGCTCATTTTACGCAAAGAGAAAATAAGCCAGTTCCTGGGGAAAAGTACAGCTGTTCCTAACACACATTTCAATAGAGACTTCTTGAAACCTAGATTCCTGTAGCCTTTTCTGGCATGGCTTCCAAACCAGGCCCCTACACCCCCAGGGAGCCCCAGGGCACCCATCCCAGGGCTGTTTCCCCCGAGGCTACTCGAAGCCTGTGCCGGGTGCCCGCCCCGTAGCAGGTGCAGTGAACCCTGTCGCGCACTGCTCTACCCGCCCTTCTCGTCCAGTCTCCAAAAACGCTCAAGGAATGATTCATGAGCTCACCTTAGAACGGAGGAGGAAACAGGTGGATCGGGGGGCTCTGGGCACCAGCTACTCTTTCAACGAGTGGCGATGAGCCCCTGCTGCCGAGGAAGAGCCCCAGCCCGGAATGGGCACAATTCCTTGTCCGTGGGTCTCCATGCTTTCCTGGGAAGACCTGCTTCTCCTTCCCATGGAGCCTCGAGACAGGTCCCGAGGGTCAGAGAGGCAGCTTAGCGGTCCCGAGAGGAGGGTACTGGTAAGCACATCAAATAGCGACCGGACAAGTAAGTGGGGGTGGGGCTGGGACAACATCTGATTCACGAGACCTAGTACAGATCCTGATGAACAGTAGGTGCTCGGCAAACATCCCATCTCCCCGCGATGACCGTGCTAGGAAGTCTGGTAAAGCAAATACGAGAGAAAGAAAAGAACTTCCGCAGCCGAGGACACGTACAAACTGACACTGGGCCATCTCATGTCTTCCTTATTCCTTTAAGGGCCTCGGCCTCAGCGAGATATCGACACGAAACTGCAACACGTGTCCTCACGTGGGGGCGTTCCGAGCGCTCTGACGTGTCCTGCGGATTCTGGGACGGGACCGCAAAAGGCCAGGCAACAAAAGACAAAAACAGAGACCCTGGACTTCTTCAAAACTCAAACCTGGCGGGCTTCAACAAGGCACCAAAAACGTGAAAGAGAGCCCACAGAACGGAAGAAAATATTTTCAAATCGTGTCTCCGATAAGGGATTTGTGTCCAGACTATATGCAGAACTCTCAAACTCCACGGTGAAAAGACAACCCAGCTTCAAAACAGGGACAGGATGCGAACAGACACGTCCCCAAGGAAGATTCTACGAACGGCCAAGAAGCACAGGAAAAGATGCCCGACAACATGGGTCGTTAGGGAAATGCGAACCAAAACCACGGGACACCCCCACTTGACAACCCCTAGGACGGTGGCAATGAACAGACGGACAGTAACAAGGGCTGGTGGGGACGTGCAGAAGCCGGACCCCTCATACGCCGCTGGGGGAATTTGAAACAGTAAGCCCATTTGGAAAACTGGCCGCTGCTGAAAAAGTTGCACGCAGAGTTGTTACTTCGCGAGAGGCAATTCTGTTCCCGGGTATAAACCCAAGAGAAAGGAAAAACCTATGTCCGCGCAGACACTTGGATGTGAACGTTCACAGCGGCATGATTTCGTAAGAGCCAAAAGGTGGAAACGACCCAAGTATCTTTTAACTGATGAACAGGTCGGCCAAAGGAGGTCTATTCAGACCAGGGGACATCGTGAAGCCATAAAAACGAGTGAGGTTTTGAGAACATGCCACAACGTGGATGAGCCACGAAAACATGATGGTAAGTGCCGGAAGCCAGTTGCAAAGACCCTGTAGGATTCCATTTTCGTGCAAGTCCAGAACAGGGAAAGCTATGGAGACAGAGTCGTGTCAGGGCTGCTCAGGGCCGGGAGGGGAGGGCGGGGATGAAGGGACAGGCTGGCGACAGTGATAGCCTAAGGGGTTTCTTTTGGAGGAGATGAAAATATTCTAGAAGTGACGGTGGCAATGGTGGCGCAGAACCGTGAATATACTAAAAACCGCTGAAGTGTGTACCCTCGATGTGGGTAACTGTATCTCAATAAAGCTGTTTTAAAAGGGCGCCTGGGCGGCTCCGTCGGTTGAGCGTCCGACTTCGGCTCCGGTCACGATCTCGCGGTTTGTGAGTTCGAGCCCCGCGTCGGGCTCTGCGCGGACAGCTAGGAGCCCGCTTCCGATTCTGTGCCTCCCTCTCTCTCTCTGCCCCTCCCCCGCTCACGCTCTCTCTCTCTCTCTCTCTCTCTCTCTCAAAAACAAACATTAAAAAAAAATTTAAAAACTAGAAGGTGTGTGAGGGCCAGCAAAACAACAACATAGCAACAACGCTGAGACTCCTGTGTCACCAGACTGGCCAAAACGATAAAGGGTGGCCACAGACTGTCAGCAGGCCCGTGGGCAAACGGGCCACCGCCGCCTGCACACATTGCCATCGGAAATGCAAACAGACACAACCCCCCCGAGGGGAATCTGGAGATAGCTAAGCATGTGAGCACGTGAGCAGGCCGGGCTCCCTGCAGACAGCATCCGTGTCTGCGTCCGGGCCACCCTCTGCCCTCCTCACCTGCACACGCGTGTGCCTGCCAACAGACCACCCGATGGGCTTGGCTCAGCGCGCTCAGGGCGCGGTCGGCGCATCGCCGGCTCGGCCGCGGTCACTGATGCCCGTCAAGGAGGCAGTGAGTGAACAGTCAACCACAGCCCTGGTCGTGCAGAAGCAAAAGAAAAACAGGAAACCAAAACATGCCTGAAAGGGAAGGGGCTGGGACGGCGTTTGGGAAGATGGGCTGCGATTATGGGAAAGGCAATGAGAGGACCTGCTTTTCCTTAAGGTCAGAGACTGTCTTTTCCTCGGGCCACCATGTGGATCCTTTCAGGACCCAGGTGTCCAGCAGGGAGAATTGCAGGTGCAAAGGCCCGGGGGCAGGAAGAGGCCGGAGGAGGCAGTCCCGTCCATGGCAAAGCAGCGGCCCGTGTGACTGAGCCAAGTTGATGAGGTCAGAAAGGTGGCGAAACCATGCTCAATCCGAACCCTTCAGGTCACCAGAAGGATGAGGGCTTTCACTCTGAACACGACAGGGAGCCACTGGAAGGTTCTAGCAGGGAACACATGATCTGACATATTTTAACAGCATCACTCTGGCCCCCTGTCGAGAGCAGACAGCTGGGGGCAAAGGTGGAAATGACCTTCAATTCCAGGTTGGAGCCAACCAGGGGTGATGGGGAGGCAAGGAAAAGTGGGCAGGAAGACCTACTCATGGAAGAAAAAGGAGAGGAAGCCAATGGGGTCCTGGGGGGAATGGCCCCAAGGCCCCAACAAGGCGACATCCCCACATCATGGGCTCCCAGCCACTGTCCCAAAGCTTAGTGTCCCAGACCATTTCACAACGGAAGCAGAGACGTGGTCACTGATCATACAGGAAGAGTCCATATAGACCTCAAGCATATAGAAATAGTTAAAATAAATATTCTTTAAAGATGAGACGCCATCCTGAGAAAGGGGGCAATCGTGAAGTCGAGAGGGGGACAGAGAAGAAGAGCTAGAAGGTTCTGAGGCTCTCACCCATAGTGAGCTTTTAAGCCTCAACGCTATCACCTCCCTATAAGGTGCTAACGGTCCATTAAGCACTGTTTCCAGCTAACTGCCCTGGTCCCCCTCCACCTCCAGAAGGCCTCTCCTGAAGGGTGAGGGTTAGGCCCCTCGGTTCCCCACCCCCTGCAGCAAAACCAACCTGAAGTCGGATGGAGGAGAGACCTTCATGAGGGCAGGGCTAGTGTGGAAAGCAGGGACGGAGTCTCTGCGAGGCTCGGGGCCCTGGGAATGAGCACAGGCCAAAGCAGGGGGGCGTAAGGAGCAGGAAAGCCACACGGTGATGCACTAGACCCAGACCCAGAGGAGGAAGACTGGAGGCCAACTCCTGTCTCGGTGGAGCGCCGGGCTGGGCTGGGGTGGGCGGGGCTAGGGTAGGCACAACCCAGCGGCACTGTTCCATGGACCGCAGAGGGCCTGGTGTCCCCTGGGCTTGGGCGGCATCGCAGCTCTGCCAGGCTTCGCCTGCCTGGCCTCCCTCTGTCCCCCGTCTGTCCCCTCCGCGCACTCTGCCTGCGCAGCCTTAGGCTGTCACCTTGGTCTCGGGTGAGCACGTTTCCTGGACATGTCCCACTTGGCTTAATTGGAGTCAAGGTCAACAAGAAAAAGAGTGGGTCCTTGAAGTGCCAAGTCTGTAGACTCTCGGCCGCCAGATACATTAATCAGGCCATTTCCTAATCTCCTTGGAGTGGAACACCGTGTGCTTAAATGCGTCCGCCCCCGGCCACCCGGCGCTCACCAGACCAAAATCTACAGAGAAAAACATTTTCCTCAAGAATCAAAAGAGTGGTAATTTTCTCAGTCATGAGCCAATTACAGAGAATGACAAGAAGAAAGAAAGAAAGAAAGAAAGAAAGAAAGAAAGAAAGAAAGAAAGAAAGAAAGAAAGAAAGAAAAGGAAGGAAAAAAGGAAGGAAAGAAGAAAGGAAGGAAGGAAGGAAGAAAAGAAGGAAGGAAGGAAGAAAAAGAAAGAAAGAAAGAAAGAAAGAAAGAAAGAAAGAAAGAAAGAAAGAAAGAAAGAAAGAAAGAAAAGGAAGGAAAAAAAGGAAGGAAGAAGAAAGGAAGGAAGGAAGGAAGAAAAAGAAAGAAAGAAAGAAAGAAAGAAAGAAAGAAAGAAAGAAAGAAAGGGAAGGAAGAAAAGAAGGAAGGAAGAAAAAGAAAGAAAGAAAAGGAAGGAAGAAAGGGAAGGAAGGAAGGAAGAAAAAGAGGAAGGAAGGAAGGAAGGAAGGAAGGAAGGAAGGAAGGAAGGAAGAAAGAAAGAAAGAAAGAAAGAAAGAAAGAAAGAAAGAAAGAAAGTATAAAGAGAAGAAATCAAACGATGATTGGCAGAAAAGCAGTGCGGCATTGGCAAAGCCACCAGACTGGGATTCAC
Organism: Panthera tigris; assembly: GCF_018350195.1. NCBI lineage: Eukaryota > Metazoa > Chordata > Mammalia > Carnivora > Felidae > Panthera > Panthera tigris. The sequence goes on from NC_056661.1 coordinate 162,302,650, forward strand.
CCACAGGTTTGCAGTTAAGGAGCCGTCAGCAGCCCTGTGCACAAATTCCCTGCCCCAGCTCTGTGGGCCTCAGTTTCCCCAGCCTAGACTACGGTCCATGCATCTGTTACTTCTGTCACTGCTCGCTCAGCAAACTCGTATTCGCTGCCTATTACGCACAAGAAGAGTAGCGTTTACAGCTCCAAAAGCTTTGGACACGCCTTGCTCACGTCTGATATTTTAACACGGCTTCGTCGTTACCAAATGCTCCACCAACACAGTTTATCCCTACGACAAGGGAGCAAGGGCAGGAAAGAAACCATGCCTCGTGCTTTGGTAATCACTAGGGGAGGAAGACATTGGAAGACCCGGTCCCTAACTTGATCGGCGCTCCTGGCTAGAGCTCTGCCCGGACCCGAGGGGCCGAGCCGCAAGCCGTCTGTCACACCTCCGATGTCACTGAGCACGGGGAGGAGCTCGTGCTCCAGGGAGATCCGGGCACGAAGCCTGGGACACCACGTGGCACAGGCTGCATACCCTCTAGAGCTCTGGGACACTGCGCATGCCCAAGGATTCTTGGAAAATGGGGCGGGGAGAGTGGCTCAAGAGGTAGACGTGACTTCCTAAGGCATGTGGAGGCCAGGTACCTATCGGGGCCCTTACCTGTCAAATGTGAACATGAAGTCAGTTGGAGAAGGTCAAGCCCCTAGGAAGTGCAAGCGAACGTATGACTTAGAGACGTCAGGTCAGAGCCGTGAGTGTGCCCCCTGACCCCAGAGGGGTGGTGTGGGGTGATGCCCGCCGCACGGTGCGGCGACGGGGGTGGGGGAGGAAGCGGAGACGAAGTCCAGCTTACATCTGCCATTAAAACGTTCCCAGGGCCCCTGGGTGGCTCATTCGGTGAAGCGTCCAACTTTGGCTCAGGTCATAATCTCACTGTTGGGGAGTTCAAGCCCCGCGTCAGGCTCTGTGCTGATGGCTCAGAGCCTGGAGCCTGCTTCGGATTCTGGTCTCCCTCTCTCTCTGCCCCTCCCTGCTCGCACCCTCTTTCTGTCTCTCTCAAAAATAAATAAACATTAAAAAAAAAGAAAGAGAGTCTCTAAAAACATTCCTAAAGCTCAGTTATAAGCCCTCTCCATACAAATTTCCTTCTTGAGCGACTCCTTGACCTTCAGAATTCAGCGGCGGGCACGTCTTTGGGACAGAGGACAGGGGAACCGTGGGATTCCCTTCCAGGTCCAATTCCACAGACAGTGCTGTTTGGATTGGCTCCATCTTGACTGACAAGTCTGGTTGCATCCGTGCGGGTTTATGGGCCAACACGCCAGCCATTTAAAACACACATGTCCACACAAGCAGACGCTTCCACATTCGTGCAAATGTACGTACGTGTGCCCGAACTTACGTCTGCGATGCCGTGGTACGCCTACGGCCTCGGCTCCGGGTCTACCTACGCACATACGTGTGGTACACACAGACAACTGATGGGCCACGGGCCTAGAACCTAGAACAAACTCTAAAGCTGGCATCTGAAGGCAAATGGAACCCAGAGACAGGGCTGTATTCCGTTCTGTTAAGTTCTAAAGCTTGGATACATCAGACGCGGCCTACTGGCCCTGCGGGCCTGCCCTTCCTAAGGACGGCGGCATTGAAAAGTTGTCCAAGAAAGGCTGAACTATGTAGGACATGGCTGTGGCTGTTGCTATGTTTCTCGAATGTGTTGCCCTGCTGTTGTTTTCCCCAAAGTTTAATAAATTATGTCACCCACAAAATAATAGTTTCTGGAGCAAAGCTGAAGTGATATCTTGCTGGTGTGCTTCCAAGGAGAATGAATGGATCTGTCTTTCTCCTTCCAGGATCGGGGATCACGCGGCCCGTCTCTACCCACGTGGGGGTGAGGCCGCCCAAGGAAGTTTAGACTGGAACGTGAGACCGCTTATGACCAAACAAATTAACAAGATAAATTCGTGGAATCAGCAGACTCAAGGTCAGGAAGACTTGGGCCCCATTCAAACATCTGGACCGAAGCCGATGCTCTCTTTGATGAAGAGCAGATGGAAATTCACCCTCGTCACATCTCCCATCAGCTGAGGAGCCATGACCTATGGCGCCAACGCCCTCCGAGTTGGGCTTGAGGTGGAGAGACACAAGACTCGGGCCTCAGGAGGCTCACAGGGGCCATCTAGACCAGACCACGGCGGGGGGGGGGGGCAGTGGGAACATGGGTACTCCAATCTGTGGCCTTGGCTCCGCCTTTGGCCGTGGACAAGCTGGCCGAGAAGCTCTTCAACATTTCAGATTCCAAGCCCTCCTCCGGAACCTCAAGTCTTTGTGGGGGGGAGGGTGGGGAGTGCGGGTGGAGGGAAGTCATGGAGGAAGCAAGCACAGAACCCAATCCTTCCATTTCCCGGGCCTTTTCCAAGGGCCTACACCCTATAGGACGGGGAAACAAAGGGGTGTGGTCGGGCCATGGGAAAGTTAAGGCGGCTCCCCTCAGAGGTCCGGCCTTGAGTCTGGTGTCTACTGGTGACCTCTGGGCCTCAGCTTACTCTTCTGTAAGATGGGGAGATGCCACTAGACTGTCTCATCTCCGACACCAGTCTAGCTCTCAGCTCCTGTCATGGAGGTCAGTGGCGCTCCTGGAGGAGCTGGAGGAGGGCCTCCATTTACCAGAGGGGCAAGACAGGACTAGGCGGAGAGGGGGTCGTGTGACAGCAAGAAGACCGTCGCACCTAGGTGAGGGTATCTCTCCGAGCAGTGTTTTTCAAACGCTGCCCCTCCGGTAGATCATAAAATGACTCTAAGTGGGCCCTCCACACTAGTTTTTTAAAACTGAAACACGACAGAGTAGAGAATACCACCAGCCGCCGGCACCGAGTGAGCAGTTGAGAAGCTTAAGCCATTATTGTTACTGTTATGTCTGTTGTAGGTCCTGGTGCAAACAAACTCACGAGATAAACTCCCTGGGAATCAGCAGACTCACTGAAATACACTTGGGTGTGTTGGGGTCGATTGTATCTATTCCACACTGGAATGGAAGCCCCTGGGTTAGGGGTTTCCAACAGTTTTGTCAACTGGTAGCCCCAGCGTCTCGAACAGCACCTGGCACCAGCTAAATGCTCAGTAAAGATTTGTTTGGACAAACGAATCAGTATCGTTTCATGGAAAGGGAATTTCAGCGACCAGGAGGTGAGAGGGGAAATGAAGCAAGGAAAGAGGAGGGGCCCCTGGGTGGCTCGGGGGGTTGAGCGTCCGACTTTGGCTCAGGTCACGATCAAGAGGTTGTTGAGCTGGAGCCCTGCGTCGGGCTCTGTGCTGACAGCGCGGAGCCTGCCCCTCCCCTGCTCGTGCTCTCCCTCGAAAATAAAAAACTAAAGATGACAAAATTTTAAAAAGGTGCCTCGAGACACCTTCAGGCTTCTGGCTGCCTCCCACCCCTCCTTACGGGCGGAGGAGGAGGCCACGTGACCGGACACGCGGTTAGAGTGGGAGGTGGTGGGGAAAAGGACCCACCTAAGAGGTCGGAGTCCGTCCAACACCCCGGTGGCAGGACGCCCACACTCGTTTGCTCCGCAGCCCTGCGGTCTGCCGCTCGGGGCTCCGCTGCCTTCCTCCGGGGGCCGGGTTCTCCGAGGGTGATTTCGGACGGTTCCCAGATGGACACGATTTACCCTTATGCTTATGCATCTGTTGTTACGGTTTACAGCCAGCCACGCTGGTTGCTTTATACGAACAGGTTTAAGAGAACCAATAGTGCTCAGGGTAAAAATTGTGCCGTTTGAGTGAATCACTGCAGTTTGGGACTAACTCACCCCAGGGGGCTGCCTCTGTTTCCCTGAGGCTGAGTCACACGGGACCCCAGTGGGAGATGGCGTGTCAGCCCAGGCACGCACGCGCGTGCGCACGGATGTGCGTGTGCGTGTGTGAATGTACGTGGGAATGGGTGTGTGCGTGCAGGTGCGGGCATGTGTGTACTTGTGTGTTTAAATGCGTGTGTGTGTGTGTGTGTATAATATGTGTGTGCTGTGTGTGTGTAACTGTATGTGTGTACGTGTGTGTGTACGTTCACGTGTGTGTGAAGAGCTGGGAGCATTCTTCCAATTATCTTTGCAAAATGAATCCTACTCTTACGATCACTACAGGTTTCAGGAAATAGTATTTTTTAAATTTTTTTCAATGTTTCTTTAGTTTTGGGAGAGAGAGAGACAGACAGACAGAGCACGAGCGGGGGAGGGGCAGAGATCGAGGGAGACACAGAACCCGCAGCAGGCTCCAGGCTCCGAGCTGTCGGCACAGAGCCCGACGCGGGGACCGAACCCACGCCCTGGGAGATCACGACCGACTGAGCCACGCAGGCGCCCCGGGAAATAGTATGTTCTGATACCTTTTCCGCATTTGCACTTTACAAAGTTTGTAAAGCCGAGGACGGTTCCACGGCTGTTCCGTGAAATGTGGTCATAGATGAAGAGGGCCCCCCAGAGAGCACGGTTGGGAACGGAGCCCAGTCGTTTCGCAAGGGGATTTGGGTTTTAATGACACAAACGTGAGTCCCTACCTGCTTGCTGAATTGTTCTCAGGGGATCATCAAGGCTGTGATAATAAAAGTGGGCCTGGGGGCAAAGTGTGGGGGAGGGGGCTGCTGTGTGCAAAGCCTGTGCCTGCGGGGGCGGGGGGGGGAGCTACAGGGGAGAATGGGTGAACGGGGCATGGAACCTCCCAGTGAACCACCGTGACCTTGCAGGAAGACTGTGGCCCGAGGCTGGGGCCTCTGGCTACGTGGCGTCACGGTGGGCACACGGCACCAGTTGCGGCTGCGGGAGGGGGTGCTGGCAGAAAGCTCCCTCCTTGGCAAGGCATCGAAGGGGAGCCCGTGGGCTGCTGGTAAATTCCCCCCGGGCACGGGTCAGGTGTGGCCGACGGGTAGGAGCGAGGGGCCTGCCCGGTGCAGATGTGACTTAGGGGAGCTGGTCTTGGGTGACCTTTCATCGCCAGCTCTGTTCCTTCTTTCAAGCCACGTCACTGGGGGACGGTGGCCCCCTAGCGCTTCTGCCCAGCCTCTCTGTCCAAGAACTGGTCCTCCTTAGGCCCTGGAAGACTGAGACCCGGGATGGAGCATCCTGCTCAGGTTATACCCCCCTGGACTGGCGCCCCCCCCCCCCCCATCTCCATGCCTGACCTGGGGCTTTGTCATCCCCTGAAGACGCAGTTCCTCCACAGTGACAATGAGCTAATCTGGTACACGGAGTGGCCAAGTGCCAACAATGTGCCCTGGGAGGGCTGGCCTGGCCCTCGCCCCACGCCCAGCACCCCCTTCCTCTTGCCCTGCATGGGAAGTCTTTCTAAGCGGCTTTCCTTTTATTGCTGCCTTTATTTTTTTTTTTTTAAGTTTATTTACTTATTTTGAGAGAGAGAGGGAAAGAGAATCCCAAGCAGGCTCCACACCTGTCAGCACAGAGCCCGGCACGGGGCACCAACCCACAAACCATGAGATCGTGACCCGAGCCGAAGTCAGACGCTTAACCGACTGAGCCATCCAGCCGCCCCGTGGCTTTCCTTTTAGACACGAGGCTTCCTTCCTCTGTGGTCGGGGTCAGCAGAGGAGGCCGTGCACCCCTCTGAGGTCACGCTGGCAGGGACCCATTGGGGCAGGTGACACAGCGCACACAGGCAATCAACAAGCATCCCAAATCCGGACCGCTCGTCTAAGCCAGTTGTTAACCATTTACCAGCAGCCCGCTGGCCCTTAGACCCTGCGGCGAGGGTTCACGCTACCCCCCCAGCCCCGGCTGCAAAGCCAGATGGCAAAGGACAGGCTTCGGCGCTCAGCCTTTGTACCCCGACCAGACGAAACCTCGGACAAACCCCTTACATTTTCTGATGGTCGCGAAACGAGAAAACAAAACCAAGGATAATAAATAACTTCGAAGATGAAGTTCAAATGCAGTCTGCACACATCATCTCGTTTCTCCTTCACATCCAGGGCAGGCGAGGAAGGGGCGGGGGGCTGGCGGAGTCGCCCGGAGCCGCGGGGACAGGCCCGGGGGCTCGCTCTCGGGCCTCGAGAGGCCAGCTGCTCTGCTCGGGGAAAGGATTTCCTGATGAAGTGGCTCTGGAGAAAGTTCTAGCAGTTGGAGCTCTCTCCCACCCTCGGGGCTCGGGCAGTGCTGGCAACGCACCCGTTTCCTTGAATTCTTCTGCTAGATTCCGAGTGATCTCGGGATCCCGGAAGACGGGTGGGGAAGCGCTGGGTCAAGGCGCTGCATGCCTCAGTTTCTCCCCCATGTCCATTTGCCTCTGGCTGGAGGGGCAGGAGAGCCAAAGGCAGAGGGTGAAAAGAAACACCAACACTGTTGTGTCCTCGCCCCGGGGTGGCCTTAACTCCGCACTACGCGCTGGGGGACTTCAAACCACACACATGTATTCTCTCCCCGTTCCAGAGGCTGAAAGTCCCAAATCCGGAGGCGGGAGAGCTCCCTCTGAGACCTGGAGGGGACAGTCCTCCCTTGCCTTTTCCAGCCTCTGGTGGCTGCCGTCACTCAGTCTCTGCCTCGTCCTCACACGGCCTCCTCCTCTCTGTGGGTCTGTGTTTCCTCTCCTCAAAAGGACACTGTCCTAGTGGGTGAGGGGCCTGCCTTGCTATCACAACCAAAGCCATCTGCAATGACCCTCTTTCTAAATAACGCCACATTCTGAGGTACTGGGGGAGGGGAGGGAGGACTTCGACGTATCTTTTGGGGGGACATGATTCAGCCCACCGCACCTGCTATGTCTGGGCAGGGCTAGTCGGGGAATCTGGCCGTGCTCACTCCCCAGTGCTCTGCCATTTTCCAGAGGACAGCGTAGCGGTCCCAAAGACGGGCCCCACTGGGCGGCAGGGTGCCCAGCCTGGGGACCCCGGGCACTGGAGGGCAGTGCCAGTGAGGCTGAGACCCTTGGCACCACAGACCGGCTGAAATGAGGCAGGACGGGACACAGAACCACGGAAGGTACCCCTCCAGAAGGTTTCTCCTGGAAGAAGAGATCCAATTTGCCTGTTGATTTAAACTGCTAAGTGATTAGAGAACACGCGATTACTCCAACTCGGAAAGGGAAGAAAGGAGCACCGGGCATAAGGAGACTTGTCCTGTGCTCTGCCTCCGAATAACCTGACGTGGTGAATATTCCGTGTCTCTCAGGGTTGGGAAACTGAGGCTGAGAAGCAACCGTCCTCTTGGGATAAACCAGCCCAAGCTCGCAGCCAGCGGAGGCATCCTGGGCCTGGATGTGAACTCAGGTGTTCAGATTCCGAAACCGTTGAGTTTTCCCCCAAGCGCCTTTGCACTCATGGTAACCGCACTGTCCTGTGTCCTGGAAAAATGCCCATGCCCATCCCCAGTGCCTGCCCACCTGGCCAGCTTATCTGTCCAGTGAAGCACAGAAAGACACTCGGGGCCGAGGAGGAAAGGGAAGACGTCCTGATCCCCTGTCACAGCGGCTGACGATCATCAGCTTGGAAGCCAAGTTCTAGAACAGCGAATCAGGAACCCTCAAGACTTTCTCTGCCTCCAGAGGCCGTGACCTCCACCTGCTTCCACCCCCAAGAAATAAGTCGGGCTACGGATCGGGGGGCGCAAGTTCCTCCAGCAGTGACGGCCAGGGCTCGTGCTAAATGCTTTCGTCTCTGTCTGAACACCTTATTCTGAGAAACAAAGAACTTCTACTCTTCCCCCTAAGACAACCGCTAACTAGCAGACTTCTCATGGCCTGGTAGGGAAATATCACAAAACAAACACACACCGAGCAAAGGGAGGAAAGAAAAAAAAAAAAAAAAAAAAACCTCAGCAAAGGCCGGAGTTCAGCTTGGTGATGACAATAAATTGTGAAAGGCCAAACCCACAAACTTTCCGGAGAGGGAGTGCATCTTCCTGCTGACATAATGCACTTGGGCACTTTGCTAAGAACAAGTTTTCCCCGTTTGAGGCTGGCAAGTCGGGGGCCTCTGCAAACAAGTTGCTTCTGCTTTTGCCAAGCAGCTCCCCCTTTTCTGGAAACTTCTGCCCCTCTCGCCGCGAGTGGGCCGCCTCCGTCGCTGGCCGGGCCCTGGATATTCATCATAAACACGGCAGTTGTGGGCGAGCTGTTTTTTTCTGATGTTGATGTTTCTCTCCAAAGTCGGCTACAAGTGGAAATTTCCGTATTCCCCCCCCCCCACCCCCTTCAGCAGAAATTACAGGCTTCGGTTTTATTGTTACTGTCAAATCCTTAACCATTAACCCTTGACACCCCGTGGAGCCCTAAAGCAAACAGCCTGGAACGCATTCCTGGGGCTCGGGGCCGCGGACGCTTTGGGGTGGAGGCGGTCTCATGTGTCAGGAGTACCAGGGGTGGGTGCTTCTGGAAAAAAGCACCAGAAGCCTTGCTTTGCACAGACCCTCCTCCACACCTCACATCCGTGTGTCTTACCCTGTGTCACCACCTTCCATAAACTGAGCGTACCTTCAAGCCTGTCACCTCTGACACTCACTCCTTGGATGCCTTGGCTTCCCGCTGGGGCCGTGCCCTATGTCGACCCAGGTGAGGGGCTCACCTTCGCTCCCCTCAGCTGGGGCACAGGGACAGCAGTCGCGGCCCAGAGAAGCCCTCCGGTGACCCACATGGGAAGGCTGGCCTTGCCTGTCTCCTGCACCTCTCCCCTCCCCTCCCCTGCGTCTAGAAGAACACCCGCTTCAAAGCAAACCGTCAATCAGCACCGATGAGTGGATGGATAGATGGGAACCCCGCACCTGCACAAAGCCTGCGAACCGTTTGGCGGGGCGGCCTGGCCCCTGGGAGGTGGCAGCGGCTGCGGCCTTAGGAAGGGAGAGTAGGAGCCATCTGTCCTGCCCGGCCTAGCCCAGCGCCAGCCCAGGGCACAGGAGAAACACTCCATCCGTCGCCTGTCACGAGGTGCATCAGGGCCGCCGAGGCCAGCTTGTGAGGTCCAGGGCTCTGGCCAGGAGTGTAGATTCCACCCTAGAGCCCCGAGGCTCCCACGGTAATGCTGTCACCCTAAGGGCCCCCGCCCCACAGGAACACGGCTCAGATCTTCACCCCCCCCCAGAAAGCCAGGACCCCAGCTTTTCCTCTTTTCCATCTCAGAGCCTCGAGTGGCCCCGACTCAGCCCCCACCAGCGGGAGGAGGGACGCCCGCCCTCGGCGGCTCCAGCTGGGGACTAGATTGATTTCACCCTGGGGAGGGGGCGGCTGCCTCCAATGGCTTCCTGAGCATTCCACGGATACACCGAGTGTCTCCGGAATCTGGCCTGAGGTCACTGTTTCGTGAACCCCTCGCAGAGCTCGCCCCCGCGAGACGCGACGTGACAACTTTTTCTCTTCAACTTTTTAAAAGTAGGTGACGATAATGGGGCACCTGGGTAACTCAGTCAGCTATGCGTCCGACTTTGGCTCAGGTCATGGTCTCACGGTCCGTGAGTTCGAGCCCCGCATCGGGCTCTGTGCTCACAGTGTGGAGCCTGAAGCCTGCTTTGGATTCTGTTTCCCTCTCTCTATGTCTCTCCCCTGCTTGTGCTTTGTCTCTCTCTCTCTCTCTCTCTCAAAAATAAATAAACATTAGAAAAAGAAAAAGAAGAAGTAGGTGACAATTGTGACGAGGCCGACAGGGCTGGCTGCGTGCGGGCTCACTGTTTGCAGGCCTGCCTCTGACGGAGGGACCCACGGGGCCACAGCCTGGCCACTCGGCGGGAGTCCAGAAGAAGGAAGAGAAACACTCGATTTCAGCAAAGGGGGGAAAACCAAAATGCCAGGGCCGTCAATCAAATAATTTGCATTTCTGAGACTTTGCTTTTTAAAGATGATTCTTAGATCGCTTGTTTCATAACGACAGTTTCAACCATTTTATAGGGCGAGTGGATCAGATATTAGGTTGAACTCTAGGCTTATCATTCTCGAGGTTAAAAAAAACATGGTCAAATATTGGATATTTCATTTGGTTTAACCTCCTATCTTCAACCGCTTTTCACCATCGGGGAAACGGGGCCCGAAGATGACAGGGGGACAAATGTGACTCAGACCCAGACTTCCCCTCCCAATCCAGGCTTTTCCTGAGAACCCGTCGCATTGCTTCCGGCCCCGCCGAACCACGACTGAATCCAGGCCCCCGCACGTCACAGATGCGGAAACTGTGGCCTCAAGGCCAGGCCCGGCCGTCTGCCCGACGACGCTCAGATCATCGGCCGCAAAATCGAAGCCCCAAAATCCCCTTCCTTTAGCCCAGCTCACTTCTCGTTTTACGACCTGGCCATGCTGTGTATGTCCTAAAGGCCTCCTGCCCCTCCAGCCACTGGCAGGTTTTCCTCTAAAGATCGTATTCGAAATGAACCTCCAAGCGGTTGGATTCAACTTAAAAACTCCAGAAAACATCGTTTCCCGGTCGGCGTCTGTATGTGGGTATCTACACGTCTGTCTCCGTCTCTCTTTGTCTGCACACAACACACGCACGTGCACGCACACACGTGCACACCTGCATTCAGGGGACCCTCTCTCTAGGGCTCCGGAAGCGCACGCTCCCGTGTGGCTGGGTGTGAGGCTGGGGGTGGCACGGTCCTCGACCTCCACCAGCGCCGTGGGGGGCTGGGGCCAGAGAGCCCCTGCCCAAAGAGCGCCCGTGTGTGTCCCCCTGGCACGGCGTGGGCATGTGGAAGTAGATCTGGGTCCCCTGAGCAGAAGAACCGTGTGCGACATCCAGGCAGTGCCCGCCCCCCCATCTCTGCAAGGGTCAGGCAGGGGCGATCTGGCTTCTGTCCGGAAAGGACGACCACCTGATGTTTGAGCCCGACGGTTCACGGGGTCTTAAAGACCTTCTGGAATGAAGTCCACAGGGGTTAGGTGACCCCGTCTGAGCTTGTACAACGGAGCTGGGACTCGGCTCTCCTGGGTCCTAGGGGACAGGGCTGTTTTAGCACTCAGACACAAGGACTGTCAGCAACCAGAGTCCCCTGTCCTCCTGTCCCATCTCCCGTGATTCCCAAACCAGCACCTTGAGGGACAGATGAGCGCACGGGAGACCATGGAACGGGGGACACGCAAGGGCACACTGCAAGAAAGGACAGAGTTCCAGCAGGGGACGGCCTCTCTGCCCAGCTCGAGATGGCTGCGGGCCCCTGCTCTTCCTGGGCTGAGACTGGGCCCTGGGATCGAGCCACCTCACTACACACACCCCCCCGTCCGTGCGCCCCGGCACCCACACCCACTGTCCGTGCATACCACCATCGAAACCCCACTGTCTACACCCCACGGTCCACACTCTACCATCCAAGGAGACAGCAGGAAGATGGGTGCGTGTGGGATGTGCCATCAGGGAAGTGGGGCGGGTGGGAGGAGGGAAGAAAAGTGAGGGCAGAAATAAAAAGGACCAGGAACGGGCCCAGCTCCACACCCCCACCTGGCATGCCCCCCCCCCCCGGAGATTTGTTTGTTTGCTTGTTGAACTAGAATTTATAAGAAAAAGGAAAAAAGAATGTATCGAGTCCCAGTGAGAACTTATTTATAGCCTGTCTTCATGACCGAAAGGACGCTGCAATGCAGCAAGATTAAAGCACACGAGAGGAGGGGAAACAGCGGCCACAGAAAAACCAAGCGGGGCAGGTCCGGAGAGATGCTGCCCCCACAGCCACGAGTCCTGGCCCTGGCAGGCACATGCCACACGTTGTCTCTTGGGGCTTATCCAACATCACAGCCAAACAAATGAAGAAGAGATTTTCATAATTATAATTCATTCAAGTTTGCTGCAGGCGAGGCACTTTATGGGACGTCGTTTTAGGCTCCAAACGGCCCACGGGTGGGCATCCTTCCTGCTCGTTTACAAAGGAAGCAAATTAGATTCGGCCGCGCCACGGGCTCATCTAGTTAGAGATACAACAGGTGGGAAACCCAGGGCCCCAGATCTCCTGGTCAGGACCTTGACAAGACCCGGAATCTAAGGAAGGGTCCTTAGGAACATGCACAGGTGACAGGCAATCTCCATCCTGTGATGCATGCAGCTCCTGGGCAGGCCTTTCTAGAACCCTCTGTACCACCTCATTGGGACTTGCAGGGGGTAATGAGAAGAAATCTTACAGGGTAAGAGTTTGGAGGCAACCACACCTGCTTCAAATATTGCATTTGCCGGGGCACCTGGGGGGCTCAGTCGGCTGAGCATCTGACTTCAGCTCAGGTCATGATCTCACGGTCCGTGAGTTCGAGCCCTGCATCAGGCTCTGTGCTGACAGCTCGGAGCGGGTGAAGAAAGAAGCAGGCAAGCCTCGCGGCACAAGGGGCAGTGTCCCCACAGGGACCTGGCTCACCAGTGCCTCTCGGCGGGTGTGGTAACCCAGGGAAGAGAATTGGGTCAGGAGGCAGGTTTTTCAGGCCTGGTGAAACCTTGCCCCAAAGAAACAAAACAAAGGATGAGAAGAGATTCAGGGCAGGGAGACGGACGAAAACGGAAAAAAATTAAAAAGAAACACAAAGGAGGAGAGAAAATAGAGCAAAGGAGGGGGAAAAGGGAACAGATGACAAGAGAAAGGGCTGGTGGGAAGCCCGCGGCCTGAGTGCCTGTCTGCGTCCTTCAGCTTTGACAACGAGGGCACCCTTTGAGGGACCACAGACAGTGTAATTTCGGGAAAGCAACGTTAGGAAAAACCCTGCGACCCATCCATTGTCAAGCAGCCAAGGACCGGCCACTGCTCTGGAGGATGTGCGCGGACGATATAGGCAGGTTAGAGGCAGAGGCCACGAAGGAGAGTCAGGGCCTGTCCCGGGCCGAGACGAGGGGCAGGGGAAGGACGGCACCGTATACAAGATGACATGATGGTCCAGGGTGGGGAAAACTCACTTCCTTTGCCCGCGTGGCATTCAGGAAGCTTCTTCTCTTGCCGGCTGGCTCCCCGCTACAGACCACGGAGGCACACAAGCTCAGCACTGGGGCGTCACCTGCCACAGAGCAGCTGGGCCCAAGGGGGACCCGTCAGCCGGCCCAGAGAAAGCCTTCAGACTCAGTCGTCTGCCGTCAGCCTGTAACAAGGACTGAGGGTCGCTCACCCCTTCCTCTCGTGTCCTCAGGGCGCACGGCCCCCCAGACCACGGGGCTATAAGGCGCGGGGGCTCAGCACGGGGCTCAGGTGCCAGACCGCTCGGGCTTGGAGCCCGGCCTCTGCCGTGCACGGATTCCCACCTGCAGAATGGGGGCACCCATAGGACTCGCCCGGTAAGTAAACTGGGCTCGGCGGCGAGCCTCAGCCACTTCCACTGCCCCGTCGTCCATCAGCCACTGTTTCCCTTCCTTTCTCTCCAGGCCGACCCTGAGTCATATGCCACCCAGACGGCACGGTGCGGGGCAGACCTCACCCCTCCCTCCCACCTCCAGCACAGCTCTGACCTCTGTTCCTCCTCCCCTGGGGACAAGCGTCCAGGCTGAGGGGGCCCCGGGGTCCAGGGCCAGGGCCGGCCCTGATCTGATGACTGACTGACCCAGCACAGCTCTGACGTGTCCGCTGAGGCCTTCGTGAGACCACCTCGCACCTCACTCCCTCCTCCCCGAATAGCCACGCGTCTGTCCCCGAGTCTGAGTCTGTCCACCCGAGAGCCCAGCCGTGACATGTGGGTGCCCTGGGGGACCAGAAAGACCAGTGGAACATAAATTCCGCTGGGGAGTGAACCAGAGCCTTCTGAGGCAAACCTGGATGTAGGTCAGTGTCTCTCCCGTCTGTCACAGAACAGACTCCTGAGGCTTCTGCGGGGAGGGGACACCGCACTGCCCAGGACCGCCGACCCCGGGGGAAGTGACATCTGGGCCACTTCTGAGCCGTGCCCGCCAGGGGATGCCGGTGGCCGCGGTCGTCCGGGCCTTCTCCTCCTCTCAACAGGAAGTCCCGCGTGCGTGTGGAAAAGGGTGGGACGCGGATCGCCCCCCTCGGAGACGTGTGACTCTCTAAAGAAAGAAGCCAAGGACGCCAGGAACCCGTTGGGGTCTTCGGTCCCGGGATTTTCACCCCCACGGCGAACGGGCGCTTGACCCGCAGCACGACTCGGGGGCCTTCTGGGGGGGACCTTGGGGACGGGCCTTCGTGTCCCCGCCCGCCTGAGGCTTCATGCCCAGAAGCGGGTCCGCAGTTGGCATCAGCACCCAGCGCCGCTCTTTGCATTGTCAGAGCCACGTGGCCCGTGACGCTTCGTGTTTCTCTATGGCACCTGCTAGGCCACCCACCAGCTAGGCAGCGAGTCCCCACGTAGGCGGCGGGACCACGCTGGGCCCCGCCCGTCCGACCCCGTCGGCCTCTGGGACGGGAGGAAGGCCTCCTCCCGGCCCCCCGAACTGCGCCCTGGTGCGTGAGGACTGGGTGCTAACACGCCAGGGGTACGTGTGCAGCTCTGTCGGGGGTCAGTGTTGAGCTGGGTGACAAGGAACCGACCCCTGTGCCCACAGGGGTCATCAGGGCAGCAGAGGGAAATCTCTGGTTACAGGACCGGCCCGAGCCATCAAAGCCGGGGGACGGACGTGACGGACGTGAGGTTGGGAGAGAGCCTCCCTTCTGCCATGCGGTCACCGTCTTGCCACTGTGGGCCCGGGCCCCACCTGCTGGGACTGAGGGCTGGGAGGACAGGAGGCAGGCGGGCCCCTGCGGTTTCGGCAGGTAGCGCGAAATGCCAGCCCTGGGCGGGGGGCCCTTCCGCCCCCCGTCGAAGCCCCATCGCCCCATCACATGCCTCCATCCCTCTCCGAATCGAGGACTCGTCAGCAGCCTGTGAGGAACAGACGCAAAACAGACTCTATGCCTGAGAATCACACACGGTCCCCAAGTCCTTCTGGGAGGCAGGTGGGGGTTGATCTCACCTCACGGGGGATGAACCGGAAGACAGAAGGGACAGTGCGGCACCCCCGCCCAGCTCCCAGCAGCTCCACCCAGAGCTGTTGTTCCCGGCAGAGGCCATGCCTATGTTCCATGATCATTCCGTGTTCAGCTAGGGGCTCAACCCCTCAGCCCTGTGGCCCACACCTGCTCTCCCTGCGGGCACAGCACCTTGGCCGTTTGAACTCTCTCACCGTAACTAAGGAGATCTGCGACATAAATACGTGCATGTATTTAGCCACAGCATGACAAGGGATAAAAACAAATTCACACCTGGGGCGCCTGGGTGGCTCAGTCCGTTAAGCGTCCAACTTCGGCTCAGGTCATGATCTCAAGGGTCACGGGTTCCAGCCCCGCGTCAGGCTCTGTGCTCACAGCTCAGAGCCTGGTGCCTGCTTCGGATTCTGTGTCTCCCTCTGTCTCTCTCTGCCCCTTCCCCCGCTCATGCTCGGACTCTCTCTTTCAAATTAAATAAACATTAAAAACAAACAAATTCGCGTTGGAAGGTATAATTAAGAATCACCTCCATTGAAAAGAATAAAATTATCTTACCATGGGACTCTCCCAGAAAACCTGGAGTGGGGTGGTGGCACAACTATATTCTTAGGGTGATCTTACCCATGGGTCCCCTTTATAGGAGCGGGGAAGCCAACATTCTTGATTTTCCCCCTGGACCTCATTTCAAGGTCCACGCTCCAAGCCCTGTGAGGTGGGGACTATTACCCACATTTGACCGGTGAGGACACTGAGGCTCAGAGAATACCAGGAAATGGCCCAAAAGACAGTGAACAAATGGTAGCACTAGAATTGCAACGCTGGCCTTTGATGCCCAAACCTACACCCCCTACCACGACACCCTTCCACAGAACAGATGAAAACCACCACGGTTTCCCTGCTGACGTAAAGGATTCTGTTCTAGAGACAGTCACACAAATAACAGCTAAGTCCGTGTCTGTTGCCTGGGTGGGGGAGGCTCCCCCCTCCTCTGGTCCAAAGGCGGTGAGGCCAAGAGGCTGGTACCTGGCCTTGGGCCAACCGTCCCCTCCCTCGCTGCTTGTGAGGGCATCTTACGTCCGTCTAGGTGCCGGCCCGGGTTCCAATCAGAGAAGGATCGCGATGCCATCTAAAATACCGCCTGACATATTTACGACGCTCTTACCAGTCAGTTAGCCTGAGCAAAAGCCCAAATAACTTTCTCAGGTCGGAGATGAAGGGAAAAAAGAACGAATATAATAAGGTTCCTAAAAAATTGCTCTTTTATTGAACCAACAAAACATGGTTTGCCTGAAAATTATTTTTTCATAAGATTTGTAGATAATGGATTCACCCAGATTTTTCAGAATTAGCAGACCGAGGGAACCAAGCATTTGGATTCTCAAAGACTGCTCATATTTATTTCTTTCCCCCAGTTACTCGGGCTTCTGCATTTCCTCACCAATATCCTCAATGTCAATGTTCGAATTGGCCGCACGGAGGTGGTTTCCCAGGGGCAAGGGCATGGAAGTACAGACGCATGCTATCCTCAGGGAGCATGTGATCTAATTAAGGAGACAAAAGTCTGGCCACCCTTGCGCCAATCCAGGACAACTCTGAAGGACCATCCCGGTTCCAGAATGTTCCAGTGGGTCAGCTAAGGTCTTTGTTGTGACTCCTGCACAGTCTAACTTCTCCCTCTGCCCCATCTGGCTTTCTTTCCTTCCCCCGCCACCAGAGGACCAAAGCTAGAGGCCCAAAATCGTTAGCTAAGAGCAATGTTTAGGTGAGAGTAACAAAGATCATTTGAGGGTAGCTCACCATTAAATAGGCATACAACCAAATATGTCCGTTGGACCTTAAGCTTCTGCATTTTGTTTATTATGATTTTATTATGGTAATAAATTCTTTTTTTAATTAATTTTTTCAGCCACTGAAAACAGAACTGCTTTGACTTTGTTTTCTGATCTAACCCAAGGTGCAGGTCACTCTGGCAGAGAGCCACAGTGGCGCAGGCAGATGGGACTGTGGCTCTCCAAACGCCTTCCCTGCCACAAAGGCTCGCCTCACTCCCCAGCATCCCTCCAGGAGGAAACCTGGTTTGTCCTCCCTGCTTTGGCCCTGGCCAATCATGTGACCTCTGGCAAGTCCCTTAACCTCCCGAGGCTGTCTCTTCATTCTGAGGGGTTCCCGGTCAGCTCCCCCACCTTCTCTGGCACCTGGCAGGGAAGTCACCTGGCTGGGTTACTCCCTGAGACCGGTTTGGTACAGCTGCCCGGCATTTCCCTCTGTGAGCTGAGAACATTCTATTTCCTGTGCCCCACACTCATGTCAATCTCAAAACACACTTCACAAGCAGAGAAAAGTGACAAGGAAAGTAACTTCTCTGTCCTCCTGGCACTGACCTCTCCCCACGAGCCAAACGGCACCTCTGACACTCGCCCGTCTCCGGTGATGAAATGGAAGGTTGGGCGACCCCGTCAGATGCCCAGCTTTGCGAGGACCCAGTTCCACCACTCCTGTGTCACTCAAAGCCCCCTGGAGCCCACCTGTCTTCCGGGAAGCCCTGCTTCCTCGCTGGAGCCCAGTGGAGACCCAGACTGCAATCCTCGTACACGATCTCAGCATAGAAGAATTACACATACACGTTATATACTAAATACACTTCTATGTGTTAGTTATATAATTAAAACAAGTATATATTAATTATGTAACATTAATTATTAAATAACATTATTATGTAATATATAAACCCACTTAAGACCTTCATATCGTCTTACATATTATAATTCAATAACATGTCAATAGGTTATATTTATATAGCTATATGTTAACGTGTACTTATGTAATAATATAATCAATATGTTGATTACGTATAATACTAATTATTATATATACTATATATACTTCAGAAATAGTAAATGTGTGTTGTTTTAAGTCACTATGTTTTGGGTTGTTTTTTTTTAATGTTTATTTATTTCTAAGAGAGAGCGAGCACAAGCGGAGGAGGGGCAGAGAGACAGGGGGACCAAGGATCTGAAGCAGGTTGATATCAGTGAGCCCGACGCGGGGCTCGAACTCACAGACTGCGAGATCGTGACCTGAGCCAAGGTTGGAGGCTCAACCAACTGAGCCACCCAGGCGCCCCTGGGGTGTTTGGATGGCAGCACAGGTGAACTGATATGGTGACAGATGTTCAAGGCTCCTCTGCAGCCTCTAAGCCTGGTCGGGAGAAGGTCACAATTGTCCTCTCTGAGGCTTGCACAGTGCCTGGCACACAACAGGCCTTTGCGAAGCGTCTGCTGACATACCAAGAGAAAGTTCTGTGGCTATTTGGCAGAAGACTCGACACAGGATTTTCCAATTCCTGGTTTAGTATTCCATTATTAAAAAAAAATGAAATATTCCATTATTTCAATTATTATTTAAAAAAAATGAAAAAGACCTACAGAATAAGAGCTATGAAATTATAGAAGGTGGATTGTTTCTTTTTGAGATGAGAAAGATAAAGAATTGCTTTCAATGACCTTCCTCTAAAAAATGTAGGAGCCATTGGGGCGTCTAAGTGGCTCAGTCGGCTGAGCGTCCGACTCTTGATCTTGGCTCAGGTCGTGATCTCATGGTCTTGAGACTGAGCCCCGAATCGCGCTCTGTGCTGAGCTGCTTGGGATTCTCTCTCTCACCTTCTCTTTCTGCCCCTCCCACACTCGTGCACGTGAGCATACGTGCTCTCTCAAAAAAAAATTAAGTAGAAATAAAAATGTAGGAGCCACGTAAAGTGTACTGAGACCTGGCAAACCACTAGAGGGCAGCTGTCCAGACCAGGTGTTTCGCTTCCCGCGCGCCCATCACGTGGGTGGTGTCCCCTTCCTACTGAGCAGTCCTTACCTCCCACCCCCGTGCTGCCACGCTGCCTGGACTGGTCTCGAGCCATCAAAAGCCCGGGGCTGGAGTGGGGCCAAGCAGAGACATCAAAAACCCAATGAAAACACAACCGAGAGTTTTCTAGGCGGGTTAGGCTAGAATAGCCGTGAGCCACAGACAGCCTACCCCCTTTGTCTACGGTGAGGCTAGGAACACCGATAACAGTAGGCTGATTGGTGAGATAGAGAGGTGGCTTATATAAAAATACAGGCCTGCCCCATGGCAAGTGGTCCATCAGTGTTAGCCAAATCTGATGACAACCCTGCCATCCCAGGTGGTATCTTACAGTCGATGATATTGATCAGTCATAGCTACTATGAATGAAACTACCCATCGAGCAGTGTCTGAATTTCGAGGAGGAATCTCTCTGGGGTGTTTGATTACATAATACGCTGTAGACAAGAATGGGGCCAGGTGATCACAGCCTCAAGGCCCCGACCCGGTGGCTATCGCATGGCCCGTGCCGCAAGGGGTGGAACCAAGAGGAAGGAACCCAGAGCTGCGTCCGTCCTCGCATGACCTTCCCTCAGTGTCTGCGCCCTTCTCTTCATAGAAGGGCGCCAGTCATCCTGGGTTAGGGGCCCGGCCTAATGGCCTCATCTTAACCGGGCTACTCACACACCCAAAGACCCTATTTCCAAATAAGGTCCCGTGCACAGGTACCAAGGAGTTAGGACTTCAGCAGATCTTTTGGGGGACACAATTCAACCCATAACCCTGTTCATCTCTGTATCCTGAGAACCACCCCATCGCCTGGAAAACAGACAGAAATGAATCGACTGGCTTCCCAGTGCCAGCTTTAACCCTACCTACCCGTAAATGTGATCCCCAGCCATCCCCCAGCCCTCCTTCTCTTTCAAGAGCAAGAAGTCGGTGTCCCATGGCCGGGTTGTGTCCTTTCTACGGCTCCCCCATCGCCCCCCCATCCTCCCACCCCCCCCCCCCCCGCACAAAGGGAGGTCACCCCAGTGCCGTCCTGAGCTGGGCTATGCAGCCGGCTGAGCCCTCTCTGTGCTCCCCCTCCGCAGCAAGGGGACAGCGATGCAGGGCTTCCCACAGCCTTGGCCTCATGGAAAAAAGGCTGGACCCCTGGGGCCACCAAGAGCAAATCGGTCTCTGTTGCACACTGTCCAGCAACCTCACTGCCAGGTCAGAGTACATCAAAACACAGAGGCCCTGGCAGAAACCCCAAAGCCTGGATGATATCTGATTGGTCTGTGACAAGCCCCTGAGCCGGCAGAGAAGGGCTTCCTGTCAACAGGAAGGAAAAGAATGGAGACCAAATTATTTTCAAAGTAGGCAGTGGAAGAACGAGGTAGTGAGGCTGAGATTAACCATGTCGCCGTGGGCCACGCCAGCTGTCCCCTGGAGGCCAAGCCGGGCCCGGGAAGAGCCGACCCCTTCCTCTGTCCCAGCTGCATACGCTGTGCAGTGGGGTCTCTAAGGATCCCCGTGGGTAAGCCTCAGGGACACAGCTTGACCGCCACAAGGCTCCTCTGCCCCGTTAGAGGAAGATCACAGTCAGTTCACCAAGCAAATTAAGGACTCGGCCTCAGCTCTTGACGGCTCTGCGCCTCATGGGCCTTGATTTGCCCTAGATTTTAAAAGACCTTGACGACAATTTGACCTCTGGTTTGGCATCATGGGGTTTCAAGACGGTTTGGGCCACCGTCTTGAAAGAGGCAGGAGACAAGTGGTGTTTTCGCGTGCCATCATATTCACTGTTCTGGGTCAAAGGGAGGGTGGCTGGAGAGGAATGGGGAAACAGAGCTGGATTCTAACCCAGCTCTGTAGGGACAGCTGCCCTGTTTAGTAACCAGGGTCGCCCCCATAAAAGTAAAACGGTGCTCAGAAACAGAACATCGTTGGCAGTGAGCTGAACAAATCAAAAGGGAAAAATGGGAAAAGTAAAAGAAAACAGGGAAACAGCCTCATGGAAAAGCACATGTATTTGTCTGAATGGTTTGAGAAGATACAAACCGATTTAGAAGTTATGGGATGGGGGCGCCTGGGTGGCTCAGTCGGTCGAGCGTCCGACTTCGGCTCAGGTCATGATCTCACGGTTCGTGGGTTTGAGCCCCGTGTCGGGGTCTGTGCTGACAGCTCGGAGCCTAGAGCCTGCTTCAATTTCTGTCTCCCTCTCTCTCTGCCCCTCCCTCTCTTGCACTCCGTTTCTCTCTCTCTCTCTCAAAAATAAACATTAAAGGGGCGCCTGGGTGGCTCAGTTGGTCGAGCCTCTGACTTCGGCTCAGGTCGTGATCTCGCGGTTTGTGAGTTCGAGCCCCGCGTCGGGGTCTGTGCCGACAGCTCGGAGCCTGGAGCCTGCTTCAGATTCCGTGTCTCCCTCTCTCTCTCTGTGCCCCTCCCCCACTCATGCTCTGTCTTCCTCTGTCTCTGTCTCAGAAATAAACATTTAAAAAATTAAAAAAAAAATTTTTAAAAATTAGAAGTTATGGGATGAGGTCTGAGCGGGTGAGAAGGTAAGGGCCAAGTGCTTCCATGCTCCTTCAGTCCATCTGGGGGTTAGGAACCTCAGAAGTCCTACCTCTGGCTGGACGTTAGCAGTAGAATATAGCTCTGCTGGGTTTCACCCCAGGAGGAGGCCAGCTCAAAGCAAGCAGGGCAGGGGAGTACTTGCAAAGCAACGAAAACCCTAACACGACGTGTGGGAAGACGGGATACTGAGCATTCGAGCCATATTGGGTGGCTGCTTCTGTCTTTGCTACCTGAGTACTAGAGATGTCCGCTTGCTGAAATCATGCTCCATGACATCCATAGTTGCAGAGGTCATCAGAGCCTGGTTTGCTCAAGGGTCTCGAACCCCTCCACAGATGGGGTACTAGGACCCAGTGAGCACCAGCAGCAGAGGCTGGGCTCTCACATTCCATTTCCACCTGTCATCCAACCATGGGATGGGGGCGGGGTGTGCTTGTTCTCGGCGGGGCCACCTGTGAAGTGGGGTGGGGGGATGAGATAAGGGTGTATCCCAGCCCGAGGGCACACCCCAGGGCACAGAACGGTGACTCAGCAAATCCCTTAGTTTTGTGCATGCTCTGCTTATATCGCTAAGGGAGCTGGTCCCTGGAGATGTGTGCACAAGCCACAGGGCAGAGCCCACAAGGAAGGGGACTTCTTTATCCATACTCTTCCCGCCCATTCCCTCCACAGGCTCAGGGCCCGACTGTGCCTTCCTGACATTCAGCCAACGTGCTATGCCCATGCTTCAGGAAGCCCACTCCCCAGTCAGCCACACTCACATCCTGCAAGCGTGGAGGGGTACCCCGCCCTCATTTATAAACCCTGGAGCCACAGGACAGTTCTGGAGACTCCATCACTGGGGAGCTTCGCCTGAAGCTTGAGTGTCCTGATATCATACTCTGGGCCCTAGAAGAGCCTACACTCAGGGCGTCCAAGATGCACCATAGGGCAGAATCAAGAAGCATTCCATTGTGCCCTGACAGGCTGGCCCGCACTGGGCTACCCTGGCTGGGGGTGGATGTGGGCTTCCATATTTATTTGGGAGCCAGAAGTATCTTACCATTGTTCAAGAGTCAGTAGCCAAGGACATCTCTTCCCAATGACAACTGGAAAAGTATACATGACAGATGAAGATGGATGGATGGATGTATAGCTGATAGATAGATAGATAGATAGATAGATAGATAGATAGATAGATAGATAGACAGACAAGCAGATACATAAGTAGATAGATGGATTGGATGGATGGATGGATGGATGGATGGATGGATACATGATAGATAAGATAGATGATAGGTAGATAGATAGATAGATAGATAGATAGATAGATACATACATACATACATACATACATACATACATACATACATAAGTAGGTGGATGGGTGGATGGATGGATGGATGGATGGATGGATAAATGGATGGATGGATAGATAGATAAGATAGATGGGTGGGTGGATGGATGGATGGATGGATGGATGGATGGATAGATGATAGACAGACAGATACATAAGTAGATGGATAGATAGATGGATAGATAGATGGATAAATAGATACATAAATAGATGGATGGGTGGATGGATGGATGGATGGATAAGTGGATAGATGATATATAGATACATACATACATACATACATACATAAGTGGATGGATAGATGGATAGATGATAGATAGATAGATAGATAGATAGGCAGATACATAAGTAGATGGATGGGTGGATGGACAGATGGATGAATGGATACCTAAACAGACAGGTAGAAAGAATAACTCACAGGGGTAGAAGAAAGAGATCAGTACTAACACTGGGGAAGTTGAAAAACAATTATTTTAATATTTACACCACTGTAAGCATAAGACACACCTGGAGAACTTATCAGAAACACGGAACCATGGTCCCACTCCTCAGAGATTCTGATTCAGTAGGTCTGGGCTGTTACTCAGGATTTTATGTAGTAAACAAACAATGGGTGTTTGTACTTAAGCTGGTCCAGGAACCACAGAAAACCCTGCCTGAAACCCCTACTCAACAAATCTTGTTCAAGGGGTACAAACTGACCAAGGCCAAGGCCAAGAACAAAAGCGATACCCTCCCTGTACTGCATGGCATCCCTTGCCTTTCACTGAGGCTCAGGCTGTGGTATTTTAGTGATGTGACAGGTAGCCAGCACTCTAGGCACTCGGTCCTCCACGCCCCGGGGGGCGGGGGTGGGCAGAAGGGCGGCTCTGGTCCCGCCTGCGTCCAGCCCATGCCCCACCCCCCTTCTGGGGTCCCTGAACAGAGTGGAAGTGGTTGGATGGAGGCTATTGGTCACATGCAAGTCACAGGCGCATCCCCCGTGTAGAAGGCGCTGGGCCTCAAGCAGTGTCAGGCTTCCCTCCACGGGCAAAGCCATCACGAGTGACCGGCCTGCCCGAGCCAAGTGCTGTGTTCACAACCTTCTGCAACCAGCCAGCTACTCTTGGCTCTAGTTTTAGTGTGTCTCCAGCGACCATGAAGGATTTCTGGAGCACCTCTCCCGGGAGGCCCGGGGACCCATGCCTTCCATTGGCGGTAAATACCGGGCCCCTGGAGCCTGAGCTCCTGCAGGCCTGCCTCGGTGTCCCCTCAGGCTCCTGCAGAGTCCTTCTCTCTGAAGCCCTTCCCTCCCCCATGGCCTCCTGCTCTATCACTGGCTTCTAAACAGTTCCAAAGACCCACAGTATGCCGGTCCACAGTTATCAATTTAAAAAGGTCTGGGACATATGAATTTCAGCATTAATAGAGAAGCTGCTTCTTCTGGTACCAAAAAAAAAAAAAAAAAAGAATATACCTTCTCCAGACAAGTTTCTCTGGCAAAATTCTGGCAGAATGCCACACACGGCTAGGCTTCCAAGGAGTTACTTTCCAAAACCATTCCCACCCCCTTCATTATTATTCCTGCTTTACACTGGGGAGGAAGGTTGAGGGAAGAGAACCAGGGCGAGGCGCCAACCCACCACGATTCTAAACATGGCGCCCATCTCGTTCCTTTACGGGCCCCGGGCAACCCCCAGAGGAGTCCGAACTCCCGCTTCCCCTTCCTCCCCTCTCTCCCACCTTCCCCTTTGCCAGAAAGGGGTGAGCCCGGCCACCTAAGGAAGGGA
Organism: Panthera tigris; assembly: GCF_018350195.1. Taxonomy (NCBI): domain Eukaryota; kingdom Metazoa; phylum Chordata; class Mammalia; order Carnivora; family Felidae; genus Panthera; species Panthera tigris. Next base: position 162,326,991 of record NC_056661.1, read on the forward strand.
CTAAAACCAAGCCGGGCTTCATCCTCCATCAGGCCCAAGGGCCATTCTCCCTTCATCGCGTTCAGTTCATCAGTTACTATAGTTCGTGATTCCAGGTCTCTGTTACCTGCTATAACCCATAGGCCCTAGGGCAACCTCGGAAATGGATCCCCCATTCTGGTGTCTCAGGGCACAGCAGGTGCTATTGGTAGCAAGGAGAGTAAAGACGGTAAGATAATCAGAGCCTGGGAGGGAGGTTCACCGTGACTGCAACACCCCGACACCCTAGGTCATGGTTCTGTTCATGCACCAGATACGGGGGGAAAGACTGGGGCTGATCATGTCCAAAAGGGACTCAATCCAATTCAGTGCACAGACAAGCTGTGTGGACACACTAGGGACCTCACGAGGGCTCTTTCCTGAGGGTGCACTGGACCAGTGAGAGCTGCCCGGAAAGATACAGGACACCCAAGCTGGGATTTCAGACAACGATGGATGATATTTTCAGCACAAGTTCATCCCAAATGGCGCATGGGACATTCACGTACTAAAAAGTTATTCCTTGTTTATCCGAAATTTTTATTTGCTAAATCTGGCAAGCTTACTTCAGGGCCCTCCTTGATGGGGCCTCACTCCGTTTCTGATTCCCACACCCTTTCTTCCATGAGAAGGGGCTCTTTGCTGTACCCGGAAGCCATCATCCAACCCCCAACTCACGGAGGTGCTCCAGCTGGTTTGCTGGTGGGAGTAATCCAGGCTTCTCACACGTGGCTCTGTCCTGCCTACCACCTCTGGGTCTGATGTCTCTCGGAACACGTCAGTACGCTGTCCCCTCTCCCTCTCTCCCCTCTGAAAGCAGTGGCTGCCAGCACCGGTCATCGGATGCCCTTGGGTCATGTGCCAGCGTCTGTCTGAATGCCATGTTTCCCCAACTAGAGTATGACTCTCACCAACCCGGTGCAGCGGTCAACAGGCAATTACTAGATGGTCAAGGAGAAGAAGCTCGCCGCCCCCCCCCCCCGCCCCGGTCCCACCAGCAAATACAAGCCCTATAAGGAAGGAGACAGAGACCCTCTCTTTCACCCCTGATCTCGCCATCAACCAGCGCACTAGACACATGTGTGGGACAACTGAGTGAAAAGCACTTCTGGTATGGGATGGATCATGCCAAGAAGGTTGTGGAAAGCAGCCAAAATCACGTCCAGCAGCAAGAAGGGGTGGTCAGAGGATTCCAGCTACACCGTGGCCTTCCCACTTTCACAGCGTGGCCCCTCAAGTCTTCTTCTGGGTTCCGGACTTTGTCCCGCACTCACCACCAGCACCGCCCCTCCAGCAGCCCCAACACCGCATCTGGAACCGTCCTCACCAGTCCGCCTGGGTACAATATGGCCTGACACTGGGCAGTGTCATTTTCTTCTCTCTAGGCCTCTCTTTTTAAAACCAGTTGCCCTGATGCAGATGTGACAACCATCCATTCATACCACACTATTTACGTTCGCAAGAGCTTTCCCGTGAATTGTTTTATTTCAACGTCGCTATAAGGCGGGAGTGTACGCACACACGGAAGGGAAAGGGGGGGACTTTGTTCAACAAACACTGAAGGAAAGTGCCTAACGGGGTTCGCAGAGGGGAAGTGAGAGGCCAGCAGCCCCTCCCCAGCCCTGCCCTGTCGGAGGCAGTCCTCAGAGGGTGGGACTCACCTCGCACTCCCACCCGGTGCCCAGAACCGGTCATCCCCCGAGAGAGAACTAAACCTCCCCAGGGAGAGAACCAACATTCTTCACGGAGCCCACCGCTCTGTGTGTATGTTTGTGCCTGTGTGCGTGCGTGCGTGCGTGCGTCCGTCCGTCCATGTATCTGGACAAACATCTACTTGGCTGGTGGAGGTCAGGGGCGTGACCCAGTTGGGGGTTTCTCTCGAGTGCCCGTAGGGGCTGCGCCGCACGCCCCACCACCTGACTTCCCGATGGGGACGCTGGGGAAGGCCGCGGCTCCCCTGGGTAGCCAAAACCCAGGGTGGGCGCACGCCCCCTCCCGGCGCTCCCTCCAGTTGGACAGAGTCGAGCCGCAGACCGATCGAAGTCGCCAAAGTCCGGGCGGGGCTGCCGGCGTGGCCGGGGCTGAAGTTCGTGGCAGCTCCGCACGCGTTAGGGAGTCCCGAACCCCCAAATGCCCGAAATGTGCTCCCGGGGACAGGCACAAGGAATGGCTGCAGAGGAACCCCCCCCCGCCGGCGCCCCGGGCCCAGGCACACCCCGAGGGGAACTGGGAAGGGGGAAGGTCCGTTTCGGGGCGCAGCTACACAGCCACACACATCCCCCCCACCCCCCCGCCTCCCGCGCGCTGTCCCCGCCCACTGCCCCGCCCCTCCGGCCCCGGCAGCCGCGCGCGGCTCCACCTCCCCGGAGCGCAGTCCACACCGTCCTTTTTCAACAAAACAACACTACGCGCCGCCCCCCAGCACCCGCACCAGGCGGGATCCGGGGCTACGCCCAGCCCGCCACCGGCCGCCCCGCGCGCCCCCTCCCGTGCCGCCGCCGCTGACGGTCGCCGAGACAGATGGAGCCCGGGATCGGCGGCTCAGCTCGACCCCGCGCCGCCACCCATCCCCGGGCGGCCCAAAGTGACAGGAGGGGCACGCACGACGCGCGCGGGGCGTCCCGCGTTAACCGCTTCGGCGCCGGGGTAGACGACCGGGCGAGGGTGGGGAGCCGGGCACCGCGCTGCTGGCACTCACCGGGATGTGCACTCGCAGCGAACGCCTCTTCTGGCTGGGATTTTTTTTGCCGCTGCTCTCGCCGGGGCTGGAAACCTCTTTCTTCTTCTTGGTGTCCATGGCCGAGCTTCCCATAACTTTAACCAGAAGTTAATTCCGGGTAACTCGTTCCTGCAATTCGGTCCTCTCCTTCTTCGCCCGGCCCCTGCCGTCGGCCTCGAGCCGCGCGCTCTTGATGATTAGCCTTCCACCCCGGAGACACCGCGTGGGGACTTCCGCGGGGAGGGAAGGTGGCGCAGGTACCTGGGGCCGCCGCCACCGGGGAGGATGGCGGTCGGCGTGTGCGCTGAGTTCACGTGTCCTCTTCCTCTTTACGGGCTCATCGATGCAAAATCAAAGCCAAAGTCTGTCCTGGTTCTTGGTCTCTCTCCGGGTTACGCGTGGCAGAGGTCTCCCTCTGGGTGACAAAGTTTTCTTCCTTTTGCAAAGCGAAGCAACATTGTCCACCCTGTCAGCTCCTCCCACAGGTTCCCAGAGGTGATCTGAAAGGCAGGTGCAGGGAAAGACGGTACTTTGGAAAACAACCCTCCCGTGCCTGCGCCGAAGCGGACAATCTGGCGAGAGTGGGACAGTGTGTGTGTAAATATAATCCTGGGCCGCAGAATGAACCAGCCGCGAGCCTGGAACTCGGCCCGTCCCCCTTCTGGGCGAGATGGGGCGGGGGGGAGGGAGGAGGAGGCGCAAACGCGAACGCCCCGGCAATTGGGCTCCCCGCTCGGCTGCGCGCCGAAGTTCGGGCGGCGGCTCGGCTGGCGCGGCCCTGCCAGCCGGAGGGCGCGCCCGCTGCGTCCCACCGCCGCGCCGCGTCCCGGGGACAGGGAGCCGGCGGCGAGGGGCGGCGCGGCCCGGCAGGCTGGGCGAGCGCGGGGCGGTGGAAGGCCGCGTGCACTGAACAGGAAGTGCACGGCGCACGCCGCTCGCCCGCTCCCCGTGCCGCCCCCGGGTCGCCGCACGTTGTCGCCTGCCCGGCGGGCGGGGTCTCCCGGCCGCGGCGGCGCGGGACCGGCCTGGAGCTGATTTGCGCAGCATCTCGTCCCCCGGGATCTGGCTCCCGGCCCGAGCCCCCTGCGACGCCGCCGCGCCCTGCCGGGCCACCCCGCAGCGGCGGAAGCCGGGGCTTGCGGCGGGACGCGCACTGACCCGCACTTGCTTCCGGGAAAACCGCGGCCCCGGGCCCCTCCCCACCCGGCGTGCGGACCCGCAGGCGCCCGGAGAGCGGTCGGGGTTACCGGGGAGCGGGGTTCACACCCCACCCCACCCGCCTGACACCCGGCTTTTCTCGGGTGCGCCGAGGGGTGCGCAGTGGGGCGGCGGTAAGTGCGGGCGCAGGAGCCGCAGCCCCGCGCCGCCCCAAACGCGGACTTGCTGGGACTGCGGAAATCAACGGGGGCGGAAATCGCGGGCGAGGCTTCCACGTGCCCCTGCGTTGCCGCCGTAGCACGGCCGGTAGCGGAGGGCCGGGGGCGTCCGTGGTGGCGTCCCCCTTCCGAGGGCCCCAGGATGGCGCGACCTCGGCCCCCGGCCGCAAGAGGGGTGAATGCTGGGTAGGGAGCCGCCTCCCTTCTGGCTCTGGGTTCTGAGGACGAAGTGACTCCCAAAGTCACTCCAGCGCCTTGAATGCTGACGTCAGCTCCATCTCTCCCCGCAATCAGAAAATCAGGTTTACCCAGAGGAAGAAGGTGAGGACGCAGCCTCAACTCCTGTCCGGATGCGGATGCGGAGATTCGCCGAGTGCCCCCTCCCCCCACTCAGAGGAGGAGGAGGAGGAATTAGCCCGCTTCAGGGACCCCCTTAGGTGGCGCTTCCCACCCAGCCAGAAGCCCCGTGTTTCAGCCATCTTTCCTATTTTCCTTCCGATCCACGTTCCATCATCTGGTCTAAAATCCCCTGCAGTCTGGGGGGTTCCTTGGTTCATGGGTTTGTTGTTGTTTTTTTTTTTAATCTTCCTTCTCTTTCTCCCCTGCTAGTCTAGAACGAAGCCAGACTGGAAAATCCTAGAGCACGGCTTGCTTGACTGAAGGTTGAGCGTTCTGGAGCCCACTAGTCTGGGTTCAAAAACCCGGTGGCCATCCCGGGCCCACAGGTGTGGAATTTCAGGCTTTGACCTTTTTCTGACTGGTTGGTGGGGGACACCTAAGACCTCATCATTCCCCTAAACGCTAGAAACCCTGGTTAGTAGTTGAAAAGGAAGAGGGGGCTTTACCTTTGCGACCAAGGGAGCCCACCCTTACCCACTCAAAATTACTCCCCAACTGTCACTTAAATTTCACCCCTTTTGCTTAAAGTTTTCATCCCTGTCGCGGTAATAATTTGCCAGGCCGTGCAAGTCACTCCATTTGATGAGAACTGATTTTGGGAGGAAAGATGGACGGGTGGGAAGGGGCGAGTAGACAGGCAAGGGAAGTCGAGAAGAGCCACCAGGAAGGGATTCAGAACCAGGAAGGGATTCAGAACCAGGAAGCCACTGCGCCACGCTTTGCCTGGGCCCTGTCCCTGGTGATGGGAAGTGGTTAGCAGTTGTTTTAATAGGTACTTGGGTCAGTTGATCCGTGTACCTATGCCCAGTCATTCATTAATAAAATTGATTTGTTCTCTGAGTTTATTTTGTTGGAGTGCAGACTTTAGTGCCCGGGAACCCTGAATTAAAATGTTTTACCATGTTGCTGGCATTTTAAGAGCCTTTTGTGGTTGTTAATATTTCTGAAATCTGGGTGTTTCTTATGGACAGTGCCAGAAGAAGCTTACCATTGTTTTTCCTTCCGATAAGATATGCATAAATTGATCATATGTCTTCCAATCAGTGCAGTCTTAAGATTGAATTTTTTCTGAGGGGGCGCCTGGGTAGCTCAGTCAGTTAAGCGTCTCACTTCCACTCAGGTCACAAGCTCACGGTTTGTGGGTTCGGGCCCCACATCGGGCTCTGTGCTATCCTGCTTCGGATCCTCTGTCCCCCTTTCTCACTGCCGCTCCCCTGCTCATTCTCTCTTGTCTCTCTCAAAAATAAATAAGCCTTAAAAATGGGATTTTTCTGAAGGTTTCGCTTTGGGGTGCCTTCCGAAACCCCATCCTGTGGCTTGCCAAGCAGCAGTGTCGAGGAAACCCTTCCCACTGATTGTCGCTGAACGCGCGGATCTATGACTTCCTTTGCAAAACTAATGCAATAAAATCTATGCTGAACAGAATATACAAAACGTTAAAACGTTTTTTTAAGTGTGTTTATTTTGAGAGAGAGAAAGAGAAAGCACGAGTGGGGGAGGGACAGGGAGGGAGAGAGAATCCCAAGCAGGCCCCACACTGACAGTGCAGAGCCCTGCCCGGAGCTCGAACCCACGAACCCCAAGATCATGACCTGAGCTGAAGTTGAACCCTTAACCAACTGAGCCACCCACGCTCAAAATTTTAAATGAAGACAAGCATTACTGATTTTGCCTTTTGCCTGTCTCTAGTATTGCTCAGGTCAGCACTTTCACAGATCCTCTTTATGAAAAATTCTGACTTTCTTTTGGTATAAAGTTTATCTACATATAAGTGTATATATATAAATATATAACAAGTCTACATGTATAATAATCTTATGCACTTTTACTGACCCTGTCTTTATGAAAAATTCGGACTTTTTTTGGTATGAAGTGTACCTACATGTAAGTTTATATATATAAATAAATGTATAAATATATCATATATATATATAACAAGTCTGTACGTATAATAATCTTACATATTAGGTTTATATGTAATCTATATTTAAATTCATATATAAAATATAAAGTTTACATACCTAAGTTCATACACAATAAGTTTATAACATACTACATATAGTATATGTAATATATATACACATATATTCCCTTACACCAAGAGTAAAGCAGAGGCTCTTGGGTCACCGAATATCTGTGTGATTCTCTACCTTTTCCAGTGCTCTGGCAGTTAGGATAGGATGTAATTAATTCTGGCCAATGAAATGGGAGTAGATTTAGTGGGAATTATTTCCGGGTCAAGCGGTGAGGAGCTGGTATTCTCCCTCAGCTTTCTTTTCCTCTGCTGCTCTGATCTTAGAGACCATGTGTTCTGGATGGTGCACAGTAAGAAAGGGGAGGACAGCTTGCGTCGGACTTGATCGATGTGGGTCAGGCCACTGAGATTTTGATAATTAGTTGTTACCGCAGCATCACCTTGCCTATAAAAAAATGACCTCATTGAAATATTACTTATGGTGATGACTGAGTTTTTTGGCACTCCCTTGAATTTTAACCCAGGGCAGAGACTGCATTCGCCTCCCCCTGGTGTGGCCCTGACCTTCTGATGGATGGAAGGGTGAGAAACGGAGGCCAACCAGGACTGAGGGGTGCGGGGGGACCCACCTTGCGGGCTCCAGGGGCACGACTCGAGTCCTGTCCCGGCACTGCCGCTGGTCTATTGTCACCATGAGCACGTCACTTCCCCATCTGCGAGAGAATCTTTGGAAGATTGCTAAGGCCCCTTTAACGGACTCTTGTATTTTGTCTTGATTGTATATTTTGTACATCTTTGTTGATTTTATTGCCTCGGTCATCGCTTTTTTATTTAACTTTTTGGAAGTATCATTGCCCGGTGAATTGAAAATTAAAGACGGGGGGCGCCTGGGTGGCTCAGTCGGTTGAGCATCCGGCTTGGGCTCCGGTAATGATCTCGCGGTTACAGGGTTCGAGCTCTGCACTGGTCTCCAAGCACACAGTGTGGAGCCTGCTTGGGAGTCTCTCTCTCTCTCTCTCTCTCTCTCTCTCTCTCTCTCTCTCTACCCCTCCCTCGCTTGCACTTTCTCTCTCTTAAAATAAATAAGCTTAGCAAAATAATTTTTAAAAATTAAAAACAAGTAAACAAAAAGACCTCTGGTCCTTCCCCGCAGATGGTTTAGGACAGTGCTTCTCAGAGAACAGGAGCTAATTGGAGATGTTTCCATTGGGGGCATCATCTGTCCAGGCTGATAATAATGAGAGGTGCTGAAGCTACTATGTGCCCGTGCTGGGGCGTCTTATACGTTTTAGTACATCTACGGGAGGAGATGTTATTAACCCCGTTTCCCACCACCATTTTTTTTTTCTATGAAAATCCCCTAGGAGAACCCTCAGAGACATCTTACGGAGGAGGGAAACTGAGACCAGCTGTCGGAGCGGGCTTTGATATCCATTTCACTTCTGTCCATTGACTTTAATTTGCAGTGCCCTCTGGAAAGAGACAAAAAAGCGTGCCACCCCCACCCAAGCCACCCCCTTTATCTTTGTTTCGGATGGCTCTCCATCCGTAATGCCGGTCAACCGTAGGTCGTCCTGCTCACGCAACCCGAGAAGTACTTTGGATGAAGATACAGGTAAACTCTGTGGCAATATTCTCCCAAAGAACAGGCTTGCCGTTCCCTTTTTTTTCCCTAGAGAATAGCTTGGTGTCTTGACCGGCTCTGTGCCTAAACGCACACTCAGCAGTTCTAAAGAATGACAGATTCAGCAAGCAAGGTGCGTGTGGCCCGCAGCGCTGGGCCGCCGAGAGGCGTCTGTTGGCTACATAAAAGAATAGGTAATCCCAGCAATTATGTTCCCTTCCTTGACTAAGGGTAGTAGTCACGTAAACAGCATTAGTTGGGAATCAAGTCTTTGGTTCTGCCAGTGGCTGCTTTCATCACTGCCTTACGGCATGGCCGTGTGACTTTTGTCCTGGTGATCCAGCGTTTCCTCCCATCCAGGGAATGGGTTTGGGCTCCCTGGGCTGCAGTTCTGAGCTTCGAACACGCTAGAGGCATACGGATTAACCCAGGGAAACGCAGACTACCACCGTTATCTGAATATGGCTCGTTTTGTGACCTCTCGCTCACCTATCTGGGGCATGATTAAATAATGCAAATTCAGTATAGTAATTTCCCCGAGCAAACAACATGACTTCGGTAATTACACCGGCCCCAAAGTTCATACATGGCAGTACAAACGGGAACATTAACTTGCACGAGGGGGTGCTTAGCAGCACCCAGTGTGAAACACTGGTCCGTGGGACTTGCGGCTGAGGTCCAGACCCGGCCTCTAGAATGCCTGTTATGAACAAGGCTCCAGGAAAAAAAAAAAATATATTGACAGTCCCTTGGGATTGGGAGTGTTCAAGAGTAGAGCTCGTGTCCTGGGTTTTCAGGTGTGTGCCGACCTTGGCCTCCTGACATCCAACCCTTAATGCGGGTGTACGATTTCCAGCCTGACTCTCAGAGAAAGCTGTGTCCCTCCCAGAGGGCCCGAGCACACCTGGAATTAAAGTGCGCACACTTTCCAGGGCCTATCCCCGTCTTTGTGCCTTAGCACTTTATGCTCGTTTCAAGGGCTCTGGATGTGCCGGGAGGCTGTCAAGGACCTAGTGGTTTTGGACCACCCTTCTGTGCCCTGGGGGCCAAAAAGATATTTTATGAGACGTTCCTAACGATAACTCCGAAGAGCTGCATGAGGTCTGGGGAGAGGACGCGGAGAGAGAAACTTCCCAAGTAAACCTCCATGCCGTGGACCTGCGAAAGGTCATTTTGAATCGTTGTGACACGTACTCCCAACGCACCATTGCGCAAAAGGCCTTACCTTGTTTCGTTTTGTTTTCTGTCCCTACTCACTGTAGCGTTTTACCCTCTAGGTGGAAAAAGGTAAGGCACGATTACAAAGTCCATTGTTCTTTGGGCAGCCTGGGAGAACATTTTGCTGTCCTTGCAGCTTACTCACACGGGATGCAAGGGAGTTCCCAGAAGCTCGTGGACGACGATGCAGGGTTTCTGGGGACAACGTGAAGTGCAGGGCTGCGTGGGGGGCTCCGCACTGATACAGAGCACACGCGGAGACGCCGTGCTCACTCGGTCAGCACCGAGCCCGGCACGCTGTCCACGGTCCTCCGGCTACGACGCGAGGACGGCTGGAGCTTCAAGAGTCTTGGTTGGATCGTTGCTTCCAAATCTTTTCTTTATCTTTGCAGCCTTAAGAAACTGATGCAATTCGTTCATTCGTTCGAGAAGGGAGACAGCTAGAGAATTCTGTCATTCTGACCACGCCCTCATAAGAGACTGGTTTTTCAGCTTGTCGGGAGAGGTGTTCTCTTGCGGGGGGTGTGCTTTTGTGTGATCATTTGCCTCTGCCCTGGGATCCGTTCTCTGTCCCGCCCGGCTCTGTGTTGCCCGGAGCTGTGGTCCCCAGATCCTTCGCCAACTGATCCCACTCCCTGTCTGGCCAGGTTTGGCCACTGGGAGGCAGTGGGGGAGACTAGAATGTGGGAGCACGAGGGAGGCCAGGGTTCTTGCCTTGTTTTGCTTTAGGGAGCGTTTCTTTCCTCTGTGGCTCCAGCGCCACTGGCCAGACCCTCCCTCAGGGGCCTGGCTGCTGCCAGGCCACCCTGACCATGGCCCCAGGGCCCAGTGGACATCTGAGCGGAAATCTGAGGGACACGGGTGAGGGAACCAGGCGGGCAGCTGTGGGGGAGGATCCCGGGACAGGTCAGGAGGGCAGTGGCTGGGGGTGGCGGCGGGGGGGGGGGGAGAGACAGGTGGGGCTTCATCTGAGTGACATGGGACGCTGTTGGAGGTCAACCAGAATGTCGTGGTCTGGCTTCCATCCTGAAGGACTGGCCTGGTGGCTCTGTGAAGTGCTTAGAGGGTAAAGTGAAGGAACCAGCTGTCACTCATCTAAGCAAGAGACACCGTGGCTCAGACCACAACGGGGGAGGCGGGGTAGTGAGAAGTAGCAGCTTCCGATTCTGTATTTTGAAGACAGAATCCCCAGAATTTGCTGAGAGATGGGACATAGGGTCTGAGAGAAAGAAACGGGTGACATATGGCTGTGACGGTTTGGGCCCAAGCAAGTGGAATGATCCTATTTCCTAGCAGGGGAGAGGCTGGGGGGACAGGGAGTCTCCTTTCGGCTGCAGTAAGTCCGAGGTGCCTGTGGGACACCGGAGGGAAAATACCAGAGCCACGGGGAGACATCTGGCCGGAGACATCCTCCCATCGGGCATTTCAGGCTGGCATTGGAAGAGATCCGGGCATGAGTGGAGACAGTAAAGAGGTCAGGGTCGCCCCCTCCATGGCCCTCTGCCAGTTAGAAGTTGGGGACATGAGCCTCCGTGAATGATGAAAAGAACCGAGAAAAAGAGGATCTGGCGGCCAGGAGACAGAAGGGCGTCAAGGAAGGTGCACTGTAAGCGACAGGCCTGGGAGGTGACCATGGGGTTCGGCCACCGCAGCCCATAGCAGCGGCCTCCTGGGGAGGGCTCATGGGAGACAGGGTCGTGGCCGTGGCTCATGCTGCACAGCTACATCCAGGAGCTGCACACTGAACAGGGAGCAGAGATGGGTGGTGGGGAGAGCAATGTGGGTCAGGACAGGTTGGATTTTTTTTTAAATGTTTGTTTATTTATTGAGAGGGGGGAGGGGCAGAGAGAGGGAGAGGGGATCCCAAGCAGGCTCCGTGCTGGCAGCGCAGGAGAGGCGGGTGTTTAAGGAGCAGGATGTTCCAGCAAGATGGAGCGCTTAATCCCTGGTGCGGAAGAGAGAAGGAAAACGGTGGGAGCGGATCGCTGAAGCAGGGAAGAGGGGCGAGGTGTGCCAGCCGAGCGCTCAGCCTACATGGGCTGGGGGACGGTCCCTTGTGGGACGGGGAGCGGGGTGCACGGAGAGAGGCGCAGGGAGCTGAGGGTGGGTGGCGGGTCTGATTTCTTCAGGAACAGGAAGTGGTGGCGCCCCGGATGTAGGAGGAGTCGGGGGCGTTGAGGACAGAGGGGCCGCAGGGGACATCCCGCTAATGACGGAAATGCAGGCTGCCTCCGGGGCTGCAAGGCCCGTGCGCACGTCATGTCACACACTGCGGTGTCGCGAGGGACACACGCTGAGACGCACCGTTGCTGGAGTCGAGCCCGCGTGCACCGTCCCCGCAGTAGGCCGGCAGTCCGTCCCTAGATGGATGGCGGGGAGTCCCGCCAACCGAGAGCCCGTCCCGTTGGGCTCACCGACAGAGTGAGTAGCTTTTCCAGCCTCTTGATGTTTGCTAATCTGTTAGGTGAAAGCAGCGCCTCGTACGTTCAGCGCTTCGTTGTCTTGTACGAAGAACACCTTTCGCGCATTGGTATTTCCTGTCAGTTACCTTCCGGTGAACCATCTGTCTGTGCGTTCGGCCCTTTCTCTCCTGGCCGTAGGCTTTCTTTTATCTGCGGACAGGGGCTCTTTGTGTACTGACAAAATTAGCCCCTCGTCGGGGCGGGGGGTTGGAAGTATTTCTTCCCACTCTGTTTGTCTCTTGCCTTCCTTTATCTTGCTTTTTTTTTTTTTTTTTTCCCATGCAGGATGTTCCCCCTTTCCTGTGGCTTGTTTTATTGATTTATTTTTATGGCTGCTGAGGTTTTCTGCCATGTACAGAGAAGTGCGGTAGGCAGGGCATGGGCTCTGGACTCAGACCTGCCCTTGCCACTCCCGGGTGGTGCACATTGCATAACCACTTGGTCAACGTGGGGTAAGAGTGCCTGGGGGGTGGGGAGGTGTATAAGCACCTGCCTGTGGCCCTCAGGCACTGGGCTTCTTCCCCCGGGCTCTGCCTGGGCAGTTTGGGGTAGGCCATGTGCACCTGTAAAGCTTGAAACCTGCGGGTCTGGCCCTTCCTCTGATCCTTCTCCTGGAAAGTATTTTGGGAACCAGAGACACAACAAGCTGTACATTTGGCTCTGTCTTTCGGGCCAACGAAGATACAGGCATCGTGCCTGCCTGACACGCACCAGAACGTGTGTGTGGCCGTGGAGGACCCCCTCCGGGGACAGCCCGTGCCCCGGAATCACCAGGAAGGAGAGCGTGGCCGCTTCCCACGGAGCTGGCCGCTGAGGCGACCTGCCGGCTGTGTGGGCTGAAAGCCTGTCTGAGTCCCAGTGACGGGGAATGTGGGGGAGGGGATGCCAACACGCGTCCCCTTTCCATCTTACCAACGTGACATCCGCACCCAAGCTTCCCTGAAGAGAGGTTATGCTGTATGGGATGCAAATGTGAGTTTAGGGTTTTTGACTTTCTATGTCTTTCCGGAGCAACTTTTACGTTATTGGACAACAGGGGAATGAGTCAGAGGCTTGGAAACGGGAAACTACGTAAGGCCCAAGTGGAAAGAGGAATTTTTATTAAGGCAGAAGTTGGATTGTGTGGGATTTTAGAAAGCGTGATGGGCTTTGGACCGGGACCCCAGAGGGAGAGGGGCCATAGAGTTATTTGCGGTAGCGTTCCAAGAAGGAGGGCACGAGACCCCACAGAGAAAGCTGCTTCTATCGAGAACTGTTCCAACTGGAGCTGTGCTGAACCCCTGTCAGACAGGGTTCTATACTACTAAGGCCAGGACTGAGTGTGGCTAGCCAACGTGGGGAGTTGATAGTCTGAAACATAAAAAAGACACGTGTTAGGATCCCCAGAGAGAAATTCCTGTTTGGTCTTAAAACCAGGAACAGTGGTCTTTCTCCCAAATTCTCTTGGTTTGTTTGTTCCTTGTGGGTACCGGAACTGACCCTCGTGTCTTTCACGGGTGGCCAGAGCACAGAGCATCAAAGCTGTCACCCACCCACATGTGTGGTGTTCATTCTTTGTTAAATCTTCCTCTTTGGGGGAACTTGGCTCCCCTGTTGGCGGGGACTGCCCTTCCGAGGCAGTGTACTGGTCCCTGCCCACCAGCTCAGCCAATCACAACCAGCCTCCCTTGGGGCGTTGGTCCTGGGGAGCCAATCAGAGCCCTTCCCCGGGATTCTAACTGGAGCTGACCAAGCCCTCTCCCTCCCCACCCCAGTGCTAAAAGGCTTCCACCTGGAGCTGTGCCCACTCAGGGGACAGTAGCCTGAGGGACTGAGTACAGGTCTCAAGGAGAATTAGGGAAGGGAGGACATGGAACCCTTAGTCTCCATCACTCCAAGACCATTTCTTCCTCTCCCTCTCCCACTGAGCCAACAACATTCCCATCTTTGCTTAAGATAGAGTTGGATTTCTGTCTCTTGTAAGACAAGGTGTTAACTAATAAACTTCTCTCTTTTAATTAACCTAATCTTGTTATTCTTTCCAGACCAGGGTGGGGAGGAAAAGACAAAGGCAGGAAGGGAGGAGAGAAGCAAAGAAGGAAGGGAAGGCTGTGTAAGCAGAGTTTGTAGCTGATAAAAGTGCCTGTTATCTAGCTGTTACAGCCTGAACCCCCTTGCCCCTTGGCCAACCTCTTTGCTGTGGTCAGGTAGCCCTGGCCCTCATGCCCAGCAGCCTCCCAGAGGACCTACAGGACCATGGCATTTATTCCCAAGCCCGTTCTGCATATCTGTGGGAATGGGAGGTTCCGATGAGGTAAGACCCATCCTCCATGTGGGTGGGCATCCTCCTGACTCCACACGGTGTTTGTGGGGTGCGAGGGCCGTTTTCAGAGGCTCAACTCAAGCAGAGGCATCGGATATTCTTGTCACTCTGGGGATTCGGACGAGTGTCTCTGATGGGATTGGAGTGCATAAATCTTCTCCCATAGGAAAAGAACTTTGCCCTTTGTAATTGAAGAAAGCCTGCTTAAGCTTACTAATGACTGGGATTATCAAGGTCCATTGGTAATTTTTCAAGTTACCTGAGCAAGAAAAAAACAGTGATTACAGAAGCCCGGACCCAGCATCATCAAGCGCACGTGGGTCATTTACTTTGACAGGCGTAATTCAGTCCTTTTTATTCCTGGTCACACTCCCATGGCACTGTAACCAGATACCCCCAGGCTAGGAGGTGGGCTGCTCGTTCAGTGAAGGAAAGGTTGTTGGCTTGATAGAAATGGTCAGATTTCTGATTCAGAGAATTACCAAGATCTGATGGAAAAGAGGCCACTTTCCTTTTGGTTTATTTTTCCTCAATTTTTTTTTTTTTTTAATCCTAGCATCTCTGTGTGTTTTTAAGTCCAGATACACAAAGTGGCTACTCTTCGGGCAACCAGAGATCACAAAATGCCCTGCCTCATATTCTTCCTCTGTTCAGCTTTCACGGAGAGCAAGCCCGCAAAAAAACAGCGTTGGAATAGCCCGTCGGGAAGATCTGCATCTGTTCTCACGATGTTCCTATTGCTCGAGATATTTTGGAACTCCTTTGAAACGTTTTTGAAAGTTGAGGGCCCCTTGCGAGCTGTGAAGAGCAGAGTTACCGATGTCACCACGGAATATTTGTGCAAGTACCGAGCAAAACCGTCCGCACCGAAGAGGCACATAAAAGATCCCGTGAAAACGTTTGCCGACGGCAGGGTGAAATTCCCACATCAGCCTCTGTCCACATCTCACCCGCCAGTCGGTGTGGCTCTGAGTGACCCTGGTTAATGAAAACTGGGGTCAGTTTCAGGCTGAATTGCTCGCGCCCCAGGGATTGCCCAGTGCATCTCTCTCTCCCTTTTTAAACAAAGAACCAGTAACTTCAGAGGCTCCCATTTGCTGGCATATCTGTGTCAGTTCGGATCCTTGGGGAGGTGGATGCCAAGACAGAACTAGACATGGAAGACGTTGAACGGGGGGCAATGTCTGTGCAGGATCGGGCGGGAGTGAGCAGGAGTGGGTGGGGAGAGCCTCGGACCACAGCCCAGGTCGGACACCTGGGGAAGGCGAGCGGAAGGGGGTGGGTAGGAAGAGCCTCGGATCAGCACAGTTCACACCCAGACCATGCGGCCTTGCCACACACAAGTCGCCCGTCAGAGGAAAGGCGGGGACAGTCCGCTAGAGGACCCCACGTGTTCTGTCGTTGCCTGGGGATGGCCGCAGGGGCGTGGCCTCGGTGCAGGGGCACTGGGGAAGCCTAGTAGGAGGCTCTGGGGCTGTCAGTCAAGGCTGTCCTTGGGAAGGACAGTCGGGTGCCATCTCCGTGACCACCGCATCCCTCCTTGTGACACACAGAAGCACGTTTCTGTGCGCGTGTAGGGAGCGGCGCCCCTGTGGTTTCTGGGGCCTCTCCTCTCACCTTTGGGGAGACTTGGGAGAAGAAGGATGGGATTAACTGTGAGCCACGACCGCTGCCTCTGGTCTTGGGGCCACATGGGTGCCCATCCCGCCCCCTCCCCCACAGGATCCAGTCTAAATGGCCTCCCCCCCACCCATTGTTTGAAAGCATCTTACCTCCCACTGCTGGTCAAGGTTAACTTACACACCAAGAGGGTGACTTCCTTCTTCACCCACTGGGCCCTGGACACGAGCCAAAAGCGTCCTGGTGAGAGCTGTAGCTTGTAGTTGAATGGGACCCTGCCTGTGTCCCCTGGCAAGAGGGTGTCCCCTTTTGGGACCCAGACTTTTAACTCTACAGAGTCCAGAGTCGCGGGGACAGGAAGCACGGGTCACGGAGCGATGGTAAGGAGGCTACTTGGGCTTCCACGCCGTGGCCCGTGTGCCCACGTGTTCTAACTCTGGGAGACACAGTGCCACCAAGAGGCCTCTGAATAATGCACACACTGCACGTGTGGGGTGCTCCTTCCCAGCCCCGTGTGCTGTCACCTCTGAGCTCCAGGGACACCTTCAGTCTGCTACTCCAGCTCTCTGTGGGGCTGGCTGCTTCTGGATACAGTAGTGCGTCCTACAGTCATGGCCGCACCCCTGCACCTGCTTAGCTGTAAAGTGAGCCCTCTGATGGCTGCTATGTCATGTGGAATCCATGCCTGGCCAGGTGTCCCATAAGCCCCCAGACGGTGCTGATGGCTGAGGTTCTGTGGGCAGGAAAGACAAAGCCACGCCCAGAATAGGTATCTGTCCACGTGAGGATGAACCGCTGGCCCTTTCGAGGTGTAAGGGGCTTAATATGGCCGCCTTGCCACCGAGCAGATGGTCTCCTCCAGGAAGAGCGCCATATTGGGGTCAGCCTTGTCCTCAGCTGCTGACTGGTTGGAAATTCAGAGGTGGCACCTCTGAATCCCTCGATAAATGGGAGTCTGTCCTGTCATGCCCACACACAGCCTCCTTCTCTGCCACTCCTGTACCCATCTTGCCAGTCCCAAGGTGCCTGGTGACAAAGGCTAGCTGCCATCGACCAGCGAGTCATTTTGCGCGCTTGGCCGTTCAGCGCCTTTTGCGCAGTGGGTGGCCTCTGGTGGGGCCATAACGTGTGATTCCGACACCTTTACACCTCGCGTACACCATTCCCGTACGTCCTTCCACACGCCTCTACCCAGACCTTTCTGTCCCTGACCCTGCAGACCTCTAACCGGCCCGCCGGACCACTGGCCGCTGTCCAGGCACCTGTGCGTATCCTCACCTCGGTCTCCTTCTCCGGCCACACGCGTGGATGAACAGCTGTACTGGTCACAGCCCTGCCCACTGGGAAGAGCTGTCTCCTGGGACATTCAGGGCTGTCCTGGGTCATGACGGTCACGCGACAGCTAAACACGTTCAGATTACTCAGATGGCCATCTGTCGAGGCAGCTTGGATTTTTCTATCTGCCCCTCACACGGGTCAGACAGGACGCTCCACTACCCACATGGCCATAGGAGTCAGCTGGGGAAGGGGCGCTGGTGGAGTCTTACGGTTTGCTCAGCCTCTGTCCCAAATGCACCATCTCCCTCTCGTAATGGACCGCTGCTGGCGTGTTCAACTTCGTGACTTGGTGGGTCCCACAGGACCTAGATCGCAAGGAGGCAGCTCCAAGTGCGTGGACGGTCCGTGCTCCAAGGTCAAGTGTCCCCTCTCCCAGCAACATGTTTCTCAAAAGGAGCATAGTTCTCTGCCGTAGTTGGCATGGCCTTGCTCGCATTGGGGTTCTCCCCTGGCTGGTCATGACCTCCGTGGTACCTCTCCTCCCATCGCTGACGTCACCAACACTGCAGCGGATTCCCAGGGAGGAGCCCCACGCGGCCACCCGGATGGCTGCCGCGACATCAGCCCCCTCCCAGACTTCCAGCCCCACCTGCCTGAGCTCTCCCCCGGCCCCATGCCCCAGTTCTACCCGGCAGAATTTCCCCCAAGAGGTGGGCAGGCCTGCCTCTGGGGCCCATAAGCATGCCATGTGGGTTGAGTTGTGTCCCCCAGAGAGAGATGCTGAAGCCACATGCCTGGCACCTGTGAATGTGACCTTCTCTGGAAATAGGGTCTTTGGTTCCTTAAGGTGAGGTCATGAAGGGGACCCCTAATCTAGATGACTGGGTCCTTATGAGAAGAGAGGGGACACAGAGACAGACGCACAGAGAGGAAAACACCATGAAGACGTGCGCTCAAGCAGAAGGCCGCGTCAGG
Organism: Panthera tigris; assembly: GCF_018350195.1. Classification (NCBI taxonomy): domain Eukaryota; kingdom Metazoa; phylum Chordata; class Mammalia; order Carnivora; family Felidae; genus Panthera; species Panthera tigris. The sequence goes on from NC_056661.1 coordinate 162,344,957, forward strand.
GTGGAGTCGGGTTGGAAGGATGCATCTAGAAGCCAAGGAACTCCAAGGACATCCAGCAGCACCAGAATCTGAGCCGGAGGCGCAGAGCACACCCGCCCCCCGCACCCCAGAGCCTCTTGCGCTCTGCTGATGGCCCCGGTGACACCCCGATCTCGCACTTGTAGCATCCAGAACTGCAAGAGAGTAAGCTTCTGTTACGAGCCACCCCGTCTGTGACTCTTTGTTACGGCCGCGGAAGAAACTAACACACAGGCACGTGGACACACACACACACACACACACACACGCACCTTTCTCTGCTGCCCTCCGTACTTTTGTCCTGGCTTCTCTCCTGCCTGGAGCGCCCCTCCTTCTCTCCTCCACTCACTCACAGCTCCCCTTGTCCCCGTCAGGGCACCTAAATCTTCCCTCGGGAGCACCCAGGGACTTGCTCACCTCACCCTCTGTCCCTCTGCGTTCCTAACACGTCTGCGGGTGGCACCGAACCCCTGAGCGCTTATTTATAAAATGCCCTGCTTGATCTATTTTTATTTCTCACCTTGCTCCCTAAAAGGATCTCGGGCAGCTTCTGCTTCCTATAGCTCGAAGGCTATCTCTACCGTATTTTTGAAGACCGACCCTTTTGTTTTTAGAACCAAGTAGTGTCTGACCTCACATCTCAGCGTCTACACAGGGCAAGGCTCTACCTGAGGTCTGGAGGGCCTGCGGGAGAGGTGACCAGACCACATGGGTGCAGCGCTCTGGGACCCAGCCATGCCCGTCTTCTGACTCTCGATGGACGGCTCCTGTGTTCGGATCGGTCTCTGAGACTCTGACGCCCTGTGCTTGGACCAGCCGTGCCGTCTGTTGGGGATTTGGGCAGGGCCCCCATATTTGAACCCACCCAAGCCTCAGAGTCCCCGGGTGCTTGAATAGCTCTCGGAAGGAAAAAAAAAAAAAATTAAATTCCAGATCTTGCCACGTGAGTTAGTGCACAGCAAGGGGACAAGACGACCCATTCCAAATGTAAATCAAAGTCAATTTGTCTCTAGCGACAGCCACATTTAGCACCCATAAGCTCCCATTTTAATCAAGGCGGAAAGCGGTTCGTCTGCAATCAAGGCCCGAGAATTAGCACCATCTCAAGACACGTCCTTGTCATCTGGCAGAGTGGCTTTGGGCGCGAGCCCAGCTGTGTTCTCGGTGGCTCCCGTAACAGCAGTTCGCAGCCCATGAAGCCCTCTCGAAATACGAATGTGCTCATCATCACCGTGCGTCCCGGGTGTCAGAGAAGCCTGTGCAACTGAGGGACCCAAGTTCCTTCACGAGGACATCATCCTTTGCTGTGCCTGCTGGGATGGGCATCTCAGAGACCCACGGGCAGGAAGCAAAGTCAGCAGGAGCCGAGCAGAGGACGTGGGGCTCGGCCCCCGCGTGATCCTTCTGATTACAGAATCTGCAGTGACATCACAGCCCCGGCTGAATGGTGCCAAGCCGGCCCCTCCCTGTACCATCCTGTCGTCTCATCACCCGGGAAAGGGGTCCCTGGGGCTCGTCACGAAGGACAGTTGTCCACCTCAGACAATCCTGGAGTTTTGCTGGCAGGGGCCCTGAAACCCAGTCTTCCCGCCTTGTCGCTATGAGGGTGGCTGGATGCCCCCGTCCCATGACGCCACTGCTAACTAGCCCAGGGACAGGAAGCCCCCCACCCCACCCTTTTCACCATCACTGGGCCTTCTGCAGGGAGCAAAACCACCCAGGCTCTCGGCTCTCACCAGTGACCGCCTCCCACCCAGCCCAGAGGAAGTTGGGTCTTGAAGAGCCAACGGGCGTGCCATTTTCCGAAAACACGGAGGAAAACACCCCACGGTTCATCTAGACAAATATATGCCTGCAAAGTTAGCAATGCCGTCTTCGGGAAGGTAGGTACACTCCCCCGACCTCAGGAAGTGCAGAGATGGGAGTGCACGGCTCTCCATGGTGCCGGGGTCTCTGGTAGAGCCCCCCAGCTTGGTCGTCCGGTCACGTTTCTTACTCTTATTTTAGTGACTCTGTTCTGTTGTGCCTCTTACTGTCCGTGATCTCAGATGTTTTTCTGCTAAGCAGAGGAAGCACAAATGGCCCATTTTATTTATAACTCTGCAGTGAAGCTCGGAATCAGAGTGTGTACATTGTGGGGTGGCGGGCGGGGGGGGAGACCGGAGAGGGGAAGGTACTGGTGAAACAGGCCGATGTCTGCGTCTGGTTTTTGCCTCCTTCTTCGTGTCGATGATCTTGTAGTTTATACCAGACCAACGCTCAGGAAGTAGTTAATTGTCCGGCCAAAGGCGTGTATGGGCCACGTAATTTCCACGTGGCCGGTATGTGCCACGTTCCCTGGAGTATGTGAGGAAGCGAGGAGGGGCGCGGAAGATGAGAGAGGGGCTCTTTCGGTGGGCGCAGCCAGTCCCCGACTAATCGGGAATTATAACAGGAGCTGACGTTCACTACGTGCCCACGGTGGGACAGCTGTTGTCCTGGTGCTCTCAGCCCACCTGTGGCCTTTCCCACGCTCTTCGGCGGAGGGCACCGCCACTGCGTCACAGGCGAAGGTGCTGGGGCACTGAAGAGCTCGGTCAAGAGCAAGCAGCAGCGGAGGGCGGAGTTCAACCGGACGGAACAGCAAGCACTTTGAGCAGGTCTGTGGGCCCCAAGGCAGAGGCCCAGGGCCGTGGGGCTGCAGGTGGCCAGGCCTCCTGGTCTCACTCTGAGTTGCTGGCCTCAAGCCTGGGGTGGGGACGCTGTACTGCCTGGGACCACAGGAGACCCCCCCCCCCAGGCTCCTTCCCCTTCCCACTCCCCTCCAGGACCATTTCAGACTGTCCCCTCCAGCGGGTAACCTTTCTTCCCATTCCTCTGACAAAGGGACAGTCAGACGGGAACTTCCGCCAGGCCCCCTCCCCCACGGGCCCCTTCCAGCGGCGACGCCCACAGATGACATTTCTTGTCGCTGGAAACCGCCCCTCCGCTCTCCCGGAGCCAGGAGCCATCGTTCCCCGTCTTCCCCTGCTGCTCAGTGTGTCTTTCCCTCCCTCGGTGGTTCTTCCTCTTGGCTACACGAGGGAATCACCTGGTGACACTTAAAACCGAAAGAATGGGGGCCTCGTCCCCAGAGACTGACTCAAGTAGCCCGGAGTTCTCCCCAGGCATCCGGAGACGTGAAACTGACTCTGCCAAGAAGCACCGGCAGCCAAGAGCGAGCTTTCCTGCGGCTGCCCCCAGCCAGCAGCTCTGCCCCCTGCAGCGGCTGCCCCCCACCCTGCTCTGCCCCGCTCTACAACCACCCCCTTGCAAAAGCCATCCAGCCCTTTCTCTCCAGACCACGGAAGGGCCGGGGCCACCTCACCGCGGACCCTGCTGGACAGTCGCCCTCCCCCCGCCAATCTTCCAGTAGCGGGGAGCAGCTGGTCTCTCCCTCTTTCTCGAAGCACTTCCTTCCCTGGCTCTCCTCGCCCGTCTGCCTCGCCGGCTGTTGCCGGTTCCTCTTGATCTCCTCTGGTCGGTGGCCCAGGGCTCCGTGCTGGGACCTGTTCTCTGCCCCAGGTGCACTCACCCCCTTGCCGTGCTCACTCAGCCTGCAGGCGTTGTAAGTCATCTCCTCACGGAGATGGGATCTCTGGTCTGGACCTCTCTCTAGAACGCCAGCCCGGTGTCTCCAGACGCCCACCCGACACCTCCGTGGGGGTGTCTCTGTGACATCTCAAACTGAACACACCCCGATCTGGGATCCTGCCCTCCCACCCCACCGCTCCACGGCCTTGCCAGCCCTTGCAAGCCCCCGGATTGCTTGCCTTCTGCAGGCGTCCTTCCGGTCCCACCAGCAAACCCAGGCGCTCCTGCGTCCGGGTACATCTAGGACCTCTGCTCACCCCTCTCATCTAGAACCTTTGCCCCCCACCCCTCCTCCATGCCAGGCTGGTCCAAACTGGATCATCTGTCACCTGGTGACTGGTTTCCACTTCCACCCTGCCCCCCGCGGTCTATTCTCAAGACCACAGTGAGGGTGACACTTTACCAACGTCCCTCCAAAGGCTCTACCTTTCACTCTTGTGAAAGCCCGTGAGCCCACAATGACCCACAACGTCTCCATTCCATTAGTCCCCTCCTTGTCCCCGCTCCAGCCAGCTGTTCTCCTAGCTGTTGCGCTAACACGCCACACTCCCTCCTACCTCAGGGCCTTGGCAGGGGCTACTCCCTCAGCCTGGAACATTCTTTCCTAGATACCTGGATGAACTGCTTTCTCCTTTCCTCCAGCTCCCCACTCAAATACTACTTGTCAGTGAGTCCCTCACAGACCACTCTTTTAAAGATTGGAATCCTGGGGCACCTGGGTGGCTCAGTCGGTTAAGCGTCCGACTTCAGCTCAGGTCACGATCTCGCGGTCCGTGAGTTCGAGCCCCGCGTCGGGCTCTGGGCTGATGGCTCAGAGCCTGGAGCCTGCTTCCGATTCTGTGTCTCCCTCTCTCTCTGCCCCTCCCCCGTTCATGCTCTGTCTCTCTCTGTCTCTCTCTGTCTCAAAAATAAATGTTAAAAAAAAAAAATTTTTTTAAAGATTGAAATCCCTTGGGGCGCCTGGGTGGTTCAGTCAGTTAAGCGTCTGACTTCTGCTCAGGTCACGATCTCATGGTTTGTGAGTTCAAGCCCTGCGTCCGGCTCTGCGTCTGCGTCTGTGCTGACGGCTCAGAGCCTGGATCTTGCTTTGGATTCTCTGTCTCTGTCTCTCTCTCTGTCTCTGCCCCTCCCCTGCTGATGCGCTCTCCCTCTCTCAAAAATAAACATTAAAAAATTAAAAACATAAAAGTACAAATTGAAATCCCCTTTCCCGGCATCTCCCTTCTTTGCTCGTTTATCTCTTTGGCACAGGTCACCTCCTAATACCTCCTAATGCATAATTTACTTAACATGTTGTGTTTATTGTCTGCTCCCACATGAGGTTTCAAGCCCCATGAGGGCAGAGATGTTCGTCTGTTTGGCTCAGTGCTCTATAGTCTAGTACAGTGCCTGGTGCTCGGTGCGTAGTCGCTAGCGTTTGTTGAATGAATAAACGATAAATGTGATGCAGGCCAGGAGCTGTAGGGGGCGGTGAAGGGAAGAGAAGGCTTCATTCGGTTCCACAAGAATCATCAGGGATATTTGGTGCTGGGAGTGATGCTCGGGGGAGACTGGCACTGAGCCTCGGGGGCAGGATCGTCTTTAATCACAGTCATAATAGTCGGGATAAGCACTAGGACTCAGGAAATCCTAGGATCGATTTCCTCGGCGCTCTGCTCTCGGAGCGGGCCACAGCCCTGGAGAGGCCGAACCAGGGGTAGGGTGAGGCGGGGGGCTGTGAAATCAAGGCGCGGGGACAGGGACCCAGGCTCAGCCCTCGCTGAGCCGGACCCCCCACACCCTTCCCAGGGCCCCAGTCGGGAAGACACAGTCGGCCGGAAGTGCTTTGTCGCCGAGGTAGCCGTCCCGAAGGAGATCCTTTGCGGCGGAAGAAGCACAAGCTGTGCGGCTCCGTGGTCAGCGATCGGGCACTTACTCCCGTCGCCAGTGACGCCGCAATTATGTGTCGCCATGACAACCGCACGGCGCAAGCCGAGCCTCAGCGGATCAGATGCAGACACGCTGTGTGCACTTTTCAACCTCTGCCTGAAACGTGGAGGCCGTGGGTTTTGGTGTCAGGATCCCACGTGGAAAGCCACGCCCCCCCCCCTTCAGGAAAGGGAGGGCACGGGGTTGTGCTCACACCAGTCTCTGAAATGCAGCTGTGACCGCACCCCTCCGTGGCCCCCCACGCCTCCTGTCTGCTGGCTCCGCCCCCTCTCGTCTGCACCTGCTTGCTGTGGCCCAACTCACTTACGATTCTCTGGATGCCCTGGGGAGGAGAACGGTGTACAGACAAGGAGACAGAGGAATGAAACAGCATGGAATGTTCTGGAAACACAGGGGGATGTGAGGGGCAGGTTGGGGAGGAAGGACTTTGGTGTCCTGCGGGCACTGAGCTGTCCCTGGCTCTGCCACTCACCGGTGCCGGGCAAGTCCACCTGAGCTCTCCTCACCTCGGCAGGACTGCCATGCAAATCAGTGCTGAGAGCTAAGTGAGGCTGGGACACAGCCGAGGTGGGCCGATGGGGAGGGGGTCCTTATGCTGCACATCAAAGACTTGTTGGAGTTTGGCTGATGGGGGGCAAGGAGCCAGAGATTTAAAGCAGGGGACGAGTCGGTACTGCTATTCATCCCATTTTACGGACGGCAGAACTAAGGCTCAGAGAGGGTCCATAATTTGCTCAAGGTTACACAGCTGGCAGGTGGCAGAACTGGATTCAATCCCAAGCTCTTAACCACTATTCTTCCTCTGGCTAAACAGGAAGAAGAAAAACCTTGGAGACTAAGGCCATGTTAGGGACCGTGGAAGAATTGACTGGGACCCAGAGAAAAGCTGGACGTGGCTTTGCCTCCAGTGTAGCGGCTAAGCTGCTGAGAAAGGAAGAATTGAGGTAACTGGCGTGTTCATCAACACGTCTCAACAAGGGTGGACCACCAGCCCTCTCCGAAGCCTCCGGCACCAGCCCCTGTGCCCGGCGCTTTGCCGTCTGAAGCCCTCCACGCGCCGGGCCAACCTTTCGCCTGGGCTTGTGAGCCTGTAATAGGAAGAATGGCTCCACGGCAGCCGATTCCACCCCTCCTGGCAGATCCGGGAAGGAGAGGCCCTCACGTAGGACTCAGGACTGCTCGCTCACACACACACACACAGCAGAGATGCGTGCATAAGGCCGGACACCTACATGGGGACTCAGGCTGGACGGCGACCGTGTCCCCAGCAGCCACGCATGACTGCGGTGGTCCTGCATTGGTCAGGGTCCCCTGCACGGATTGTGGCCACGCGGCTGCGGGCGGACGCCCACGAAGCCGGCCCTGCTGCTGCGGCCCTTAGAGCTGGGGCTCCGATGGCCGGAGAGGTGGTTTAAGGCGGTTTTAGCGAAAGCCCCCAGACCAGGGTCATCTGACTGCCGCTTGGCCATCAAAGGAGCGCTATGCAGTGGGAGTGGGTATCCCTTCTTCCAGGGATACCCCAGAAGGCAGAGAAACACGCTGGACCCCCCCGCTTCCTCCCCCTCCCTTCTTTTCTTCCAGCGCATCCATTAGCGGGGTAGAGGTGGGCGGGGGTTCTTGGGGGCCTGGGCCATGTCGTCCCCACAGTGAGGGCAGGCAGGGAGGGCAGATAGACGGGAGAGCAAAGGGTGGTTGACTGTTCCACCCGGAACAGTCTGGGTTATCTGGAATAATCTAACATCAAATACACCGTCCTATTGTCCCCGTGAACTATTGAAGTTTTCTGGACGTTTAAAGACGGATATGCACCGATATCCGATTTGTCTTCCTGCTACACAGCATTACACATTCCACTCGCTCGGTGGGACCCGACCCCAGCGGCTGACTACAGAGTCTTTATCTGAAGAAAATCCAGCATTCTTCCCAGAATCAAAAAAAAAAAAAAAAAATCCATAGAAAACTGTAATCAAATGTTATTTCCTTAACATAATAAAAAATACCTCACAGAATCATTGGGACAAGAGAGGTATTCTCATTAAATTCTGAATGGACCGAGAATTATAAATATTGACAAGGAGACAAGAAAGTGTTTGATGATATAACTACCCACCTAGAAAACCAATTAGAATCGACTGGAAAACACTTAGAACTAGAACGGCAATTCCATACGGTGGCTGCCTGGAAAAGAAATACTCCGGGCTTAGTGCTTTTCTGATATAATAACAAAAACCAGCTGGAAAATTAAAGGGAAGAAAGAGGTGGCTCATAAAAATCAATGCACAGCCTCTTTACCAAGGACAGGACAGACCTCGGCAGGAGACCGGAAGAAAACCCGAGTGAAGGGAGAGGCTGTCACATTCCGGGAAAAGGGGGACCGGGGTGGGGGGTGGGGGGGGCAGGGAAATCAGCACTAATTCCCAAACGACCATGTCAAATGAACAGAAGCAAATCCTATCACTCCCGCCCCCCACCCTCACACACACAGGATTTTAAGATTTGGGATGTGTACCTGTAAAGCTCCTCCAGAAGAAAAAACATAAGAGAAAACTTATTCATGGTTGGGGGGGGGGGGCGGTAATGAGAGAATTTCTTTAATTGCACATATTACATAGTGTAATCATAAAAAAAAAAAAATGTAGTGAGACAACAGGAAGCCTGCAGATCCGCGAAACCCCTAGTGATCATGTCATATACGATGATTGTAAGTAACACTTTGAATCCTGAATGGTTATTGATGTATTTTCTATAATAACGTGGTGGCCGTTACACGGGCTACTATCGGTAAACTGCTTCCGTGGGCTGGCGCTGCTTTTCCAGTTCCTTCCACAGCAGGTTGTGGGATCGGGGAGGAAGGAGAGAACATAAAGCCTCTGGATCCCGGCAAGATGAGATAGACATCCTGGCGGGAACTCAACACTCGTCTCTTCCATGAAAAGTAATCTCCGGAGGCGGGCAGCCACAGAGCAGCAATCGTGTGAGCACATTGCCGCCCACGTTGGCCAGGCTGGTGTCCAGGTCCGCGACGGCCGCTGGGAGCCCTGTTGCCTGGAACATAGCATCCAGCCCAAGGGTCAGGTGCCAATGACAAGACCCTTGGGGGAGGAGATGGCTCCTTCAACAACTTCGTCAGTGAGAAGAGTACACGTGCGCAGGCCAGCTTTTGGTGACCTGGGACCCGGAGACGTGGATGAAGTTCACACCGGCAGCCCCCATCAGGTCTTCTGCCCTAGAAGCTCCTCACCGGCGAGAAAGCTGCCGCTAATAACCATGCCCCAGGGCCCTACACCATTGGCAAGGAGATCACTGGCCTTGTCTTGGACCGAATTCAGAAACTGGCCCGCCAGCGCACGGGTCTTCAGGGCTTCTTGGTTTCCCTCAGCTTTGGAGGGGGACCTGTCACCAGGATCACCTCCCTGCCGGTGCATCGTCTCTCTGTCGATTATGGCAAGAAGCCCGAGCTGGAGCTCTCCACTTACGCAGCCCCCAAGGTTTCCAGGGCTGTAGTTGAGCCCTACAACTCCATCCTCACTACCCACACCGCCCTGGAGCGAGCACTCTGATTGTGCCCTCTTGGTAGACGACGAGGCCATCTATGACATCTGTCGTGGAAACCTCAGTACCGAACACCCAACCTGGACTACTAACCTGAACAGGTGGATGAGTCAAATTGTGTCCTCCGTCGCTGCTTCCCTCGGATTTGATGGAGCCCTGGGTGTTGATCCGAGAGAATTCCGGACCGATCTGGTGCCCTACCCCCGCATCCACGTCCCCGTGGCCACCTATACTCCTGTCATCTCCGCTGAGAGGGCCTACTGTGAACAGCATCCCGTTGCAGAGATCATCGATGCATCCTTTAAGTCCGTGAACCAGACGGTGAGACGTGACCCTCGCCGTGGCAAATACATGGCTTGCTGCCCGTCGTACAGTGGTCCTATGCTTCCCAAAGACGTCAGTGCCGCCATTGCTGCCATCGAGACCAAAAGTACCGTCCAGTTTGGGGACTGGTGCCCGGCTGGCTTCAGAGTTGCCATCAGTAACCTGCCTCCCACCGTGCTACCTGCTGGAGATCCGACCAAGGTGCAGCGAGCTGTGTGTATGCTGAGAGCACCACGGCCATCCCCGAGACCTGGGCTCACCTAGACCACAAGTTTGACCCGATATATGCCAGGCACGCCCTTGTCCACTGGTATGTGGGTAGGGGCACGGAGGAAGAGGCCCATGAGAACACGGCCGCCCTCGAGAAGGATTCTGAGGAGGTTGGTGTGGATTCTGTGGCGGGAGAGGGTGAGGAAGGAGGAGAGGAGCACTACCGTTAAAGATGTCACAAAGGTGCTGCTTTTACAGGAAAGCTTATTCTGTTTTAAATATTGAAAAGTTGTGCTCTGATCAGTTCATTTGTACGTAGAAGTGTATACTCTCCTATACAATTACTGGCCTATTTTTAAAAACACAATACCTTGGGGCGCCTGGGTGGCTGAGGCGTTTGAGCGTCGGGCTCTTGATTTCGGCTCAGGGCATGATCTCACGGCTTGAGAGACCGAGCCCCGCGTCGGGCTGTGTGCTGAGGGCACGGAGCCCGCCTGGGATTCTCTCTCTGCCCCTCTCTCTGCCCCTCCCCCACTCTCTCTCTCCCAAAATAAATAAAATAACCTTAAGAAGAAAAATGATGCTTTGTTATAGACCCAAGCCGTCTGTTTCTCTGATGGGTTTGAATAAAGTATTCCCTGTCTTCTATGAAGAGAAAAAAAAAAAGGAAGGACCGCTGGGTAGCCGTTATCGGCTCTTTGTGAACAGCAGACCTCGACCTCGAAGGGTTTGCGTTTTGGTAAAGCCCGAACCTCCAGTGTGAAGGCTCCATGTTCAAGGACACTGAACACTTCTGGGGGGAGGGGCTTCCCCCCCACGCGCCCTGCCATCTGCTTTGTGCCGCTATAGGATCCTACAGATCGTCTCCCAGGGGCCTTCTCAGGACAAGTTCTACAGCAGGTAGGAAGTGGTACCTGCAAAAAGGCAACAAGTTCAGAAAGAACGTGAAAAACACATTTCCTGCAAATTGCCTCGAACATTTCAAATCTGCTTCAGGGAAAACTGCTGTATCAGCTGTAAGGACTGGACTGTCATTTAGATAATGGCCTTTCACCAATGATTGAGCATTCACCCTTTTGGACTGAATCGGTTATGAAATCACGTAGGGGCTCTTAACCTTGAAAGGCCCACAGAGATATGTGATATGGAGCCAAATACCAAACAATCCGGTTTGGATTTGTTTTTTTCACAGACAGAGTACGGGAAAGCGGGGGAGGGGCAGAGGGAGACAAAGAATGCCAAGCAGGCTCCGTACTGGGTGCTCGATCTCACAACCCCGGAATCATGACCTGAGCTGAAATCAAGAGTCAGATGCTCAACTGACTGAGTCCCCCCAGGCGCCCCCTAAAGAATCCATTTTAAAACAACTTTCAGGGGGCGCCTGGGAGGGCTCAGCCGGTTAAGCGTCCGACTTAGGCTCAGGTCACGATCTCACAGTTCATGCGTTGGAGCCCCCGCGTCGGGCTCTGTGCTGATGGCTCGGAGCCTGGAGCCTGCTTCGGATTCTGTGTCTCCCTATCACTCTGACCCTCCCCATTTGTGTTCTGTCTCTCTCTCTCTCTCTCAAAAATAAATACACATTAAAAAAATCAAAAGAATTTTCAGTAGTTGCTCTCTAGAGAAAGTTGGGGCCAGACAGCTTTTTTTTTTTTTTTTTTTTTAATAAGTCTGTCCAGGCAAGGGTCCGGCTCCTGGAGATCTCCACCCCCTGAGTTTCTGTCCCAAATTCAGCCAGTAAGAGCCACAGGTCATGAGGCCTGACGTCAGGAAATCTTTGTCAAGACCTGAACTCTGATGCAGAAAAATTCAAGTTCAACCTGTTGTAATTGGCCAGCTTATTCTCCATAATATTTAGCAAGTCATCCAACACAAGGTGAGGCTCGGGACTGATCCCACATACCCACTCCTTTACCCCCTCCTCCAAATTAATACAAGCGGAAAGCAGGTTAATAAAAATCAGCACGCCTGTATGGGTCAGGGTTCCCCAGACTGACTAGATATAGTCAGTCCCCGGACTGATATAGATAGATGACATATATAGATATAGAGATAGATATAGATACAGATATAGACATAGGTATAGGTATAGATATAGATAAAGGTATAAATAGAGATATAAACGATATAGATATAAGTATAGGTATAGAGATATAGAGATGATAGATAGATAGATAGATAGATAGATATTTTAAGGAATTGTCCCATGTGATGTTAGAGGCTGGCAATTCTGAAATTCAGGCCGGCTGACCGTTAGGACCTCAGACAGTAGTTGGTGCCCCCCTTGTGTCCAGCACAGCCACCCCAGTACATGGGTAGGGCCTATAAGGTCATCAGCTGTCCCAGGCACAATCTGAAGGCCCGCTGCCCACCCTCCCCCGCCCCCCCCCCCAAGACATACCCTCGGTGCATTCCTGGCATTTGCTCTCAGCCCCACATTCTGGCCGTAAGAGAGGCTCCTGGGACCTCTAACTGGCCACACCACTGCTCCCCTTTACCCCAAGACCACGACAACTCTGCCCCCATCCCCACATCTCTCTAGCACATTTTGTAGGGGGCTTTCTGAGAGGAAATGTAAGGCGGGGGGCTGTCTGGACCCTGGTAGTCTCAGTGTGGCTTCCTTCAAAAATAGAGCTCGAGACAAAGAACTTGCATCCAAGTAATTTCTTTGAGAGTCGATCTTTAGAAGCAGGACTGAGAAAACAGGAAGAAGTCCCAGAAAAAGAAGAAAAACCAACACGAGGGCATGCTATCAAGGTCACTGCCAAGAATGATACCTGGTTCTGATAAAACTTCTGAGAAGCCAAGAGAACCTTCCAGAACCCTTCACCTGAAGGAGGGGAGGCTGGGGCGTGTGTCCATCCACCACAGTCACTGCGGGTTGAGGGCCGCTCTGGGCATCTGTGAGCTGAGCCCGTGTTCACAAGGGCCTAGGGCATCAAACTGGTAAGTCCAGATGGGAGGGCCCGTGCCCAGAGCGGAGCAGGTCTAGGGGGAGCCATTCTGAGTTCACGGGGAGCTCCGGGCTGGGCTGGTGGGCTGCGAGGTGCTGAGGCATTGCCCTGCTGCCCCACAGAGAGGTGGTTGAAGGACCAGAAGCTGTTCAGCCTGGAGGAGAGAGCACTGGGTGTGTGACACATGGCCTCACACACCAAAGGGCAGTCTGCGTTAGATACGATGGTGGGGAGCGGGGGAAGAGATTCTGCGCCAGACCTTGGTCAGCCGCTCTCCAGGAGGGTCCCCCAAAATCTTCACGTGCAAAGAACAGTGGGGAGATAAAGGAAAACAAGAGGCTCCTGGGTGGCTCAGTCGGTTAAGCGTCCGACTTCGGCTCAGGTCATGATCCCACAGTTCGTGGGTTCATGCCCCGCATCGAGCTCTGTGCTGACAGCTCGGAGCCTGGAGGCTGCTTCCGATTCTGTCACTCTCTCTCTCTGTCAAAAGTAAACATTAAAAAATTTTTATAAAAAAAAATAAAGGGAAATAATACTCTATAATGGTTGCTTTGACCGGTTTTCTAATCAGGTGCGGAGAATTTTCTGTTAGCTGGGCTGGACCTCAGCAAGCATTCCCTCATCCTGGTTATTAAGGCTTCCGGTGAAAGTAGGGCCCTGAGGCCCTCATTTCACCTCTCCGAGACCCAGCCCTAAAACTCGATTGTACCAAGACTAGAGGCAGCCGAGGACGGCAGTGAAACCCACAGGGTCTGGAGCCAAAGTTACAGAGCTTGGGCTTGAATCTTAGCTCGACTATGTAACTCATCTTGTGATCTGGCCAAGTTTCCCGGTGTCTCGTTTATAAAGCAGAGGTAATTATAGTGCCTACCTCCTAGGCCTGGGATGAGGAATAAGTGAATTAATTCGTATAAAACACAAGAGTGTCGGGGCGCCTGGCGGGGCTCAGCCGGTTAAGCGTCTCACTCTGGATTTCTGCTCAGGTCACGATCTCATGGCTCGTGGGATCAAGCCCCGCATCCGGCTCTGCACGGACAGCCCGGAGCCTGCTTGGGATTCTCTCTCTCCCTCTCTGTCTCTGCCCCTCACCTGAGCGTGCACGTGCACACACTCTCTCTCTCTCTCAAAATAAAGAAATAAGCATTAAAAAAAAAAAAACCCACAACAGCGTCTGCTGCATAGAAAACACCCAAGCTGTTAGTTATGATGATTAGTACTACCCTGTAGCAGGATGAAAGGAAGAGAGAGGGTGGGAAGGAAGGAGGAGGAGGGACGGAGGAAGACGGGCCGACAGGGCTCTCGCCGGCATTGCATCTGCTGCCTGACGACACCACCCACCGGCAAGGGTGGTTATAATTCCCCATTTTGAAAAATCAGATTGTTACTTCGCTCCTTCGCAAAGAGCAGAGTGGTGGCTAGGAGAAAATCTGCGAATTCCCTCTTGCTTGGGCACCCACCCGAGGGAGCGGGGAACAGGCTTATTTTGGGATGTCCCGGGGAGTTTAAGCCACGCCAGTGAGGGGAAGATTTGTTCTAAGTATAATTACAAACTGTCTAATGTTTACGCTGTTCTCGATGGAATGATGGGCGGCCCACGGGCGCTGGCATGTGCTAGGAAGTCAAGGACGGGTGTCTGGGCTCGACCTGGCCCTCTGTCGACGTTTCCTCCCGCACTCGTGAGGCAGAGCTTGGGAGGCAGGGCACAGAGAGGCCGGTTCCACATACAGCCACCAGACGATGTTTGGTAAATAACATTTTATAAGGTGTCTTGACAGTGACCTCGTTCTAGGTGGTTGGAAGCACTTTCAACGAGTCATTGTACTTGATCGCGTCAGCCCTGTGATGCAGGTGTTGTCTGGTAGTGAGGCTCACTTCTTCCCCGGTCCTCCGGGTTTTGTGAGGAGGGATTCTCCTTAAGCACGGTGGCCTTTTGCCATATCCCTCTTTCTCCCGACAAAGGAAGTAGGTTACCAGCCAGACGGGTGAGCCCAGCTCCTCCTACCTCCCCTCCCCTGGGGGAGCCAGCTGACAAGAGGGAAGATTCTTCCTGCTCTGGTCGTCCGTGCCAGAAGTTCCAGTGGGCAGGCACCCTGCGAGAGAGACCCTAGATGTCCCGCATGGCTGCGAGGGCATGGCCACATCTTCCTGATGCTGGGCCTTGATGGTAGCAACCAATGCTCGCCTCAGAGCAAAAGCCAGGCCTTCCGAACTAGGCGTATGCTGGGATCTGTTTCTACCCACAGAACACTTCCGACACCAAATGTGTGGGTCCTTTCCGCGCCAACGAATTCTCCACTTCCCGGACACCAGCTGGCTGTCCTACAACTCGATTCAATTCTGACACTAACTGCTCAGAGTTAGCGCAGACCACACAGGTCAAGGGCTGAGCCCCCCAAGACTGCCCCGCCTCAGACACAAGTCACAGGCCCAGGTGGCCCCCGCTCCTCCGACCGGCCAGCTATAAATTTCCCACAACCCCCTCCTTGGGTTTAATAATTTGCTAGAATGGCTCAAAGAACTCAGCAAAATACTTTACATACATGTAGCAATTTATTATAAAGGCTCCAACTTAGGAACAGCCTAATGGAAAGGAGAGAGGTGCGTAGGGCAAGATGTATGGGTGGGGGTGGGCACACAGAGCCCCCATGCCCTCTCTAGGAGTGTTCCCGATGTCCCTGTCCAGCTCAGAAACTTCCCAGATCTCCCTGTTTAAAGATTCTTCTGGAAGTTTCATTACCTAGGCCTGATTGAGGAAGTCATTGGCTGTTGGTGATTGATTGATTTACTCTCCAGCCCCTCCCTGTTCCCGGAGGTGGGGGACGGGGGCAGCGGGGCTGAAAGTTCCAACCCTCTAATCATGGCTTGGTCTTTCTGGTGACCATTCCCATCCTGAAGCCATCCAGGGGCCCCCAGCCACCAATCATTTCATTACAGACCAAGGGGCCATGAGGCAGGATTGCAGGTGGCTCCAGAAGGTCGGAAGAGCAGGAGACAGCTTCTCCCTTTGAGCCTCTAGGGGGCGCGCGGCCTTGCCAACATCTTGACTTTAGCCCCCTCAGAACTCATATAGGTGGATGTTAGAATAGACTTCTAACATCCAGAACAGTTAGATAATAACTTTGTGTTGTTGTAAGCCACCATGTTTATCATAATTTGTTACAGCAGCCATTGGAAACCAACCCATTCTCCATCCATTTCTTTTTTTTAATGTTTATTTATTTTGATGTTAATTTGTTTTGAAAGAGAGAGAGACAGTCTCAGCTCCATTAGCTAATTCATTTGGAGTTGCAAGCTGGTGGTATTCAAGTTCTGCAGTTTAAAACATTTTATTAGTTGGGCGCCTGGGTGGCTCAGTCAGTTGAACGTCTGACGCTTGACTTTGGCTCAGGTCATGATCCCAAGTTCGTGGGTTCGAGTTTCGCATCGGGCTCCAAGCTGAGTGTGGAGCCTGCTTAAGATTCTCTCTCTCTCTCTCTCTCTCTCTCTCTCTCTCTCTGTCCCTCTCCCCTTCTTGTGCTCTATCTCTCTCTCTAAAATAAAAAAAAAAATAGCTATAATAATTTACAAGAGGATCCATCCTTTCATCTGGTGTTTTGCTGTCCAGTGGTATTGTTTACATAGGAGAGATGGTAAATGCTTTTCCTTTTCTTTTGTTTACTCAGTTTTCAGGATAATCAATTGGTTGCCTGTCATTCTCAAAAGGTGATCAGTTAGTTGTTATTTAAATACCATAAATTTTTAGACAAACATATTTGATGTGTTTCAATCTACTGAAATTCCTGTCTTTATTGAGTCTCAAATTGTCCCCCTTGTGGCCAATGGAAACTCCTGAGCCATTTGGACATGCTCTTAATAGTCTTTGGTGGTTCTTTGCTATTTGGTATCTCAAGATGTTCCAGTCTCTTCTAGAACATTTCCTACCTCCAATCCAGAATCAGCCATTTCTCCTAGAATCTCTGGTTTCTTTTAATGGAGAATGATATTTTAAGAGTACAATCTAGAGGCTAAGGATATGTATAAAAATATAAATGTATATATATATAGAGAAAAAAAATGTAGAAATAATGACCGACCAAAATTCATTATCTATGGTACATCCAAATGATACATAGTACATCCAAAATGATATACTTTTTGTTCATATATATATATATATATATATATATACATATATATGAAACTTCATATATTTATTAACATGTATCTACTTAGGGAGATAGCTATATATCCACCATTTATCTATCTTGAGTTCATCGAGAATTTTTCAATTCAAGTTGAGAACAACAAGGTTGTTTTTTTTTAATTTAAGTTTATTTATTTAGAGAGAGACAGAGATAGCATGAGCAGGGGAGGGGCAGAGAGAGAGGGAGAGAGAGGATCCCAAGCAGGCTACAATCTGCCAGTGCAGAGCCAGACACAGGGCTCGAACTCACGAAACTGTGAGATCATGACCTGAGCTGAAACCAAGAGTCAAACGCTTAACTGACTGAGCCACCCAGGTGCCCCCAACAAAAAGGTTTTTACTTAACCACTTCTGTGTTCCATCTGTATCTTCTTTCTTTCACACTGAGATTCCTAGTTCTCGGTGATATGGGGAAGGATAGAATTAAAATATCTCATAACTTTTCATTTGCTTCACCCTGCATGATACATACTACAGTCTTGGAACAACAGTACTAATCCCAGCACATTAATTATGATTATTGAAAACACTTAGCCAGTTTGTCTGCATATACTATCCCCATTCTCCCTTTATTCTTATTTATTTGGTTCATTTTGTTATGATTTTTATTGTCAGATCATACAGTCATCTCATACTATAATCTCTCATTTTTAACCTTTTAGTTTTACAAGTCACTATATATTTAATGCTTAGCAGTTGTCATTGTGTTAATGTTTGCAGACATTTATCTGCCTGAAGTTCATTCTCTACTAGATCGCTCAGGAAGAGCTCACGGGACCATAATTTCCTGAGTTCGTCATGCTCACCAAAACGTGTGCTCTTTGTACTGAAAAGTCTTTTACTGTTTTAAAATCCATGGTTCCCATCTTTCCTTACGTAGCTCCAATACGTGGCTCTTGTGGCATAAAGAATTGCTGTTGAAAAGCCTGATGAAAAGTCAGTATTCTTTACAAGTCACTTTCTCTTTTTTGTTGAGATACTCAAGGTATATTTTCTCTTTTTCCCTAAAGTCCTATAATTTTACTAGAATATGCTTTGGTGTGGATCTTTATGGGTAAATATTCCCAGGTACAATGTGTTCTCTTTCAATGTGTAGTTTAAAAAAAATTTTTTTTAATGTTTTTTTTTTTTTGAGAGAGAGAGAGAGAGAGAGAGAGAGAGAGAGACAGTGTGAGTGGGGGAGGGGCAGAGACAGAGGGAGACACAGAATCCGAAGCAGGCTCCAGGCTCCGAGCTGTCAGCACAGAGCCTGATGCAGGGCTTGAACCCACAAACAGTGAGATCATAATCAGGGCCGAAGTCAGATGCCCAACCAACTGAGCCACCCAGGCACCCCTCTTTCGATGTGTAGTTTTAAATCTTTGTTATTTGAGAAATGTGTTCTTGAATTATCCTTGGTAGTACCTGTTCTGATTCCTTGGTTCTGGTTTTTCTATGTCAGAGACTCCTATCTTCATATGTTGGATCTTCTTTTTCCCTCTTCCATATTTTTAGTCTCAAATACTGTCACCTTTTTCTTCATTATTTTTGGATTTTGGAAATGTTCTCTTCTTTTCCCTTCTACTTTTCTTGTCATCGTCTGTTGTGTTTGTTTTTTCTTGGATTTCTAGTTCAGTCTTCTAAGATCTGTTCCTTCTGTTTCTAGTTCTTTCTTATTTGTCAACTCAATTCTGAGATTTTTTTGATTTTGACTGATGCTGTTCTTTTTCATCTTGTGTCATTTTCTTACTGTCTCTTAGCTTTTTCTGAAATATCTTCTAAGATACCCTCCAAGAGTCCAGCCACCCGGTGCACGCACCCCTTCCCTTGATTGTGGGCAGGACCTGTGAGTGTAAGGGATATCGTTCGCACGATTGGGTTATATTATATGGCATAGATGTGAGGATTTTTCAGTTGTAATTAAGATTCCCAATCAGCTGGCTTTAAGTGAATCAAAATGGAGAGCATTCTGTGTGGGCCTGACCTAATCAGGAGACTGGTTTAAATGAGAATCTGAAGGTCAGAGACAGAAAAGTCAGAAAAATTCAAAGCAGCAGAGATACTCTCTTGTTGGTCTTAGAACTGCAAGCTGCCCTGTCGTGGAGGGGGCCATGTCACAGGCCAGCAGATGGCCTCTAGCGGCTATCGGTCTGACTTCTACAATCGCAAGGAATTGAACCCAGCCAACACCAGTGAGCTTGAAAAGGGACCTCAACCCTCAGGTAAGATCACAGCCCCAGCTGCCGCCTTGATTCCAGCTTCATGAGACCCCAGAGGACTCCGCTAACCTGTGCTTGAACTCCTGGCCCATGGAAACTGCAAGATGATAAATATGTTTTAAGCTACTAAGTCTGCAATTCATCATGCAACAATAGAAAATGAACATGGTAGGTTGTAGTTTTGCCCTGTTCAGTGAGCACGTCTTCTAGCCTGCTTTCCTTGTTTGTGTGGACTCTATGCCATTCTATTTCTCTTCGTCTTTTTCTAAATAGTTACTTTGTATGCGACTTGACCTTGATATTTTCTGCTGTTAATTTTTATATGAAGTTAGTTTTCTGAAATTTTATAAGAGGGCTTGGTTCTAATAGATTTTTTTTTTTCTTTCAAGCTTAACAAAGACCCTTCTGTTGTTTTCATGCAGCAGCTTGCTTGATGACATTTATTGGCTTGGTTCTCAGTTATCTGGACGTTCTCTTGCCTTCACTTCTGTTATCCCTATTCTCCTCAATTTGATTTTACTCCAAGTAATTTCTCCGCAGTGTGGGACCCCATCCAAGACGGGAACCAGGGCGGGCCAGTTTCAAGCGTTTATAGGGTTGGGCTGATCCAGCCCTTAGAGGTTTCACTGCAGGACCCTCCCATTCTCTCTCTCTGTTGGGATGAGCAAACATTATCCACAAAGGGCTCTACCAGCTTCCACCTGCGGGTTCTGTTAGCTGCCCCGTGACCCCCCTGAGTTCTCGTGCACAGATGCCAATGCCATGTAGGTGTCGTGGCTGTATCGGTTCGCCTGCCTGCTTTTATTTTGGAGTTAATAGAGATGTCCTGACAGCTGATTATCTTGTACCTGTTGTGCATGAGTTTTTGGTTTTTCTATCTAGTCGTTCTATTTTCATTTGGGGAATTGGGAAGATCCCAAGACAATGCTGCAAGCCCTCCTGTGAATCTCCCAGGAATTCTCCTGCTATCTCCTTTTTATGGTCGAGAAGGCTGAACTCCCAGGGAGGTTAACTAATTGGCTTTAAGTCACACAACAGTGAGTGGGGAAGCTAGCATTTGAACCTGGTCCTAAATTCAGAGCTCTTACTCCCCCCCCCCCGCCCTGCCCAACGACGTTTTATTCAAAAACTTCCTTACTATAATAATCCCCAGCTTTACAACTTCACTTGTTTGGGGGCACCTGGGTGGCTCAGTTGGTTAAGCATCTGACTCTTGATTTCGGCTCAGGTCCTGATCTCACTGTTCGTGAGTTCAAGCTCCGTGTCAGGCTCCACGCTGACAGTGTGGAGCCTGCTTAGGATTCTCTCTCCCTCTCTGTAACTCTAGTCATTTTTGTTTGTTCATGACTTGTGGGAAAGGGTATTTTAAGGCATTACGCTTTCCTATACCTCTCTGTATTAGTTTCCTAGGGCCTCCTGTAGCAAAGCACCATGAACTGGGTGGCTGAAAATAACAGAAATATTGTTTCATAGTTGCGAAGCCTAGAGGTCTAAAATCCACATGTCAGCAGGGCTATGCTGTCTCTGAATGTATGGAACGTATGGAAGAGTCCTTCCTTGTCTCTTTCCAGCTGATGGTGCTCGGCCAGAAATCTTGGGCATCCTTTGGCTCATAGATGCATTACCCCAGTCCTCTGTCCTCACACGGTGTTCTCCCTGCGTGCCTGTGTTTTCACAGGGCCATCCTCCTATAAGGACACCAGTCATATGGGACCTGGGGCCCACCCTACTGCAGGATAACTTCATCTTAACTCGTTACATCTACAATGACCCTATTTCCAAATACTGTCATAATCCGAGCCACTAGGGGTAAGGATTTCAGCGCATCTTTTGGGGGGCGGGACACAAATCAACCCATAACACTCTCCTTCCCGCTTCATCTCTCCCATTTGAGCAGGTGATCTTTTTTTTTTTTTTTTTTTTTTTTTTCTCCTGGAGGAATGGAAGGGATTGGAAGGAACTATGTATGTGGCATGGGGCTCCCATCTTTCTCGGAGCAGCTTCTGTGCTGGTCGTCTGGAGGCACATCCATCCATCAAACAATCAGTAAGCCTTTTAAAAACCACCTTCGGCGTGCAAGACCTGTGTTGGGAGCTGCAGGGAATCTAAAAAAGCATCTCTTTTCATTGAACTTCAGACGTAGTCAACTGTATGGCACACCGTTATTTTCTTTTCTTCCAAGGAAGAAACACGCTGACAATTAAACCATGACGTGGATCAATTTTAAGCTGTATCCCAATTTCAGAGTTGTTACAATTCCAAAAGAGCTGTATCTCAGAATTGACGAAATTCTGCATGAGGCACCAGGTCTCCTTTTAAAAAGTTATACCCTTGGGGCGCCTGGGGCTCAGTGGGTTAAGTGTCCGACTTCAGCTCAGGTCATGATCTCATGGTTCGTGGGTTCAAGACCGGTGTCGGGCTTGGTGGTGACAGCTCAGAGCCTGGAGCCTGCTTCGGATTCTGTGTCTCCCTCTCTCTCTCTCTGCTCCTTCCCCACTCACATGCTGTCTCTCTCAAAAATAAATACATGTTAAAAAATAAATAAATAAATAAATAAAAAGTTATAATCTTGGTGGAGAGAAAACACATGTGCGCGCACATGCACGCAGACAGGTGCACACACACAACTGAGGCAGTGCCAAGTGTGAAAGGAGCTGTAGGGACTCAGGTGTTTTCAGAGCTGAGACTGGAGGTGGCCGCCCTTTGGCGGGCCCTTCGGGTGTAGATGGGACCACTATCATCCAGGTGGAGCTGAGGAGGGCCATCGAGAGGAGGGGAGAAGGGTAACACAGGGGGCGCAGGTGTGTAAAAGGTAGAGTGGTGTCCAAGAGGGAGAAACAGAAAATGATGTAGCAGGGAGGCCACCTTCTTTCCAATTATGGTCCTCCCTCAGGAGTTTGGATTTTATTCTTTAAGTGATAGGGAGCCATAGAAAGTTTTAGAGCAGGGAGGAGCACACCAAGAAATGTTTGGGGATTTTTTTTTTTAAGCAGGCTCCATGCTGGGTGCGGAGGGCTTGAGTGTGGAACTTGCTTGAACTCATGACCCCGAGATCATGACCTGAACTGAGATCAAGAGTCAGACGCTTAAGACTGAGCCACCCAGGCGCCCCACGTTTTGCGATTATTAACCTGGTAACAGGCAGAACGTGTAGAAGGAATAGGTCGCATTTAGGAGACCTGTTGAGAGACAACATCAAAGGCCCAGGTAGTGGCAAAGGGAAGAACACTGGTGCGAAATGAAAAGGAAGGGACCCAGGGACACTTGTTCAGAAAAATAAACAAGATTGTGTCAGTACCTGAGTGTGGACAGCTGACCGTGGTTTGCCAGAGTAAGGAGCACCTGAGGCCCCATTTACCCGCACGAGTCTTCCTGATCAATACAAAAGAAGGCCCCACGCTTACCAGGCGCGACGTCCATGGACACTCCAGGCTGACCTCAAATTTTGGTTGCCGTAATTTTCTAGAAGGTGGGTTTAGTGCTGCTGACATCTTGGGCGAGACGACACCGGGAACTAAGAGCGCGTCCCACGACTGTAAGTACCTGAGGCGTTTCACAAACAGCCTCGTTTGGTTTTACGACCTGCCCGTGTAGTGGAGCGAGGGCAAGTTTTACTCCACGCGCCTCGAAAACTCAGATGACCTTTACGAAAACCACATAAGCCAGAAGCAAACCTGGGAATGAATCCAAGGTTTCCTGATGCAATATTTGTATCTCCACGCGTGTGTTTGCTCTGCCTTCAGTAAATGAGAACAGGACACTGTGTAAACATTAAGCACCCTGTAAATTCTAGGTAGGGACCCAGGAGAGGGGGGTCTGTTCGCGGAGGGAGAGTTAACTTTGTTGAGAGATTCTACATCTATCCCTAATGCTTGGGCGAGGGATGGGCTAGACGTGCCGTGGGCAGAGCTGGCCACCAGATGAGGCAGTGATGCCCTTGACTGCGTAGGGGTCCTGGATTTTCTCTTGTTGGTGTTGGAGGCTCTCGGAGGAGGCACTTCTTTCTGAAGGTCAAGGGCCAGGGAAAACCCTGTGTAAGCAGAGGTCTTTTCCTTCTCATTCTTCAAATGGAACTGTATATTCAGAGAGTAAGTCCCCATTCTGTCGTATCTGTTTATAACGGACTTTGTCCATCGGTGAACAAATAAATGTGGAGAACTTTTGATGGTCCAGGTGCAGGGTGATGGTCAACAGGAAGGAGATGGTTCCCTTGAGGGATAATTTTAATAAACCTGGCTTTTAGCATTCAAGGTGGTAGAGTTAAGATAGGAGAGAACTTGGTACGTTCTGGCTGAGAAATTACGTGGGTTTCATTTACTGGGAAGGGAGAAGCCTTGTGGAGAGCACATTTGGAGGCATTCCATGGCTCCCTCTTGGCCATGGTAAGTCTGAGATGCCTTTTGACATCCAAGAAGTGACTCCAGGCAGATAGTCGGCTGGTCCTGCATGGGACTCAAATGCCAGGTTAGGACGGGAGTGAGATATTTCAGAATCATCAACGCGGAGACGGTAGGCAAAGTCAAGGCACTGGCGAGGACCGCTGTGTTAGTCCCTAGGGCTGCTGTAACTAAGTGCCACAAACTGGAGGGCCTCAGACAACAGAAATGTATTCACTTACAGTTCTGGAGGTCAGAATCTGAAATCAACGTGTCCGCAGGGCCGTGCTCCCCCTGAAAGGTCGACAGCACAATCCTTCCTGGCCTCTTCCAGTCTCTGGCCAATGTTCCGCGTCATCGGAATTCCTTGGCTTGCAGCTAGCTACATTACCACTGGTAATTACCACTGGACTGCCGTTGCTACCAGATGGCGTTCTTCCTTGTGTCTGTGTCCCCATTTCCCTCTCCTTATGAGGACACCAGACACTGGATTAGGGCCCACCCTACTTGTGTATAACCTCATCTTAACTTGACTGCATCTGCAAAGACCTTATTTCCAAGTAAGGCCACATTTGCAGGTTCCAGGTAGACACGTGGGGACTCTCTTCAACCCAGTGTGGATACCCAGAAAAAGAGCGTAGATGGGGAAGAAGGTTGACGAAGACAGAACTTTGGGGTCCCGATGTTGGGAGGCCGCGTCTCACGTCTAGAGAGGCATCGTTCTAGTGAAGGAGTGATCAACCACATGGCACACTGCTCGTGGTTACGGAGGTTCACCCGTTTGGCCTGGTTAATCGGTTTGGCAATGGAGGACAGATTGACCTTCTGGTCTTGGGGATGTGGAAATAGTGGGCAATGGTAAAAAAAAAAAAAAAAGACACTTCCATGACATGGTAGGTCGAAACATGATTCTACTGGGTTGAAGACAGAGGGAGGACAGTGAAGCAATAAAAACAGTAAGTAGAGACATCTTTTCTGTGAGGCTCGGAAGGGATCACCGACGTGGGGCCGGGACAGTTGAAAAGGGTGTGGAATGGGAAGCATGTTTGTGTGAAGGATGAGGAAGACGCGACAGAGTTCATCACTGGGTGGGAAGGTGACCACGCAAGAGAGGAGGCGTTGGGTCAGAAGAGATGTCCTTGAACTTGTGAGGGACTGGAGTGTTGCATGCTTGGGGAGGGTGTGGCTTCAGATGGGAGCAGAGACGGGCCAGTCACGGTCATGGAGGTGGGGGTGGGGTGGGTAATAGGCCATTGTTCCAGAATGGCCCAACCGGAAATAGAAGAACTTGAAAGCCTGAAATGCAGTTTGAGGGGGAAATGAGGCTGGGGATGAGGGAGTCAGATGCTAACAGAGGAAATGCTTACCCGAACAGGGGTCCCCCGTAAAAGGGGGTCCCTTCAAACTAAAGCCAGTGAGAATTTGCTCCCAGCTTAAAATTTCTGAGGCCCTGGGAACACACGTTTCCCTCCCTTTACTTTTATCATTAATCTTGCAATATAAAAACAGTCCTGTTTCTATAACTGGTAATAACAGTTTTATAACTGTTTTTATAACTGTTTTATTAACTGGTAAGAGTTCCTCAGGTGAATCAAGGCTTTCCCAAGAGATGGATTTATTAAATATCAAACAATAAAGTATTTGTAGAAATTAGAGGTGAACGTGACAGAGGGATTTGTCTTGGCAAAGGGGTATCTTCAGTCACAACTCCACTCCCATCTCCTGGTGACAGTCTTTTTGTTTCCCTCCATTGTAATCTTTTTAAAAAAAATTTTTTTTTAACATTTATTTATTTTTGAGACAGAGAGAGACAGAGCTTGAACAGGGGAGGGGCAGAGAGAGAGGGAAACACAGAATCTGAAACAGGCTCCAGGCTCTGAGCTGTCACCACAGAGCCCGACGCGGGGCTCGAACTCACAGACTGTGAGATCGTGACCTGAGCCGAAGTCGGCCGCTTAACCGACTGAGCCACCCAGGCGCCCCCCTCCGTTGTAATCTTGACTTTCCTTGATGGAGAACTTAGCTTGACAAAGTACTGTCGAGTACTTGACAAAGTTTCTCCCAGAACCTTGTCCAGGGTCAAAATCAGATATACTGGCCTATATTTTGTGGAAATATCTTCTGATTTTTTTGTAAGTTTATTTATTTATTTTGAAAGGGAGAGAGTGCAAGCTGGGGGAGGGGCAGAGAGAGAGAGAGAGAGAGAGAGAGAAGAGAGTCCCAAGCAGACTCTATGCTGTCAGTGCAGAGCCTGATGCAGGGCTTGGTCTCATGAGATCATGAGCTGAGCATAAACCAAGAGTTGAACTCTTAACCAACTGAGCCACCCAGGCACACTGTACCTTCTGCTTTTTGGAACTCAGGACTACGGTTTCTTCTCCTTAGTCCCCAGGTGCTTCTGCTGTTCCCCACACCCCTTAGAGCACATCATACATTCACCAGTGTCTTCTGTATACTTTTCTCATCCTCCGGGATATAATTTGTTCAAAGTCGCATGATCCCTCCCACAAAACATGAAAACTCAGTGCTAGATCCGTGTTATCTATCAATCCTCGAGAATCTTGTTTGACCTTCAGAACAACCTGTGTGCTTGTTGTTATCATCTCAGAGGCAAGGACACAGTCTCAGAGGGTGAGTGTAGTTCTCTCCATTACAGCAGCTGGTCAGAGCAAACCCCAGGTCTTCTGACCCAAAGTCCAATTAATGCAGCCTTCCTCTGGCTCACATTGGCTCTACCCTTCATGCTTTGAAGACCATGATCCCTGGTAGAATAGAAGCCAAACGAGAGCTCAGCAGCTCTGTGTTTTCATCGGTTCCATTTCACCATCTGTCCCAGGCAGGGGGCCTCTTTCTTGTTTCTCTGAGCATAACTAAAATCTATTTTGAAAGTTGACCCGCCGTCACCTGGGAGCCTTAGTGCTGGGTGGCCATTAGCTTTCCTGACACTGGTTTTGCCTCTTCCCCTCTTTCATCGTGTCCTATGACCAGTCTAACAAGACTCAAGAATGTAGGTTTGAAGTTAGGCCAACCTGAGTTTGAATCTTGAATCTTGGCAATAGACCGGAGCTGGCTAGCTGTGTGAACTTGAGTGGCTCCATTGATATGTGCCTCAGTTCCTTGGGTAAACACCACCCTCCTGTCTCCCATGCACTGTGTGGTCCCTCGCATTCTGCTTCAGGGACCCTCTGAGGAGCAGCAATCAGCAGAAGTGATGCTGTGCTGTTCCAGCTCTAGGTCAGAGGAAAACCTCTTTTAAGCTTTGGGAAGCTGTGAGCCATCATGGAAGAAGTCTGGTTGCTTGCTACCATATGAAGAAGCTACGTGGAGAGGCATGGAGAAGAGGAGGAGGCCCCACCACCCCAGAATCCCAGCTCAGCCTGGCCTTCCAGCTGTCCACACCAGGGCCACAGCCCCGGTGCACCAACCAGGCCAACCCACAGGTGGAACACAGCATCCAGCTGAGTCTAGTCAGCCCACAGAATTATGACACCTAGGAAACCAATTTGACAATAAATTTCATATATTGGAAAAAAAAAAAGAATTATGACACCTAATCGGCCACTGTTTTAAGCCTGATCACTGTTTAAGGTGATCCTTAGAACATTAATTGTGGGGGGCAAAGGGTGAACTAATACACTAACAACTAGTAGAGTGCCTAGCATGGTGCCTAGCACATGATAAGAGCTTCATATATAAGAGCAACTCTTATTTGATTTTGTCAAAACCTTAGGTGGTTTGAGAGCTCCTTTGAGGTTCAAGACTGACCTCTTGAACACATGCTCTTGACAAATAGGTCTTGAGGAGCTATCTGAATCATTGAAGATACAGTAATCTGGATCATCAACACCATGACCAGAATTACCCTCCATTCACTCTCTACTTGAAGATAATAAATTGGCAGCCAGGGGCTGAACAATTACTAGGCAAATCAGGAGTTGAACCCACTGCCATGATGGCGCCTTGGTTTTTGAGATCCCTATTGCCTTTACTCAGTCCGTGCTAAGGCTACCCTGGCTTGGTGTCCTGGAGCCAGGAGCTACTTGTAGACTCTGGGCCACTGGGAAGGTGACCTTCCCGTGGGAGACAGGCTGTCCTTCTCGGGAGGACCCTGGGAAGACACAGCTTGCTTTGATGTGTAGGGCAAATAGGGTGGAGGGTCTACACTGTCCAGCCAG
Organism: Panthera tigris; assembly: GCF_018350195.1. Classification (NCBI taxonomy): domain Eukaryota; kingdom Metazoa; phylum Chordata; class Mammalia; order Carnivora; family Felidae; genus Panthera; species Panthera tigris. Next base: position 162,372,485 of record NC_056661.1, read on the forward strand.
TCCCTTTGCCTCATACAGCATTTCTACTTCCATTGGCTAATCGTTCCGGTTGGCTAATTGTCCATGCAGGTCTGGACAAGAGAGAGGGTGGACCTGGGATGCCTAATCCAGCTTAGCCAGGGCTGCTCAAGGAATAAGGACAGGTGAAGACTCATCCTACCTTAGTTCATGTGAGCGTCTATAACAGAATACCATAGACCGGATGGCTTATAAACAACAGAAACTTATTTCTCACATTTCTGGATTCTAGAAGTCCAAATTCAAGGCACCAGCTCATTCAGTGTCTGGTGTGGACCTGTTTCCTGGTGTGTCCTCCCATGGCAAAAAGACAGGGAGCTCTCTAGGGTCTGTTTTATAAGGGCACTAATCCCATCATGAGGTCTCCACCCTCATGACCTCATCACCTCCCAAATGCCCTATGTCCATATACCACCACATTGGGATGAAGTTAGTACCAGGGAAATACTGAAATCAACACTCAAGAGGTATCTAATTCAATATTGACAGACTCTGTTTCAACATATGAATGGCAGTGGGGAGCACAGATATTTAGTCGTAGCATACCCCACCAAGAACATTGGGGTGCTGATCTCCATGCAGGGATGACCCTGGAATTGTCCCCTGGCACACAGGAGTCAGGATAAGTCATGCTGCGGTCATATTCTTTTATAACTAGTCAGCTAAAACTCTTCCTTTGCAGTGATAACATGCAGTTGAAAGCCATTTTCGTACACAAGGTGTCACTTTGTTAAGGTATGAACACGTTGAGACTTTGATGCACGCTGGTGGAAGAATGGAGTCTCACTTTCCACAAGTTCATGAGGAAAGAGCAGCTTGGACACAAAGACTAAGGTCGTTCTGATCGTCATAGTCACCCACACTTCCTGGTGTGTCCTTCCTCAGACTGATTGGGGAGCTGGGGAAGCATGTGTTAGACAAGGGGATTCCAATGAGCAAACACCCCCGGAGTTCAGGGCCCCAAACACTTTCTCCTGAAGAACTCATTCAGGGATAGACAATGGGCACGGTACAACCCCTGCGTTACCAAATGTTCATGACTACCAGGAATGTCATATTGAAGTTTATTTATTTATTTTTAGAGAGAGAGCAATTGGGAAAAGGGCAGTGAGAGAGAGACAGAGAGACAGAGAGAGAATCCCAAACAGGGTCCCTGCCTTCAGCGCGGAGTTCGATGCCGGGCTCGAACCCGTGAACTGTGAGATCATGACCTGAGCCGAAACCAAAAGTCAGACACTCAACTGACTGAGCCACCCAGGCACTCTGGGAATATATGTATGTAATGCTCATCTACAAAAACAACCTGTTCTCAGGCCCCTGAGTATCTAACAGTTTCTCTTCTCGTTTATGCATTCAGCAAAGCTTTCTTCAGAGCCAGATTCTCGGCTCTGTGTTTTACAAGGTGAAGGGGCGCTGGGGTTTTCCCAGAGGAGCCGGGGCCCATCAGGGAGATGGGTAAATGAGCACAGACAGGAGCACGGGGAGGGAGCGGTTGGTGCAGCAATTGCAGAAAACACTGGCCAGGACAGAGGCTGGGAATCCAGCTCTGGAAGTTGAGGAGGCCTTCCCAGGAAGTGGCATTTGACCTAAACCTTCCAGGAGGAGTTGAACTTGGTGGGATGGGAAGGGAAGGGGCATTGCAGGCCGAGAGGCCAGAGTTGGGCAGGAGAGGGGTGTCGGCAGTGGGGCAACCACCACAATGGCCGGAACAAGTGGAGCACGTGGCCCAGAGGCCAGGATGACATGTGAGGTCAGAACAGGCAGCAAAGGTCTTCCTGGGCGATTCTAAAACATTGAGACCTTTATCCTGCAGCCCAAGGGAGGCGACAGGATTGAAAGCAGGTGAGTGACATTATCTACTTTGTTTACAGGAGAAGAAAATCAATTCAATTTGTCAAGATGCCCGGCATCAGGAATGTATGAAGTTGAACAGATGGGCAGAGAAGGTGGGAGAATGAAAAGTACAGGGACTGGGGGCTTGATTCTTTGGCACAGAGATGGTGAGTGTTGCCATGAGGATGGGGGGTTAAGGGGAAAGTGGCTAAAGCAAAAATGGCAAATATGTAGCATGAGTGTCCCTATCTCCTTTCCTGTGCCTGTAGCAGACATTGCTAATCAATCACAGCACCGTTTCTTGCAGAGCCCAGTGCTGCAGAAGTCAAAGGAAAAGGTTTCTAGAAGATAGGATGGTCAACAGAGTCGAATGCTCCATGCAGTAAAAATGAACAGGACATAGACCAAAGAAGGCTGGTGAGTTGATGTTCAGGAAGGCTCCAGAAGTTTCTTTCCCCTCGTACAGAAACTATTTTCTGTTGTTTTAGCATTATGTTTTTCCTTTGATAAAAGTAAACTCGCAGAATTTGAAAATAATAGTCACCTGTAATTTCACCTTGACTAGTAACATTTTGATGCGTGTATTTCCAATATTTCCTTATGATAGATTTTTAGATGTCACCAAAATACCTAAAGATTTTAAAACTCCTGACATAATAAAGTGCATTTAGGAACATTTTACTAACTGGCATTACCACCAGCAGAGTATAAGGGTGTTAAATGATGGCACAATTTTTGACTATCTTGTTTTTTCTGAAACTGATACAAATCCTTTATGGAAACAAGCTTATAATATTATAATATCATACGATATATGTGTATATGTATATACACACACATATTGGTATATATACTTGTGCATATACACACATATACATATGGATATCTTTCTTCAAATAATCTTAATGTTCTGGGCACCAATATCAATGCAAAAGGTTTTTATCATCCTTCCACAGGACAGTAATAAGCAAATCCCTTTCTCCCTTGCTTACATGAAGAGAAAAGGAAACATCAAAGGAGCACATAGCTGACCTGGTAGACTGTGGGTTCTTAAAAATGAATCAGTGAATGAAATACTCTACTAGTGCTTACTTCATTTTTAGTGTCACAGGCACATGAGAAAAGTAATATTATTCCAATTTTACAAAGGAAGGGAGCTGAGACTTAATGAGGAGGGTAATTAACTTTCTCAAGGCCATGTAGTTAGTAAGTGGTAGAACCAGAATTCACAGGCCCCGCCTGTCTTAGTTGAGAGTGTGTATTTTCTGTCTGTACCATGAACTACATTGGAGAGAGAGAGAGAGAGCCAGCTGAGGGGTGCAGCTGACTCTTTCGGAGGCTCACTCTTGGTTTCTGGTCGCTAATGTCTTGGTGGAGACCCCCAAACCCCAATAGGAAACCCATCCTCTAAAGGCAGCCAGACTCCCTCTTCTCAGTCTGGGCGTGTTTGGGGACCCTTTTAGCTTCTGAGCGCGCTCTGAGCACACCACTCTGCCCAAATCTGCACATGCTCACCATCTCAGGAGCTCTCTGAACCCTATACTTTTGGGGCTTTTATGGAGGCTTCACCACACAGACATGATAGATCATGAAGCCCATCTCCAGCCCCTCGCCCCTCTCAGGAGAGTGGGGGGCGGGGCTGAATGGCCCGAGTTTCTAATCACTGCCATCACCCGGGGAATCCCAAAGGATTCGGGGGTTTTGTGTCAGGATCCAGGGCTGAAGACCAAATATTAGAAGCTCCTGGCGTACCTAAAACCCTTGTAATTTAGGAGCTCTGTGCCAGGAACCGGAGGCAGAGACCTGTATACATATATATACATATATATACACATGTATATATATATATATATACGTATATATAGGTAATATATACATGTGTATATATATGCGTATATATACACATATGGGTAGTATATGCGTATATGTACACATATGGGTAATATATGCGTGTATATACGTACATGGGTAATATATTGGTAACATATACATATATTTATATATATATATATGTGTATATATATATATATATATTTTTTTTTTTTTTTTTCCTGTTCTCTCACAGGGTGTTAGCCTGACATGTGGGACAAAAGCTGACTCTCGGGTCAGAGTTACTATATGATTGTGTAACAAAAACCCTTTACTGATGAATTGGGCAATGGGGAGCCTTTTTCTGAGAAGCCTTGAGGAGCGGGATTTCTCCCTGTGATAAACCTTCCTTGAAGAGGCCCTTTGTTTACTGTCCTAGAACCTAGAATCTCGGAGCCTGCTTGGGGCGAACATCCATGTCACTAATGTATGGACTGTAGGATCCACCTTCGGTTTTTGCAAATTAAGAGATGCTAGATTTCCCCTCTTCCTGTGGTTGTTCTCTTTCTCGTTCTTTCTCTTGCTTTCACCCGTCCTTTCTCGGGTGTGACCAGTGATTCTGTGCACCTGCGAACCTGTGCCCTTCTGGGTCTGGGTGGCCAGGAAGGAAGATACACTCTGTGACCTCAGCACAAAGACCTTACTGTTCTTTCACTGCGCCTCGGGCCGCTGGGTGGTTTCCGTGACCCCACTTACCTGGGACACTTCGACTCACAAGGCGGTTTCTCATGCTTCCTCCTTGGTTTCTGTTGGTCACAGCCCCGCTTGGTGATAACCCCAAAGCGGCCATGCTTGGGGGAGGCGGGACCAGATGTGATTGGACCCTGAGGCAGACTCAGCTTCCTGAGTTTCGGGGACAGCGAAACTTTAGACTGTCCCCACCTACCCTCTGGAAGAGCCCACCGAGGAGACCCCACCACATGCTCCAGATCTCACTGCCTTATGGTTCCACCCGAATGGGCCACGGTGACCCACTTACCTAGTTAGGAACCATCCAGAGCCCTTCCACCCTGACCAGAGGGAATTTGACTCTCTCCAATTTTTTCTCTCTAGAGCATTAACTTCCTTCCTTATTTATGTTTTAAGTTGTGATAAAATACACGTAAAATTACCATTTTAACTGCTTTTAAGGGTACAGTTCCATAGTGTTAAGTCCATTCACGCTGTGGTACAACCATCACCACCCCCCTCCAGAACTTTTTTCATCGTCCCCAAGTATAACCGTGTCCCCATTAAACAGTAATCCCCATTCCCCTCCCCCAGCCCCTGGCAGCCACACTTCGGTCTGTCCCTGTGAATTTTCTATCTCTAGATATCTCATATGACTGGAATCACACAGTATCTGTGACTGGCTTATATCACGTAGCATAATGTCCTCGGGCTTCATCCATGTTAATGCATGTGACAGAATTACCGTCCTTTTGAAGGCTGAAAACTTTCCATGTATGTGTAGACCACATTTTACTTACCCATTCATCCGCCAACAGACACTTGGCTATAGCTTTAATCTAACAAACATTTTTTGAGTGCCAATGATGTATCAGGCACAGTGTTTGCTCCTGGACATGAGATTGCTGTTGAGATAGACTAAGAGGTCTGTGCCCTCCCACAGGTGATGAAGCACTAAATAATAATGCCAAAAGTAATGGCAGTTTCTTCCCAGTTCATGAAGACACCCGTGAGTCTTCTTTTTTTTTTTTTTAATGTTTATTTATTTTTGAGAGAGAGAGAGAGACAGAATGTGAGCGGGGGGAGGGGCAGAGAGAGAGAGGGAGACGCAGAAGCCAAAGCAGGCTCCAGGCTCCGAGCCATCAGCACAGAGCCCAATGCGGGGCTCGAACTCATGGACCGCGAGATCATGACCCGAGCTAAAGTCAGACACTCAACCGACTGAGCCACCCAGGCGCCCCAGCCAACGACTGTTCTTAATTTATGCACCCTCCCCAATTGTTGATAAAACCTTTGGCACCTGATTGAAAAGGATGAATAAGTAGCAGAAATGTTCACAGAAAAGCTTGAAACTCACCGTACCCGGTTATAATCTTTAGAGGGGAAGCTTCTAATGGTAAGTTTGAATTACAGCTGTAAGATAGCCATGCTTATCGCTAGCCGTACTGTTTGTAGCTGCAGTGATAATAGCAGCTATGTCCGCATTTCTCAGTGTTCCGTGAATAAGCGGCAGGAGTTTCGGGTTTCCTGGGCCCTTCCAAGGTCGCAGACCCCAAGCACCTGGCCACAGGTCCCCGAGGACACCGTCTGTCCCCTGTGCTTCTGCACTCCACTGATCGATTTTCCTCTTGCTGCCGTGTTGCTTTTTACTCTGCAACCGTCTCATTAAACCGCACGTTTTAAACACACCGTTCAGTTTACCACCGCACCCTGTGCTGCGTCTTCTTCACCGTGAGCGGTTGCTCTGCAGATTTCTGAACGCGTTAAAAGGCCGCTCGCCTTAGACAGAGGGCAGGCGGGAGCCTCTATCGGCGCCCTTTGCACTCCTGCAAAGCTTCCCAAGATGCTGTGTGTCCTTATATCGGTTTATACAGTTACACATCTGGTTGCTGAACTGTTCTAGATCTCCCTCTTGTGGGCCATCTATGGAATGAAACACATTAATTATTTCCAACAGACGTGATGGAGTCTTGTAGGTTATAAGGAGCCCATTTCTGCGAATCCTGTTTTAAACCTATACAAAGTGTATAAAGATCTAAAAATACCCGTGCACCCACGCACCAGCCTTATGAAACCTTAACATTTTGCCCCATATTTACTTTAATTTTTTTAACGTTTATTTATATTTAAGAGAGAGAGAGAGAGGGCGCGGGCAAGCGAGACAGAGCCCGAGCAGGCGAGGGGCACAGAGAGAGAGAGAGAGAGAGAGAGAGAGACACAGAATCCGAAGCAGGCTCCAGGCTCCGAGCTGTCAGCACAGGGCCCGACACGGGGCTCGAACTCATGAGTTAAAGTCAGAAGCTGAACAAACTGAGCCACCCAGACACCCCTCTGTGTTTACTTTAAATCTTCAAAAAATAAAAATAAAGTAGAGAAGTCGAGGGCCCCTGTGTACCCTCCCTTTCTGCACCCTCCAGGTAACCATCACTCTGAATTGGTATTTGTTACACACAGGTTTTTCTACTTCTGATCCATATACATGTGGATCACACCGGGTGCGTTCTCCCACGACCTGCTTTTCTTCCGCAGTGTTACGCTGTCGAAGTTCATCCCTGTGGCTCTGATGTTCTCATTTTCCTCTCCTGTATATTGTTGATTGTGTGACTACCACACTCTACTTACCAGTGTTTGCATCCTGGGGTATTTCGGTTGCTTGGAATTTTCGTCACAACAGACCAGGCCGCGGCCAGCCTTCTTACACTGCCTCCGGGTACATACGTGTGCGTTTCTCTAGGGTCCGTCCTGAGCGCGGATCGCTGGGTCATGCAGCTCGTCTCTGGGTCATGCAGCTCGTCTCCGTATTGCCAGATTGCCCTGGAAAGGATTGTCCTATTTACATCCCCCCATTTTCCTGTCATCTGCCAGCGGGCAGCCAGGCGGGAAGGCGCAAGCCCCACCATTAACTGCGCACTGCGTTATCCTCCTTGGCATGAATTCACTTGTTTAGTCATGGAAATAACCTTCCGAGGCAGGCAGAAGCACGTTTGCCAGAAACCAGAGAGGTCCAGGAATCTGCCCGAGGCCGCAAAGATAACAGGCAGAGCAGTGGTAAACCTGACCCACAGCTGTGCCGCGGAGGCCCTCAAAGACTCGGCCAGTGTGGGCTGGGGGTACAGGGGGTGCAAGGGGGTGCAGCGGAGAAGGGGGGGGATGGAGGGGAGACGCCCCTTCCACTGCCACGTTGCTGAGAGCTGACAAAAGAAAAGATATGCCCTCTAATTTTTGAAACCATGAAAGTCAGCATACAGACCCAAGAGCAAGGGCAATAAAATGAACAGGTGGTCAGAAGGGAGAAAAACAGGAATGAAAGGCATCTAGATAAAGGGGGAAAAAAACTTCACGGTTAGAAAATTACATCGGAGGGGCGGGTCTTGGTGGCTCCGCTGGTTAAGTGGCCGACTCTTGATGTCGGCTCAGGTCATGATCTCACGGTTCATGGGTTCAAGCCCCACGTCAGGTTCCATGCTGTCAGTGTAGAGCCTGCTTGGGATTCTCTCTCTCCCACTCTCCCTGTCCCTCCACGACTTGCTCTTTCTCTCTCTCTCTCTGTCTCTCTCAGAAAATAAATAAATAAACATTCAAAAATTATATTGGAACACTTAATTTTCCAAATTCTGTATTAGCTTTCCTCTCAATCACTAGGAATCAGTGATCGTTTTAAGGTGGAAACCCACTTTCCCCATGCTTGGAATCACTGACTTCAGTCCCGTGTGCTGGGGCAGTGGTGGAGAAGGGCATATTTCCAGAGGCCCCGGCCTGGGTAGTTGACTGGAAGCAAAGAGAAAAACAGAAATGAGAGTTGAGTGAAATTAAAAAAAAAAAAAAAAAAAAAAAGGCACCAGGGAAACATATGCCAACTCAACAGCTGGTCTCTGCTCAGCCCCCAAAGGATCTGTGCATTGTGTCTTGTCTCTTGGCTTTGCACACTTTCTAAAGAAGCTTCCCCCTTTTATTTTAAGTAAGAGAAGGACTTAAGAAGGACTTCCCTAGAAAACAATGGAAGCTGATATTTCATCTAAGGTTGGATGTGTACTTATAGGAGAAGAATGCCAGGGGCTTGCCTGCTTCTGTTTTAGGTTTAGCCTCTATATTTTACAAAAGTATGCCGACCGTATATTAGAGTGTTTAATGTTTACTTAAAAAGAAAATGACATCTGAAAGGGAACAGTCAAAGCGAACGAGAAGTGAATGTTCACAAGTGTTACAGGAAGTCGACAGGAAGCCAAAAGTGTGGGTATGGAAGTGAAAACCTTTTCAAAAAGGACATCAAGAGCAAAGTCGATGAGGGGGCTAGTTTTCTCAGCCTAAGACAAAGGGTATAAATCACTTCATGTACTTTTTCCCTCCATTTTTTATGTGCGGTAAAGCACGTATAACATAAAATTTTATCATCTTAGCCACTCTTAAGTATCCAGTTCAGGGGTGTAAAATACATTATACCTCTCCGTCCCCACCGTCCACCTCCAGAACTCTTGTCATCTTGTAAAACGGAACAGTAACTCCCCATCCCCCCGCCCCTCCCCCACCCCCGGGAACCACCGATCTACTTTCTCTATGATTTTGACTGCTCTAAACATCACGCGCAAGTGGAATCATACTTGTCTTGTTGTGTGTGGCTTGTTCCATTTAGCCTCACGTCTTCGAGAATCGTTCATGTTGCAGCAGGTGTCAGAGTGTCCTTTTTAAGGCTGAATAAGATTCCACTGCACGTGTTTGAGCATCTCTTATGCTTTGCCTCCCTCTCTGAAACTATTTTGCCCCCTCCCCCTCCCCCCATGGTCTTCTGTTAAGTTTCTCAGGTTCCACATAGGAGCGAAAGCATATGGTATCTGTCTTTCTCTGCCGGGCCTATTTCATTTAGCGTAATGCCCTCCAATTCCATCCGCATTGGTGCAAATGGCAGGATTTCATTCTTTCTCATGGCCAAGTAGTATTCCATTATATATATAAACCACATCTTCTTTATCCATTCATCCACTGATAGACATTTAGGCTTGTTCCATAATTTGGCTGTTGTTGAAAGTGCTGCTATAAACATTGAGGTACAAGTGCCCCTGTGCATCAGCACTCCTGTATCCCTTGGGTAAATTCCTAGCAGTGCTATTGCTGGGTCATTTTTTTTTTTTTGAGGAACCTCCACACCGTTTGCCAGAGTGGCTGCACCAGTTTGCATCCCAACAGTGCAAGAGGGTTCCCATTTCTCCACATCCTCGCCAGCATCTATAGTCTCCTGATTTGTTCATTTTAGCCACTCTGACCGGCGTGAGGAGGTTATCTCAATGTGGCTTTGATTTGTGTTTCCCGCATAATGAGTGATGTTGAGCATCTTTTCAACAAACTCAGGTGAAGGGGGCAGGGAAGAGGGGAAAATGGGTGATGGGCATTGAGGAGGACACTTGTTGGAATGAGCACTGGGTGTTTTCTGTAAGCGATGAATCATGGGAATCTACCCCCGAAACCAAGGGCATACTGTATACACTGTATGTTAGCTAACTTGATAATAAATTGTGTTAAAAATAGTAATAATAATAAAAGCTAGAAAATGAAAAAAAAAAAAAAGAACTGTGGCAAGAGGGCGCCTGGGTGGCGAAAAAAAAAAAAAAAAAAGATTCCATTGTACGTGGATAACACATTTTGCTTACTCATTCATCCATTGATGGACACTTGGGTTCCTTCCAGTTTAAGCTATTCTAAATAATGCAGAATCAAGAGTACTGTTTGCCATGTGAACCAAGCTATCGACATCGAAGTCTCCAAATAGACCTTCTCATTAAATCATTAGTATTTTGAATAACTAACCTAGAACCCTAAAATTCATGTATTTCTCATCTTTAGAGCATCATTGGTAGATGTTCTTGGCATCCCAGAACCAAAGATTCTGTTTTTTTTGTTTGTTTGTTTAAATTAATTGAAAGAGAAAACCAATTGTTCACCCAAGAGGCCACTGATTAACATCTACCAAAAGCAATTTGGGGGGGCACCTGGGTGTTAACCATCTGACTCTTGATTTTGGCTCAGGTCATGATCTCACGGTTTGTGGGTTCAAGCTCCGTGTCAGGCTCTGCACTCACAGCACGAAGCCTGCTCGGGATTCTCTCTCTCTCTCTCTCTCTCTCTCTCTCCCAAAATAAATAAATAAACTTAAAAAAAAAAAAGCAATTTTGGTATTATTTATCCAGGGGAACTGGTCTCATTTGGCCAAATCTGTTAATAGAATTTGAACCAATGTCTTGAACAATGTCTTCTTCCCCATTGGAGATGTGAGCCACTCTACGATAGGGACCACAGGTTCTTTCTCTGTGTTCCTGGGGTAGCCTACCACAGGTCTCAGTACACAGTGCCTTTAGCTACTCTAACTGGAAGGTAGGTGTGTAAAGACAAAAAAAAAAAATCTTCCTCCACCCCCAAATATTCACGTTTTGTCATTCCTTTGTCTTACACTCATTGTTATAACCTTGACTCAAATAAGCGAAACACTGGTATACAATTGAAGCAGTCAGCACATGGTCTATCCAACAAGATGGTCCTCCTTGGATATTAGCCAAAGGAAGGTCCCTGCCTGACACTTATTACCAGAGTCTCCCTTCTCCCCAACTCCACATCCCCAGCTCTGGGCCCAAAATAATCCCCCACATTCTAAGATAGCAGGTCATGAATTTCTAGGGGAACCTCTCAAATCACAACCCCACCCATAACTGCCCACTTCCATGGGAAAACTTACTACGTGGTTATTAAGGGCCATGCTACTTAGACCCTGAGATGGTCAGATCCAAAAGGATGGTCACAGTGGATGCTTTTAATGGTTGGGAACCAGAGTGGATGGGGACTGGATTCTTCCGAAGGGTTCTCAAGACAAAGGAGAGCATATGTCGGCAAGTCTGACCAATAGCATATGGAGGAATTTAGAAGAACAGTGTGTGGGGAAGGTCTGTAGACCTTTGTCGCTGGAGCAAAGAATCAGTCAGAAAGGAGTTTTTAGATGAATGAGCCCAGCAGGGCTGGTGGGAGAGAACCAGGCAGAGCTGGGACTAAGGCTCCTTCATTAATTTTTAATTCTCTTTTTCCCTCCTCCTTCCTTTTGTTTCCTTTTTACCACCAAAGATATTCACCTTTGGACATTGCTTACCAAGTCCTTTGTCTTAAGAGTGACAATTATTTGAGGGTTTACTGAGTGAACGTCTACTGGCACCAATCACATGACATAGCATCGTAGAGCACAGAAATGGGTGAGTGTGGGGCCCTTTCCTCCAAGAGCTTACAACCCGCCCCCCACCCCGCCCAGATGCCTGGGGTGGTATGTGATAATTGGCAAATTTATACTCAGATGTTTTTGCCCGTTTTCTTTCGATTTGCGTTTCCTGTTTCTGCTTCTCTGCCCTCTGGTGTTTGGATTTTTTTCCTGCCCTTTGTTTTAAGCATTGCCTTTATCCCTCAGAAGACACAGGCCCAGAAAGATGGTTTCCCAGTCTGAAGTCTTAACCTAGCTTAAGAAATCCATGTTTCCCTTTTCCTCCTCAGACTGAGAGTAGCACTCTGGGCTGCTTTGTTTCTCCTTGTAATTGTTTAATTAGAATCAACTAGGAGGAAACTTGCCTACTCATTTGAGAGAAAACATGCACTGTTTCAACCTCCTAATTTCCTTTTATCCTTAGGGAAGGTTCCAGGCTTTCTGGTCACCCCACAGGATTTACCTCCATTGTCACACGTGCACTTTGCTCTCGTCCCCATGTTCCCTCCCCTCTGCAATCTTTATCTTCCTTCTCTTAACCTCTTCTCTTCAGCACCTACCAGCTCCCTAGTGGCATCATGAGTTTGTTCTATGACTTCTGTTTTGTTTTGTTACGTTATTCTTTCCCCTAATGAATCGTTTCTGGCAACAGTGCCCCCTGACTCTTGGGTCGGGACACCAGGCTGTAGCAACTCAGTACACTTTTTATCTTGTATCTTCCCCTAATTTCTCACATGATTATTGTCTCCCTTAAGCAACTCCTAGGTAGTACCCATGACTTCCTTGTCCTTTATACTTACAGAAAAATACCGGACATCTAGAATGTTCTCTGTTCTCTCATTCCTGGTTCTCCAGGGAGAACCCAACCCACCACATACTTTGAAGCAGATGTTGGGTCCCCGACAAAACAGGGTCAGCCTCCTCAGCGAGGGAAAGGTCAAATCTGCTCAGACGTGTTAAGAAGAAATTTCGCAAGCATTTGGCTGAACTTGTGTACTAATATCTAAATATTGAGTAATATAGAGTAAAAAATTAAAAGGCAGCCAAACAACCCTTTGGCTCATCTTTGGGTCCCTTGAGAGGTGTTCTGAAAGCTTATTTTTATCATGTTTATTTCCAAAAAAAAAAGGCTAAAAATGAGACTGAGCCTAGATTTTTCCCAATAGGAGGCTTTTCCTATTTCCTTGGTTGAGGAATGAGGATTCTAAGACTCTCTGGAAGGACCCATTGAACTCTGGAAGTCCTGGATTCCACCTGCTGCTTGGAGCTTCTAAGCAGGAACCTCCAGCTGCTGGTGATGCCCTGTGTGATGTCATAGGACTTTGTGACACGGCCCGATGCTACATCATGTGCATGTAGTACAAGGCGGGCAGGGTCACCCAGTACAATCAAGTATTTTCTCAGAATCCAGGCCATTCAGAAAAAAAAAAAATCTCATCTTTCAGATCGTTCAGCCTAGACCCCTGCCTAATTTCACCTGCGACTCAGCTTAGACAACGTATCAACTACAGAGTGGCCAATGTCTCGGTGGTAGGTGGGTGGCCTCGGCGTGCTGAGAAAAATGGGAACAAAGTTGGGGGGTGGGGTGCCTTCCACCTGCATTCAGTGGAAGCGACACATCAAATCGCTGAATCTTGAATGGGATGCTGGCTCTGGGGATTAGGATTAAGATCTGATTTGTAATAAGAGGCTGGGCTATACCACTCTAGAGGTAGACTGGGCATTATAACGACTTCAGTTCTTGAAAATCTGATCATTTATAGAGAATTTAGTTGTGACAGCATAGCCATGTTTTCTTGACCCTAAAAACTCACACTTTAAAACAAACTCGATGGCTGTGAATCGAGATTTAGTTTAGGGCTTTGGTTTTTCAGTGTGTACGTGTGTGTGAGCGTGTGTGTGCGTGTATACGTTTGGTGGGAGTGGGGGTGGGGCAGAGATGAGGTCCATATTCCAGAGAACCAGGGGGAGCTCTGCTTTACGAAGACATTGCATAAGAAAGCTTACATTAGTAAAATTAAAAAAAAAAAAATGGAGGAGGCTAATTTTCCTACGGGTTCACATGTAGAGAATTTGCTCCAAATTTTCTTAATATACGAGAATCCTTCTAGACAATATGGATTTATTTTCTTTTCCGGTTTTAGTCCTAGCATGACCCCACATGTGTATTTTGTGTATGCAATCTGCCTCCCCTCACTTGTGTTTTTCGTTAGCTTCTAATTGCTTTTGGTGTTCAGTGGAAATTAAAACAGTGTCAAAATGTGACTTTTAATCTCTAGAAGTGGGGTTAATAGAAGTTAAACGGCTTCATTCTCTTCCCACTTATTTGAATCTGCCCATTTCTCCCTGTTAGAGGCTGTCTTCTTCTCTTACACATTTGACCCTTTTTCTTTGCATAATCGAATACTGCATTTTTGAAGAGTAATTTTTCCAGTCAATGGGCCTTCATTGTGCAACCTAGATCTCTGTCAGGGTGTTAAATCCTATGTCTTGGGAGGATGCTCCTATACGAATAAATGCCCCAATTTTATTATCATTATTATTATCATGTTTTATTTTGAGAGGGAGAGAGAGCATGCGTGCACAAGTTGGGGAGGGGCAGAGAGAGAGGGAGGAGGGGGAGAGAGGGAATCCCGAGCAGGCTCCACACTCGGCTGGAGCCCGATGTAGGGCCCATCTCATGGACCGCAAGATCACGACCTGAGCAGGTATCAAGAGCGGGAGGCTCAACCGACTGAGCCACCCAGGCGCCCCTCCCCCAATCCAATCTTACACCCCCTCCCTTGATCTAGAATCCTCAGGTCTCAGCCCATGCACAGGACCCTGATCCGGTTGGATAGTGATGCCTGGGTTCTGCAGTTCCCTGGGGACACACTCTTTCCTCCCTGAGCAGGACTAGCACATTCCCAGCCAGGCTATGCTGTCACTTGACCCTAATTATTGATCTGGCGGTCAGGAGAGGACTGGGGGTGGGGGGATCCAGAGGAAGGTCGTGCGTGGCTTGCCGAGCATCCTCAAGCACAGGAGCAATGGGCCATTTCTGTAGATCCACAGGGTGGGTCCTCATGGCCCTCCACCCACACACCCCCATCCCAAGTCTTAGCTTCTCCCTCCTTCCCTGGAGTCACCTTCCTCGGAGTCTCGCTGCCCTATCACCAAGCCCTGCACATGAGTCTCAGCTTTCTCTGCCCTTCCAACGTAGGAGATGCGAATCCCTTTATGTGTTGCCAAGGAAGTGAGATTGATACTTTGCCTTAAAGTGGGGACTCGTCACCCTCAGCCTTTCTTTTGTCTTTCTCAAATGCGTCTGTAGCACCCAACACCAAACATTTTGATTCTTCAGCTTTTATAATTACTTTTCCCTGCCCCCAGCTCCCAAATGCACCAACCAGAACGTTCCTTCCCACCAGTTGGCCACTGGTGAAGCCGTAACAAGCGCACTGCTCCAGCCTGCTGCGTTCTAGTCGAACGCTGCCTTTCCACCAGCATGGGGGGTCCTTAAGGCCAGCGGGCGAGCGGTGATGCACCCCCCAAAATCCCACTTTGGTGTCTGTTTCGCAGGACCACCCCACTACCAACTTTCGTAGGTCAAGATCCTCAGAAACAGACTTTGGGACTGAGATTTGCGTGTCGGCACTTTATTGGCATGGGTTTGGGGGAACACCTGCAAGCAAAGCAAACTGGGTCAAGCAATGTTAACCTTAAAAATAAAGCTGCCGCGGGGCGTCTGGGTGGCTCAGTTGGTTAAGCCTCCGACTCGGCTCAGGTCGTGATCTCACAACTGGTGGGTTCCAGGCCCCCCCATCCCCACCCCCATCTGGCCCTGGGCTGACAGCTGGAGCCTGGAGCCTGCTTCGGATTCTGTGTCTCCATCTCTCTCTCCCCCTTCCCCACTCCTACTCTCTGTCTCAAAATAAACATTTAAAAGTAAAAATAAAAATAATAAAACTGCCGGTTATCTCGCCAGCAAAAATGGATTTATTTGGTAATAGTGGAGAACCGCCAACCTGCAGAAGCAAGGCAAAACCACAGGCAAGTCTGGAGACTAAAGAGGCTCTTTTATAGAGGAAAGGGGGACGTCGGGAAGACTGCTGTAAACTAAGAGTTCATTGGAGTAAACTGGACGTTCACAGTATAGCGGCTTCTCATTGGCTGAGCTGTGACTGTCCCTCATTGGCTGGACTGTTGCCGGGGGAGGAGGAAACCTTCTGTCCTCCTGCAGGGATAGTAGAGTGCCGGTCCTCTGCAAGATGCTCCAGGAGTTGGGGCTACAATTGACGGGGAGTGCTGGAGATGAGAGCGCCCCCTGCCGGCCTCCTGACTCCATTCTGAACAAAGTTTCGTTTCCTTCATTTTCACAACAGAAAGGCTAGACAGTGACGTGGCTGCCACAGGGACCTCTGTGGAAATCTCTGGGCCGGATGAGTCCTCAGAGTCATCTCAAGTTGAAATAAGCAAGTTGGGCTCATCAGCCGGTCTTTAAACATGAGTTCCCTCAGGGAGGGGGAAACTTTGGACAAAGCCGCTTGCCCCCACCAGCGGTAACTCTGGGGGAGGGACTCAACCATGAGCCAGTACTCGGGCAGCGGGGTCCCACGCAGTGACCTGGTGGCACCACCGCGTAAGACATCATATCCAGGTGTGTTCAGGTGTTTGGGGGGCAAGGTGCTGACCGGGTGGTTTGATGCCATGGAATTGTTGTGGGTCCTGAGTCCTGTGGGGGAAGAATGGGTCTCTGCTGTGAACAAGAGCGGTTAAGAGCCAGAGCGGGTGGGCAGGCTGGTTCCTAGTGCTGGCCTGAGGTCTACACTTCAGAAGCCCGCCTCTTCCCTCGAGTCCTAGAAAGGGTAAAAATGGGAGACGATACTACATGGTCAAATGTGGAGGAAGATACTTGAGTCAGAGCGTGAGGAGGACCCGCACCAGGAGGTCCTAGAAAGAGAGTGATGCTGGAGAGCTTGGGGCTCGTATCCTTGATTCCCTCTTCCAGCCGCCAGGCTGTCACTTGATTTAAAAGATTGGGGTGGGATGGGGCGCCTGGGTGGCTTGGTCGGTTAAGCGTCCGACTTTGGCTCGGGTCATGATCTCACGGTCCGTGAGTTCGAGCCCCGCGTCGGGCTCTGTGCTGACAGCTTGGAGCCTGGGGCCTGTTTCGGATTCTGTGTCTCCCTCTCTCTCTGCTCCTCCCCTGTTCATGCTCTGTCTCTCTCCGTCTCAAAAATAAATAAATGTTAAAAAAAAATTAAAAAAAAAATAAAAGGTTGGGGTGGGAGAGAAACGCTGCTATATACACATGTGTTTATTACAATGATGCCATTTGATAGACACAGTTTGCAATCCTTATTTTTAAATTTTTTCCAAAGTAATGTATACACAAAAAAATAAAACCAAATCTTATAAAGAGAGTCGGCAGGCCCCTGCCCAATTCCACCCTAATCCCCAGTTCAACTCTCCAAAAGCAATGGCTTTAGACTCTTTTAATATATTTCTTATGACAGTCAAACCTTCATATTTTAAATAATATTCCTAGGCTTCTGCTTCTTGGCTTGTTTTGCACATTCACTTCATTTTTCTGACGTGACTTCCATTTTTTTAAAATCTTAGCTTTCCCCACCCCCACCCCAGCACCTGGGTGGCTCCGTGGGTTAAATATCTGACTCTGGATTTCAACTCAGGTGGTGATCCCACAGTTGGTGAGTCTGAGCCCTGTGGCAGACGGCGCAGACAGCGTGGGAAATCGTATTTTCCCTACGAATCTATGTGATGTTTTGATTAATACGGTAGCCAGTGCCTACAGCTTCATCATTCTACAAACATCATTCCTTAATTTTTACCACCAGATAGGACACCGACTTGCACTTGCCCGCCCCAAAGAATCTATCAAATCTGATATTCTTTTGACCCATCTCCTTTTAGGGGAGGGGTTGAGTGCCAGGGCTCACTAGAGCCCCCATTCCAAGGCGGGCTACCTCTTTCCTGGGCTGGAGCCGCCATCTTGGGTCACTTCCCTTGGTGGGAAGTGATCTTCTGAATACCCGTTTGAAGAGGTTTTGCTAATAGAAAATGAGATCGACTTCAGCACATCAAAGTATACGATGCATACGTAGAAATGTGTCTGTTTCGAAAACACTGAAAATTGAATTTAAACCAAGTAGGTGATCTATAAGTCATGGGAGTATCTAACATAGCTTCTTTTAAATTCTTCTGATTTAGGAAATTAACAAATGAGCCTTCAAAAATGCTAGGTTTACAATGAGAGGCATTTTAATTCAAACTTTACTGTATGGATCCTTGACATTTGGGATCTGGACAGCTCTGTTGTATATATTTATTAACCACAATCATGTGAGCAACTTGGACAAGAGAACCCAGGAGCCTGCCTCAATTTGGTCCCTTGAACAAAAATTTCATCGGCAAGTTACTCATGGCTCAGAGGAAATTCCAAGACCGTATGTGAGATTTGAAAGTCCTGATGAAGAAGAAACCAAACCACAGAAATCCTTTTTCAAATTGAGTAAGTATTTTCATTTTCTCCATTAGCCATTTTAAGGGGAAGTATTTTTACTACATACAAATTTTAGGGAAAGCACAAGCCAGGGAGAAGGGCAGAGGGAGAGACAGAGAATCTTAAGTAGCCTCCACGCTCAGCATGGAACCCGACACAGGGCGTCATCCTACAACCCTGGGATCATGACCTGAGCTGAAATCAAGGGTCGGACACTCAACTGAATGAGTCACCCAGGCGCCCTGCAATATTATACATTTTTAATGTATTTGTAGATACTCTGCAATGAATTGCAATGCTGCGGTAAACATGGATTACAAGGCTTTGTGTGGACATATTTTGTTTCTCTTATGTAAACACCCAGGTTTGGGACAGATGGGATATAGGTAGATATATGCTTAACTTTAAAAAAAATGACGAAGTGTTTTCCGAGGTAGGCGTGCCATTTAATATCCCTTCCCACAGCATATGAGAATCAAATCTTCGCCAACATTTGACACGGTCAGCTTTTTAGATGTTAGGTATTCGAATGGGTAACCAATGGTATCGTTGTGATCTTAATTTGCATTTCCCTGGGGACTAATAATTTTGAGCACCTTTTCATGTGCTTAATGACCACCCATATATCATCTTTTGTAAAATGTCTCTTCCTGTCTTTTGTCCATTTTTAAATTGGGATATTTGTCTTCTGATTTTTAAGACTTAAAAAAAATTTTTTTTAATGTTTTTATTTTATTTTGAGAGAGAGACTGACTGAGCCACCCAGGTGCCTCGATTTTTAAGACTTTTTATTTATTTATTTATTCATTAAAAAAAATTTTTTTTAACGTTTATTTATTTTTGAGACAGAGAGAGACAGAGCATGAACGGGGGAGGGTCAGAGAGAGGGAGACACAGAATCTGAAACAGGCTCCAGGCTCTGAGCTGTCAGCACAGAGCCCGACGCGGGGCTCGAACTCACGGACCGCGAGATTATGACCTGAGCCGAAGTCGGCTGCTTAACCGACTGAGCCACCCAGGCGCCCCTTTTAAGACTTTTTAAAATGTATTTTGGATTTGAGGCCTTTGATATGTGAGTTGCAAATAGTACAAGTCTGTGCCTTGTCTTTTTATTCTCTTTTTTATCGACAAAAAGCACTGTATTAGTTTTAGAGTAGAGCATAATGATTTGATACGTGTATATATTGCAAAATAATCACCACAATGATTTTTGTTAACAGCCATCACACACACAGTTAAAATCTTTTTTCTTGTGATGAGATCTGTCTTGGCAACTTCCAAATATACAATATAGCATTGTTAACCATAGTCACCATGCTGTACTTTTTAAAATTCTCTTTTCAGTGGTGTCATTCAAGGAGGACAATTTTATTTTATCCTTTTACTTTCTATTTTTCCTTATTTGGCTTTATTTATTTATTTGATATTATATTTATTCTGCTTTATTTATTGATTTCACTTATTTTTATTTATTTGTTTATTTACTTATTTACTTATTTATTTTTGAGGGAGAGAATCTTAAGCAGCCAGCATGGAGCCCTACTCAGGGCTCGATCCCACAACCCTGGGATCATGACCTGAGCTGAAATCAACAATGAGATGCTATGCGGCGCCTGGGTGGCTCGGTCGTTTGGGCGTCCAACTTCGGCTCAGGTCATGATCTCACGGTCCGCGAGTTCCAGCCCCGCGTCGGGCTCTGTGCTGACAGCTCAGAGCCTGGGGCCTGCTTCGGATTCTGTGCGTCCCTCTCTCTCTGCCCCTTTCCCACTCACGCTCTGTCTCTCTCTATCAAAAAATTAATAAACGTTAAAAAAAAATTAAAAAAAAAAGAATCATCTGCTTAACCAACTGAGCCATCCAGGTGCCTCCAAGAAGAACAATTTTAAATTTTGATGTTCAGTCCATCCCATTTTCTTGTATGGTTCATGTTTTTTATGTTTTATCAAAGTAACCTTCGCCTACCTCAAGTTCTCAGATTCCCTTCTGTGTTTTCTTATAGAAAGTTTAGGTTTTACTTTATATTTTACATCAGGGCCATGATGTGAGGTAGGGATCAATGTTCATTTCCCCTAGGTGGATATCCATTTCATCCAGCAGCACTTGTTGAAAAAGCTCCCTTTTTCCATCTTGCCAAAAATCAAAAATCTGTCCATCTTTCCATCTGTCAAAAATCAGTTGACTGTTTTTGTTGGGTGTCTTTCTGAACTCTATTCTCATTCTTTTCAAAAATTGTTTTGGGGTGCCTGGGTGGCTCAGCTGGTTAAGTGGCTGACGCGATTTCGGTTCAGGTCATGATCTCACAGTTTGCAAATTCGAGTCCCACGTTGGGTTCTGCACTGACAGTTGGGAGCCTGCTTGGGATTCTCTCTCTCCCTCTCACTCTGCCCCTCCCCAATGCTCTCTCTCTCTCTCTCTCTCAGAATAAATAAATAAACTTGAAAAAACTGTTTTGGTTATTCTAGATCTTTTGCTTGTTCATATAGGTTTTAGAAACATATTGTCAACGTCTACAAAAAAGCCTGCTGGGTTTTGTTTTGTTTTGTTTGTTTTGTCTCGAGAGAGAGAAAGCAGGGGAGGGGCAGAAAGAGAAGGAGAGAGGGAGAATCCCAAGCAGGCTCCACTTTTGAAATGTTGAATTTTCATTTTCATTCAGTTCTGTATGTTTTTATATTCCCTTTGAGACTTTCTCTTTGGATTATTTGGAAATGGGTTTTTAAATTTCCAACTCATGGAATAATTCTCTAGCGTCTACTACCGATAATCCAGTTTGGTTCATTTATAGTCTGAAAATATACTCTATGATTTCAATTCTTTTAGAGTTTTTTTTTTTTTTTTTGAGGTTTGTTTCAGGATCCAGGATATGCTCTGTCTCTGTCTCTGCTCCACGCACACTTGAAAAAAATGCGTATTTGCTCTTTTTGGGTACGGTGTTCTTTACATCCACATCGGTTAGATCCTGTTGGGCGATTGTATTGTTCAGTTCTTCTGTGTCCTCGCTGAGTTTTTGGCTAGTAGTTCTGTCAATTGCTAAGGGTGGGGGTTGAAGACCCCAACTGTATTTATGGGTTTGTCAGTTTCTACTTTAACTCTATCAGCTTTTGCTTCGTGTGTTTTGAGGCTCTTTTTTGATGTGATTGTATTTGGAATCATTATGTCTTGCTGGTGCACTGAGCTTTTTATCATAAGGTAATGTCTCTCTTTGTCTCTAGGAATTTTCTCTGGTCTATTTTATCTAATATTAATAGATCCACCCCTGCTTTTCTTTTTTAAGTAGGCTCCATGCCCAAAGTGGGGCTTAAACTCATGACCCCGAGATCAAGAGTCATAGGCTCTACCCACTGAGCCAGCCAGGAGCTGCTTTTTTGATTAATATTTGCAAATATATCCTTTTCTATCCTTTTACTATCAATCAACCTATGTTTCATTGAAGTAAGGTGCTCGTAGAAGAGCATATTATCGGAACATTTTTTAAATCTACTCTGTAAATCTAGGCTTTTAATTGATATATTTAGATCATTTGTATTTAAGACAGTTATTGATGTCAGAGTTTCTTAGCCAGTTTTTCATTTGTTCCCTCTGTTTCTCAATCTTGTGTTTCCCTTTTCTTTCCTTTCTGTGAGTTACTGGAACATTTTTTCAAAATTCCGTTTTGATTTATTTTATACTGTTTTTTTTTTTTCAACAGATTGCTTTGTATGGTTTCGCTCGGGGTTGCTGTAGGTATCATGCAATCTATCTGTAACTTAACAGTCTCCTTGAATTGATGTTTTTCCACTTCAAGTGTAAGCATTCCCTTAGCCCTCCTCAATTAAAAAATTTACTTGTCTTCCGCATTGAGCGTCACATTACCTGGTGCTATAATTGTTGTTTCAGACACCAAATATGATTTAAGAAACTCATGATAGGGGTGCCTCCATAGCTCAGTCGGTTAAGCGTCTGACTCCTGACTCAGCTCAAGTCATGATCTCATGGTTTCTAAGTTCCAGCCCCACATCAGGCTTTGCATGGACAGGGCAGAGCTTGCTTGGGATTCTCTCTCTTCCCTTCTTTCTCTGTCCCTCCCCGACTCGGTCTTGCTCTCTCAAATAAATAAACATTAAAACAATGAAAAAAAGAAACTCATGAAAAGGACAGCCTATTATTTTGTCCCTATTTTTATCCATTTTGATGTTCTTTTTTCTTATCTGAAGTCCCACCCTTCTGTTATCATTTCCTTTTTGTTTAGAGAACTTTCTTTTGCTGTTCTTTAAGGGCAGGTTACAAATTCTTAGTTTTTCTTCACTTAGGAGTGTCTTTATTTTCTCACAATTCCCAAAGGATATTTTTGAGGAATGTAGAATTTGCTTATTGACAGTTCTTTTCTTGCAGCATTCAGAAATGTTCTGTCATTTCCTTCCCTCCTCCACGATTTCAAAGTTTTTTTAATGTTTATTTATTTTTGAAGGAGAGAGAGAGAGAGAGAGAGAGACAGTGTGAGTGGGGGAGGGGCAAAGAGAGAGAGAGAGAGAGAGAGAGGCACAGAATCTGAAGTAGGCTCCAGGCTCCGAACCGTCAGCACAGAGCCCAATTCGGGGCTAGAACTCACAAACCGTGAGATCATGACCTGAGCCGAAGTCGGACGCTCAACCGACTGAGCCACCCAGATGCCCCGCCTCCTCCTCGATTTCAAACGAGAAATCCACGGTCATTCAGATTGATCCTCTGTGAGTCCTACTTCTCTTCTCTCTGACCACTTTCAAAAGTTTTCCTTTGCCTTCAGTTTTCAGAAATTTAGTTATGATGTGGCCCGACATGCATTTCTTTGGTTTATCCTGTTGGGGTTTTGTTCAGTCTCCTGAGTCTATAGATGTCCAACTTTCACCAAGTTTGGGGAGTTTCCAGCCTTATTTCCAGAGTACTTTTTCAGTCCTACTCTGACTCCTCCCCCAGGGCTCCGATAACACAAGGATCGGCTCTTTTCCTCGTCAGCGTGCAGGTTCCTGAAACTCTGCATTTTTTTCCTGTCTGCTTTCTCTGTTGTTCAGATCCGGTGGATTTCACTGATCAGCCATCATCGCTCTACTATTAAGCCGGTCCAGTGAGGTTTTTTTATTTAGACCATTGTGTTTTTTAGTTCTATATCTTCCATTTTTAAAAATATAACTTGTGTTTCTTTGCTGAGATTTTCCCTTTTCCATTTGTTTCCAAACATTCTTCTGATGACTGCTTTAGCATGAGAAGTCAGATCATTCTGACCTCTGATTCATCTCTGTATTGTCTTTTCATTCAATTTGAGATCCCTGGTTCTTGGCGTGAGAATGGGTTTTCGATTGTATTCTGGGCCTTTGGGATATTATGCAACACCGGGTCCTAATTAAGCTTCTTTATTAGGGGCCATCCCCTGCAGCACAAGGGTGGGCCAGGTGGGAGGTATTCTCAGTTTCCCCACTGGGTCTGCGGACACCATTCCTGCAGCCAGGGATCACCCTGGGGGAGGGGAGGAGTTCAGCTCCCGCTTTGGTAAAATGAGGCACAGACGTGCATGAAGTTGTTGTCTCGGAGTTAGCTCCCCAGTGGGCCTCGCGGACAGCCAGTTAGGAGACAGGAGAAGCAGAGTCAGTGTCCAGCTTTGCATAACCTGCTTCTCTTATTGCCACCGGGTGGGGTAGAGGGTTAGCTCTCCACTGGGCCCTGCTAACGTGAGGGGCAGGGGCTATGTGGAATGGTGACGAGCCCCACCTTGCGTCCCCTCCAGAAGCCTCGTCGCTGCCAGCTGGGCTTGGAGGCTCAGCATTGCTATTGCCACGGCGCTATCTGGGGGAGAATGAGAGTGTCACCTGTTTCCCCCAGGCCGGCTTACCGAGGGGCAGCTCCCCGCCCAGCCTGCCCGCACCCCCCAGGTAATCAGAGCCCTGCTGCTTCTGCCACGAAGGGGGATAGAAGGGTGGGTTCTGCTCAGTCCCACCCACACCACTGCCCTTTACTCCCTTGGGTGTGGTGGAAGGCCTCCTCCCTGCCCCGGGGGGTGGTGTGGTTCTCCCACTTCTGCTTGACTTGATTAGGTTTGTCCAAAGGATTTCTTGGTTTGCCCCCCCCCCTCCCCGCCCTGTGGCTGGAGGGAACAGACTTACCTGGGAGGCTTTTTGGCCTGTGCCATTGGTGGTTCTACTGGGAGGCTTCTACAGACCTCTGTCTGGGAGATATGGGAGGCAGCGAGGAAATTAGGAGCTCCCATGTCCTTCCTCCAGTCCTGAGGCATCTGCCTCCTTATTTCCCCTTTTCTGAGCCCTCCTATGCTCATCTATTGTGTTACGTTCAGGATTTCTCAGGTGCAGGAAAGAGGGCTTAGGGGAAATGGGGTTACTGCATCCTGAAGAGAATCCCTTTTGTATATAATATAGCCTTTTATATCAGTTTTGGAAAGCACTCCGTAGGCATTGGAAAAGAAAGTTCATTCTTCAAAAACAAAGCAAAATTCATATCCACTAAGGAAATAGTGCTAATGACATTTATCAAGTTCTTTCTAACTTTTTCTCTGACTTAGAGTTGTTCTTAAAATATTCCATTACTACTTGTGGCAGGTATATATTGATATCTCTAATGATTTTAACGTATTTTGCTGTAGCATTATTTGATGTCTGCAAGCTCATTATTATTTAGTCTTTATTATAACTTATTGTGAGTATAAAATGACTTTCTGGATGTTGCTTCCGATGAATTCTGTACTTTTTTTTTTTTTTTAATTTATTTCTGAGACAGAGAGAGACAGAGCATGAGCAGGGGAGGGGCAGAGAGAGAGGGAGACACAGAATCCGAAGCAGGCTCCAGGCTCCGAGCTGTCAGCACAGAGCCCGATGCAGGGCTCGAACTCACAAACCGTGAGATCATAACCTGAGCTGAAGTCGGATGCTTAACCAACTGAGCCACCCAGGCGCCCCTGGCATCTTGCTATTAAAAAATGGCCAGTGGCATTTTTTATTCTCTGCAATGGAATGAATGTGGGGGGGGGAGGGGTTCGAGCCCCCTTCCGGAAATCCCTCAGTTACAATCTCAGGACCATTGTGAATCATGATGGGACCAAGGAGGCCGAACAAATCCTTCCCTAGAGGGACTAAGTGACCAAAGACTGGCTTGTTCATACTTTTCTAAGGAATCTGCTCTGATTTTAATCTTGTCATCCGGGGGGTAGTTAGGTTCCAGGATAATGACTCTGACTCATTATAAAAGGAGTGAATTCAGGATATAGTTGTTCTTATGGTCCTTGATCAAAGCGACATTAGTAAACTTGTTACTTACGTGACTCTCATTACCCTTTCTTGCAGGTAAGGATTTTAACTATTCAAGCTCAGAATTTGTTGATGGATTTTTAAAATATGGATTTAACACCATTCTCAGTAAAAGCTTGGGCAGTGAGAGAGAAGTGCCAGATACCAGAAATAAAAAGTATGTTTCTCCTAATTTTTTATTGAGGTATAGTTGAAATAGAAGATTATATTCGTTTCAAGTGTGCAACATGATTTGATATTTACATATATTGCAAAATAGTCACCACAATAAGGCTAGTTAACATTGGCCACCATACATACCTACCAAAAATATTTGCATGTGTGATGAGGAATTTCAAGATCTATTCTCTCTGCTACTTTCAAATATGCAGCCTAGTATTATTAACTATAGTTACCATATAGACATTATACCCCACGATGCATTTATTTTATTTTATTAAAAAAATTTTTTTTAAACGTTTATTTATTTTTGAGACAGAGAGAGACAGAGCATGGATGGAGGAGAGGCAGAGAGAGAGGGAGACACAGAATGGGAAGCAGGCTCCAGGCTCTGAGCCGTCAGCACAGAGCCTGACGCGGGGCTCGAACTCACAGACCGCGAGATCGTGACCTGAGCTGAAGTATTACGCTTAACCGACTGAGCCACCCAGGCGCCCCACGATGCATTTATTTTATAATGGAGCTTTGTTTTGTCCATCCCCTTCCTCTGGCAACCACCAGTTCGTTCTCTGTATTTATAAGCTTGGGTTGGGGATCTTTGGTTGGTTGGTTGTGTTTTAGATTCCACATATAAGTGAGATCATATGGTATTTATCTCTCTCTGACTTCTCTGACTTATTACGTTTAGTGTAACGCCCTCAAGGTCCATCCATGTTCTTGCAAATGACAAGATTCCATTCTTTTTTTATGTTGAATAACATTCCATTGTGTATATGACACTGCATTCTTTATCCATTCATCCACTGATGGACGGTGAGGTTGTTTCTGTGTCTTAGCTATTGTAAATAATGCTGCAGTGAACTTGGGGTGCGTATGTCTTTATGAGTTAGTGCTTTCATTTTCTCCAGGTAAATACCTGCCAGTGAAATTGTTGGATCATATGTTAGCTTTCTTTTGAATTTTTTGAGGAACTTGCATGCTGTTTTCCATTTTGGCTGCACCAATTTCCATTCCCACCAACAGGGCATAAGGGTTGGCTCTTCTCCACATCCTCTTCAACACTTGTTATTTCTTGTCTTTTTGACAATAGCCATTCTGACAGGTGCGAGGTATCTCGTGGTTTTGATTTGCATTTCCTGATTATTAGTGACATTGAGTACTTTTTCATGTACCTGTTGGCCATCGTATGCCCTTGGAAAAATAGCATTCAGATTTTCTGCCCATTTTTAAAAAACATTTTGTTATTGATTATTTATTCTTTGAGAGACAGAGGAACAGTGCGTGAGCAGGGGAGGGGCAGAGAGGGAGGGAGACACGGAATCCAAAGCAGGCTCCAGGCTCTGAGCTGTCCGCACAGAGCCCGATGCGGGGCTCAAACTAACAAACGGTGAGATCATGACCTGAGCCAAAGTCGGTCACTCAACCAACTGAGCCACCCAGGCACCCCAGATTTTCTGCCCATTTTTTAATTGAATTGTTTGTTTGGTATCGAGTTTTACGAATTCTTTGTATATTTTAGATGTTAATCCCTTATCGCGTGTATGATTTTCTCCCATTCAGTACAGGTTGCCTTTTCCTTTTGTTGATGATTTCCTTTGCTCTGCAGGAGCTTCTTAGCTTGATATAGTTCCTCTTACTTATTTATACTTTTGTTGTCTTTGTTTTTGGAGCCAGATCCAAAACATCATCCCCAAGATTGATGTCAAGAAACTTACTACTACCTCTGTCTCCTTCTAGGATCTTTATGGTTTTGGGTCTTACCTTCAAGTCTTTAATCTATTTCAAGTTAATTTCTGTGTCTGGTGTTAAGAGAGTGGTCCAGTTTCATTCTTTTGCATGTGGCTAGCAACATTGAAAAGACTGTCCTTTCCCCGTTGTGTATTCTTGGCTTTTTTTCTTAATTGATTAATCATAAATGGATGATTTTATTTTCTTTCTGAGCACTCTACTCTGTTCCATTGATCCATGTGTCTCTTTTTATGCCAATGCCAAACCGTGTTCGTTACTACAGCTTTGCAACAGAGTTTGAAGTCAGAGCATGTGATGCCTCCAGCTGTGTTCTTGTTTCTCCAAATTGCTTTGCTTCTTCAGCGTCTTCTATAGTTTCATATGAGGATTTCATATGAGGATTCTTTGTTTTATTTCTATGAAAAATGCCATTGGAATTGTGATACGGATTGCATTGAATCTGTAGATTTCTTTGGTAGTAAGGACATCTTCATGGTGTCAAATTCTTTTTTTTTTTTTTTTATTTTTTTAATGTTTATTTCTGAGAGACAGAAAGAGACAGAGCACAGTGGGGGAGGGGCACAGAGAGAGGGAGACGCAGAATCCCAAGCAGGCTCCAGGCTCTGAGCTGTCAGCACAGAGCCTGACGTGGGGCTTAACCTCACGAACTGTGAGATCGTGACTTGAGCCGAAGTCGGATGCTTAACCGACTGAGCCACCCAGGCCCCCATCGGTGTCAAATTCTTTTAACCCCTGAGCGCAAAACACCCTTCCACTTATTTGTGTCTTCTTTAATTTCTTTTATTAATGTCTTCTAGCTTTCACTGTACAAGTCTAAACATGAACATGTTTTAAGTTTTTAAATAAACAGTTACTAACCAGATTTTAATTTTGGCATATTAGCAGTCTTGTAATATAGGTTCCTGTTTTTGGGACTTGGAGTAGATAGTTTCAAAATTCTAGAGTTGAGAATACTTTCCCCATTTGCACCAAATGTATCCTAGGTATTTATAAGAATTGCATCTTCCCCAAGATATTTTTACTAAATTACCAATGAGGACATTTAGACAAAGGGATATTTATTTTTCTTTCTTTTTAATTTTTTAATGTTTACTTATTTACTTTGACAGAGAGAGAGCAGGGGAGGGGCAGAGAGAGAGGGAGAGAGAGAGAATCCCAAGCAGATGCTACACTGTCAGCCCAGAGCCCGATGCGGGGCTCGATCTCACAAACCACGAGGTCATGACCTGAGCTGAAATCAAGAGTTGGACACTCAACCGACCGAGCCACCCAGGCCCCCTAGAGAGAGAGAGATTGTCCAAAGACAGAAGTGAACTTGGAAGTTTTCCTATTCAGAATATTAACTTCTTTGACGGGAAATTCGGTTTTCAGCCATTCTTGTACTAATCTTGTTATTTCACTAAATGGGATTTCCATTTCAGCTTTGCCTTAAAGTTCGTATGATTATTTTCACTAGCTATTGAAGTATTTGATACAGATCTTTGAAGAGACCATTTTTATGTTGCTTGGTCTTCTGATGTAATTTTTGTCTTTGCACTTTTCAGTTTGGAAATAATTTCAGACCTACAAAATGGTTGAAAAAAATCTCTCAAAGAATTCCTGTAGAGCCTTTTCTTAGATTCCCCAAATGTTAATATCTTCTACAGACACAATTTAAATATTTACAGCTGCCCCACTAGTGTCCTTTTTCTGGAAAGGTCCAACCCAGGATGACTTGTGGCATTCCCATGCCCTCGGTTTTCTTTCATCTGAAACTGTTCCCAAGTCTTTATCTTTCATGACTATAACACTTTTTAAGAGAGCTAACCAGCTTTTTTCTAGAATGTTCCTCAGTTGGAGTTTGATGTTTCCTTGTGATCAAATCCTGGTCATGCTTTTTGGTAGGAATCCCATAGAAATGATGTTATGTCCTCCTCGAGCATCATATTAGGAGGCACTTGATGTCCATTTGTCCCATTACTAATGAGGTGACTGGGGGTGAAGATACTTTTGATCACTTGACCAAAACAGAAGGTGTCAGATTTCTGCACCGCAAAATTACTATTTATCCTTTTGTAGTTAATAACTTGGGTAGCTTTCTTTTAAATTTTAAGTACAGAAAACCTGGCAAATATCAAAAAGCACAAAAGGGGCAAGTCGGCACGCCCCCAGTCCTACAGTCTTTTCTTCTTAGTGCACAAGGTGTAACCCAACTATCTCCCCCCTACCCAGTGCACTCTGTGTCTGTCCCTGTGCCCTAATTTTCCCTTTTTTCGAGGATGCCAGTCTTATTGGACTTACGTCCACCTTAATGACATCTTCCTCATCGCTTCTGCAACAGCCCCATTTCCAAATAAGGGCACATCCTGAGGAACTGGGGATGAGGACTTCAACCGATGAATTTGGGGGAGACACAATTCAACGCGCAATAGTCCTGCTTTCTACCGGACTCTTGGTCACCTATATGATCAGCAAAGAACAGAGCAGCTGACCAAGGATGACCAAACTCAGGTCTTGTCCAAATTACTTTTACCCTGAAAAACTGCCTGCTTAGGTAAGAAACGTTTAAGTCAGCAAAGACCACAGCAACATTTATCAGTTAATTTTGGAGAAACTCATACACACAGGGGCCTAACGGGTCCTGGTGGGACGTAGTCTCAGGCTCCTCCACTCACATGGTCTATCTTCCATTTATCCACAGTTTTCTTCAAATGATATGCCCAGGACTGAATGTCACGTTAGAGACGGGCCTAAGTAGCACGAGCTCCCCCTGGACCATCACATCCCTCGTATTATCCTTCCATTAGCCCCCAGCCCACTCTCTCTCACCTACTGCCTGTCTGGCCACAGTCCGTTAGCCCAGGGACGGGCACCTGAGTTGCGCTGGGCCAGTGAATCCTTACTGTGCATTTTGAGCCAGAGAGAAAGTCTTACCAGTTTCTCCTTGGGTGCTGATGTTGGCCACAATTCCCACTCCCGTGGAATAAAGAGGTGCAAACGAGTCAGGTTGCAGACAGAGGATAAGAATCCTATAATGAGCCTGGTGTAATACTTACTGTCTGCCAGGTGCCGTTCTGAGCATTTGACATAGCAACTCATTGGACCCACACAACCTATGAGGAAGGCTGATCTTGTTATAGTTACTATTATTCCCAGGTGGAAAGACAACAGCAGAAGTGGACAGGGTGTCCAAGTGGCTTTCAAGCCTCTGGCTCCAGTCATTCTTCTTGCCTGTACACTTGTCACCAGGTCCTGTGGGGCATGGGGGGGGGGGTCCCCTTCCAATGTACTCCCCTTTCTTTTGCTTAAACTAGCACCAGGGGGATTGCCATTTACAACCGAAATATTTCAAAATACAACCACATGATGCAGCATTTTGAACGCTAATCAACAGCTAATAACTAATATTATTACAATTCAGCTTCTGTTCTTCTCTCCTATGCACGAAAATAATGACACGCTTTTGTCAAATCCCTGGAAGAAATCCAATTACGCTATATCCACTGCATTTCTTTGTTGCAACAAACTGAGGCACCAGATTTTCTTTGCAGACAGTGCAATGTGGTTGATTTGTGCCTTTCAGTGTGAATCAGCGTATTAATACACTTTAATAATAGAAACCAAAATACCGGTATGAGTCACGTTTACATTGTGTTCGAATTGAATTAAGATGGTCCAAACAGAGTCTCCAGGGAAGAGCACTTATTGCTGGCATGAAGAAGGGGGGGATGACTTAGGGGCATTTGGGTGGCTCAGTCGGTTGAGGGTCTGACTTTGGCTCAGGTCATGATCTCGCGGTTCGTGAGTTCGAGCCCTGCGTGGGGCTCTATGCTGGCAGCTTGGAGCCTGGAGCCTGCTTCGGATTCTGTGTCTCCCTCTCTCTTGTCTCTCTCTGTCTCTCTCTCAAAAAGACATAAATATTGGGACACCTGGGTGGCTCAGTCGGTTGGGCATCTGACTTTGGCTCAGGTCATGGTCTCGAAGTTTGTGAGTTCAAGCCCCACGTCGGGCTCTGTGCCGACAGCTCAGAGCCTGGAGCCTGCTTCGTGTTCTGTGTCTCCCTCTCTCTCTGCCCCTCCCCCACTTGCACTCTGTCTCTCAGAAATAAATAAACGTTAAATAAATACATAAATGTTAAAAAAAAAATTTAAGAGAAAATATTAGAATAGATAAGAAGTTAGAAAAGCTTTTGTACCTTAATTTTGGTGTTTTCAAATGTTCGGTCACCTTATTATCGTAATCATCCATTAAGGGAATAAAGAGGAAAAACCGTAAATGATTTGCGTCAGTGAGACCACAAATCATTTTCTTCCCTTTACGTATCCTGGCAGGTGTTTTCAAAAACGTTACCCAGCCAACCTACCTACTGCCAGCATTGTCATCTGCTTCCACAACGAGGAGTTTAACGCCTTGTTTCGGACCATGTTCGGTGTCGTAAACCTCACCCCACGCCTCTTCCTTGAAGAAATTATTCTGGTAGACGACATGAGCGACTCTGGTAAGACAGAACTCCATCCATCGACGTCACGTGCTCTGACGGCGATCTCTGATGGCGCTTGGGTTCTTTTATTACTCATTTTACATTTGATGGGTGTGGAGGCAGGCGCCCTTGGCTCACCGGTGGGGATGTAAGAGCCGGTCCCTGCCCCGCGGTGTTGGGCTCACGGGCCATCAGTGCTTCCTTGAGGTAAATATAGGAGCACCAACCTGGCCTTCAGAGGTCATGGAGGCTGTTCAGGAAGAGGTGACATCTAAACCCATGTCTGAGGGGTGAGTTGGAGGTACCTAGATGGAGAGGAGGGAGAAAGTGTTTTAGGCAGAGGAAATAGCGTTGTCAAGGCCCGGAGGTAACATCCTGAGTTGGGGATAGTTCCGTACTTCCTGTAGGTTACATATGAGTATAGCATCGGGAGAGAGTATGGACATACAGCCAGAACCACAAAAAGGCAACGCCGCTCATGAGGGACTCTGGTTGAATTTTCTCTGGAGAAATGGAGTGCTATCAGAGGCTTAATGCAGGGAAGAGACAGGACCTAAGTCCTTGTCATGAAAGAATTCTCATCAGACCAACTGCAGTCAAGAGCATGCGCTCCTCTGCGCGTTGGTTTCAAAGAGTCGTGATGTGAATACAAAATCTGATTAGTTATCCGTTTTACAGCTTAATTATAAACCTGAGGCAAACCAAGAGGACCCAGACTAGTGAAAAGCTCGGAGTCTGTAAGTCCCTGTAGGGGTCCATTTCCCTTGGGAGCAATATATCAGTATTGGATAGGTTTCCTACAGAAGAGTTAACCTAATCTGTGAATCTGACCCCCTGCGGGCTGGGAAAGAAAAAAAGGAGAGAGAGTAGGGAGACGAACAGGCGGGGGTACAAAAGAGCATGTTCCAGGAGACTGACCCGTGGGGAAGTGACTCTACTTTGTCCAACTGAAGATTACTCAAGCCAACGTCAGCTACGCTTAGGAATTTCACACGCTGGCCCGGCACTACCATGTATGACGTGATTTCTCCGAGAACCACTCTTTATTTCTACTATTGTGCACAGGAGGGGATGTGTAGAGATGGTCAGAGTCCTTATCCCATCAGTAGCACCGGGCAGCACATTTGGCCGCATGCTGAGCGAGAAGTCCCCAAAGCCCTGAGCAAGGGACAGGGGTTGGCGGGAGACCTTCTGCTAGACTGTGGCTTAAAATTTTTTTTTTATGTTTATTATTTATTTTTGAGAGTCAGAGAGACTGAGCATGAACAGGGAAGGGGCAGAGAGAGAGGGAGACACAGAATCCGAAGCAGAACCCAGGCTCCGAGCTGTCCGCACAGAGCCCAGAGCGTGTAAGAGGCATGTCCAGAGCTGACATGTTAGTGAGAAAGTCAGATTGCTCCAAAGCGCCAAGACTCACGCTTTTCCTATTAAATTCTTAACAGTGACTTATCAAAATAGAGGTATTTCACCAGAAACCTAGAAGAATATTTACGGTTGATTTCAATGCTGAATCACGTTTCTCTCCCTTCCTCACATAGGATCACATTTGTAACGTTAGCACCTTCTGTGGCAGAACATGGTTTTCAGCAATCCGTCAAAATTGTGATATATTGCTATCTTGTCTGTAGCTCTAGTTTCTACGTTGTCAAGTGTTGGATTTTTTTTTTTCCAGATGATTTGAAAGAAAAACTAGACCACCACCTGGAAATTTTTCGGGGAAAGATTAAATTAATAAGAAACAAAAAGAGAGAGGGACTGATCCGATCACGGATGATAGGGGCCTCTCGTGCTTCAGGTATGAGCCTTCCATTTGTGACTTGACCCCATGTCTGTATCAGAGACCCTCCTGCCCGTGCAGAGATAGTTTCTAGTGGGGCCCCTCCAAGTCTCCACTGGCATAAGAAGAAGAGTGGATGTGTATTTCAGCCATATGAGTCTTTGGACTCTGAAAGTACACATTCTGCTCTAAGATGTCGATTTGTTATTTCATTT
Organism: Panthera tigris; assembly: GCF_018350195.1. Lineage (NCBI taxonomy): Eukaryota > Metazoa > Chordata > Mammalia > Carnivora > Felidae > Panthera > Panthera tigris. Next base: position 162,406,231 of record NC_056661.1, read on the forward strand.
ATTTTTATTTTTTATTTATTTGGTTTTTTTTAACATTTATTTATTTTTGAGACAGAGAGAGACAGAGCATGAACGGGGGAGGGTCAGAGAGAGGGAGACACAGAATCCGAAACAGGCCCCAGGCTCCGAGCTGTCAGCACAGAGCCCGACGTGAGGCTCGAACTCATAGACCGCGAGATCATGACCTGAGCCGAAGTCGGACGCTCAACCGACTGAGCCACCCAGGGGCCCCTTTATTTATTTGTTAAAAAAAATTTTTTTTAATATTCATTCACTTTTGAGAGACAGACAGAGACAGAGCACGATGAGCAGGAAAGGGGCAGAGAGAGGGAGACACAGAATCTGAAGCAGGCTTCAGGCTCTGAGCTGTCGGCACAGAGCCCGACGTGGGGCTCGAACTCACAAACTGCGAGACCATGACCTGAGCCGAAGTCAGACGCCCAACCAACTGAGCCACCCAGGCACCCCTTTTTATTTTTTATTTTTTTAATGTTTATTTTTGACAGAGACAGAGACAATGCGAGTGGGTTAGGGGCAGAGAGAGAGGGAGACACAGACTCAGAAGCAGGCTCCAGGCTCTGAGCTGTCAGCACAGAGCCCGATGCGGGGCTCGAACCGACGAACTGCGAGATTATGACCTGAGCCAGAGTCGGACGCTTAACCCAGTGAGCCACCCAGGCGCCCCTGCTTTGTTATTTCAAATGGAAGGTGTGTTTTTGCAGGAGCTATAAGGTTAGATCCCATTACAGGATGAATTCCCCCAGATACAGACTCTGGCCTGGAGCTCCACATGCAGCCAGGAGAGCAAGACTTTCTAGGGACGGTGGGGCCCTGGTGCAGCTACCTGTCCCACAGGGAAACCCTGAAGTCAGGTGGGGACCAAAGGCCAAGACGAAATGAGAAGAGAGAGAGTGTCATGATGGAGAGAGGGAGAGTGTGGACCAGAAGCTTCTGGCCTGAAACTCACCATGGGGGAGAGGGAAGGAAGGAGGTCTGGGCCGTGTGGCTGTCAGTAGGTCGCGGGGCTGGTGGGGAGTCCCGGAGCACAGTCCTGCCTCGAGGCCCAAACGGCCCTGCTCTGCCTCTGCCCCCAATACGCATGTGTGCTTCGTCCTTGGCTGGAGTCCCCGGGAGGCCGTGGCCTTGGGGTGAATACTGAGCAGATCCCAAAGATTGGGAAGCTGTCAAACGGCCCCTCCCTGCAGGCTGTCTTGAAGGGCATCGCCACATCCAGTCTCTGTGGTCACATGACCTCCTCTCTGTGTCTGTGTCCAAATCTCCCTCAGATTAAGGGCCCACCTCCTCCAGCAGGACCTCCTCCTAACAAATCCCGTCTACGACAATCCTATTTCCAAATACAGTCACATTCTGAGGTCTTGGGGGTTAGGACTTGAATATATCTTTGGGGGACACAATTCAACACACAATACTACCAGAGAGTTTGGGATGGGGTTGTTTTGTTTTTGTTAAGGAGAAAGTCTTGTTAATTTTTTATTTAGAAAAGTTTCAAACCCATAGAACACTTATATAAAGATCCACGAGATGTTGATATCTTACAATACCCTCTCCACTCACACACATACTCTCTTTCCCTGCCATCCCTTCCCCTACACACACACACACACACACACACACACACACACACACACACATTACTTCTATGTCTAAAAGTAAGATCGGGGCGCCTGGGTGGCTCAGTGGGTTGAGCGTCCGACTTCGGCTCAGGTCATGATCTTGCAGTTTGTGGGTTTGAGCCCCGCGTCAGGCCCTGTGTTGACAGCTCAGGGTCTGGAGCCTGCTTCGGATTCTGGGTCTCCCTCTCTCTGCCCCTCCCCTGCCCATGCTCTGTCTTGCTCTGTCTCAAAAATGAATAAAACATTTAAAAAAAAAGTAAGATCAGCTTATACTTCTTTTTTGAACTGTTTTCTTATATTTTGCTTTACTAGACTTATAGAATGAATTGTATGTTTCTCGCCCTGCCTCTTATCCTTTTTTCTGAATATCTATGTAAAACAGATGATTTGTGTTTGGAAAATTCCGTAAAATTGTCCTATAAGCTGGCAAGGCACTGGTATCTTTTTTGGTTTCCTCTTTCATCCCGGTATTTTTTTTGAAGTTTATTTATTTATTTTGAGAGAGAGAGAGAGAGAGAGAGAGAGAGAGAGAGAGAGAGAGAGAATCCCAAGCAGGCTCTGCCCGATGTGGGGCTCAAACTCATGAACCATGAGATCGTGACCTGAGCCGAAATCAAGAGTCCAACGCTTAACCGACTGAGCCACCCAAGTGCCCCTAATCCAGGTATTTTTTTTAAGGAGTGAATTTTAGAGTTTTGAAACATAACGGATGTTTTAAATTGTCTTTTAATTGTTGAGTAATTCATATTGTGAAAGCTTAATTCATATTGTGGGTGGAATTTGTGGCCTGTTGTTCTGTTGAGATTTCCTTTGTGTCTTAAAGCTGGGTCAATTTTTCAAAATATCTATGTGGATTTCCAAAGAATAAATTTTACCTTTGTGGCCGTAGGTTCCACATATGTCTAATTTTGTTTTTCTAATACTCTATATTCCGACCCATCTAACTGGGCTCAACCCGTACATTTCTGATAGACTTGTATGAAAATCTTCACCGGTGCCTATGGATTCGTCTATTCGTTTCTCCTCACAACTTGGTCCGTGCTTGTTGTCTGCCCATCTACCTGTATTTGCCTGTCGCCACCACCGGTGACGTGGGCTTGCTCCCAGGTTTGAAGCTCTGGGGTCCTGTGGTGCGGGCAGGTGAGGCAGCCGCTCGGGGCCCCTCATTAATTCATTCGTGTATTCACTCGTCCAGTCCAGGATTCGTCCAGCCCCTGTTATGTGCTACCCATGCACGTTTATTCTTGTTTTCTTCATTGTATCAACTCTCGTGAGATAAATGAGACCCGCCGAACCCATGAAGTGACCGTGTCCCTGGTGGAGGCCTACAGATCCGTTCCCCGGCTGTCACTCAGACTCAGCCTCTTACCCCTCTCCCCTCGCCCTACCCCGGATGCACTGGCCTTCTTACTCTCCTCAGACACCCCAGTCGTACTCCTGTCTCAGAGCCCCGGCGCATGGTATCGTCCCCCTGGGATTCTCGTCGTGTTTCCGCGTGTCCTGCTACGTGACTTTGTTCAGTTCTCTGTTCAAAGGCTACTCTATCAGAGGCCTTCCCAAAGCAACCCGCATAAAACAGCAAACTCCTATCTCTCTCCATCATCCTTACTCTGATTCTTCTTCATGAACGTAGCACCCTAGGATTGTCGCTACCTGTCAGCTTGTCTAAGTTGGTGGTTCTGCCCACAGGATGACACGAGTTGTCCGTAAACTAGGTGTGGAGACAGAGCTGCTGTGGACTCTATGTTACCCCCCCCCCCCCCCAGAAATGAAGGAGAAATGGCTGGGACTGGGGAGAGACCTCCATCGGGAGAATCAGAAGGCAGGGGTTTTGCAGACAAGGAGGAGAGAGCCATCGTCACATGGCATGAATCCAAAGGGAAGGGGGTTTTAGTCTGCGTGGGAGCAGGGTCGGTGCAGCTCGGGGCAGCCGTGGGTAGGTAGGAAATGCCAGTGTTGTCCGGGACCCAAGAATTCCTGCCGTTGGCGAGAACGACGAGCTTCCTATCTGGAACGTCCGTAGGGGAGGCAACATCTTCTAGACAGGGTCAGGGTGTACGTGAGGCAAGAAGGCTGTAGGAGAATTTTGTGGGGACAGAAATTAGCGTAGAGAAATTTACTCTGAATGAGGGACCCTTGGCAAAGGTCAGAGGGTGGTCCGCAGTGGAAGGAAAGGTTTCAGGGAACAAATACAGGGCAGCCGCGGGGGTGAGAACATGGGACAGGATCTCTCACTGAATTGGCTTGGACGGTCAAGAAGCAGCCAAGAAGGCAGAGATGAGGTGTTGACTTCAACTGACATCCTGAAAGCAAAGCTTTAAAGTCTAGCGCGGCGTCGAGAGCTGGCATTGGTGCCGGACATTCACAAGGAAGGAGAGACTTTGGTTGTCTGGCGTGGTGGACAGAATAACGCCGTCCCGCGAGGAGGTTGTCCTAATCCCCCCAGGGTCTGCTAGCATGGTACCTTTTGTGGCACGTGTGGCCAGAAGTAAACGCCTCGAGGGACTCTATTATTTGATGATGCTAAATTATTTTTCCATTCTACTGCTGAATCCCATTCTGGTCATTTCCGTTTGGGGCTCTCCCCAAATACACAAGTACTCAAATGCCTGTCTCTTGGTAGATATGGGCAGCGTTTCCACAGAGCGTGGATCTAGGAGTGGAACTGCTTGGTTATGGAGTTATACACAGGTCCCGACTCACCAGGTAATGACAGACTAGTGATAATCAAATAATAGAATACTTCAGTAACCGTGAATGGCCTACACTATACACGACTACATGGATGAATACCTATCGTTTTGAAGGAGCAAAAGAAGCTAAATGCAAAAGAATAAAGTTGGAAAATCAGCAAGACTAAAAGACAATGTGTATGGATGCGTAATTTGATGAAAAACTGAAGGAAAAAAGACCGGGAAGCTATTGCCATAAACACCTGGTTAAACAAAATTTTTTTTAGATGTTTATTTATTTTTGAGAGAGAGAGAGAGAGAAACAGGGCGTGAACAGGGGAGGAGCAGAGATATAGGGAGACACAGAATCAGAAGCAGGCTCTGAGCTGTCAGCACAGAGCCCGATGGCAGGCTCGAGCTCACAAACCGCGAGATCATGACCTGAGCCGAAGTCAGACACTCAACCGACTGAGCCACCCAGGCGCCCCCACGCCTGGTTAAATCAGCGTGTAGAATCAGGTGGTAGGAGCTGGGGAACAAAATCCTAGGACGCTATGTTCTAGGTTTTGATGAAGGGGTAGTTATATTTGTGTTGGCTTTATGATACATCATTAAGTTCTACATTTATATTTTATCTCTTTTTTTGGTATACATGTTTCTTGCAACTAAAAGTTGTGAAACAAAAAATATGAAAATGTTAAAATTAAGGGCCTTGAGATGGGAGATTAGCCCGGGCTATGCAGGTGGGCTCACTCTGACCTTGGGAGCCCTTACGACGGGAGGACCTTGCAGGCGGTGGGCAGAGAGGGTCAGAGAGCTGTGCGGGACAGTTCCGTCCTCTGTGGTTGGCCCTGAAGATGGACGAGGGGACCTAGGAATGCAGGCAGCTTCTAGAAGCTGGAAAAGACATGATGCTCCCTTAGAGCCTCCAGGAAAGGTCTTAGCTCCACCGACACCCTGATTTTAGCCCAGGAAGACCTGTGTTGACTACATGACCTACAGAACTATAGGATCATACATTTATGTTGCTGTAAGCCACTTGGTGGTAAAGAACTCCAGTATATGGAGAAGGAGACCTCTCTCTGCAGGCGGTTGGCCTGGAATTGGAGTGCGGTAATTATCTGACTTCCTGGCAGTTCTGTTGCTTCTAGAATTGCAGCCGCTCAGGCTGATTAGGCAGTTTTACAGATGGATGCAGAGGGGTCATGTGGTTTTGGGGAGAGGGACCCTAGAGCTGAGCTCTGCAAAGGCAGCCATACGGAGGGCGGTGGCTGGTTCTTGGCCACAAACAGCAAAGGGAGGCCACGTAGGACCATGCAAAGAACACTGGGTTTCAAGCCAGAGCCTGGGTTTCGAGATCTTCACATGCTCATTGTCAGCAACGGCAGTCTGGGCAAGTCACTTCTCTGAGTCTCGGCTTCCCAACACGTGATGTGGGGACAGTGGCATCTTACGTGGTTGTTGCCATGATTAAATGAGGTAATTCGGAACATTCCCTTCTCTAGCAGTAAGTGTTAAACAAAATGCTCAGCATACACTGACTAGTACAAATAAATTCATAAAATATAAATTTTGAATTTATATGCTCCAGAATGATAACAAAATACATACAGAAAAACTAGAAGAAACTCAGGGCAAAAGTAATAAAAGTACAGAATAGCAATGGTGAAAAGGCTTTGGGAGGTTTTAGAACGCACGAGCCTCATTGCCAGTGAAAGAGGTTACATTCCCGAAAGATCAGAGATTTTCTCCAGCCCCCAGACCTCAGGACTCAGACCCAAGAAGTCGATTTCTGCGGGGGTAGATTGCATCACAGTTCCAGGCTATGGGAATGTAGCAAACAAACAGAAATTAGAAATTCAAGTAGGATAGTCACTTGAATTGTTTGGTACAAGAGCCGAGTGGCTATGTTTAACAGATTTACAGTGCGGATTAAGTGAACATGCTTAGATATTTTACCAGAGTTGATCATTTCACTCAAGCACAAAAAGATTCTCTGTAAATTCCCCACCCCTCCAAAACATAATTTGCATACCACATTCTTTTTTTTACCACATTCTTAAGTATTTTTTTTAAAAAAGTTATTTAAGATAAATAAAATATAATGAGCTATGTTTAAAATTGTTTTTAAGTTTATTTATTTTGAGAGAGACTGAGACAGCGTGAGCAGGAGAGGGGCAGAGAGCAAGGGAGAGAGAGAGAGAGAGAGCGAGAATCCCAAGCAGGCTCCATGCTGCCATCGTGGAGCCCGATGTGGGGCTCGAACTCACGAAACTGTGAGATCGTGACCTGAGCCGAAACCGAGAGTGGGACGCTTAACCAACTGAGCCCCCCAAGCGCCCTGAATGAGCTATGCTTAAATGTAAAAAATGCAGAAACCAAAGACAGGCGGGAAAGAAAAGGAAATGAAGGAGGAGGAGGAGACTTCGTGAGGTCAACATGGCATTTGTTGTTTTCTGAAAACAGAGCTGGCCGCCAGGGCCCCTGAGAAAGTGTGGATCTTCCGGCAGCGGGCAGAGAGCAAGCCTCTCCTCAGGAAGATGGATTGAGCTATCAGGGGTCGTTAGTACAGCCCACACACGTTCTCTGGGAGGGAGCTGGGCAAGGTCCTTATCAGGTGGATTTGACCTCACGCCCTTCACTCACTCTAGACCCTGCGGAGAAGTTGGCTTAATCTGGGAAGATGCCAATCTGGGATTAGATGGGATTCAGATAGTCGAACAGGCTATCTCTGTAAGCACTAAAGAGTATTCTCCTTTCTTTAACTGAACCAACAGAAGCTGAAGATCCCCACGGAATATTCTTGTGAGTGTAGGACTCAGCCAAGAGGCACCCCATGCCCCTTCGCCCTCGTTATGGCGTGTAAATTTCCCCATAAAATGCTTTGCGATGAGTGTAAAAACCGTGAAGTTCATTGGAATGTAGGTGTCGGTAGCTGATTCCCACATGCTTCCCAGTTTAACTCAGAACGAAGAGAAGCTCGGTATGGCGCATTGAGTAATCTCAAATTACTTTGCATTTGCTGTCTTTCTGGGTCATTAACGTTGTCAAAGTTTAGGGGGGAGGGGCTAAATGGGTAGCGGCACTAAGGAATCTGCTCCTGAAATCATTGTTGCGCTATATGCTAACTAATTTGGACGTAAATTTAAAGAAATAAATAACAAAATTTAAAAATTTTTGAGTAAAACCATAAAAAAATTGCCAAAGTTGAAAATATTTAAATCTTTCCGTGCCAGGGGTATACTGCATATGACAAATAGCACACCACAAGTCAGCATGGGAAGGAAGCCCTTTCCGTTGTCGCTGCCGTGATGGGGCAGTTATTTGGGAGGTAATTAGTAATTTGGGAAAAATTTTCATCTTCGTCTCATACCATAACTCAAATAAGTTCCAGTTCTATCGTTAATTTTAGTTTTTAAAATCAAACCATTAAATCGTGATAAGAATTTAAAACATAAAAAAAAAACCCTCAATCAGTACTCATCTGTTCTATGAATAAAGTAGAAATTTCGAAGCTTAAACCTGAGGGAAAGAACAGAGCTGACTCCCAAAACAGTCACACGGTTGTGGACAAAGAATGATACAGTGAAATAGCTCGAGACTAGGAGACTTAGTACCACTTTCACAGGAAAACAGTTAATATTCTCCGTACGTAAAATGTATCTACAAAGCCGTTAAAAAACCAAACAACCTATGGTTCCAAAACCTGAATGGACAAAGAATATAAGCATTTCGTTTACAAATCGCTAATCACCTGAAAAGAGCTGAACCTCACTAGCTATAATTTTAACAAGATTTTTGATTGTTTTAATTGAGATATAATCGATACATGACATTGAATCCATGTTAGGCATATCACGTAACGATTCGATACACGTATATATTGTGAAATGGTCACCACCTGGTTTAGTTAACGTCCATTACCTCGCGGAGTTACAATTTTTTTTTCTCTTGTGATGCAAGAACTTTTAAGATTTACTCTCTCAGCGGTTTTCAAATACCAACACAGCGTTGTTAACGATAGTCACCATGCTGTTCCTTACATCCCGGGGACTTATTTATCTTAGAACTGGGAATTTGTACGTGTTGACCACCTTCACCTATATCGCCCACCCCCTACCTCTGGCAACTACCCATCTGTTCTCTGACTCTTAAGAGTTCAGGGTCTTTTTTAGATTTTACACATAAGGAAGATCAGACGGTATTCGTCTTTCTCTGACTTAGTTCACTGAGCATTATGCCCTCGATGTCCATCCATGTCACCAGTGGCAGGATTTTCTTCTTTTTTTATAGCTGGTATTAAAATAATACCCCATCATGTACATACTATAACTTCATCCTTTCGTCCTTCGACGGACACCTTAGCTTGTTTCTATGTCTTGGCCATCGTCAATATGCTGCAATGAACACGGGGGTGTGGACATCTCTTCAAGATAGTGATTTCATTTTCTTGTGATGCATGCCCAGAAGTGGGATTGCTGGATCACGTGGTAGTTCTGTCTGTAATTTTTTGAGGAGCCTCCGCACTATCTTCTGCAGTGGCCGCACCCATTTACATCCGCACAAACAGGGCACAGGGATTCCCTTGTCTCCGTATCCTCACCAACACTACTCATTTCTTCTCTTTTTTAGTAACAGTCATTCTAACCGGGGTGAAGCGACAGCTCGTTGTGGGTTGGATTTGCGTTTCCCTGATGATGAGTGATGTTGAACCCCTTCTCACGTACCTGTTGGCCATTTGTAGGTCTTCTTTGGCAGACGTCATTTTTTTCAATGTTGTGAGATTTGCATAACGTGATATTAACCATGTTGAAGTGAACAGTAAAACAGCACTTAGTACATTCATAGTGATCTGTAAGCACACTCTCTGTCCTGTCCCTAAACATTTGCGTCACCCCCGAAAGAAAACCCCATTCAGCAGATTCTCCCCACTTTTCCTTCTCTCGGCCCCCGGTAGATTAGTAATCTGAGTTCTGTCTTTAGATTTACTTATTCTGGATACTTCATGTAAATAGAGTCATACCTTTTGTGTCTGGCTTTTTCATCCAACAACGTTTTGGGGATTCTTCTACAGGTAGCATGTATCTTCCCGTCATTCTTTTTTATGGCCGAATCATATTCCGTCGTATAAATATACCATAGTTTGGTTCTCCATTTATCTGTGGCTGGACATTTGGGCTGTTTTTACCTTTTCACTGTTGTAAGGAGTACTTCTAGGAACACGGTCATACGTGTAGTTGAATTCTTTTGAGTGTGTACTTAGGAGTGGAATTACTGGGTCGCACAGGAAGTCTACTTTTTGAGGAAGTGCTAAGTGTTTCTACAGCAGCCGTACCATTTACATTCCTACCAGCCAGGAAGAAGAGTTGCAATTTTTCCACATCCTTGCCAACACTTGTTATTTTCTGTCTTAAAAAAAAAAAAAATTCTAGGGACGCCTGGGTGGCTCAGAGGGTTGAGCCTCTGACTTCAGCTCAGGTCCTGATCTCGTGGTCTGTGGGTTCGAGCCCCGCGTCAGGCTCTGTGCTGACAGCTTGGGGCCTGGAGCCCGTTTCAGATTCTGTGTCTCCCTCTCTCTCTGCCCCTCCCCCGCTCATGCTCTGTCTCTCTCTGTCTCTCAAAAATAAATAAAAGTTAAAAAATGATTTGAGGGGCGCCTGGGTGGCGCAGTCGGTTAAGCGTCCGACTTCAGCCAGGTCACGATCTCGCGGTCCGTGAGTTCGAGCCCCGCATCAGGCTCTGGGCTGATGGCTCGGAGCCTGGAGCCTGTTTCCGATTCTGTGTCTCCCTCTCTCTCTGCCCCTCCCCCGTTCATGCTCTGTCTCTCTCTGTCCCAAAAATAAATAAAAAACGTTGAAAAAAAAAATTAAAAAAAAAAAAGATTTGAAAAAAATTCTAGGGGCGCCTGGATGGCTCAGTCGGTTAAGCGTCTAACTTCAGCTCAGGTCATGATCTCATAGTCCGTGGGTTCGAGCCCTGCGTCAGGCTCTTTGTTGACAGCTCAGAGCCTGGAGCCCACTTCAGATTCTATGTCTCCTTCTCTCTCTGCCCCTCCCCTGCTCATGCTATGTCTCTGTCTCTCTCTCTCTCTCAAAAATAAATAAACATTAAAAAAATTTTTTTTTAAATTCCAGCCATCCTTGTAGAGATGAATTGGTATCTCACTATGGTTTTAATTTGCATTTCCTTAACGACTAATGATGTTGAGAATCTTTTCATGTGCTTGTTGGCCATTTGTAGATGGCCTCTTGAGAACTGGATGTTAATTTTTCACCTGTCAAATTAGCAGACATGCTTTGAAAATGTTAATGTTGGGTAATATTATAGAAGCTATTTGAAGTGAAAAATGCAAAGTGTTGAACACTGTGTGTACTTCCAATAGTATGAAAAATTAGATGTGTTCAAAATGGGACTCTTTATAAGTTTATTTATTTTGAGAGAGACAGAGACAGCGTGAGTGGAGGAGGGGGAGAGAGAGAGAGAGAGAGAGAGAGAGAGAGAGAGAGAATCCCAAGCAGGCTCCGCACTGTCAGCACGGAGCCTATCATGGGGCTTGAACTCACAAAACGGTGAAATCATGAGCTGAGCTGAAACCAAGAGTCGAACACTTAACCAACTGAGCCACCCAGGCACCCCAAAATGGGACTTTTTAAAAAAAACGTTTATTTATTTATTTATTTGGAGAAAGAGAGAGAGAATGTAAGTGACGGAGAGGGGCAGAGATAAGGAGTGAGATTTTTTTTTGTTTGTTTATGGTTATTCAGTTTTGAGAGAGAGATAGAGCATGAGCGGGGAAGGGGCAGAGAGAGAGGGAAACACAGAATCTGAAATGGGCTCCAGGCTCTGAGCTGTCAGCACAGAGCCTGATGTGGGGCTTGAACCCATGAACCATGAGATCATTACCTGAGCCAAAATCAGGAGTTGGATGCTTAACTAACTGAGCCACCCAGGCACCCCTGGATATCTCACATTTTGTTTATCCATTCACCCATTGTTGGACATTTGAGTTATGATTTTTTTTTAAGTTTCTTCTTTCTTTCTTTCTTTCTTTCTTTCTTTCTTTCTTTCTTTCTTTCTTTCTTTCTTTCTTCCTTTCCTTCCTTCCTTCCTTCCTTCCTTCCTTCCTTCCTTCCTTCCTTCAAGAGCACGAGAGACAGAGGGAGAGAGAGAATCCTAAGCAGGCTCCGTGCTGTCAGTGCAGAGCCCAACTCAGGCTTCAAACCCACAAACCATGAGATCATGACCTTAACAGAAATCAAGAGTTGGACACTTAACCCAATGAGCCACCCAAGTGCCCCTAAGTTATGACTTTTTTACTCTTAGGAAGAATGCTGCTATGAACATTCATGGGCAAGACTTTGTATAAACCTGTTTCTTTTCTCTTGGGTATGTGTGTACCTAGATGTAGAATTGTTGGGCTGTATAGCAAGTGTATGTGTAACTTTTGAGGAACGACCACGTAAGTTTTGAAAGAGGTTGCAACATTTTACATTGCTATCAGCGACGGACAGGGTTCTAATTCCTCCACAATCTCATCCACACTTGTTATCCTCTGCCTTTCTGATTTTAGCCATCCTAGTGGATGTGAAGTATTCTCTCACTGTGATTTTAGTTAGCATTTTCCTAATGGTTAATGATGTTGAGTACCTTTTCGTACGTTTATCAGCCATCTGTCCATCTTCTTTGGAGAAATGTCTATTCGAATCCTTTTTTTTTTTTTAAGACTTTTATTTGATTTTTGAGGTGGGAAGGGGCAGAGAGAGAGGGAGAGGGAGACTCCATGTTCAACACAGAGCCCGATGCAGGACTCTATCCCACTACTGTGAGATCATGACCTGAGCTGAAATCAAGAGTTGGATGCTTAACTGACAGAGCCACCCAGGCGCCTGTATTCAAATCCTTTGCCCACGTTTTAATTAAGTTGTCATTTTGTTATTGACTTGGAAGGGTTCCTCATATATTCTGGACGCAAGTTCTTTATCAGATATGTGATTTTCAAACAATTTCCCCCATTCTGTGGGCTTTTTTCAACCTTTTCATGGTGTCTGTTTAAGCACAAAGGTTTTTGATTTTGATGAAGTCCTACTTATTTTTGTTTTGTCACTTCTATTTTTGGTGTCACATCTAACCTGAGGTCAGAAATGTATGCCTATATTTTCTTCTAAAAGTTTTATAGTTTCAGCTCTGACCTTTTTAGGTCTGTGATTGATTTGACTTAATTTTTGTGTTTTCTATGAGGTAGGGGGTCCAACTTCATTCTTTCTCATGTGGGTGTCCAGTTGGGTCAGGGCTGTTTATTGAAGAAACTATTTTTCCCCCATTGAATTGTCTAGGCACCCTTGTCAAAAATCAATTGACCACAGATATTTGGTTTATGTCTATGACCTCAATTCTATCCTTTGGTCTTTATGTCTTTCCTTCTGACAGTATCATATTGTTTTATTATTATAGCTTTGTAGTAAGTTTTGAAATCCAGAAGTCCTTCAGCTTTGTTCTTTTTTCAAGATTGTTTTAGCTAATTTGGGTCCTTGCCTTTCTCCACGAATTTTGGGATCAGTTTCTGCAAGAAGAACCAGGTATGATTTTGATAAGGATTGTATGAATCTATAGATCAATTTGGGGATTATTACCATATGAATAATATTAACTCTTCTCATCAAACATGGGCTATTTCTCATAACTTCCTATGATTTTATGTTGGCTGCAAGAAAAAGTCTGAACTCTGCACCTGAATTTTGAGGTCCCTTCCAATCTGAGCTCATCTAATGTACTTTAGCAACATGTTTTCTTTACTTTGGCCATGCCAATTTTCCCCATGTTCTCTAAGCAGACACTCATTAAAGCTTGAACTCAAGAACAAAAATGGTTATGCATCGGGGCCCCTGGGTGGCTCAGTGGGTTGAGTGTCTGACTTCAGCTCAGATCATGATCTCGTGGTCCATGGGTTCGAGCCCCACGTTGGACTCTGTGCTGACAGCTTGAGAAAAACCTTTTTTATAAGTTTCATTTATATTGAGAGAGAGACTGTGTGTGTGTGTGAGCAGAGGAGGGGCAGAGAGAGTGGGAAGGAGGGAGGGGGGGGAGGGAGAGAAAGAGAGAGAGAGAGAATCCCAAGCAGGTTCCAAGCTGTCAGTGCAGAGTCTGATGCGGGGCTTGAACTCATAAACTGTGAGATCATGACCTGAGCTGAAACCAAAAGCCGTTCACTTGACCAACTGAGCCACCCAGGTGCCCCCCACCTACTTCTTTAGAATCTTCAAACTACTCTCTAACCCACAGTTCACCAACTTCTGAACTTCTATGACACATCATGGCCCACATTTTTGCACAAAATAAAGTATGAGTTTCTAGTCCCAACCCACCGCCAGTGAAATGGAATGCACCATAAAAGCCAAACACATAGTAAACGCTCAACAGGTACTCCTTGCATTGAACTGCGATCTGGGTCGTCGGATGTTTCGTCCATATGCACTAACACTAGCCTATTCTTGCCTCCCCAGGGGACATTCTGGTGTTCCTGGATAGCCACTGCGAGGTGAATAAAGTATGGCTGGAGCCCCTGCTGCATGCCATTGCCAAGGACCCCAAAATGGTGGTGTGTCCTCTGATAGATGTCATTGATTCTGTGACCCTAGAATACTGGCCCTCTCCTGTTGTAAGGGGTGCTTTCAACTGGCACCTACAATTTAAATGGGATAATGTCTTCTCTTATGAGATGGATGGACCAGAAGGACCCACTCTACCCATTCGGTGAGATTCCTTCAGGTGACGGGGAAATATCATATATGTATTGAGACATGGTGGCGGGGGGCGGCAGGAGAAGCTTTCAGAGATTATTTTTTCCATCTCTTGGGCTTAATGAAGAGAAATATTTTGTCACTTATGTTGTCTCTAAAGATCTATAATAATAGAATTTGGTAGATTTTCAGTTTCTCTGATTGGAAATGAGCATCTCACCCTCGTTAGGAACACTGCCATGGGGGCGCCCAGCTGGCTCGGTCAGTAGAGTATGTGACTCTTGATCACAGGTGGTGAGCTTGAGCCCCATGTTGGGCATGGAGCCTACTTGAAGGAAGGAAGGAAGGAAGGAAGGAAGGAAGGAAGGAAGGAAGGAAAGAAAAAAGAAAGAAAGAAAGAGAGAGAGAGAGAGAGAGAGAAAGAAAACACCACCATGGATAGTGTCCCTCTGGTTTCAGGTGTCCATCTTTAGAAGGTGGCCATGGTTCTCAGGAGCAAGTTGTATGTGGTCAATGAAGCAAATGCTAGTGCTGTGGATAGCTCAGCAAAAGTAGATGTCTTTGCTAAATTCATATATAAAATATTTATCTCAGTGCTTTCATCAGTAATTTTATACAGATGAATATGATTTTCCTTGATTATTGGTCTGGGAAAATGTATTTCTACATGTGAGAACAATTTGATGTTGGGACTTTTAACTGCATCTATGAGGCTATTGCTGGAGACTTCCTCCAGGTCACTCCCCACATTTCCTGAAAACTCTGACGCCAGCCTCCTTCTCTTCTTTTACTGCTAGCCTCTCTGTTTCACAAACCACATGAGTCAATTTTCTAACACTATAGCTTAGCAAGTCCTTGATCTTTGTCTCTAATTTAACTAGAGCTGTTGACCTTATGCAAGCTGCTTAACCTCTTTGCACCTTATTTCCTTATGTGTAAAGTCTGGATAATGATATGTTACAGGGTTGTTAGAGAATTAAATGACTCACTGTATATCAAAGCTTAGAGCAGTATCTGTCCATCATAATAAGTACTACATATATATTAGCTATTTTATACCTGTTAGCTACTATTATTCCTACAGCCATATCCTGTACCTTTCTTTTCTAAATTACCGGATATCGTCTCTTTGGCCACAGCCTGGGATGTTCCTAACTTTTTCCTGCTCTGCTCCGCCCACACCTCCCCCTGGACATCATCAGGATCCCCAGTTCTTTGATTTCTGCTTTTACTGTTCACGGTTTCTTTCTTCTTCTGTGGCCTAGACTTTCTGATCTATAAATTCACGGTTCTTCTTGCCAATACCTTCAACTGCCACATCCCTGTCCCCTTCTGCCACAGTAGCCCTGCGAATCTCCAACTCTGGACCAAGCCCGCCATCTGTTTTTTGTTCCTTTAAGAGACGTGAACTTAACGCTTCTACACGTTGATAGTTTCAGTCTCGTGCTTCTCCACAGTCCCTTTACTCACTCACTGCTCCAAGTGGGTTTTCCAAACCTTATCACTTCCCTTGATCCCAGTACCTATCCCCACCCTGAGCCCCTGCCCTTGGTGACGCAATTCGAGGATGAGATAAGGACTAAGTCGGGAGGAATAACCGGGGAATTATTTAGTACCTTACTCTGGAACCATAATGGAATGCTACATAGCCATAAGCATGACCACACCTGCAGTCTCCCACTGCCTACTCTAACCCAGTGATTAACCCGCTCCAGGTGCCCCATCCATTGTGACGACTCGCAACCACATCTGTCCATCTCTCTGCTTGTCCCCATGGTCCAGGCCCTCACTGTAAGGAACAGTCTGGCCTGCAGGCTGTCCTCCCTCAGGCCGATCTCTCTCTGGCTACATTCATGGTTCTTAAAACTCCACCTTGCCCGTGTCACCCGATGTCTTTCCATTGCTTTTAGGATAATAGATCCCTTCACGCGCCTTCCACTGTGTATGACTCCGATCTTTGCTCTGCTCCAGCCATCACTTGTTAGCTGTTCAGGGCTGCTGCGTACAGCTGTATAGGCTGTGTACTGCTCATCTCCAGAAGGTACTGTTCACAAAGACTAGAGGTGACTGGCATCCATGGAGTTGTGCAGTAAGGTAGCCTCTGCTGGGTCTGTTACTTCAGTTTCAGTACCTTCACCTGTGAAATGGTGATGATAATAAAACACATGCCTCTCTGATTTAGTGAGGAGATTAAGTGAGAACCACCTGGAAAGAACGTAGCTCAAGGCCTGACACAGGGGAAGCGATCAGCATACATACTTGCTGTTGTTACTGTTAGAGACTTCGAAATGAAAAGGGACAAAGACACATTTTATTTAAATAAAATGGAACGTGGGGGCGCCTGGGTGGCTCAAGTCGGTTGAGCATCCAACTCTTGGTTTCGGCTCAGGTCATGATCTCACGGTTCGTGAGTTCGAGCCCCACATCGGGCTCTGTGCTGACAGCATGGAGCCTGCTCGGGATTCTCTCTCTGCCCCTCTGCCTGCTCATTCTCTCTCTTTCTCTCTCAAAATAAATAAACTCAAAAAATTTTGAAATTAAATAAATAAATAAAAGGTCGTGCGTAGACATCTTAATTTACTGAAAAAAAAAATAAACCATCGATCTTTGGAGTTCATCTCAAAATGAACTTATTTAATTTAAAATGAAGTATTCCATTTACAAAAAAGATCTACATAATTTTGTGATGTTTCCATATTTCACACATCAGGCGTGCTTTAGGCTCTAAAAATTTTACTAGGGAAATTATATTCCTGATAGTCGCTGAGTAGTAACGTTTTTTGAATTCTAATACACTGTTAGTATACACATAGTCACACGTGCTTTTTGAAAACAATCTGACAATATACATTAAAAATCTTATGTTATTCTTTAACGCAACACTCCCACTTCTTGAAATGTTTCCCTAAGAAATTAAGGAGAAGTAAATCAGAGACACACATTGTATCAACATTCATATCAGTTAGGAAATAAAAACAACATAAACGTTCAATATTAAAATGGTTAAAAACTATATTCATACTCTGTAGAATATTATACAAAGTTTTTGAAAGCTAATGTAAAAGGAAAATTCTCACAATAGGCTAAATAAAAACTCAGGCCATAAAAAACAGTATGATACTAATTATTTATAGAATGTATATTGTACATACTAACTTTTGACTCCCCAAAAACTTAACTACTAAGAGCCTACTGTTGACTGAAGTCTTACTGATAACATAAACAGTTGATTGACACGTTTTTTTTTTTTTAACGTTTATTTTTGAGACAGAGAGAGAGACAGAGCATGAACGGGGGAGGGGCAGAGAGAGAGGGAGACACAGAATCAGAAGCAGGCTCCAGGCTCCGAGCCATCAGCCCAGAGCCTGACGCGGGACTCGAACTCACGGACCGCGAGATCGTGACCTGAGCTGAAGTTGGACGCTCAACCGACAGAGCCACCCAGGCGCCCCGATTAACACGTTTGAAATGCCACGTGTATCACATACTGTATTCTTACAATAAGCTAGAGCAAAAAAAAATGTTAATATCAGAAGGAAGAGAAAATACACTTACAGTACTGTGCTGTATTTATCTAAAAATCCACATGTAAGTAGACCCACACAGTTCAAACTCATGTGGTTCAACGCTCGACTGTTACATCATAAGGATAATGTATGATAACGTAAGAAAAAGTCGGTAGTTTTAAAGGGTTAAAAGGAAAAATGAATTTTAGGTATTATCCATGGCATTAATTAGCATTCACATCTGAAGATACATTTCTTCACATTTGCAACAGCTCAAAAAAAAAATGTAGATGCAAGGAATTTTGGCAAACTTAGAGGAAGCAAGGAGAATTGTGGCGTTGAGCTCACACCAGTGGCTCCCCCCGCAGCTTCCCCAGGGAGGGGACGTGCAGGGGTGGGGGGAGATCACCGCTACCAAGGGACGTGCCCCCTGTACTCCACCCGGGGCCTTTTCAAGGACGCATCACGACATTTTATCCTTTCTCCCGGTGTCTCAGACGTGCCTGAGTTAGCACCACGACTCAACGTTTCTCCGGTAAGACACACGCATGTGCACACACACACACACACACACATGCACACACTTCCCAGCGGTTTCGAGATACTTTTTTTTTTTAGAATAAAAGCTTTCCCTTTTGAAAGGGTGTAACTTGGGTTCTCTGAGCTGCACGTATTTTTTAACCCTATTTTCAACAGAACCTACAGCCTAACTTTAAAGACCCGTTTGTGAACCTGCTTCAGTTACCAGTTTAACAACTCTTTGCTGCCAGACGCTGTGGTCACAACAGAAAACGTGGCCTTTGCCCTCGAGGGTGTAGAGTCCAGTGCGAAGGAAGTCGGGTAGAGATGTAATTTCAGTGCAACGCTGTGGCAGCGGGGCCCCCTGGCTTGGCCAGGATCACGGTGACCCAGGGCGCAGACGGGGCGGGTCGCATCTGGCCCACCAGATGAGACCGCTCCTCTCGAGGCCCACCGTTTCCTCTCCCAATTACAAAAAACAATCTTCCTTTATCGGCCGCCTCTCCTTTCCTCTGCTCTCCTTTGCATTAAAGCCTCTTAGAAAAAGCTGGCTGTGTCACGATCTCCAACTCTGAACTCTGGTGTCTCAGACTCGCTTGAATCTGGCTCTGCGCCCCCACCCGCTAAAACGCGCTGGTGGTCTTCCCGTGTCGGTGCCGCGCTGGTTCTCAGTCCTCACCTCGGGGCCCATCGGCAGACGGTTTTCCGGTCTTCCTCCTACACCGGTGGCTCCGCTTTCCCTCTCTTCCCTCCGACCTCTTGCTGTCACCGTGCCCGGGACGGTTCTTCGTGGTCTCCTCCACCCCCCACCCCCCCTCGCTGCCAGAGTGCTGTGTATCCCCCGTATCCTGAGGACTCCCAAAGTTATGTCTCTTCCCCCCGGCCACTCTCAGAGTGCCAGACGCTTCCATGCACCTGCCTACTGGCGTCTCCACTAGAGTGAATGGAGAGCTCACTCATGTCCCCAGCTGAATCTTCCCCCCAAAACCTGCCCACTCGGTATCTCCATCTCAGTGCAGATGTGAGGTCCCCGGGCCAACACGCTGGAGTGAGCCTTCACCCTTCTCTTCTTCCTTCACCCCACCCCCCACCTGTAAGCAAACCTGCTGGCTCCCGTCCTCAAAATACATCAGACACTGGACCACGTCCCGTTACCTTATCCACGATTCCATCGTCTTTCTCTGGCACCACTGCAGCGACTAGTGTCCCTCCCTCCACCCTGGCCCCCCGCACGAGCTGGGATCTTGGCCCGTTGATGCACTAACTTCCCCCTAACACATCACAGGTGCTTCCTGTGTACTTTTTCAAACATGAATGAATAAATGAACTTGAAATTATTTTCATACTACTCAGTTCGGTGTTATTGGGCCTTGCTGTTGTGGGACAACAAAACAAAACAAAACAAAACAAAACAAAACAAAACAAAACAAAAAAGATGCTTTGTAACTTCATGGTTTTCCCAGAAGTAAATAGTATATTCACTTAACGCACTTAGAAAGGGAGATCTGTAAGCTCTGCTCCCCAAGTCAAGTAGTTATCTCCAGGGGAAACTCACATTCTAAAGATAATGTTCCCTTTTAAGAACAAGACAACATTTGGGGCGCCTGAGTGGCTCAGTCAGTTAAGCATTCGACTTTGGCTCAGGTCGTGATCTCACAGGTCATGAGTTCAAGCCCCATGTCAGGCTCTGTGCTGACAGCTCGGAGCCTGGAGCCTGCTTCGGATTCTGTGTCTCCCTCTCTCTCTGCTCCTCCCCTGCTCATGCCCTCTCTCTCTTTCTCTCTCTCTCTCAAAACTAAAGAAACTTTAAAAAAAAAGAAAAAGAAAAAGACAACATTTAGAATATATAGCTTACACAATTTGGTGAGAGCTAAGTGGAAAGTTACTGCCTACTTTTAGGTAGTTATGGCTTCAATTTACTAATTTTACATTCAATGTAATGTATATCCATCAAGTTAAATATACATTAACTTAACGATTTTGGTATTAATATCGTCATTTTCTAGTTTTCACGTTATTGCTAACATTCACCGTAATTTTGGCAAAAATCCATAATGGCTGAACCTGTGATTTAATATTTATGTATCCTTTTTAGGTCACCTGCAATGGCTGGGGGAATTTTTGCTATAAATAGACATTACTTTCATGAGATCGGACAGTATGACAAGGGCATGAACCTCTGGGGAGCAGAAAATTTGGAGCTTTCGTTAAGGGTAATTCAGACTCTACTTTCTAAATAGTTCGCTTTGTACAGAGAGAGTGAAAGCTGACATCAAGTCCAGAGGCGTGCCGTGGTATTTATGCCCCGTTTTCCCGCCTGAACATCCGGTACCGTTCCCGCATCACATGAAATAAAGGATCTAGGGGGCTCCTTGCAAAATTTGACAATAGTAAAATATCAGCTTATATTACTGTATGCTGTTTTATTTCTAACGTATGAGGTGTTGACCTAATGCAATATTTTTATTTATTTGTGAAAGCTCTATTTTGTTACACCGATTTTCTTGGCGGTTGTGGTGCGGTAGAAATAACAGAATTAGACGGTGGCGGACTCGGGTGCCACTAACTCTGTGGGCTATCTTAGGCCTCGGTTTCTCTATCTGCAAGTTGAGAGGACTTGGTAGGGGACGTCTGGGTTGGTCTTTCAACTCTTGAATCCCGGGATACCTGCTACAGCATGGTGGACCTTGAAAACAGTATGGTGAGTGAAAGAAGTCAGACACAAAAGGCCACATATTTATATGACTAAGTCCGGCCCTAGGAAAGGTGCAGCCTAAGCAAATCCATAGAAACAGAAGGTAGGTGAGTGAGTGCTGATAGGTCCCAGGGCTCTTTGTGAGGTGGTGAGAATGTTCCAGAATGAGAGAGTGGTGATCATTGGGCAACCTTGTGAAAATAGTCATTGTATACTGTAAAAGGGTGAATTTCTTGTGGAATGTGAATTACATCTCAAATGTGAACGTAGATTTGGCTTGTAGATATTCCCGTGATATTAGATCAGTGGACGTTAGACATCAGAATGGGTCCCAGCTCTGTAGGATCCTTGGTCAGCACCCAGTAAATAGGAATAAATGTAAATGCCATTCTCAGGATTTTGTGAATATTTGGTTTTTTTTTTTAATTAAAGTTAATTTTTAAAAATTAAAAATAAGTATATTTTTGAGAGAGAGAGTGCACGCGCACGAGTGAGAGAGGGGCAGAGAGAGGGAGACACAGAATCTGAGGCAGGCTCCAGGCTCTGAGCTGTCAGCGCAGAACCCAGCACGGGGCCTGAACTCACAAACTGTGAGATCGAAGGAGGTTGCTTAACCGACTGAGACACCCACGCGCCCGTTTGTTTATTTTGTTTTAATCCCAGTATAGTTAACACACAGCGTTATGTTAGTTTCAGGTGTACAATATAGTGATGCAACAAGTCCATGCTTCACCCTGTGCTCATCACAACAGGTGCACTCCTTGAACCCCGTCACCTGTTCAACCCACCCCTTGGCCCACCTCCCCTCTGATGACCAGAAATTTGTTCTCTAGAGTTAAGAGGCTGTTTCTTGGTTTGTCTCTCTCTCTCTTTCTTTTTTTTTTTTTCCTTTGCTCATTTGGTTTCTTAAATTCCAATTTTGTGAAGATTTAATGAAATAATTGGGGTAGAGAATAAAGTACAAGGTAAATATTCCTGGAGAGAGAGTCTGAAGAAAACACTAAGGTACTGTTCGGATATTTATGGTGTGTTTATCATAGATAAGTTTTGGCTTTTGACTAAATTCTAATAGATTTTTATAACGGCCACTTTGAACTGTGCATGAAAATCTGGGCTGTGCGCTCACCCTGATCACCCTTAATTTTTCTCACTTTTCTCTGCCTTGTTCGTCTCTTGCCAACAGAGACAACCTGGTGTAGAGGAAACAGCTTAATCAATGACTAAATTCAAATTCTGGTTGAGCTTTAGTTTCCTTGCGGGTAAAATGAAAAAAAAAAAAAAGAAAAAGATCTTTATTACAAAGCTGTAAAGACAGATAATTTATGGAAGCTACTTAATAAGTGACAGCTATAATTATTCTTTAAATGTTGCCATCTGTTCTTTACATTCTGAAATCATCTGCAGAGATCATGCTTGGAACTGCATATATTTTCTTAGGATGCATTAAAATGTTTACTGTAATTGCTTTTTTGTGTTTTCTTTTTCTGACTTTTTCTCTCCCACTTCCTTCCTTTGGCTTTGTTCACTGGCTTAGTGTTCTTTTAAGCACAGACTTCTCTCATAATGCTTCAGACACTTTATTGTGAATAGAAACACATCTAGAGCAATACATAACATACTTTGGCAGTATGTTGTGAGCTGATTATTTTTTATTGCTTCTCCCCCCGCAACCCTCCGCCCCAGCCCCAATCATATGTTCCCTTTTGATGCAGGCATTATTTTAGAATATCCAGGCCTTTAGTGCTTTTCATTGGTTGGTTGATTATTCCCTGTTTTATTACATCGCTCTTTGTGAATATGGTACATGGGCTTTCCCCCTTTCAGGACCTAATATCTTAATGAGCACATTGTTTGTCTCAGAATAAAATCAATTTTGTGAATGATAGATACGTACATATTTGAAGAGGGGGTGTCTTCCTTTTTCTGGCTCTCTCTTCCCTTCAGATAGCCAATAGCAGCTAACTTATTATTCAAAGGTACTAATTATCCTTGCTTCAGTATTGTCGACTGCTCCGTTCCTAATGGCCCCTTCATATTTTTTTAAGTATGTGTGAGTCTCTCTTCTCACAAACACGTAAGTTAATAAATAGCTAGAGAGCTCTCTTGACATCACCAGTGGTTTCTAACCGAGATAAGGGGCCCTGTCTTTCCTGATACGAGACCATTGACACCTGTACGTTCGTCTCCGTTCCTCACTCTTCTTTCCAATAAATCAGCATCCTGGCGGCCCTCAGCACTCAGGGACATCCCTCGGGGAACTGTCACCCATTTAATATTGATGTCCCTAGTGGACGGCTTTGTTCTTCTATGTACTGGAGGTGGCTGCAACATTTGGCACTCTAGAACAGTGTTCTGGTTCCTCCTCCATAGCTCTGTTGCTCTCAGTTTCCTCTGCAGGAATTTCTTCTGTGCATCTCTGAAGCGTGGGTATTCCCAGGACTGTTATCTTATCAGCTGTCCCTTCTCCCTCCATGTGCTCCTCTGGGCTGACTTAATATAGTGCAGTATTTCCTTATCTGGTGGGAAAGAACCTCAGTTCTGAACTGATAGCCTCCCACAGGCAGCGCACCTGCTCCCGGGGAGACCTGTGGGCTTCCCATGATCCAGAGACTAAAGAGACAGCACCTGGCAGGGCAGGTCACCAGGACTGGGTGTAGCACCTCCGTGCTGACCGGCCAGGGGCCGTGGCATACCTGTATCTACTCCCGAGGCCGTAGCTAACACCTGTATGGTGACAGTACCCAGATCTGTATTTTGCTAGGTTAGACTCTCTCAGGAGTTCTGGTTAGGGTCAACGTAGCCGTCATTTAAGGGACACCTCCTATGTGAGGCTCTGCCACATGCTGGGCATTCGGAAGAAGGCACAACCCTCGCCCGTTCATTCATTCGTTCGTTCGTTCATTCACTCAACAACACTAAGAACCCGTTATGCGCAAAGGGCTGTGCCTTGTGTGCAATGCAGCCTCATGCAGTGCAAACGTGGCTTCCGATGGCTTGGAGCTTCCATTCTGTTGAAGTAGAGAGAGATGATTAGGTTGTTTTTTTTTTTAATTTTTTTAATGTTTATTTATTTTTGAGAGACAGAGAGAGACAGCATGAGCAGGAGAGGGCAGAGAGAGAGGGAGAGGGAGACCCAGAATCCGAAGCCGGCCCCAGACTCCGAGCTGTTAGCACAGAGCCCGACGCGGGGCTCGAACCCACCAGCCGTGAGATCATGACCTGAGCCGAAGTCAGACGCTCAACTGACTGAGCCACCCAGGCGCCCTGATGATTAGGTATTTTTGATACGTACAGTGGAGGAGAAGTACAGGGTACCAACAGATCATATGAGAGGGTAATCTAGACTTGTGTTGAGGGAGGTGTGTGTCTTAGATGGCCTTCCCTGCAGAAATGGCATGTTTAAGTCATGGGGTGAAGGAGAAAAATACGTTTCCTTTGTTTAACAAGTGCTCATCTGTGTGACATGCACTGCTCTGAAATCTTGCAAATATCAACTCAGTCTTCATAATAAACCTGTGAGGTGGGTGCCACCAGGATCTCCTACTTACAGGGGGAAACTGGGGCTCTGAGCGCTCCAGCAACTTGGCTCAATTCGCAGAACCAGAGGTATATGCCCCAAGCCTATTCTGTCCTGCTTTCCACTATCTACTCAACGGCAGGCCTGGAGACCTCACCAGCTCGGTTCTATTCTAAGTCATTTCTGGAAGCCCCCAAAGCTCTGAATTTGTTTTAGCTGCCCTGACCTCAGTGTTACCGTCACTCGGGAAAGTGGGTATTGGCTGGGTGCCCACGGAGCTGCAGCTTGACCCCCAGCCTCGGGATGGTACTAACCAGGCTTCAGATCTGCACTTTGGTTTCCTGGTGGACTGGAGGCTGGCCTCCAATTGTCCCCAACAGCCTGCGTGGCTTGGCACTCCATCCTGGTGGCCCTAGATGCGGACAAGGTACACTGCTCTGGACCTGGGACCCTGCCATTGACTCCATAGGTTTCCCCAAGGCCCTGTTTCTTTTCTCCCTTCCCCTTCTCAGTAGCCTCATCCGCATCGTGCCTCAATGACTACATGCCAGTGACATAGTTCTAGCTCCTTCCCAGGTCCTTCTGTGCCAGAAGCTTGCGCATCTCACTGCCTACAGGTTACTCTCCTGTAGGATGTGTGTCCCAAAGGCATCCTAACCCCAACGTTTCAAAAGGAGAGCTCTTTCTACTCCCTCGAACCCATTCTTCCTCCCATGGTCCTTTCCTCTTCGGGTGGATAATGTGATGCCCTCTACCCACCCGCAACCATCCAGCCCCCCAGAGTACTTTCTTGGTCTCCAATCTCCCTTTCATGCCCCACTTTCCTTCATCATGTGTGGTTAGATCTAGGTCTAAATCATCACTCATTTCTGTCCACTTTGCTCCTTCCTACCAGCACAGTCCATAGTTACAGCTTTGATGTAATTATTCAGAAAGACTTTTTTTTTTAATTTTTTTAAATGTTTATTCATTTTTGAGAGACAGAGAGAGACAGAGTGTGAGCCAGGGGAGGGGCAGAGAGAGAGGAACAGAGCGTGAGCAGGGGAGGGGCAAAGAGAGAGGGAGACACAGAATCCCAAGCAGGCTCTGGGCTCCGAGCTGTCAGCAGAGTCCAACACAGGGCAAAATCCTAGAAACTCACAAACCACCAAAACTGAAACAAGAAGAAATAGAAAATTTGAACAGACCCAAAACCAGCAAAGAAACTGAATCAGTAATCAAAAGTCTCCCAACAAACAAGAGTCCTGGGCCGGATCGCCTCCCAGGAGAATTCTACCAGACATTTAAAGAAGAGTTAATACCCATTCTTCTCAAACTGTTCCAAAAACACAAACAAAAAAATAGAAATGGAAGGAAACTTCCAAACTCATTCTATGAAGCCAGCATTGCCTTGACTCCAAAACCAGACAAAGACCTCACTGAAAAGGAGCATTACAGGCCAACACCCCTGATGAACATGGATACAGAAATTCTCAATGATATTAGCAAATTGAATTTAACAGTACATTAAAATTATTATTCACCATGATCAAGTGGGGTTTATTCCTGGGATGCAGGGCTGGTTCAGTATCCACAAATCAATCAACATGATACACCACATTAATAAAAGAAAGGATGGGCACTGGGGGGCTCAGTAGGTTGAGCATCCAACTTTGATTCAGGTCATGATCTCACAGCCTGTGAGTTTGAGCCCCACATCAGGCTCTGTGCTGACAGCTCAGAGCTTGGAGCCACTTCAGATTCTGTGTCTCCCCCCCTCTCTCTCTGTCCCTTCCCCACTCGTGCCCACTCTTTCTTTCAAAAATAAATCGTAAAAAAAAAGAAGAAAGGATAGGATAAGAACTATATGATCCATCAATAGATGCAGACAAAGCATTTGACAAAATACAGCATCTAGTCTTGATAAAAACCCTCAACAAAATAGAGATAGAGGGAATATATCTCAACATCATAAAGCCATATATGAAAGACCCACAGCTAATATCATCCTCAATGGGGAAAAACAGAGCCTTTCCCCTACAGTAAAGAACAAGACAAGGATATCCACTCTATTACTATTTAAGATAGTACTGAAAGTCTTACCCTCAGCAATCAGACAACAAAAAGAAATAAAAGGCATCCAAATCAGCAAGGAAGAAGTCAAACCTTCACTATTTGCAGACAACATGATACTCTCTGTAGAAAACCCAAAAGACTCCACCAAAAAAATTGCTAGAATACACTAATTGAGCTAAGTGTCAGGATATAAAATCAATGTGCAGAAATCTGTTGCATTTCTATACACCAATAATAAAGCAGCAGAACAAGAAATTAAGGAATAGATCCCATTTGCACCAAAAACCATGGGAGACGTAGGAATAAACCTAACTAAAGAGAGAAAAGATCTATACTCTGAAAACCATAGAACACTTAGGAAAGAAATTGAAGAAGACACAAATAAATGGAAAAGCATCCCATGCTCATGGATTGGAAGAACAAACGTTGTTAAAATGTCGATACAATGTCTAAGCAATCTACATATTTAATGCAATTCCCATCAAAATACCACCAGTGATGTCTTTCAGGGCTCTAACAAACAACCCCAAAATTTGCATGGGCTCACAAAAGACCTTGAAGAGTCAAAGCAATCCTGAAAAAGAAAAAACCGGAGGCATCACAATTCCAGATTTCAAGCAACATTACAAAGATGTAGTCATCAAGACAGTATGTTACTGGCACAAAAAAGACGCATAGATCAATGGAAAGAACAGAAAACCTAGAAACGGACCCACAACTATATGATCAACTAATATTAGACAAAACGGGAAAGAATATCCAATGATAAAAGACAGTCTCCTTGACAAATGGTGTTGGGAAAACTGGACGGCAATGTGCAGAAGAGTGAACCTGGACCACTTCCTTACACCATACACAAAAATTAAATTCAAAACGGATGAAAGATCAAACTCAACACCCAAAAAAACAAACAATCCAGTGAAGAAATAGGCAAAAGACATGAATAGATACTTCTCCAAAGAAGACATCCAGATGGCCAACCAACACAAAAAATGCTCAACATCACTCATCATCAGGGAAATACAAATCAAAAACACACTGAGATACTGCCTCACACCTGTCAGAATGGCTAATGTTAACAACTCGGGCAACAACAGATGTTGGCAAAGATGCAGCTGGTGAATGCAAACTGGTGCAGCCAACTCTGGAAAATAGTATGGAGGTTCCTCAAAAAATTAAAAAGAGAACTATCCTATGACCCAGCAATTGCACTACTAGGTATTTATCCACGGGATACAGGTGTGCTGTTTCGAAGGGACACATGCACCCCCATGTTTCTAGCAGCACTATCGACAATAGCCAAAGGATGGAAAGAGCCCAAATGTCCATCGATGGGTGAATGGATAAAGAAGATGTGGTATATATACACAATAGAGTATTACTTGGCAATCAAAAAGAATGAAATCTTGCCATTTCCAACTACGTGGATGGAACTAGGGGGTTTTATGCTAAGCGAAATTAGTCAGAGAAAGACAAATATCATGTGACTTCTCTCATATGAAGACTTTAAGATCCAAAACAGATGAACATAAGGGAAGGGAAGCAAAAATAATATAAAAACAGGGAGGGGGACAAAACATAAAAGACTCTTAAATATAGAGAACAAACAGAGGGTTGCTGGAGGGATTGTGGGAGGGGGGATGGTCTAAATGGGTAAGGGGCATTAAGGAATCTACTCCTGAAATCATTGTTGCACTGTATGCTAACTAACTTGGATGTAAATTTAAAAAACATATTAAATAAAAATAGCAAAAAAAAAAAAATGATGAAAGACCTAAATGTGAGACCAAAAACCATCAAAATCCTAGAGGAGAACCCAGGCAGCAGCCTCTTTGACGTTGGCTGGAGTAACTTCTTGCTAGACACGTCACCAAAGGCAAGGGGAAAAAAAACAGACATGAACTACTGGGACCTCATCAAGATCAAAAAGCTTCTGCACAGTGAAGGAAACAATGAACAAAACTAAAAGGCAGCCTACAGAATGGGAGGAGATATTTGCAAATGACATATTGGAAAAAGGGTTAGTATCCAAAATAAAGAACGTATCGAACTCAACACCCAAAAAACAAATAACCCAGTTAATAAATGGGCAGAAGACATGGATAGATGGTTTTCCAAAAAAGACATCTAGATGGCTCACAGACACATGAAAAGATGTTCAGTATCACTCATCAGTGAAATACAAATCAAAACCATGATGGGACACCACCTCACGCCTGTCAGAATGGCTAAAATTAATAACACAAGAAATAACAGGTGTTGGTGAGGATGTGGAGAAAGGAGAACCCTCTTGCCCTATTGGTGGGAATTCAAGCTGGTGCAGCCACTCTGGAGAACAGTGTGGAGGCTCCTCAAGAAACTAAAAATAGAACTATTCTAGAGGCACCTGGGTGGCTCATTCGGTTAAGCATCTACTTGGACTCAGGTCATGATCTCATGGTTCGTGCATTCGAGCCCTGCATCGGGCTCTGTGCTGACAACTCGGAGCCTGGAGCCTGTTTGGAATTCTGTCTCTTTCTCTCTCTCTCTCTCTCTGTCTCTCTCTCTCTCTGCCCCTCCCCTGCTCATGCTCTCTCTCTCTCTCTCTCGAAAAGAAAAGAACTACTCTATGATCCAGCAATTGTACTGTTAGGAATTTACCCAAAGGTTACAAAAATACAGATTTGAACGGGTATATGCAGCCCAATGTCCGTGCTATCAACAATAGCCAAACTATGGAGAGAGCCCAAATGTCCATTGACTGATGAATGGATAAAGAAGATGTGGTATACACACACACACACACACACACACACACACGATGGAATATTACTCAGCCATCAAAAGTAATGAAATTTTACCATTTGCAATGACATGGATGGAGCTAGAATGTATTATGCTAAGCAAAATAAGTCGATGAGAGAAAGACAAATACCATATGATTTCACTCATGTGGAATTTAAGAAACAAAACAGATGGACATATGGGGAAGGGGGGAAGAGAAGAGAGGGAAATAAATCACAAGAGACTCTTAATGATAGAGAACAAACTGTGGGTTGACGGAGGGAGGTGGGTTGGAGATGGGCTAGATGGTGACAGGTACTCAGGAGGGCACTTGTTGGGATGAGCACTGGGTGTTGTACGTGAGTGATGAATTGCTGAAACCAATACTGCACTGGATGTTAACTAAAATTTAAATTAAAAACAATATGAAAAATAAAAACTCTAAACACTTTACAGGTATCAAGTTATGTGATGCTCATAACAACCCCATGAGGTAGGTACTGTTGTTCTCACTTTCCCGATGAGGAAACTGAGACACAAATGCATTGAGAAGAACAAACACATGAGCCCTATGAAGGTTAGGCAACGTTGCTATAGCTTCCTTCAATTTGATTTTCAAGGAAGGTTTTTGATAACATTTTTACTCTGGTACCTCTTTTATCACTTTGATTACTTTGATTTTCTATTCTGCACTCATGGCCAGAGTTCTTTTCCAATAAAGAGACATTTCGGGGCGCCTGGGTGGTTCAGTCGGTTGAGTGTTCGACTTCGGATCAGGTTGTGATCTCGCGGTTCGTGGGTTCAAGCCCCGCGTCGAGCTCTGTGCTGACAGCTCGGAGCCTGGAGCCCGCTTCGGATTCTGTGTCTCCGTCTCTCTCTGCCCCTTCCCTGCTCAGTGTCTCTTTCTCTCATGCTCTCGCTCTCTCTCAAAAGTAAACATTAAAAAAATTTTTTTAAACATTTCAAACATGTAAGAATATACCAAAAATAATAAACAGTGCTGTTTGCAGTCTAGTTATTGAACAGATATTCATGATTTTCCAAATTTTGTTAGGTTCTCACTTGAAAAAAAAGAATAGGACATTATAGCCAGTACCAGTTGGCTTTGGCTGTATAACAAAGCACCCCCAAACGGTAGCTTAAATGAGCAACTATGTAGTTCTCAGCTTCAGATGAAAATGAGATCCAGAGAGGAAGGGTCTGATCATAAACATGGGGCAGATATGATAAAAGAACCTAATTCTTCAGAGTTCTGATCTAAGGGTTTTCCTAAGGAAAACGAATTCCATCGATATTTTTCTCGACATTCTGAGGGGCTATTTCCGGCTATTTCTAACAAACTCTAGAGGTGAGGGGGTCATTACATCTCAGTGTTATGTCAGAAGTTTCATTTTCTTAAAAATTTTTTAAATATTTATTTTTGAAAGACAGAGTGTGAGCGGGGGAGGGACAGAGAGAGAGGGAGACACAGAATCCCAAGTAGGCTCCAGGCTCCAGGCTCTGAGCTGTCAGCACAGAGCCCAACGCAGAGCTCGAACCCACGAGCCACGAGATCATGACCTGAGCCGAAGTTGGATGCCCAACCGACTGAGCCACCCAGGTGCCCCAGAAGTTTCATTTTCTTAAACAGAATCCCTTCTGACTACTCAGGTGATATGTGTCACCCTAAGTATTGCTCTCATAAGCAAGTCTGAGTATTTGTTTCAGTGAAAGCCTTATTTCCTAAATGATTAGATGGATTTTATTAAAAAGTGTCTATAAAGCTGGGATGTATGATCTTGATCAGTCAGAACAGTGATTCTCATTTTAATGTGACCAAAATCACCCGAAGACCAGGTTAAAATGCAAACACTGGGCCCAGCCCCACAGTTCCTGATTCATTAGGGCTGGATGGGCCCGAGGCTTTTGCATTTTGAAGTTCCCGAGTGATAGGATGCTTTTAGTTGGCGAACCATGCAAGGATCACTGAATCAGAGTCAACTAGGAAGTCATGGCTAATATACTGTGAGATACGTAAGCGGCGTGCACATGATTTATACTATAAGCACATTCTTTGTGTTATTATTTATAATACTAAAAATTGGAAAGTACCAAAATATCCAAACAATACAAAACTTTTAAAATAACTTCACATAACTTTTTAAAAATGTTTATTTTTGAGAGAGAGAGAGAGAGCAAGGGAGGGGCAGAGAAAGAGAGAATCCCAAGCAGGCTCCACACTGATATTGCAGAGCCCGATGTGGGGCTTGAACCCATGAACTGTGAGATCATGACCTGACCTGAAATCCAGAGTCGGATGCTTAACCAACTGAGCCACCCAGGCGCCCCATAACTTCACATAGCTTTAAATGAAAAAACCACAGGTTATCTCAATGTTGTGTATACATGTGTGTAAGAACAGGGGACCTGGGTTAAATAGTGACCTACCAAGCGTTAGGACAAGAAGTGATCTTTATTTTCTTCTGTGTGATTTTCGACATTTGCTGATTTTTCAAAGGTCATAGTTTACTTTTGTGTAGTAAAGACTTTGTTAAAAATAAGCATTATAGGGGCGCCTGGGTGGCTCAGTCGGTTAAGTGTCCGACTTCGGCTCAGGTCATGATCTCGTGGTTCGTGAGTTCAAGCTCCGCATCAGGCTCTGTGCTGATGGCTCAGAGTCTGGAGCCTGTTTCAGATTCTGTGTCTCCCTCTCTCTCTGACCCTCCCCCATTCATGCTCTGTCTCTCTCTGTCTCAAAAGTAAATAAACGTTAAAAAAAAATAAAAAAAAAAAGCATTATAAAGTGTGTTAAGTACAGAACACATGAATCATCAAATTTAGCCATTTCTCTCATTACCTGTTGACATCCAGCAATACTTAATTATTCTCAGAGTATTCTTGAGGATACCTTAGGACAAAATAGCCCGCCACTTTTCCTACGTAAGCAGCCTCGGAACTGGTCACGTATGAGGGAGACAGAATCACTTAGCATTCGGAGTGTTGGCTCTGAGGCCAGACCTCCTGACCTTAAACTCTGCTCGGTGTCACTGGGCAAGCTTCTTCGCCAATATACGTATTCATTTCTTTATCCGTAAAATGGGGATAGTCACCGGACCTATATTATAGGGCTGTTAGGATTAAATAAACAACTTAAGATATGTTAGCTATTGCTATGGTTGTGAAAAAAACTTCAGCAGTTGCTTCGTACCAGCACACATACGTCAATGTTGTCTGTTTTCGTCTAGATCTGGATGTGTGGAGGCCAACTCTTTGTACTCCCCTGCTCGCGGGTAGGACACATCAGTAAGCAGCGCTTTCCAAACCAACCTGAGTTTGCAGAAGCCATGACATATAACAGTCTCAGACTGGCGCACATTTGGCTGGATGAATACAAGGTGAGGGAAAGGTCTCTGATTTGGAAAGACAAGCAAGAATACAGAATGGGGCTTGGTCCCCAGGAACCCGTTCCTGCCTTTCCAGATAACAAGCTTCCTTAAATTTTTGGCACACCTTCAACCCCTCATCCACCTTCCCCAGACCCTATTCTCAATTAGTTCATTCGAACCCACTACACTTGAACGTTCCTTTGTATTTCAATTGCTGGGGAAACTGAAGTTTCTCAGAAGTAAATTCATCAACCCAGGAAGTTTGTTTTGTTTGTTTGGCCCAGATCTATGTCCCTCCCGCCCCCCACCCTGTGGGGATCCCCCCTCTGAAGCAAACATCTCCCGCTGTTCCCATCCCCACAGGCAATTCTTTAGATTCTCTTCCTCTGGTACCAACTTCCCAAGGGTGCGGCTACTGTGGTCTGGAGACCACGCGACAGACTTCACTACCTCTCTTCTACCGACAGTCGATTTCTCTATCAGAGCCAGACCCCTTCATCTGCACGTCTCCCCAAGGCTGCAACCCCTGGCCAGGACCTAAAAGGGTGCACACACAGAGAACATGTAGCCATGGCCCCACTTGAACTTGAAAGGTGTCCCTCCAGGATCCACGCACATAGACAGCAGTAGCCCCAAGACCTCCTTTCAGATATATGGGGAGAAAAATGGGAGAACTTGCTGTGATGTTATATGTCCTGGTTCCAATCTAATATTTCTTTATCATTTTAAATTATAAAAGGAGTAATAGTCTTTTTTGAAAACGTCAATATTTCTACATGGCCGTTTAGATTGGCAAAAATGTCAAACGTCTGGTAGGACCAAGTATTGGCAAACACAGGAATTCTCAGACACGGCTGGTGGGAGTATTATTACAAACTCACTTTGGAAAACAGTTTGGCAAAGTCGAGTAAAGATCATGAGTATCCCATGACCCAGCAATTCCATTCTGTGTCCACACCACAGAAAGGCACGCCTTTGGGCAACCAGAAGAATGGTTGTCCATTCTTCTGTTTGCCCAAACAAGAATGTTTAGAACATCTAAACAACATCTAAACAAGAATGTTTAGAAACAGCATGGTGGATGTGAGCCCAAACAAAACACAGCCCAGCTGCTCATCAAGAGCAGAATGGATAAATGGGTCATATTTAGCTGATATAATTCTATACGGCCATGAAAATTACCCAACTGGAGATATACACACAACGGTACAGTAAATCTTAAATCTTGCTGGGGGTACCTGAGTGTCTCAGTCGGTAAAGCATCCAACTCTTGACCTTGACTCGGATCTCGATCTCATAGTCGTGAGTTTGAGCCCTGCACTGGACTGGGCGTGAGGCCTACAGGGGCGCCTGGGTGGCTCAGTCGGTTGAGCGTCCGACTTCGGCTCAGGTCATGATCTCGCGGTCTGTGAGTTTGAGCCCCGCGTCGGGCTCTGTGCTGACGGCTCGGAGCCTGGAGCCTGCTTCGGATCCTGTGTCTCCCTCTCTCTCTGCCCCTCCCCGCTATTCTCTGTCTCTCTCTGTGTCAAAAATAAATACAACAGTAAAAAAAAATTTTTTTAAATAAATAAATAAAAACAGACATCATGGTGAACAAAAGCAGCCCAACGCAATATACTGATTTATTCCATGTCTATATGTTAAAAGTGAGTAAAATTAAGGCATACAATTTATGTATTCATAATTAGATAGCAAAGCTAAAAGGAAAAGCAAAGACGTGAATACATAATCATGATAACATTTAAAGGTTTTTCATGTTTAAAAAATTTTTTTTCTTAACGTTTACTTATTTTTGAGAGAGAGAAAGAGAGACAGAGTGCAAGCAGGGGAGGGGCAGAGAGAGAGGGAGACACAGAACGGAGTTCTGCTTTCAAGGAGGCTTTGGTCTCTTTAGGACAGCTCTTTGAATACAGGGCAGGCTGAAACCATTAGACTTTTGTACTCAGTACTATCTTAAATCCAGAGCGCGTAGAAGACTAACCAGGTGATAACAATGGCCAATGCTGATGTGACACCCTGTGTCAGCCTGCGTTTACCCAGTGCTCCGTACGTATTTAAGTGTTCAGTCCTCAGGACAACCTCATGAGGGTGAGGGCAAAGGTCACAGAACAAATGACAGAGCAAGAATTTGAACCCGGGCTGTCTCCCCCCACAGTCCATTTGCCCTAAGCCACGACACCATCTCTCATTTCTGAAACCACGGAAGTGTTGATGGGGACCAGGGAGGGAGGGTTTTCCTGGAGTATTGAGAGAGCAAGAGAAAGGAGACATACAACAATAGGTGGCTGTGATTCTTGGGCTCCTAAGAAGCAGGACCCAACCTTCCTGGATCCCACTACACCACCTCTGTGTTGTGGTTCATCACAACACATCCTGCAAATATGTGCAGAGTGAGTGAATTCCAGGCACCACGTGGGTCTCTGCCCACACCGTATGGATGAAATTGGAAGATATTTTGTTCTGTTTTTGGGTTTGTTGTTTTTTTTTTTTTTTTAGTTCAGGTGATGAAAATATACACTGCTATGTTAGATACGATTTGATTACCAAAGATTTGTTTGGTTTTAATGAAACTACTCTCTATTTCCATTTAGGAGCAGTTTTTTTTACGAAGACCTGGCCTGAAATCTGTTGCCTATGGAAACATTAGCGAGCGTGTTGAATTAAGGAAACGATTGGGTTGCAAATCATTTCAGTGGTATTTGGATAATGTCTTCCCAGAACTGGAGGCATCTGAGGGCAGCAGATGAAACACAAATAAATCATTTTCATTAAAAAAGGGTTAAAAAACCCCTATGTCTTCAACATAGAGGAGAAAAGTCCGGAACATCAAGAAATTGTGTGAA
This sequence comes from Panthera tigris, assembly GCF_018350195.1. NCBI lineage: Eukaryota > Metazoa > Chordata > Mammalia > Carnivora > Felidae > Panthera > Panthera tigris. The sequence continues at coordinate 162,441,537 of NC_056661.1, forward strand.
ATGCAGTTAAGAAATACAACCAGAGTGCTCTAGAATAAGAGTGCCTTTCTGTCTTGCTTTGATGATGGTTCTTAACCCTTCGTTACACATCACTGAATTTCTGGGGTGGCAAAACCGTGAACATTAGAAATATACGCTGTCACACAGTGCAAACTATCACACCATTGATTGAGGTGAAGTGTATTGTCTCTAGAATTTGCCCAACTCGCTTGGTCCCGTTAAACCACAGGGGATGCTCCACTCTGGGAGGCTTTGTCCATTCCTACTCTAGAACTCAGAAAGACGTTCACAGAGAGCCTTGGTTGACACGTGCCAACGTTGGCTCAACTGTGTCTAGCTCCTTTTCTTGCTGCTAGTGTCGATTTTGGTGATTTCTTGCTTGGGTTCCTGAGTTCCAGATGTCCCGTCCACTTGCCTTGGTGGCCCAGTCCAGTCCTGTAGACCAGCCTTGTTGTCTGTGGCTGTCAGTCCCTTTGTCACTTGGAGACAGTCCCCCTGCCTTGCTTCTGGTTTTGCCTTGTTCCTATTTCTCCCCTCCTATGGCTCTGGCCTACAGTTGTCCTAACACTTCTTGCATTCTGCACTTTGTTGATGATTGATTTTCTGACTCAGACCTGTTTAGCTGGGATTGGGGGAAGGAGTGGCTAGGCTCCCTATCTACCCTGTGTGAACACACTCCCGAATGTCTAAAGCACTTCTCTTGGGTTAGAGGGATGGCTGTTGTGTTCACCCTGGTGAAGGTGGCTAGAGAGGGGAAACGTATTTGGTTCACAAAGACAAGGAGAAAATGAGGGGAAGAACACACTGAAAGGAATAAAAGGACTGGGGGAGACTTAGGGTGGGATCACTAAACCTAGCCTACATTGAAGAAAATAGAAGCTGGTTTTTATAGCAGGAAACAACTTATCTATTGTGCTCAATCAATAATTGAGTGGTTGGTTATCTAGGGCTAGGTATCCTTCTAAGTGAGGGAGCAGGAAAACATCTCTCCCTTCATGGAACTTGTATTCTTTGGGATAATCTACATAATGTGAAGATGAAAGAACCAGTGTATAATCTCTTTTTACATATGTATTTTAGCAAGATACTCTATAAAATCTATTGATAGATAGACATCGGGAGACCTGGGCTCAGATATTACAGATGGCCAGGGTATCTTGATTGAGACTTTAAAAAGTCAATCTGGCAATACAAAATAAGCACCACATTATGATTTTGTTCTTGGCCCATTTTTATACCATCTCTGCCTCTAGAAAGCAATAGAAATGATTATAATAAACCCATGAGTCTATTAAAATTAGTGTAAAGTACAAAACAGAAATCTTTAACAGGAGAAAAGAATTCTAGGATAAATACTAGAGAGTAAATATAAGAGTATCATCTTGAAATAACTTTTTCTAGTTTTGAAAGTTGAGAATAATTGTTTTCTTTGGTAAGCATAACAGAGGATGCTATAAATTCCATCTTTGCAAAAAAAAAAAAAAAAGAAAGAAATGTTCTTAGAGTCATAAAAAACCCAACATCAAAGTATTTGGTGTGATTGAAAGGAAATCTACATTAGCCTGTAGGTGGCAACTTTTTATTTCAGGTGGAAACTTAAAAATCTGATTTATGTTCTGGAGCTAATTGAGGAATATTTGCTAACCCTCTCAAAGCTTTTCTCAAAACACAGTTTTTGGTATGATCAAATGCTCAGACAAGCCCTAAAGTAAGCCTGGGAGTTCTGTAGCTAAAGCAGACATCTAGGAGTTTAGCCTAACATACACCTGCGTGAAAATTGAGCTCCCATTATGTTCCATACTCTGCAGTAAGTACTCTTCCTTGATTATCTCATTTCACTCACACAGCTTTGTAAAATAGGCCCTATTGTCATGCCCATTTCATAGACGAGAAAACCAAAGTTAGATTTGTCCAGGGTTGGGTTGCCAGTGTTAGCAAATAAAAATGCAGGATGCTCTGTATTTGAAATTTGAATTACGGATATGCAACATTTTGCTGTATTTCACATATTCCACGGAACATACTTATACTAAAACATTGTTATTTCTCTGAAATCACATTTCAGGTCATCGTGGATTTCATCTGGTAACTTCATCTAGAGGCAAACTAACACAGCCCATACACTAGCAGGATCCGCCCAGTCTGAGACTCTGGGTTGAACCACATTACACTGCAAAGAGCATTTTAGTGTCATTCTTCACAACGGTCAAACTGGAGCTCTCCCCAAACCTCAAATGCTAGAAGTATACCATTATACATCAATTTGCTAGACTAGGATATACACCCACCCAAACCCTTTAAAATAACAGCTAGAAAAAAAATCCGTTGAAGACCCATCAGAATGGCACACATTTAAACATCTGACGCTATCAAAGGTCGGGAGAAGGTGCAGTAACGGAAGCTCTCTGGCACTGACCGTTCCCTACGGCGCCGATTTCAAACTTAGGTTGTATGCGAATCACGCGGAGATCTTGGTAAAATGCAGACTTCCCTTCCTAGGTAGGTCCGCACGGGGCTTAAGATTCAGCAGTTGTAACAACCCCCGGCGACACTGGCGGCGCTGCGGCCAAGGTCGCACGGGAGCCCCGCACCCCTGCACTCCTCCCACCGGCGCGTGCGGTCGGTCTCCCCACGGCTTCTCGGGGGCGTGCACCGCAAAGCCTTCACACTTGAACCCACGTGTCTTTTATCACAACGGAACTTGAACATCGTTTAAAACGTATAAGCCCACTTGTCCTTAACGAGGCCTTTTTATACGAGAAGAAACCCGAAGGCCGCCCGTCACAGACCCTCAAGGCTCTAGCCCAAACCTCAGCCTCGACAGCGCCCGGCACCTCGCCGCGGCCGCTGGGCGCCCACGCCGGGCGAGCCGGGTGACGTCACTCCCGCGCGCGCGGGGGGCGGGGCCTTCCGTCACGTGGCCCCAGGGGCACGCGCGCTCGGGCCGAGACTGCGGCGCGGGCACTGGGCGAGCCCGCGGCCGCCAGAGCGCCCGGTGCAGCGTTTCCTTCGGGCCCGCTGCGGCTCATGCGGCTCGGACCCGGGCTGTGGCGGGAGAGAAGATGCCACGGCCCGAGTCCCAGAAGGCCGGGATCCTGCGCTGCCGGCGTCGGGGTGAGTAGCGCGCGGCCGGCCTCGGCGGCGTCTGAGCCCGCGCGGCCTCCGTCGTCCCCTCGGCGCCTCGGGCGAGCTGCTCCGGCGCGCGGCCCCGAGGCCCCGAGGGCCGGCGGCCGCGCCCGCCGCCGGCTGCCGTGTCGGGCCTGCGGGCGCGGCGTCCGGCCCCGCGAGCTCGGCCCCGCGGGGACAGGCTGTTGGCGGCGTCACCGCCCGCGGGTCCCGGCGCGCTCCTGCGGGCGAGGGCTGCAGCCGCGCGGGGGCTCGCGGAGCCGTGGGCCCGGGGCTCCCGCCGCTCTTTTCCCAAAACGGAGGCCGGAGCCCTGCGGCTCAGCCTTCGAAGCAGAGCTAGCGGGGCCGCAGAAGTGAGAACGGAAAGTCGCAGCCGGGAGCGCCGCAGAGGGGAGGAGTGAACAGAGCACCCGCCCCGCCGCTCCCCCCCCCCCCCCCCCCCCCCCCCCGCTTCCACCGGGTCCAGGTCGCTCGCGTTTCCCCCGAAAGGCGTAAAAACTTTCTCCTTTTTTTCCTGCGGTAATTGACCGAGGCCACATGTGGGATTTGGTGGATGTGCCTCTCGTTTCTCTTTTCTTTTTCTTTGCAAATATACTCGTTGGAGAAATTGGGTTGTCTTATATAGTTTACTACATTCCTGAAATCCATGCAGTTTGCGTAAAACGTAAAAATACCAAGTCCCTGCCTTCCAGGTCTGATAGACTGCTTCCTTTGAGGAATATTAACATACGTGTGATTTTTTGTTTTGTTTTGTTTTTTTAACCATCAGAGAAGATTGGGGTCAGCATTCTTTTTTGCTTTGGGTTATGAAAGCAGTTGTTTGGTTGATCGGTTTTCCAAATATAAAATGAAATTACAACTTTGTGCTTTTTAAAAAAAAATATTTATTTTGGAGAGAGAGACAGAGCACGAACAGGGGAGGGGCAGAGAGGAGGGAGACACAGAATCCGAAGCGGGCTCCAGGCTGAGCTGTCAGCACAGAGTCCCAAGGCGGGGCCAAACCCACGAACCCCAAGATCATGACCTGAGTTGATGGTTAACCGACTGAGCTACCCAGGCGCCCCTGAACGTGCTTTTCACAGTATTATTGTGCACCAGGATATTCTGTTGTCACTCTCCTCCCCCAAATCATGGAGTAGACCTGACTTTTCAGTGTCTGTGTGTTTATTCCACTCACTTTTTCCCGTGTATCCAGAAGTACTATGTGTTGAAATATGATCTGCTTTAAGAAAAATGGAAAAATCTTACCTACTTTAAGAGAGATGATACATACCTTCAATATGTATCAGTTGAGCTTTTCAAGTTAAAGGTGGTGAAAGAGTAGGCCACGCTTTTCACATCTTCTCTTGACAAATTCTGTGCTGTTTGTTCCTTGCAATTTGGGTTCTACTTAGTTTTTTTTTTTTTAACTTCTTTTTATTGGGGTAAAACAGTAAAACACAGCATGCAGTTTATCATTAGAACCATATTTAAAAAAAATTTTTTTTAACATTTATTTATTTTTGAGAGACAGAGCTAGAACATGAGGGGGAGAGGAGCAGAGAGAGAGGGAGACACAGAATCCGAAGCAGGTTCCAGGCTCTGAGCTGTCAGCACAGAGCCCGACGCGGCTCGAATTCACGAGAGCTGTGAGATCATCACCTGAGCTGAAGTCGGACGCTTAATCAACTAAGCCACCCAGGTGCCCCAATATTTATTTTTGAGAAAGAGAGTGAGCGAGCAGGGGAGGGGGAGAGAGAGAGGGAGACACAGAATCCGAAGCAGGCTCCAGGCTCTGAGCTGTCAGCACAGGGCCAGAAGCAGGGCTGGAACTTACAGTGAGATCGTCACCTGAGCGGAAGTCGGACACTTTACCGACTGAGCCACCCAGGTGCCCCTCATTAGGACCATGTTTAAGTGCACAATTCGGCTGCATGAAGTACATCGACAATATTGGGTCACCATCCCACTATTTCCAAAAACACTTCTCATCACTCCAAACAGAAACTCTGTGACCAGTAAGCAGTAACTCCCCATTTCCACCTTCCCCCAGATCCCTTCGGCCTCTCTGAATTTGACTACTCTAGATAAAGTTGAGTCAGACCGTATCCTCCTTTTTATTTCATACAATATTTGTCTGGCTTATTTCATGTGTTTTCAAATTTCATGGTGTAGCATCTATTAGACTTCATTCCTTTTTATGGCTGAATTTTTTGGCTGTATCACATTCATTCATCTCTTGATGCACTCGGGGTTGTTTCTACCTTCTGGCTACTATGAATAGTGCTGCTATGAACATGAGGCTCCTTGTGTCTGTTTTTGATTCTTTGGGGTGTATGCCTAGGAGTGGAATTTGCTGGATCGTGTGATAGATCTGTGTTTGACTTTTTGAGGAACAAACCCTTCACATGTTTAAAACTGCTTTCTTAAGGCCTTCATGCCCCTGCTGTGGCCAAATCTGATGGCCCCACCTCAACTCCTGCCGGCTTGACCTCTGTAAATCTTGGTGACACCTCATGTTGCTCGTCGGTACACCCTCTTGAGGTTCTCGATTTTGTGATCCTTCTGATGTCCTCTCTAAGTATCCTTTTCTACACGATTTTTAAATGTGCTTGTCCCCAGAGGTTCAGTGCTTGCTCCCTAATCCATTTTGTGCTCATTACTTAAAGCCTCTTCTGCTATTATTTCCGTGTAACTTGAACTAAAGTTTTGGTGTTCTATTTTTAACTTTGCTCTGAGGCTTAAGTTTGAATGTCAAGCTAGGGACACCTCTACATCAGGTGTCCTTTCCAGTGCAACATACCCAGACCAAAATTCGTCCTCTGCGAATCCTCCCAAACCTGTTCTCTCCATGCTCCTCGTCGCCAAGACTTGAAAGCCGGGAGTTGTTTTTATTCCCTTTCTCCCCTAGGGACCCACGTCCTGTCACGTTGACCCGTGCAGACAGTTCTGCCTCTGATCCTGCCTGCCGCCCACTTCCACAGTTCTGGATAGAGCCGTGACCGCTGCTGCTTTTTTTTTTTTAAGATCTAATTGGCTTTAACGATTCATGAATCAGGCAACATCTCATTTAGCAAGAGGGAAGCTCCCATGATTGCCTCTTATTGGAATTTTTCTAACTGGACTTCCTGGTTCTAGATTTTTTTTCCCCCCCTCTGTCCCAAACCATTTTATACACGTCTGCTGGAATTTTCTTCCTAAGATATATTTGCCTAAAGATACTAGTTAGCTTTCTTTTACATTCAGAATAAGTTAATTCTTTTTTTTTTTTTTTTTTTTTTTGAGAGAGAGAGAAAGAGAGAAAGCGCATGAGGAGGAAGGGGTGGGGGGTGGGGGGACAGAGGATCTGAGGCGGGCTCTGTGCTGACAGCAGAGAGCCCGATGCGGGCCACGAATTCACAAACCGTGAGATCGTGACCTGGGCTGAAGCCGGACACTTAGCCGACTGAGCCACCCAGGCGCCCCCAGAACAAATGAATTCTCCTCAGGGCCAGAGCCCCAGCCTGTACTCCCGGAAGTAATTGCCTTCCATGAGCCTTAACCAGCCAATCATTCATTACAGCCAACCGTTCTAACTTGCTAGTCCATTTGGAAAACTAAAAACAAATACATGTTGTGATTTTCCAAGCTGTGAATTTTTTCCTTGAAATGTTTCAGTATTTGGTCATTGAAGTATTATTTTTTTAAAAGCCAAACTTAGACATCAGCTTCTAAGAGAAACACACTTATGTCTGTATAGTTTGTTTATATCTTTATTGTAGCACTTTTTAGACTTTGCTTTAGGACGTGCCTGAGTTTTTTACCTAATTTATTATTTCTTTAGGATTTTTGTCCTTAGAGAAAGTGAGATGATTGGCTAAAGGAAATAAAGATTTTTTAAGATTCCTGTGCCATTGTCAAATTGCTTTTGAAAAGGGCCTTGCAATTTATAATTTTATCACCGATAATGACCCAGATAGATAAAATCATGAGTAAAAATGGAATTATTACAACCAATCCCTCAGAAATATAATTTTATCACCGATAAATGTATCATTTAAGTATATGTACTTCAGGGAATATTTTTTAAAAACTTTGCCAGTTGGAGACTTAGGATCTTATTTTTCTTTTTCTTTATGCGTCTTTACTGATTGTTGACACTGAAGACTTTTCCATATGTATTTCCAAGATTCATCCAAGTTGTTCACTTATCAGTAGTTTGAAAAATGCTGTACGGAGAGCCCCAGCCTTAGCATCACACAATAGAACAGGGTTGCTCAGCCTTTGCGCTGTTGAAATCTTGGGCCAGACGATCGTCTGTTGTTGGGGTCTGCCCTGCATATTGTAAGATGTTTAGCAGCATTTTGCTACCCGCCAGATGCTAGTAGGATCCCCCAAGCTGTGACCACCAAAACCACTTCCAGACGTTGCCAAAAGACCCTGGGGGCTGCCAGATTTGCCCAGACGGTCTGGAGTGTCTCAGCCCCTGGCTGAGAACCATGGACCTGGAGCTGCAAGACTGTAAATCCAGTGACATAGTCCACCCTTCACCGTGCCGCGTCTGTGGTCACCCCAACAGCTCTTTCCGCGTGAACATCCTGTCTCAAAACTAAATTGTAAGCTATCCTCCGATGAAGCGTCTGTTGACTAGGAGGGAAGCAGAAGTGAGGAGCAAATAGTTCATATATACAAATACACAAAACTCACAAGGACAGACCGCTGGCATTTGTGATCTTGGACTCAATGAAAAAGAATTAATTGAGGACTGAACCGTGTAAGCACATTATAACCCCTGGAGATCAATATACCTACAGAACCCAACACCTGAATATAAGGGTAAGGGTCAAAGGAACATTTTTATTAGGTGAAAGATACATATTTTTTAATGCTTTATTATGGAAAATGTTTTGTTAGTGGTCGGTCTTTTTTCATCTATTACCCCGCCTGTCTCATCTCCTATTGGTTAATTTGAAGCAGATTTCAGGTATCATAGGATTAGATTATTTTCACTTTGTAAAATAAGCTGTCCCTTCCTTTGGAAAGCCAGCAACAGCGGGTTGAGTTGCTTCTCTCACCTTGTGTCATCCTGATGTCCTCTTTTGCCTCCCTCCTCCCTCTTCCCTCTTCCACATTTAAGGACTGTGATTACCCTGGGTGTACCCAGTTAATCCAAGATAATCTCTGTATTTGAAGGTCAAGTGCTGAGAAACCCCAGTTCCTGGGATGTGGATACTGCCGGGGGACCATTATTCTGCCTCTACATAACACATCAATTGTGCTTCTTGTAAAGAATTTTTTTGGTGGTTGCCTTAGAGTTTACAATATACATTTTAAACTAGTTAGTTTGAATCTGCCTTCACGTAACACTCTATTGTTAGACTTGTACAGGTACCGTAGTAGACTATCCCACGTTTTCCCTCCCATTCCTGTGAAATTGTGGTCATTCATTCACTAATCAGTATGCCAGTATGTCATTCGTTCACTCAGTATATTGTGACATATATTACTTTGAACAGCTTTTCTTAGATCAACTAAGAATAAGAAAACAAATTTTATTTTCATTTCATTGTTTTCGTCTCTGATGTTCTTTGAGTAGATCCAGGTTTCTGACCTGTGTCATTTTCCTTCTGCTTGAAGAATTTAGCGTTTCTTGCAGGGCAGTCCTGGTGATAGATTCTTCAGTTTTTCTTCCAGAAGGTATTTCTCCTTAATTTTTGAAGGATAATGTCAGGGGATATAGAAGTCTAAGGTGGTGGGATTTTTTTCTTTCACACTTTGACTATTTTAGTCTGTCTCTTGCTTGCATGATTTCTGATGAAAAGCCCACTGTAATTCTTACCTTTTTCCTCTCTAGGTAAAGTGTTTTTCCCTCCCTATGGCTTCTTGGAAGATTTTTTTTTTTTAACGTTTATTTATTTTTGAGACAGAGAGAGACAGAGCATGAACAGGGGAGGGCCAGAGAGAGAGGGAGACACAGAATCTGAAACAGGCTCCAGGCTCTGAGCCGTCAGCACAGAGCCCGACGCGGCACTTGAACTCACGAACCGCGAGATCATGACCTGAGCCGAAGTCGGCCGCCTAACCGACTGAGCCACCCAGGTGCCCCTTCTGGGAAGATTTTTTATTTGTCTTCTGATTTTCTGATTATAGTATATGCAGGTGAGAGTTTTCAGGGGATTTATTCTGCTCTGGGTTCTCTTGGCTTCTGGAGTCTGTCATTAATTTTGGAACGTTCTTGGCCATTAGTATTGTCATCTCACATCTTTCTTCTTTTTTCTTTCTTCTTCTGGTATTGCGGTACTTTTTGTGTTATACTTCCTGAAATTGCCCCACAGTCCTTGGACGTTCAGTTTTTTCCTGTCTGCGTTTGGGTTTGGAAAGTGTTGACTTCTGGTCAGGCTCACTGCTTTTCCTTCAGCGGTGTGAACGCGGCGGAAGGCCGTCTTCATTGCCGACCCGGTCTTCTCGGTTTTTAGCCTCGCCTTCTGGTTCTTCCTTAGAGTGTCCATCTCCCTGTTGATATTTTTCACGTGTTGCACGTTGTCTCTTCCGTTCGAGTTCTTAACGTATCAATTAGAAATGGCTGCAATTCTCGGATGATCCCCAAATCTGTGTCGTTGAAGTCTGGTCCTTGTGATTGCGTCGTCTCTTCAGACCTGCCTCCCGCTCGCTTTTTGGTACGTCTCACATTTGTTGTCGAGAACCTGACAAGGGTCAGGTCACAGCACCTGAGGTAAGTAGACCTTTGGCGAGTGGCTTCGTGGTGCTCTGGCGAGGGGTTTGGCTCTGTTTAGCGTTTGCTGTCGCTGCCGGACGCTTTGGATTCTTCTGGCGACCTTGTTTGTATCGGCCCTCTTGCCCTTGCGATTTTCTGAGCGGCCTTCCCCAGACAGTCTGTGTCTTGCAGCTGTTTGAGCCGCGCCTCACCCTGGTCGGCCCTGGAGCCCTTGGGTGTGGCGGTCAAGTACCAGAGGGGGTGAGAGTTCCGTCACCCGCAGATGCCACCGCCACGGGTGCTCGCCAGTGGGGTGGCGGTGCCCCCTTCCCGCTCCGTTTCCCGGAAGCCGTGACCTTCGGGGATTGTCTTCGCCCCTTGGCTTCGACCGGAAGGCTTAGCAGGGGCCCGGGTGGGGGGCGTGCCCTTCCCCAGAGAGGAGAAAGCTCTGGCACGTCCTCCCCCTGGAGCGGATGCCCTCGCGGTGGGGAAAGTTCTGGGAGTTCCGGCGAGGGCTCCGCCCGTCTCCCGCCAGAGGCCGAGGGGGTCTTTCGGCACCTCCGCCTTCGCGGCGAAGACCCGCCGGCCGCCCGGCGGCAGAGCCCGCGGAAGGGTGGGGGCGGCCGCCGCGCGCTTCCCCGGAGTCGCTCCGTCTCCCGTCTGCGCGCGGCGTGCGGCCCGGCGCCTGCTCCGGGAGAGAAGGTGCCGGCGGGGCGGCGTCGGGCGCCCCGGCCTCGTTTCCCCCGCGGTGCCGAGTCCCGGCTTTCAGCGTGCGCGGCTCTTTATTGTGGGAAGGAGGGGGACGGCGGCCCGTAGGCTCTTCTCCCGTTGGCGCCGGAAGCGGAAGGCCTTCCCCGCCCGCTTCACGCGGAGTTCGTGACGTGGGCCCGTCCTCGTGAACGCGGCGCGGAGGCCCGGGACGGTGGCGCCGTGGCCAGACTCGACTGCGGGGCTCGAGCTGGTGTTTCGTGCTTATCGCTTGACCGATGATGATGTCGGGCTGTGCTGCCCGAGCCCTTTTGCTTTCCCCAGAAAAGAATGTTCTTCTCTCGCGACTATAAAAACGCCTAGCGGCTTCTCAGAACTTCTTGTAAGCATTATTCTGCATTTTGCGGGCGACGAAAGCTGTACAGACCCCACCTTTATTAAATTTTCCACTTAGGAATGATACCGTAACTCATACGTATAAGAATTTGTCAGGCTGTCTCTCTTCTGCCGCAGCCCGATTCTGTTAGTTTGGGTTTCTCCAGAAGCAAATCCTGCGATACGAATGTAAATTGGCCTTGTTTATATGCGAGGTAATCTCCGCACTCACCGGTAGGGGAATGAAGGCGTGAGGGAGAGAGAGAGTGAGGCGGGAAGGGGCGCCGACCTCAGGCAAGGCCGTAAGGGTGTGCGGAGCGGGGAACACACGCGTCGGTTACGGTCCGGGGCGAGCGGGGACGGGACCGGGCGCTTTGACCGTCCGTTGTCGAGGGCCGTCCTTCGGCAGGTGCACGTTCCCACATACTTTGGGGCCTGCCCCGTGTGGGCGCCTGGGCTCCGGGGGCCAGGGAGGCGGGCAGAGGCGGTTGGAAACAGACCTGTGCGGATGCCGAGACCCCGGAGGATGTCCCGGTGACAGCGTCTGCTCTGTGCCTTCCCGCGGCTGATCGAGCGGGATGAGCCGGACAAGAAATTGGCCGTTTGCCCCACCGATCAGTCGGGTTGTCAGCTTTCTAAACCTCTTCAGGTGGTGGGTGGTACTCGGAAACGAGTTTTCCGAAGAATGCGCAAGATTTGGTCACGTGATTTTCTGATGGTCGCTTTTTGGATACCCGTCCACTTTGAAATACAAAAGCAACGGTTTGGAAGATCATCCTGGCCTCGTGCTTCCGGTAATTCCAGCCTGGGTAACCTGGTTCAGACCTGTCACTGCTGATGGCAGAGAATTCCCGGGATGGTAAAGAATTCCTGGCTCTTCATCGTGTGCCAGCAGAATAAAACTCAGAGGCGTGGTTTAAGGGTAGTTAACTCGGTTAACGCTCCTTTGGTCGTAGGACGAAGCTGGCTATAGAAGGCCGTGCTGACCGTGGACACACGTGTGCGTGTTTATATTGGGTGTGTTGAAAGCCGTTTGAGTTTCTTAGTTGTTTGGATATCTGAGAACACTTATTTCTAGTAACCGTGTTTTTTTTCCTCTTCATTTATTTCCTCTTCATCTGATGTCCTTTGAGTTTAATTCTCCTTTTTATGGGCAGAAGGGGAACAAGCAAGAACAGTTCTCATAACTGTGGAGGCTGTAAATGGTCACTGGGTGTTCATTCTGTACCCCTCAGTCAGGAGTTGCCTTGCGGGCTGGAGACTGATCACAACTTTTGCAGTGTTTGAACTTCTGTAGGTGGGGGGCGTGCCCTGCCGCTCTCATCCCTCTCTCTGGCTGAGTCACCCATTTATCTGCCTGGTTTCTGACTGCATGGGATCGTATGAGCCTTGTGTTGACCTGACATCGGCTCTTTCTGTTAGGACCCAGGAAAGGCTGCAGCGGGCATTTCCTGTCGTTCCTGTCGATCTTGATCAGACACATGGGGTCAGAAATGAATTAAGGAAAATATGAGAGATCCCAATAAACTAGAACCGTGTGTCGTAGAGCATATAGTTAGAAAGGTCTTGAATGTAATGATTCCTGGAAGTAAATGTGTGTTGTGCAGGCCTCTCCCGAGACTACGGTCACTTTCTCCTTACCGTCTTAACCAGGGAGAGCTGCCCCTTTCCGCCTGGGCGTTTGATCAGACAGGATATTAAAGTGTACTGCTCAGCCTCTCCCAGCCCATTTTCACTGACCAAGCAGGTGTCCCGGGATTGGTTCCCGTGCTTCGTCATATTGGCTGTCCTTTTAGTTTCCTTTTCTTCAGTGCTTAATTAAATTTGCTTCTTTCTCCCATCAACATTACCATGTGGTTTTCCTCTGCATTTGAGGTATAGTGTATAGACACTGCATGTGTTCATGTTCTTTTTGATTTTCTTACAGAGAGGGGATTCATAAATGTCTGAGCGATGTCAGAGGATTATTCCCGGGAACATATGATGTCTGGAATGTGCTCTGAACCTTTCCTAATTCAATGATCTCCTTACTTGTAATTATGAAATGTGTTTGTGGTGAATGTTTTCTTCTAGTCTTTCAGGTAGATAAGGAATGAGAAAAAAATAATGTGGGGTTTTGTTTTTTTTTTCCTGTTGTCATCACCGTGTAATTTCACAGGGGTACATAGGAAAGGCATGTGCTGTAAATCACATGACCATAGCTCAGTTAAAATATGAATATGTCTCTTTTATGGAAAAGGTAACAGATGTTTGCTGTTTGACAATTTGGAATATAGAATAGACCGATGAGAAAATAACCGGGAACTGCACAAAGGTAAATATTTAACAAACAAAGATGACTTTTTAAACTTCATTAAACATTATGGAAATTATTTTGTGCTGAAGGACTGTGAAAGCTCTACTGTGTATGAGTTAGGTAGTATGGTCTTTTCCTCCTGTAGTAAAAGAAGATGGACGTTGGGCAGACGAATTCAGACTGATTAGTGATTTGTGGAGGAAAAAGTCTTTCAAAACGTGCTGTTAGAATATTTGTTCAGTGTCCAGATTTTATTCTCAAGTTTTTGACACCTTAATGGAATGAAAATAGCCTTCCTTTTAATGTGCTAAAATCCCTTTTGCTTCTGAGGTTAAAAGGAAAGGCCATATTTCGTTCAAAGCCTTAAAATATTTAATCCTCTCCAAAGTTCTTATATTTTTAAGTTAGGCTAAGAAATTTTTTACCTTGATTTTTAAAGAAATATATATTCTTTGTAGGAAATGTTTTAAGTAAAGGAAAGTCACCAGAAAATTAGCTATGATGCCACTAAGCTGATTCTATTAAGTGTATTTTTTCATTATTGCTGATAACAGTGTAACATTTTAGGTCGTGTGAGAGATTAAAAATAAGCAGTAGAGGTGTGCCTGGGTGGCTCAGTCGGTTAAGCCTCTGACTTCGGCTCAGGTCATGATCTCACCGTTCGTGAGTTCGACCCCCGCGTCGGGTTCTGTGCTGACAGTTCAGAGCCTGGAGCCTGCTTCAGATTCTGTGTCTCCCTCTCTGTCCCTCCCTCACTCTGTCTCTCTCTCTCTCTCAAAATAAACATTAAAATATTTTTTAATAAAATAAAAATAAACAGTAGAATATATAGCAAAATATTTGCAGTAATGAGATTTCAGGCATTTTTTTTTTTTAACTTTTTGCTAATCTGTTTTTTCTGATTTTTTAGCATAGTAGCAGAGCTTAGAATATTAATCCCTACCACCTTGCGTGGTGTCTGGCATATAGAGCTCTGCTGTGTTCCCAGTATTAGCCTTTCCTTAAGGATTATTTAATGATTTTCAGAAGAAGAATGTTGGATTATTTAGTACATTTAATAGGCCCTGACTGGAAGATTAGTGGAATGGTTTCAAGTATCATCTGTAGAGTCACATTGGGTAACAGGCACCATCCTGGTGAACTTTACAGAATTTGACTACTTTATGGAGCATAATTTAGTAGCTGGTGTGTGCTGTGTTCTTTGTTAATAGAAGATAACTATGGACAGCATCTCAAAATGGGTTTTCTTAGCTCAGACGACCGTGCTGTTGAGAAATACCCCTCACTGTAATTGATAATGATGTTGGAATTTAAATTGAGTGAGATCTCATGTGATTTTAGCCCATTGTGTCATATGTAATTTGCCAAAGAGCCTTTTTGATACAACGAGACAGCAGATGCAAACAGCAACGATCGGTCGTTTTTTGAGTGGACTAAAGCGTGTGTGTGCTTAAATTGTCCTTGCATATTTTTGTATGTATCTTTCTAGTCTCCTGGGTTGCATAGTGGTGCAAGGCTGCTCTTCACCTATGAATATGAATTCTGCCTTTTAGTCCTGCCTCTCCATTCTATTTCCTTTTTCTCCTAAAGGGTGTTAACATTTTTTTTATGGTTTATGGGAGAATGCTGGAAACCTACTTGGTATTGTGCTTTGTCCTTCGTTTGCTTTATCCATCCTTTGTCTTATAAGCAGTTGTGTGTGAATGTAGATGTATTTACATGTAGCATTCTATATACCCTCTTTTCCATCTTAATTTGTTTCACCTGGCAGCATATCTTAGTGATAAAGCCATAGTAACTATAGAGACTTTTCTCTTTCCTCTTTACAGCTGCATATTTTATTGTGTGGATGTTTCTTAATTTGTTCAACCAATTCTTCATTAATGGACAATTGGACTGATTCCAGCCTTCTGCTATTACAAAGAGTCCTATAGTGAATAGCCTTGTGCATACATTACTTCCTGTTTTTCTGGGGTGGATTTCTAAGAGTGAAATTGCTAGGTCAGAGGATAAATGAATATGCAATTTGAGTAGATGTTGCCAAATTTCCCTGCATAGGAACTGTACCACATAGGAGCGTTTCTCCATAGCCTCCTTATCAGACTATGTTGTCAAGTTTGTGGGTTTTTATAAATTCAGGTGGGGGCTTATTTGGCTTATTTTCCCTTGCTGTGAAAAAGGTTCTGCATTTTTTCATAGGGTTAAGAACCAGTTGTGTTTCTGTTTCTGTGACCGGTCTGTAGGGTTGTTGGTCCTTTCTCGTTGTGACCAACAAGACTGGAAGATAATCCCTAGTGACTCCCTGCCACCTTCTGCTCTCACTTTGTGTGATTCTCTCCCCATGTGTGGGAGTGCTTTTAACCAACAAAACACGGCAAAGATGATAGGGTGTCGGTTTCTTGATTCGCTTAGGTTATGTAGCAAGGATAATGGGACGTCACTCCGGTGACTATATCATATAAGACTGTGTTAAGCAGACCGGAGGAGATCCCTCATTGCCGGCTCGATGAAGTCACTGTGTGGTGATGACCACGTGGCAGGGAGCTGCCGATAACCGCTAGGGTCTGAGGGGTCTCCAGTCCCCTGGGCCCGTTGTCGTAGAGCCATAGGAAATGAATTCTACCAACAACTTGCTGAGTTTGGGAGCGTTTCTTCCGGAATTAGGCCTCCAGGTGAGAATGGAGCTTGGCTGACGATTAGCGTGAAGTCTTGCTGGACCCTGAGCAGAGGATCCATCTGATTAAGCTGTGCTCAGACTCTTGATGCTTAGAAATTGTGAGGTAATAAGTATGTGTTGTTTTGCTGTAATTTGTTATATGGCAGTAGATATCAACATTTTATTTTAATGTTTATTTTTGAGAGAGACAGGAGGGTCAGAAAGACGCCAGGGGAGTGCGCCAGGGGAGGGTCAGAGAGACGGGGAGACACGGAATCCAAAGCAGGCTCCAGGCTCTGAGCTGTCAGCACGGAGCCCGATGTGGGGCTCGGTCCCGTGAATCGCGAGATCGTGATCTGAGCCACCCAGGTGCCCCTACGGCAGTAGGTATCTAATACCAAGGTAATACCTTTTTGTCTGTGTTACAAGTTGCAAGTATTTTTTTCCTTTTTCTCGTTTGCCTTTTTATTTTTCTTTCGGTGTCTTTTGCCACCCCCAATTTTTTTGTTCTTATATAATCCAGTTTATGTATCTTTTCCAGTATTGTTTCTGAATTTTCAGTTGTAGCTAGAAAAGTTGTGACCCCTTGCAGATAATAGAGGAATTTACCTTTGTTTTCTTCTATTACTTGTATGGTTTCATCTTCTGTATTTATTTTTTTTAAGTTTTTTAATTTTAATTCCAGTATCGTTAACATATAGTGTCATATTAGTTTCAGATGTACATTATAGTGATTCACCAATTTATCACATTACTCAGTGCTCATCATGATAAGTGTACTCTTTAATGACCATCGCCTGTTTCACCCATCCCCCCTGTTCCCTGCCTCCCTTCTGGTAACCACCAGTGTGTTCTCTGTAAAGAGGCTGTTCCTTGGTTTCTTTCTTTTTTCCCCCTTTGCATGTTTGTTTTTGTTTCTTAAATTCCATATGTGAGTGACATCACATGGTATTTGTCTTTCTCTGACTTATTTCACTAGCTCTCTAGCTCCATCCATGTTGTTGCAAATGGCAAGATTTCATTCTTTTTTTATGGCTGAATAATACTCCATTGTATACATATATACCACATTTTCTTTATCCATTCATGTATCAGTGGACACTTGGGCTGCTTCCATAGTTTGGCTATTGTGAATAGTGCTGAGTATACATAGGAGTGCATGTATCCCTTTGAATTTGTACTTTCGTATTTTGGGGGGTAAATACCCAGTAATGGCATTACTGGATGGTAGAGTAGTTCTATTTTTCATGTTTTGAGGAACCTCCATACTGTTTTCCCCAGTGTCTATACCAGTTTGCATTCCCGTCGATAGTGCACGAGGGTTCCTTTTTTCCCCCACATCCTCACCAATACTTGTTATTTGTATTTTTTTAGCCATCCTGACAGGTGTGAGGTGAGATTTCATTGTGATTTTAGTTTGCATTTCTCTGATGATGAGTGACATTGAGCATCTTTTCATGGGTCTGTTGGCCATCTGGATGTCTTTGGAGAAAGGTCTATTCATGTCTTCTGCCCATTTTTTAATTGGATTATTTGTGGGGTTTTTTAGATGTTGAGGTTTATCAATTCTTTATATATTTTGGGTACTAATCCTTTATCAGATATGTCATTTGCAAATAGCTTCATTCAGTAGGTCTTTTAGTTTTGTTGATCGTTTCCTTTGCTGTGCAGAAGCTTTTTGTTTTGATGTGGTCCCAGTAGTTTGATTTTTCATCTACTATATTTAAATATCGAGTTCACATCAGATGTGTCTAGGTGTGAGGAGTGGGCCCTAGTGTATCCTTTACCATATGGCTAAGCAGTTGTCCCAAAACCAGTTTGCAAAAAGTCACTCGTTTCCTCACTGGTGTGTTATCTGTAATCATTTATACTACATTTCTAAGTGTAATTGGGTCTGTTTCTCAAAATTTCTCATCCTGCCCCATTGGTTTTTCGTCTGTGCATGTGTCATGCTGTGCCATTTAGGTAAAAAGCTCTGGAGTTTGTTTACTACTCAGTAGGGCTCACCCCTGCTTATACTTGGTTTTCAGGATTTGCCTGGCTATTGCCTGCTTTTTCATTCTTTCCCAAATACACTTTATAATCAACTTGTTTAGCTCTAGAAAAAAAAAAAATCTGTTAGTATTTTTAAAGTTTTTTTTTTAAAGAGAGAGAGAAAGAGGGAGACAGAATCCCAAGCAGGATCTGTGCTGTCAGGGCAGAGTCTGACGTGGGGCTCGATCCCACAACCCTGAGATCATGACCTGAGCTGAAATCAACAGTCGGACGTTCCATCCACTGAGCCACCCAGGTGCTTTTGTTAGTATTTTAAATATGCTTATGTAATATATGTAAGTTAACTTAGGGAGAGCTTTTATGATGTGGGGTTTCTCTGTCCAAGAGTAAGGTACATCTTTCCATGTGATCACGTCATCTTTTGGGGCTCTCAGGAGTGTCTTATGGTTTTATTTGTACATGTTTAAGGTATTTCTTGTTAAGTTTGTGCTTAGTGTTCTTAAGAATTTTTATATTTTTCAAAGATTTGTCGTTGTAAATGAGACGTGTGTTTGGGAGAGGTTCGATTTTTGTCAGATTTTGAGATCAGTGTCCCACTCATTTTATAAAACAGATTTGTAAGATTTCTTTTAATTATTTCTGCAGTGGCTTAAGTAGCATTAGGGTCATTAGATCTTTAAAGGACTGGTAGAATTCCCCTGTGAAACTCTGTGCCTGGTGGTTTATGTTGTCTTGAGGAACTTTCTTCTGAGAGAGAGAGTGCGTGCGAGCAGGGGAGGGGGCAGAGGGAAAGAAGAGAGAATCCCAAGCATGGAGCCTGATGTGGGGCTTAATCTCATAACCGAGATTGTGGACTGTGAGATCGTGACCTGACCTGAAATCGAGAGTTGGACACTCAACTGACTGAGCCACCCAGGTGTCCCTGTTTTGAGGAACTCTTATGAGGTTATTTCTTCTGTGATGATTGGTCTGTTTACATTTCTGTTGGGACTGGGGTCAGTTTGAGTAAGTCATATTTTCCTTAAATGTTACTCTTCTAGGCTTTCAAATTGATATGCATAGAATCATATGAAACCGTCTTGATTTATAAAATTAACTTTTGCAGTGATTTCAAATTTATAATGAAGAAATCTTGGACTGAGAAAGGAAGACTTGGGACTTTTGCTGGCAGACTGAATATTTTGCTTAATAATGACTACATCTAATGAAACTATTTTAACTGGTTAGCTGTTTTCTCCTCCTTCCCCTCCTCCTCTTGACAAAAGTTTATTCCCCAGGATGTGCTTATCTCATATATACTCTTCTCTAAGATTTTTTTTTTTTTACATGTTTATTTATTTATTGTTTTTGAGAGATCGAGAGAGAATATCCCAAGCAGGCTCCACACTGTCAGTGCAGGGCCCAACGCGGGGCTCGAACCCATGAACTGTGAGATCATGACCCGAGCCAAAATCAAGAGTTGGGACGCTTAACTGAGTGGGCCATCCAAGTGCCCCAAGTACGATTTTACATAGCACAGAATCAAGGTCCTGTAACCTCTTCTGGAAGAGAGATACACTCTGCATAATTTTTAATTACCCAAACCAGTATTTGTTAATTTTTAATACTAGACACTGGGCCAGACAGAATGGGTTTGAAGAGACAGAAATGATCCCTGTCCCCTGAGGGGGTTGCTCACGGCGAGTATAGTAGCACTTAGGCTCTAGGCACGTTGTTTATTGCCACAGCTCCAGCTCATGTATTTGGAGAGGATTCTTCTGTCGTTAACCGTACCTCCCCCAAAAGCGAGTGTTGGCCTTGTGTTTTCCGGGCACCACACTCAGTCTTTCCGTGTCCCTCTCTGTAGTAGTGTGATGCCAGCGATCATTCAGCCACACCAGAACCTCAGATCCATCGGCCCCGGGTGGTCGGTCATTCCCATTGGCACGTTGCATGTCCCTGTCCCCAGTCTGCTTCTGTACCTCCCTGGTGAAACCCTGACTCTGCTCACAAGGCACCTGTCTCAGCCTCTGCCAGGCCATGACTGCCTGGTCTCACTGGAAATTCATGTGCACAGCTGGTTAGCCTTTTGTTCATTTAACTTTTGGAAATGTATTATGTTGACATCTAACTGCTGAAGTTTTGGCTTTGTTAACTGGCCAAGTTTATGATCGAAAGAATTTGTTCACTAGCTGTTTTCTATTAACTACCTTTAAATGTTTGCTTTGGTCCTCCTTTTAAAGGCTTTCAGCCTCAGATATTGAAGCCATGGGTGATTGCCGATAGAAGGAAGAACAGATAGCACACTTTATTGTGTAGATGCTGGATTCATTATATGTTAGCGTGGGTTAGATTAAAATTTCAGCTTTTGGGTGTCGTTTGGATGTTTTAACTTCTTAAGCAGTTAAGAACTGGTCATCTTATTAAATAACAGGTATCTGACTGCCTTGTACTTTCTTCATATATTTTTTTAGAGTTTTATTTATTTTGAGAGAGAGAAAGCAGGGGAGGGGCAGAGAGAGAGGGAGAGAGAATCCCAAGCAGGGCTCAAACTCATGAATGGTGAGATCATGAGCTGAGCTGAAATCAAGAGTTGGACACTTAAGTGACTGAGCCATCCAGGCGCCCCATACTTTCTTCATATTTGAGTGCTAACTTCTTGACCTGTCTAAAAACTGAGAGTGTCTCTGTTGCTTCTGAAAGACTGTTATGGTCAGTTATATAAAATAAATGACCAGGGAGCCTGGGTGGCTCAGTTGGCTAAGCGTCTGACTTCAGTTAAGGTCATGATCTCGCGGTTCATGGGTTCGAGCCCCACGTCGGGCCCTGTGCTGACAGCTTGGGGCCTGGAGCCTGCTTCGGACATGTGTCTCCCTCTGTCTCTGCCCCTCCCTTGCTCACACTCTGTCTCGCAAACATTAATAAACATTAAAAAAAATTTTTTTTAATAAAAAAATAAATGACCTGATTTTATAAGTTTCTCTCATTTTTATAGGTTCCTTAATTTAGTGTAAGAATTGACCAAGGAAAAAATTGCTCTCTAAAGAATTACCATAATATAGCTTGAGGAAAATAATATCTACCTGATCAAACTGTTGAGAGTTAATACATTCTACAGTTCAGGAAGCAAGACCTCGATGTTTGAGCTGTCGTGTTGAGGATTGGGAGGGGTATTCTGGGAAAAATTTTGAACGGAGTTGACCAAATCCTATGGGTGAGGTCTTGAGGAGAAAACTTTTTCATTTTGCCCACAGGTCGCGGCAGCCAAGAGGGACTTAAGATCATGCAGTAGACAAAGTGGAAAGTAGTCTCCTGTTTGTATCACAAGGACCTTTATTTAACTTGTGAAATTGGACACCGAGAGCCTGTTGTTTTTCTTTCTTTACCTCTTCTAATAGTAACTATGCCTGTTCTGCGTAGTTTCATACTGCTGAAATAAGGCAGTCATGATCTCTGTGCATAGTTTTAAGGTATTGCTTCGCTCAAACATGATAGCAATACATTTGTTTATAAATTCCCAGGATTTTGCAAACATATCGATAACTGTATTACAGTAATTGATGCATTAAACTCTATGAATACTTATTAAATGTTTGCTGCATGCCAGGCGTTGTTGTAAGCTCGGGATACTGCAGGAAATGAACAGATAAAAGCTTTGGCCCTACTGAAGCTTACCTTCTAGCAGCGGGCATGGACAGTAAATAATATGTAATTATGTAGTGTGTAAGAAGGCAGAAGTTGCAAGGAGTAGGGAAGATCAGAAGTGCTAGTATTTGGCGATTGAGTTGCAGTTTTAAATATGGTAAAATCTAGAGACTTACTGAGAAGGTGATATTTGAGCACAGATTCAACAGAGGTGAAGTCCGTTGAGGATGAAAATTATTCTTTTGAAAAAAATTTTTAACGTTGGTTTATTTTTGAGAGAGAGGGAGAGTGCGAGCGGGGCAGGGGCAGAGACAGAGGGAGACAGAGGACCCAAAGCGCGCTCTGCACTGACAGCAGAGAGCCCAACATGGGGCTCGAACCCACGCACCGCAAGGTCACGACCTGAGCCGAAGTCAGACACTCAGCTGACTGAATCACCCAGGCGCCCAGGGATGACGAGCATTCTAGACAGAGGGAAGGACCAATGCATAATCTGTCAGTGGGAGTATGATTGACACGTTTGGTGACCCGTAAGGAGACCTGTGCCTAGAATGAAATGAACGAGGAGGGAAGTAAGGAGAGGTATGGTCAGAGAGGTGATTGCAGAGGAGGTAGGGACTTGTGGGTCATTGTAAGGAACATGTGGTCACGCATACCGTTCGTATTACATATTAGACCTAATGAGGAGGAGGAAAAGGTTAACATTGTTGAATTTGTGCTCTATTCCTTCATTCTGTAGTATCATTCAGCGGCTGCTACGTGCCATTCCTTGTGCTAAGTGAAGGAAACACAGTGAACAAATGAAACAAAAGCTAGCTACAGCCTCTGGTTCTCTCCATCCACTGCAAATCACTGTTTTGTGTGTTAATCACTGTACCTGATACTTTACATATCTTATGTAATTCTAAGTATTTTATTTTATTCTAAGAATCAGGTAAGGTAGATTGTAGTGTTAACTTGAATACGGTTGATGAAAAGAAGGCTAAGAAAATTTGGTGATTTGTTCAAGTTGCATAGCCAGTATGGGACAGAATGGGACCAGAACTTAATCTTGTCTTGTCATTACACCATCGGTTCCCACATCTGGCTGTGCATCAGAGTTCACCAGGAAGCTTATTATCAAAGCTATAGATTAAAGCCTCTGCTTTCAGTAATAAGTTGAACTGGAACTGTGGAATCTAGTATAGGCATTAGGGCAGGTTCAATCTTTGATTGGGAAGAGAACTGTTTTCTTCGGGCTGCTTATTTTGAGTAACGGATTTTAAGAGCCTTAGGTTAAAAGAGTCCTATAATTTTACGGTGCAAAGGGACTTTAGATAGACTGTCATGATACATGAGGTACTTGGCATTTTCCTCATGAAAAGCCAGAACCTGAAAAAAATTACCACACTGAAAGCAATCCAGAGCAAAGGTAAAATATCCTTTAACATGGGCAAATAAACAAGTAGCTGTTTTACTGCTATTGGTTTTCCGAGCACTGACACATTGGCCTGTGGTTTTAATTGTCGAATCCTTCTAGTTTTCGTTCAGCGCCATCCACGTATCTTCTTACATTTGAGTCTTTGTTAACGGTATGCACAGGGGTCCTAAGTAAATAGTTGAGAAGCTCTACTTGGTTATTTAGCAGACAGTGGCTGTGAACTTGGTAGATGATTCACAAATGTCCCGCAGGGTCTAACATAGCCGTTCTTCTCTTTCAGGAGATTGAAGATGACTCTTCAGCGATGTTAGGTCTATAATGGGAAGTGTCACGGCTCGATATTTCTGTTACGGATGCCTTTTCACATCTGCGACCTGGACGGTTTTGCTTTTTATTTATTTCAACTTCAGTGAAGTGACTCAGCCACTTAAGAATGTGCCCATCAAGGGGTCCGGGCCCCATGGCCCCTTTCCCAAAAAATTCTATCCCCGTTTCACTCGAGGCCCAAGTCGAGTGTTAGAGTCACAGTTCAAAGTAAACAGAATTGATGACATGATAGATAATCACGTTGAAGATCCAGAAAAAGGCAACACGAAATTCTCTTCTGAACTGGGTGAGTGTGTTCGACCTCTAGTAGCGTGTCAGAGTGTTTAATCATTGGAGCTTTAAGCTCGGTTCTGCGGGTCATGTGTTGCAGAGGGGATTAGAAATGGGTCATTTTCACCCACCAATTTATTTTGTTAATGAACTCGCTGAGGTTCTAGGATTTTGCAGACTCAGTGGGGAGTTATATTCTAATTTACTGTTTCTGACTTCAATATTTTATGAGGACTTGGGAGAAAGTAATAAGGTCCGGAGTAGAAAACAAAGAAAAGAAAGAAAGAAAAATTAAGTGACTGGAAAGAAAATGGAACCTATGGGGGAGGATTTTAATTGTTAGCATTATTTAATAAGGGAAAGAAATGGTTGAAAGGTAACTTGACTCTATATAACATATTTTGAAAGGCAGAGTTAATTAAAACAGAACATAAACCATTGGGTTTAGAGGTAAGCTGAGATTACTTATATCTAATAAGAGTTCTACTTATAAGAATTGTTAAGAGGCTGGAGTATATTAAATATAGGAGTTTATAAAATCTTAGTATAAAAGGGAAACTTTTTTCTTCAGAAGTTAATATTCTGTTCAATTTGGAAGTGAGAATCTACTGTATATGTCTTTTGCACACTGTAATTCTAGAGTCCTGGTCTTAGCAGTTTTATTTTAAGGGATAAATGAGCCATTTTGGTGACCGTTAAAACTTAACAAAGAAAGAACTTTAATCTTGTCCTTAGAAATCTCAAATAATAAGTAATGTTAGGAGTAAAAGAGATTTTGAGAGATTGAAAGATCCACAATTAATAAAGGAAAGGTTAAAATAGATTCTTTTTTCATTTGATCATAGTTTCAAAGAAATAAAATCTGTTTCTAGGACTTAATGATTTTCTAATACATGCAGTTGAAAGTATTTAAAATGACAGGAGGAAATGGAAACTAATACCTCAATTTTCATAAAATAGACTTTCAGACCGCTGTATAGACCTTTTAAAAGCATGAACAGGAAAGTTTCTGGCTTCTTATGTATTTACTGTCATTTTGGTAAAACTTTGCAGGCATGATTTTTGATGAACGTGATCAGGAGTTGAGAGACTTGGGCTATCAGAAACACGCCTTCAACATGCTCATCAGTAACCGCTTGGGCTACCGCAGGGATGTGCCCGACACCAGGAACGCCGCGTACGTTTCTCGCTTCTCGCTTCTCGCTTCTCGCTTCTCGCTTCTCGCTTCTCGCTAGTGTGTGCGCCTGCGTTTTAGTGACGTGGTGCTGTTAGTGGCAGCGTCGTCAGTCACGGGGACGGTGTTGATACTTTGCAGTTAGACTTCGGTATTCAGGACACTAGACCACTTAAGACAGATTTCCCCTCCGCCTGCCTTGAAGCCCCGCGGGCTGAGATTGTACTGACAGCCTTCCACGGCTTGCTGCTCCCTTGAAATTTAAAATCATAGGGAAAAGCAGGGAGGTACTAACCGCATAGAATTAGATAACTTCTGAGCATAAGTTTGTTTTTGATGTTTATTTATTGGATTTGTGGGAAAGGGATCAAAAATCAGTGAAGAATTTTATTCATCATCTCACTTTTCTGTCTTCGTTATCTTGGTCGCTTCAAAGGCTTTTCGTTCATGTGGTTGGCCAGCCCATCCATAGACCTTTTTGAACACCTTTGTTTTCCAGACACTGTATTAGGTTTGGAAATAAGCAGAGTAAGGTACAGTCCCTGGATCACAGGGCTTAGGATCTAGCAGGGGAGTTAGATAAGGAATTGAGTAATTGCGGTGGTAAATGAGGGCTGTGGGAGGAATTGGTGAAGTGGGGACCCCCAAACCAGAGTGGTCAGGGAAGGCCTCATTGAGATGAGCAGTGTACAAGGGACACCTCCCGTGCCTGGGGACACCTCCCGTGCGTGGGGGACGCACCTCCCGTGCGTGGGGACACCTCCCTTGCATGGCAGACAGATGGAGTTGGTACACTGCTTGGAAAGGCACTGACAGCAGTCACTGTGGCTGTAGCAGAAGAACACCAGGAGGCCGGGGGTAGCCAGGGCCCAGATGCGAGAAGGCTTGTATGCCGCACGAAAGAATAGGGAATTCTAGATTTTATTCTGGAAGCTGGTGGTTTTTTATGATTGTTGCTTAAAGCCACCCAACCCTTTTTGTCTCATAGTTGCTCGATAGAAGCTTTTCTGTTATCCTGATTTATGTCCTAGTTTACTCAAGTGTTTTTCTAAAGTTGGGCAAAAAATAGTTTTCAGATACAAAGTTTTATATTATTTTCTTTTGAATGTTTATCGCGGAGAAGCTGATCATTAGCTTATGAGTGCT
This sequence comes from Panthera tigris, assembly GCF_018350195.1. Classification (NCBI taxonomy): domain Eukaryota; kingdom Metazoa; phylum Chordata; class Mammalia; order Carnivora; family Felidae; genus Panthera; species Panthera tigris. The sequence continues at coordinate 162,467,327 of NC_056661.1, forward strand.
ACGTTAAAAACCTATAGTGATTTCATACAAATAACACATTTTTATGTAAACTCTGTACCCAAAAAAGAAAAAAAAAATCATTTTTTAAATATTGACCTAAAAATAAGCGGAGTAGCAGGTATTGGAGGGAGGAATTATTGAAATGTAAAACTCTTGAGTAAGACACGTGATGTGTTCTTCAGTGCTTTTTAAAAAACTGTCGTTACAATGTAGGAAAGAGGCTGAACAGGGGCAGTTAGTGTTGAGAGAATAATGACCTAAAACATTTGAACCTTCTAAGATGTCGCCTTTTCTCATACGTGCCTTTACAGATGTAAAGACAAGTCTTACCCCGCGGACCTGCCAGTCGCCAGTGTCGTTATCTGTTTCTACAATGAAGCCTTGTCTGCCTTGCTTCGTACGGTGCACAGCGTCCTAGACCGCACGCCAGCCCAGCTCCTTCATGAAATCATCCTTGTGGACGATGACAGTGACTTTGGTAAGGGCTGTTGCAGTTGATGCCATGGGATCTGGGCTGTTGATCGTGGCCGTGTGAGCACCAGCGTGAGCATCAGTGGAGCCGAGTGTCGGGATAGGTGGTGGACAGGACCCTCATCCGCAGCGTGGCAGTGGGGTCAGCAACAAATAATGTCTGTCGCTTAGAGGAAACAACATTGTCTTTGTGATCTTTTTCAGACTGTGCTATTTAAGTTTGGCCCTTGAAATTTTTCCCTTGGCTTATCTTTAAGAAAATTTTTTTTAATGTTTATTTACTTTTGAGAGAGAGAGAGAGGGGGAGGGAATGAGTGGGGGAGGGGCAGAGAGAGAGGGAGTCACAGAATCTAAAGCAGGCTCCAGATTTTGAGTTGTCAGCACAGAGCCTGATGCGGGGCTCGAATCACAAGCTGCGAGATCATGACCTGAGCTGAAGTCGGATGTGTAACCGACTGAGCCACCCAGGTGCCCCCCTTGGCTTATCTTTTTAAAAAATTGTTCTATTTCAAAATAACTATACATTAGTAACAGCAAGTTACAAAGAGGTCTGTTACCTCTTCCCCCCATTCCTCCCATTTCCCCCATTGGTTATTTCTAACGTAACGCTGGCCCAACATCCAAACCAGGAATTTGGCATTGGCACAGTGTGTGTACGCAGTTCTGTGTCATTTTATCCCCTGTGTAGGTTCCTGGAGCCACCGCTGCGATCAAGATACAGACAACTCCCTGACCACAAAGATCTCCCTCATGCTAGCTTTTAATATTCACACCACCCACCTCCTCGACCCACTCCATCCCTGATCCCTGGCACCCCTAATCTCTGTGATTTTGTTTCTGTCTCTGTCTCTGTGATTTCGCCATTTCAAGAATTGTTACATAAATAGAATCGTGCAGTACGTGACCTTTCGAGATGGGCTTTTTTCAGTCAGCATAATGCCTTGGCTTATATTTATCTAATAAGTCTGTTACACCGACCGTCCCCAGATAAAAGTGGATTGCTTTGTGATAGCTCTTAGATGATCCCTGAATGCCAGTGTTTTATGAGTCAGTATGTATATTACACACTTTTCTTTTTTAAATTTCTTATTGGAGTATAATAAATTCTAGTGTTATGTTAGTTTCCGTTGAACTACATATTGATTAAACAGTTCTGTACATTACGCGGTGATCACCACAGAAAGTGCAGTCCCGTCGGTCACCGTACAATGTTATGACAATATTACTGCCTGTATTCCCTCTGCTGTACTTTTCATCTCTGTGACTTACCCATTTTTTTTAATGTTTATTTATTTATTTTGAGAGAGAGTGCGTGTGTGCATGCACATGAGTAGGGGAGGGACGGAGAGAGAGGGAAAGAATCCCAAGCCGACTCCGCGGTAACAGCACAGGGCTGGATCTCAAAACTGTGAGATCACGACCTGAGGCCAAATCAAGAGTCCACGCTTAACCGACTGAGCCCCCCAGGCGCCCCAGGATGGAAGGCTTTTTATTTACGCTACTCATTAGGCTCTCAGCTACCTTGAGAGAGAGGTTATGTCCTCGTTTTATAGAGGAGGAAATGTTAAGTAATTTGGTCAAGGTCCCGTAGCTGTTACGTGGTAGAGTTGAAATTAAACCTCTAGTCCACGTAGCTCCAAACCTTCTGTTCATTACGGCAAGCTGCAGGGTATATTAATAAATTGTATGCATGATAAATTGTATGCCAGTTACATATTTTTCATTACTCCAGTGTTTATTAAGCACCTCTTACCAACAGCAGAATTGGTCTACCAGTTAAATGTACAAAGTGAGGAAAGGTACACTGAGCCCAATGGGAGCAAACTACCTAAACCTTGGTAAAAATATTCCACAGGAGAAAATTTAGGAAGGTTAATAGAAAACAAAACTTAATTTCAAAAATGAATGATTAAAAAAGCAAGAACGTGAGTCTGGACCAAATAGGATGTTGGCTAAATACTCAATTGTAGAATTGATGGTGTCGATATTTTTTTTAAATTTGTGGTTTTTCAGTTTGTAGCTATTTTACCTAAAAGCAAAAATTCATGCTAACTTACAATGGTTTATCTACTAACAATGGAAAGATTACTTCTAGATCATCTTTGAAGTTATGAAATTGAAAGGTGAATGAGCCAGAATGTATAAAAATTATTTAGTGCAGTCGGAAGGTGCTAAATTAGTAAAAGGACATGTTTATTGTTGTTATATAATTTTTGGCAGGGGCAGTAGAAGTTGTGTCGACTATTCTGAAATGGAATAATAGCTAATAAGTTACGTTCAAACAAAAGACATTTGTATCTCATTTTTTGGTTTTGTTTTAAACCTGATTTATGTGTAGTCAGCTGAACGTTGATTCACTCCAGGTACTCATTTCAGACCTTCTTTATGCAAAGCATTGTGCTAGTTGCTGTGGAAATACAAGTAAGTTCACAAGGTAACTGTTCTGACTAGTGTTTCCATTCTTATCCTTCATGTTTTCCTTTCTCTTCTTCAGGAGATAAGCTGCCATGCTTTTTTAAAATAAAGCAGCAGAAGATTCTGTAATATTTACTTGATAATCTGTTGTTGCAAGTACCAGGTGCAATTTTAGAGTAGCTATAAAAAACTGTCTTTGTACATGTCTCATGCGGTTTTACTATGGGCTCTTTATTTTCAGATGATTTGAAAGGAGAACTAGAAGAATATGTCCAAAAATACCTCCCTGGAAAAATTAAAGTAATAAGAAACACAAAGCGTGAGGGACTGATTCGAGGAAGGATGATCGGAGCGGCCCACGCTACAGGTACAGCTTCCTGCCACTCTTCTCGGTGGGTGTTGAGCGACAAGGGCTTTGTCCTTGGAGCCTCATTCTGCAGAGATCGGTTGAAAAGTGAGCATCTTAAATGGACACTGTCAGCAGGAGAGACGAAGCTCGTTCGCTTTGGGAAGGGCCTCTTCGTAACGCCAACCCCTGCTGTCCCCAGACTCAGACTCCACGGAGGGGGGCTCTGGAGTCCAAGCCGATCTGTTTTCTTGGGGGCCCCTACTGTGAATTACTGCTCTGCTCCTCACGTAGGTTTGGGTGTCGTTTAACTTCCATAGAGAAGAGTCCAAGAAAAATTGTAACTGAGCGTCTGTATTTTTTTTTAATACAACATTTAAACTACATGTACCCAGACTGTTTGGTTTGAATTGTGCCAGTGCTTCCTTACTACGATTACATACTGCTGGTGATAGGGCATCATGGTTTTCCTTGGAGAAATGGGCTATAATATTAAAAATTGACTTACAGGGGCACCTGGCTGGCTCAGTCAGTAGAGCATACAACTCTTGATCTCCGGGGTTGTAAGTTCAAACTCCACATTGGCTATGGAGATTACTTAAGAATAAAATCTTTAGGGGCGCCTGGGTGGCTCAGTCGGTTGAGCGGCCGACTTCGGCTCAGGTCACGATCTCGTGGTCCGTTCAAGCCCCACATCGGGCTCTGTGCTGACTGCTCAGAGCCTGGAGCCTGTTTCAGATTCTGTGTCTCCCTCTCTCTGTGACCCTCCCCTGTTCATGCTCTGTCTCTCTCTGTCTCAAAAATAAATAAACGTTAAAAAAAATTTTTTTTAAATAAAAAAAATAAAAAAGAATAAAATCTTTAAAGAATAAAAATAAATAAAAAGCAACTTACAAAACTCTAAAGGTACCTTCTTCAAAATTCCCTCTCAGTCCTTCTGATTCCATCAAAGATAAAGCCTCCATTTTACTGATACATCTTTAAAACCTTTCTAGCATATACTAATCTCCCCTTTTAAAAAGAAAGAACAGGTGTTAAGTTTCATCTTCACCAGAAAATCTGGTTAGTCCTCAGTTATACTGCATCGGTTCCGTTATATTTGTGTGTGTGTGTGTGTGTGTGTGTGTGTGTGTGTATAGGGTTACCTCAGTAAGGTTAGTGATCTTGATAAAATTTTCCCGTTAAAATTAATTTATTTAAGTTAAATGAATCCGTTTTAAGATGTTATATATATAATATTGCAGGTAGTTGCATGGATAAGGCCAAAAAACAAACAAAACTATTAAGGTAATTTGAGAATTCTGGAACTTTGGGGGCGGGGGGCATTCCCTCATAGCGACATCTCCTACGTTCCCTGTATGCCTCTTGCATCAAGTTGAAAATGCAGGATAAAAATCTTTATGGTTTTTATTTTACTAACTAGAAGAAAGGCTACCCCATCGGCTCATGAGGGCCACTTCAGCCAACAAGGTTGGGGAATTGGAAAGACGGGAAACAAACAGGAATGAGAATGTGGCAGCTGAGTGGTGACCTCAAGGGAGAAGGGAGCCCGTGTCACTGTCGTGGCAGTCACTGATAATTGCAGTCACGTTTCTGAGTCACCGGTGAAAATACGTTCTCTGTCCTCCGTTGACTGAGGCAAGGAAATGTACCCTACGTTTAGAGGTAGTTTGATTACGGTAATTGTAATAAAAGCATCCACCCACAAAGGGCCACTGTCCTCGCACCACACTCCTTACCTTTCTGTCCGGAGAACAGAATTGGTCCCGTGAGACTTGGAATCTCGTCACCGAGGAGAGTAAGTGTGTTTGCACGCGTGCCGCACTCACAGCAGTGGCTTCAGGCCCAGCTCGCGACCAGCTCCTCCCCCGCCTGCAGCAGAGGACGGGTGTAGCTGTGGGGCCGGAGGGCGGCCGGTCGTATCGCACGTCGCACGCTCCAAGCGGCCGCCTGTCGTTTGCCTCCTCAGGAGAGGTGCTGGTGTTCCTGGACAGCCACTGCGAGGTGAACGTGCTGTGGCTGCAGCCCCTGCTGGCCGCCATCCGGGAGGACCCGCGGACCGTCGTGTGCCCCGTCATTGACATCATCAGCGCGGACACGCTCGCCTACAGCTCGTCCCCCGTCGTGCGCGGAGGGTTCAACTGGGGGCTGCACTTCAAGTGGGACCTCGTGCCCCTTTCTGAGCTCGGGGGACCGGAAGGAGCCACCGCACCCATCAGGTGAGACTCCTGCAGATTCGAAAACTCCTATCGGCGCTTCTTCCAAAGAGGAAAAAACATTTTACAGGTAATCCCTTCTTTGCAGGGAGCAGAAGCGTTGCAAACTCTTGAGTGCTTCCCGAGTTTCATACGTCGCGCCCGCTGCTAAGGGAAGATGGGTGGCTTAGGGTTTCCAACCTAGCAAGGCAGACGAGTAGGATCGGCGGTCCTGGGCGTAACCGTGTGGCACACTCGAGCGGCGCGCCCCGTTTGCACGCTGATTATCGCAGTTCCCTGTGTCGTCTACTTGCCTTCGGGTCTCTGCTCGTGTGTGTGGCGCCGGGAAGAGCGTTAGCCGTAGAAGCCGTTTCTGTAATCGGGATCTTTAGGGTGGATTCCTGCTGCACCGTCGCAGGTCGCAGCTTGTGAATTGTTTCCAGTTCCCCTTCGTGTTCTCAGTATTACACATCTGCTTATATGTTATCCTTGTTTTCTGTTATAAATTTCTCGTGTAGACTTTAGAGGTTTGTCTGGGTTTCTGCTTTTTAATGTCTTTGGACCTACGGTTTGGGTTTTCTTCCTGTGGAAAAATGGCGTAGGTAAGAAGTACACACGCAAATAGGCGGACTGTGCACACGACTTAATAAATGGCTGTGATCTGAACACCCGTGCTGTCACCCGGGTCCACAGACAGCAGCCGGCTGCCCTCTGGACTCCTGTTCCGGTCCACAGCCCCCGCCCCTAGATGGGTCATCACCCTGACCTGGTCCCCGGTAATCATTTCCTCGCTTTCCTTTACTTTCACCACGTCTGTGTGCGCCCCTGAACAGTACAGTGTAGTAATTTGCCTCTTCAGGGACTTCATATAAAATGAAGCCATTGGACTCATTTTGTCTTGCTTCTTTTGCTCAACATTGCTTGAAGAAATTCCTGTGTGGGGGTGCCTGGGTGGCTCAGTCGGTTAAGCATCTGACTTCGGCTCAGGTCATGATCTCACGGTCTGTGGGTTCGAGCCCCGCGTCGGGCTCTGTGCTGACAGCTCGGAGCCTGGAGCCTGTTTCAGATTCTGCGTCTCCCTCTCTCTCTCTGTCTCTCTCTCTGCCCTTCCCCTGCTCATGCTCTGCCTCTCTGTCAAAAATAAACATTAAAAAAAAATTTTTTTTTAATTCCTGTGTGTCGCAGTGTGTAGCTGTACTTTATACAGCAGTGAAAGCGGTCACGTTCTGTTACTGTGTCATAACCTATTTATCCAGTTTGCCAGTGATGGGGAGGTTGGTGGTTTTCGGTTGTTTTAATGTCACAGACGGTGCGGTTACCAGTGTTGTTTTCCATGGCTGCTGGTGTACAAGAGTGAGATCACCTGCTTGGAGGCCTGACTCACTTCTGCCTTTAGTAGAACCTGTGTTCCCCACACCCAAGGGACTAGAGTGCCAGTGGCTCCTCAGCTGGCCTTTGGATGCTTGCCAGCTTGCTGTCATCTGACCCACATGATGGAGGGGAGACCTCGGCTGGCTCCAGGGGCCTGGCGCGGTCTTGTGGCAGAGGGTGGTCGTCTTGTCCCTCGGGCTTTGCATGAGAATCTGGTCCATGTCTTGCTGATTTCAGTGAGACCAGGGGTAGGTGCGACCCACCCTCCCCCCCCTCTGTCAGGAGCAGGGCCGCGTCTGGGGACGTCCCTCAGTGTTTCCGGTCTCTGCAACCTCACGTCCTGTGGTCGGAGGCACACGCCTTGTCCTGTCCTTTCGGACTGTCCGTGCTGTTCTTTGGGAGAAGGTGAAGCTTGCGCGGAGTGAGACGACGGAGCCCCGGCTGCCGTGTGTCCTCAGTGTTGGTGCACTTGCCAGTTTTTGCCTGTTTCATCCTCTTTATCAGCATTGGTTTTCATCGTTTTTTTTTTTTAAATACTTCAAAAAAGATTTTTTTAATGTTTATTTAATTTTGATATAGAGAGAGACAGAGTATGAGTGGGGGAGGGGCAGAGAGAGAGGGAGACACAGAATCTGAAATGGGCTCCAGGCCCCAAGCTGTCAGCACAGAGCCTTCTCTGTTCAGTGCCTTCTCTGTCGCCCGGCTGCGGAGTGTGGTTTTTGTTACTGTGTTGCTTGGAGAAAGCTGTCACTTGCTCACTTTGAGAGCGTCACCTGACACTCCTTCTTGTGCAGCGAGGACATCAGGGCCCTTTCTCCTTGTGCCACTTTCCCCCACTTTCTTCCCCTTTCTAACGTGAGCTGTTGCACTTTTATGATACCAGGGTTGCAGACTGCTTAGGTTGGATGTTTAGATTTAAAATTGTCATCCCTTTTCCTTTTCTAATACATGTATTTAAGATGATAAACTTTCTTACAGGTTTGGCAAATTATGACATATCATTTTTTACCATTCACTTTAAGATATTTTCATCGTGAGGTCTTCTCTGCCCCATAGGTTATTTAGCACTACATTTATTTATTATTTTCCAGATATATGTGGGTTTTGTAATTGTATATTCCTGGCTTAATTACACCGTGGTCAAAAAATATTCTGTATTTTAACCCTTTGAAAATTGATGAGATTTGCTTTATGGTTAAGTGCATGAGTAAATTCTGTAAATGTTTCTTGTGTGCCTGGAAAATTGGTTTTCTCTGGTTGTTAAAAATGGGATTCTGTATTAGTTTGGTCAAGTTTATTGTATTATTCAAATATTCCATACTTTATTTAAAAAAATTTATGGAAGTGTAGCTGATATATCGTATTATATTAGTTTCAGGTGCACAGCTTAGTAATTCAACAATCCTGTACATTACACAGTGCCCACTGTGATGAGGGTTGTTATACTTTCATTTTTTAATTTACATGTTAATATCAGTTATTAAATGTGGTATGTTATGGGGCGCCTGGGTAGCTCAGTCGGTTAAGCATCCAACTCTTGATTTCAGCTCAGGTCATGAGTTTGAGCCCCACATGGGGCTCTGTGCTGACAGTGTGGAGCCTACTTGAGATTTTCTCTCCGTGTCTCTCTCTCTCTCTCTCTCTCTGCCCTTCTCCTCCTTGTGCTCTCTCTTTCTCTCTCTCAAAATAAATGAATAAACTGAAACAAAATATATGGCATATTAAAGTTTCCCACTACAGTTGTATATTTCTCCTTGTAGTTCTTTATATGTTTTCTTCATATATTTTGAGCCTGTCTTAATGGATGTATGAGCATTTAGAATTAAATCTTTTAGAATTAAATCTTCTGGTAAATGAAACCCATTTATTCCAGACTTTCAGAATAGTAAAACTTTTGCATTATAGTGTGACATTAATATGACTGTTGTAGCTTTGTTTTGATTAATATTTACATTGTGTAACTTCCCTTTTGTTGTCAGTCTTTCTGGGGTCTTATATTTAGATGTGTCCCTTGTAAGCAGCGTGTAGTTGCTTTTTCATATTACGATTTGTTGTTGAACCAGCATGAAAAACTTCGTTTAATTTAGTTGCTTGCATTCAATATTACTTGTATTTTGTGTTTATGATTACAATGCTACTATTTGCATTCTATCTGTTGCTTTTTTTTTTTTCCTGTTCTCTTTCTTTTGGTCTTGAGTTTGGATTTTTTATTATTCTGTTCCCAGCTGCCACCCTGTTATTAGATGTTATACATTCTTACATACCGTTCTTTTAGTGATTACCCCAGAGAGGATACCATACATCCTTGATTTATCAAAGTGTGACATAAATTGGTATTTCAAACAATGCAGGGATCTCAGAATATTCATTCTCCAGTTTATACCCCTCAGGTTATATTGTTGAAGAGAGAGAGAGAGAGAGAGTGTGTGTGTGTGTGTGTGTATTTTAACTGAATAAGATGTTTTTTATGTGACCATTATTCATTTAGGTTTGCCCATGTATTTCCCTTTTTATGTTACTCTTTATTCTGTCTCCATCTGCAAACTCCCACCTGGGATTATTTTCATTTTAAATGTACTTTCTTTGGTCAGACCTTCTGGTGATTACTCCTGTCCTTTTGTAAGAATGTGTTCATTCCACCGGTACTTGGAGGTGTAACTGTATGGGGTGCCCAGTTCTAGGTCGGTGGATAGATTGTTTTAGGACTTTGAAGGGGTTACTCAAGAACGTGTGGCCTCCGCTGTTTGTGGTGAGAAGCCAGCGGCAGTCTTAGTGTCAAAGTCTTAGTGACAAAGGAATTTCTTCTCTTGGTCGGAAGCGTTTTCAGATATGCCTAAGTTTGGTTTCTTTTTTGACTGTGTCTATCCACCTGCCAAATTCTGCATTCTTTTACCCTTGAATGTACTGAGCAGTTATTTTAAAGTCTCTGCCTGAGAATCACATTATTCGAAACCCCTACACAGGGGCGCCTGGGTGGCTCAGTCGGCTGAGCGTCCAACTTCGGCTCAGGTCATGATCCCACGGTTTGTGGGTTCAAGCCTCATGTCAGGCTCTGTGCTGACAGCCCAGAACCTGGAGCCTGCTTCGGATTCTGTGTCTCCCTGTCTCTCTGACCCTCCCCCTTCATGTTCTGTCTGTCTCTGTCTCAAAAATAAATAAACATTAAAAAAAACTTTAAAAGAGAAAAAAAACCCTGAACATCTGTCTCTGATGTAGATTGTTTCTCTTGTTTTTCTTTGATGTGATTAATCTTCCTGATTGCCTGGTGGTTTGTTTGGTTGCTTATTTTTGTTTGGTGACCTAGTCATGAAAAATTATGGAAATACATTCCTACCTGGGATGGTTTTCCCCCTGCAGAGAGATTTTGCTTCACTTCTGGCAGGCAGCTTGGGATGCTAGGATCCACCATCACCTTAACTCCGTTACCGGAAGTGACGCAGCTGGAAAGCGGGCACGAGTCTCTCTGAGGGCCAGCCTCCTTCAGATTCTCTCATTCAGTTTCTCAGTCCTGACAGTATTGACATTTTGGGCCAGAGACTTCCGTGAGATGGGTGCTCTGTCGTGCGTTTTAGGAACTCTGGCAGCATACCTGGTTTCAGCCCATCCGATGCCAGTAGAAATCTGCCCCTGACACACACACACACACACACACACACGTCCCATTGTGACAGCTAAAAATGTCTCCGGACATTAATGAAATGTCTGGGGACAAATCGTCCTACCCGAGAGCTACTGGCCTAAGCCATTTGATCAGAGTTTGTCTGGTCTCCCCCGGCAGGCCCTGGAGTCCGGTTTTTATCCCGGTGGCTCTGGGAGCCTGTCAGAAGGAATGAATTCATTTCAGGTGTATTTCTAATAACAGTGGTTATAATTTAAAAAGTACTTTTGTTGCCTAGAAAAGCAGCCTTCATTTGCCAGATATGTAGTATATATCATTGGCAATCTAGAAAATTCATTTATGTGGCCCAGCTCATTCCCTGAAGTTAGATAAAACACTTCATAATAGTTCATCTTGTTTTTGTTAGTGATGTTCCAAAGGCACACTGAATTTTTTAAGACAAAGACAGTAGTTAATTGAGTCTGTAGAATTGGTACAGAAATTATTTCCTTTTCTAGGTCACCGACAATGGCTGGAGGATTGTTTGCCATGAACAGACACTATTTCAATGAACTTGGACAGTATGACAGTGGCATGGATATCTGGGGAGGAGAAAATTTAGAAATATCATTTCGGGTAATTTTTTCATGTCTAGTTATTAACTCTGTGTGCAGTAGAATATAATTTTCATCTACAATCCCATATTTTCTGTAAATTCTCTTTGATTACCTTTGTTAACAAATTGTCCTTAATGAATGCTACTTTATCGTAATCTGTGATCTGGAGAATATCCACTCAAGGTGTGGAAAGCTTGTAAGCAGCCTTATTTTATAAGAATTCAGAAGGGAAGGCTGTGATGAATGGGTATGATTTCAGATGTCTAAATGTGCATTTAATCTAGAGTTTTGTTGCCAGTTTATTAATCTTATTTGCTAACCATATATATATATATATATATATATATATATATGTTTAGCGTGATCGGATTTCCCTGATTGGCTAAGACCATCCTGGTTCACCCCAGATCTCCCAGGAAAAGTACTAATAGCTCTGCATTCCACTTTCAGAAGTAGCTAGTGGGAGGCCTCATACATACAACTACCTGCAACTGAGGAAGGAATTCATTTTTCATAATCAGTCCTCTCCAGCTGCTAAAGTTGGAGAGATGATGGTATAGTTGGGGTCTGGGGCTCAGGGAACTGGAGGAGGTGGGGTCAGGCAGTCTTTGCAAAGGACAGAACGAGGGCAAGGGCGAGCACGCAGACTTCCGAACTTGCAGATGTCCCCCCCCGTCCCCACGGCAGGATCCCTATCCAGATAGTACGTGTGCGTGTGTCCTTTTGTCTTTCTGCACCGTATTGACCAGAATGTTTTTAAAAGGCAGTTTTTCCTACATAATCTTTAGAATTTTAAAGATGAAAGGAATAACGTATCATTAATTCAGTCTTCTTACTTTGGAGATAAACTAATGGAGTCCCACAAAAACTAAAATACCCAGATAATCAAGGGCAAAATTTAGACCAGAACTAAGATCTTTTGAATCTTAACCTGGAGTTATTCTGTATGTTTCCTTATTTGTGTGTATATACATGTTATTAAAGTACCAGTAAACTGAAAGTAGGGGACCCGCCAGTAAGCCTTGTCTCCCTAAGTCCTGAGGATCAGGTTCCTTGATCTGTTAAAACAGCAAAGTATATGGTAAGTGTGATTTTAGACACACGGTAGTAAAAGAATATTACATCGTTTTAGAATTTAGTTTCTTCTTAAAGACATGTTGTTTTTCAAGGTACTCTTTGACAGTTCTGTAAGGCATCTTGCAAAGTTGCATGAACACCTATCTAATAATTTCATGAAAATGCATACATTGATTTCATAGCAGTTGCAGGCAACTATTAATACATGTTTTGCCCCGACCAGATCTGGATGTGTGGAGGTAAACTCTTCATCATCCCGTGCTCTAGAGTCGGACACATTTTCCGAAAAAGGCGACCGTATGGCTCTCCTGAAGGCCAGGACACCATGACCCACAACTCCTTGCGGCTGGCACACGTCTGGTTGGATGAATACAAGGTGAGGTTACGTTGTTCGGTCGGAGGGGTCGGCTGGGCGTCTGCGGGCGGCTCTGGTTACCTGCCTTTTCACTCGGCGCATTTCTGTTGGGACAACCACGGGGCCTTCTCTCCCTACATTTCTTTTCTCTCTCGTTTTCTGTTGTGACTCTTCTTTTAATTTTCCAAGTGACCACCCTGTGAAGGAGATTCGGCCAACACCAGAAGACGTGTTCTCTTCAGTGTCTCTGTTCCTCTCCCGTGACTCCTTCTCTTTGCCCCTTGGGGTTCGTGTGCCGGTCCTGCCACTTCCCCGTTCGACTCTGCACATGCAGGATCGTACCTCCCACTTTCTCTTCCGCTGTGCACAGCCTGTGATGATTATTTCCTTGGTCACGGATTTACTGAGGAATAATTCACAAACCATTTTATCACCCCCTAATCTCCCACAGCCCTAGACAACCACTAATCTACCCCGACTCTCTGGATCTGCCTGTTCTGGACACTTCCTACAAATGGAATCCTACAGGACATGGCCTTTTGTGACCATCTTATTCAGCGTGGTGTTTTCCGGGTCATCCATACCGCACCATGTGTCGGTACTTCATTCTTTGTAATCCGGTGATACTCCCTGGCCGAAGGCACCACGTTTTATCCTTTCATGAGTTGTGAAAAGTGCTGCTGTGAATACTTGCCTACAGTTGTTTGTAAACAGGCGTTTGAGCATCTACTCCGTACCGGGCTCCGTGTTAGGTTTGGGGGAGTCAGTGACGAAGGAGGGAATGCACAGTGACGACACTGTGCATTTGGGGTGTGGAGGTACGTGCTGTGGGGGTAATGAGAACCAAGCAGATCACCGCTTGGGACCGGAAGTGCAGGCTCCTGGTCACGCCTCTATCACACCGCGTGTCTCCTCCCTTGTCCCTCTTCTAGACTCTGAGCTCCTTCTCCACGGTCACCAGCTTGGAGTCATACTGTCTCTTGGCGGCCCTCAGACCCACCTGGATCCCGGCTGCCCTCCTAGGAGGATGCTGGGCCGAAGCTGTTTCCACAGTCAGATTAACACAGGACTTGCCCCTTTCACTGTGTCGGCGTTGCGCCGATGGTGTAGGAACGGTGCAAAAAACTCCACTAAATCTTGGCAAGCTCGGAGTGCCGAGATGTGGCGGACAGAGCACTTTTCACTGCACACCGAAGCACCGTGCTTGTGGCAAGGAAAAACGTGTGCAGCTGTTCGAGTTGTGAGCTGGACTGATCACTTTTACATAAATGGAGAAAAGACTGACTCACAGACCATGGTTATTTCTGTTTGGATATTTGGCAGATAGTCTCAAAAATGAACCAACTGACCCTCTCACTTCGACAGACAGCATTTGTTGCCAATGATAAAATTCAAGCTTTCAGGTGAAAAATTAGTTTTGGAAAACTTGTATTCATCCCTGTGAGCTTACTCGCTTCCAGTACTTAAACGCTTTTCTGAGGAGATTAGGAATATTTATGAATAGAATTCTTAATACTGAAATTTGTCATTATTTGAAAGAACTTCACAACCCAGCGGAAGCAGATCTTGGATGGGTAAAAGATCCAGTCACAGAGCAAGACAGCAGATTTTAACCCAACAGTAGGAAAGCTCAGGGATACAATTTAAAGGTTAGCTACGATGTGGAATGTGAAGGGCTAGAGTTCTGGTAGAATATCAGAAAAGAATAGCCATAATTCTCTGAAAATGCTATTAAAATACTCCTTCCATCTCAAACTATATGTTTTCACATGCTCATATTTTTAAAAATGTATTTAACCAGACAACATATAATAACAGGTTGAATGCAGAATTGAGAATTCAGCTGACTTCTTTCTAGCCAGACATTAAAAAGATTTGCAAAACTGTAAAGCAATGTTACTGTTCTAAATTTCTTGTTCAAAGCATGTTTATGTTCATAGGTAATGAGTTATTTTTTTAAAAAATTTCTTAAACGTTTATTTTTGAGAGAGAGAGAGACAGAGCATGAACAGGGGAGGGGCAGAGAGAGAGGGAGACACAGAATCTGAAACAGGCTCCAGGCTCTGAGCGGTCAGCACAGAGCCCGACGCGGGGCTTGAACTCACAGACCGTGAGATCATGACCTGAGCCGAAGTCGGACGCTTAACCGACCAAGCCACCCAGGCGCCCCGGTAATGAGTTATTTTTAAAGAGTTGACAAATGTTTTCACGTCTCTCCTGGTAAACACGAGCAGATGTAACTCACACGAACCTCCCCAGAGTCTTTGGTAATCGTTAAGATCATAGTCCTGACAGAGTCGGAGAACTGCCCCCTCGTGTGCAGCTTCCTTGATTCTGGGATCACATTTTTACATGTGTTGCCACTTCTGAGATTCGGACGTTTCCTAGAGCTTAAAATGTCTTACCATCAACGACGGACCTAATTGATAACTTCATGTTGACATCTGGCAACATGAAGAAAACACCAGCGTGAAAAATACTTCAGCTCTTTAAGACTCAGGTACAATTGATAATACTTAATTTTAAGCAAAAAGGCCATTCCCTTATTTTTCGTTTTTCTTTTTAAAATTCAGGAGCAGTATTTTTCCTTAAGACCTGACCTGAGGACGAAAAGTTATGGAAACATCAGTGAACGTGTTGAACTGAGGAGGAAGTTGGGCTGTAAATCATTTAAATGGTATTTGGATAATATTTACCCAGAGATGCAGATATCTGGGCCCAATGCCAAACCCCAACAACCCATTTTTATCAACAGAGGGCCAAAACGTCCCAAAGTCCTTCAGCGTGGAAGGGTAAGGAAGTAATCTTATCAGTGTTTTATTCAAAGTTGTATGATAAGACAAATGACATTTTAGACTGAAAATATCATTTTAGTGATAGACGTTAGCTTGCTTCCATTGCATTCTTTCTGTGGGAGCTTCCTCTGCTCGGAGTGAGACCTTAGGAATGTTCCTGTCTTCACTGTTACCATTAACACCCTTCACCTGCCAGCATTCAGGAGCACACGATTCTCAAAGTGATATGCTAACTGCCGAGAGGGTGGACGTCAATGTGACTATGCGACATGCAAATAAAAGCCACAGGAGAGTGTAAAGCTCCCTGGGGAGAGTCCGGTCCCAAAAGAAAAGAAAAGGAGAAATGGGGTCGCGCTCTGCTCTGTGGCCGCAGCTCCGGAACTGACTCAGAGCAAGTGAGAGATGGGGCGCGTCCTTCCAGTTCACACCCAGTGTGTAAGGACCCACGTGCTGCGCAGGAATACCCATGAGCGGCCACGTTTCTTTTGAAGTTCTTTTTCCGTCCTCCCTTTTTTGAGAGAGAGAGACAGCAAGCAGGGAAGGGCCAGAGAGGGAGAGTGGGAGACCCAGAATCCGAAGCAGGCTCCGAGCTGTTAGCACAGAGCCCGACGCGGGGCTTGAACTCACGAACTATGAGATCATGACCTGAGCCGAAGTCGGATGCTTAACTGACTGAGCCACCCAGGCGCCCCCGTTCTCTTTTATTTCTTAAGGAATTTCTTCACAGTTTTACATCACTTTTAAAGTTTAGGGGTCTAGCTGTAAAGTCATACCTTTTTCCTGAATCATTTCTTAGAATTTGCTTTCTGAAAGTGTAGCTACTCTGACTGTTGCACAGTTTTCTCTTCTGTGTTCAGAAGAAGGCACTTGTCAGGATCTTTCGTGATGCCGACTGTTCCTCAGTGGCTAAAGTAAGCCTAGAGCTTTCCCCTTGTCCTCTTTATGAAAACAAAACCACCTTTTGTTTTTAAAGTAAAAACACAGCGTATGCCGATGTAGTTGTAGCCCTTTACCCAAACTGCATACTCTTTGCTGCTTTTCTGGGTCTCCCCTGTGCTGTTCCCGATGTGTGTCTCCCTCCAGTTTAGCCTGTATATTTCATTCAGTTACGTGCTGTCTGGTCGGTACCTTTAGTCTTATTTCCTTGATTTCATTTGAAGGTTCTTGAGGGCAGAGAGGTTTTAATTTCCTTCCTCCCCTAGAATAGATTAGTAAACCTATATTTTTAGAATTTCTACTTGGCATTGCCTGCATATACTGTTAAAACTGCCTTTAAAGTCTACCGTGACACCCTTATGTACTGAAGCTAGAATTAAGGAATAAAAAAATGCTTATTAGGACCTTTGAAATTCATACCTTTGGAGTAATCCATTCACATTTCATCTAAAACTTCCTTATCTAGCATCTAAGGCATCTTCTGACAAGAGTGATCTCTCCTTTTACAGCTCTATCACCTCCAGACCAACAAGTGTCTGGTGGCCCAGGGCCGCCCGAGTCAGAAAGGAGGCCTGGTGGTGCTTAAAGCGTGTGACTACAGTGACCCCGGTCAGGTGAGCGATGGCTCTGGGCTCAGCCAGTCCTTGGAAGGTGTTCTTCCCAGAAGGGAACTTGCCCGCGGTCACGCCTGAGGAGGGAGGGGTGGACGTGAAGATTTTAATCTGACTTTTCTTAGATGATTGGAGTTGGGAATGACTTTAGAGATCACGTAATGTAACTATTTTTGTCTCCTTTGTACATTTTTCCTACCCTCGGTCACCGTCGGGAACGTTATTCGTATGTTGCATTTACACAGGATAAACAGAACCGTGTGAAGGTCAGAAGGGGCCGAGGCAGCGCGCCTGCCTTCTGGGCGAGGACATTAGCTCTGCGGTGGATGGGTCTGTAGTGTTGTCTCTGAAATCCAGTCTCCCTGCGTTTTAGTAGTGCCTCAGGGAAACCACAACAGAGTATCCTTTGTATCATTCGCATAATCTGTGCGCCCTTTCGGTGGTATTGAAGTGGACCTAAAAATAAGCAGAAGACTTATGTCAGTTTGGAACGGTCACTTCAAGCTGTTCTGGATCTGATAACAGGCTAATATAGAGTCAGTCTCAAGACTGCCGCGCTCGAGACGGGTCACAAGGAAGTGACTTTCATGTCCACTTGAGTGGCAGGGATGGCGTCACTCAAGACCAAAAGGGTATCGGGCTTTTTAGATAGCATGTGCCCTTTGAAAGTTCACGCAAGACCTTTCATTTCTAGGAGAGCTCATGTACACTCTCCAAGATGTCACACACGCCAGAAAACGGGATTTAAAAGGGGTTTTATGCTGTGTGTGGGTATGAGAGGCATCAGGGTTGTGGACGCTGAAGTCTTTAATTACAGTGATGCTTCGGGGGGTTAGGTCACAGCAGGATGATATCACAGATTTGTTCCAGAAAACGTACTATATTTTGATCACACAGATTTGTACTAATACTGTATCCAGGAGCCACATGTAGCTCTTTAATTAAAATGAAATAAAATTAAGTCACACCAGCCACATGTGGCTCCCATGTTGGACAACACAGATTATAAAACATCAGCATCCTTGCAGAAAGTTGCACTTATAGAATGCTTCGTGTTAATAGAGATAGCACACGTACATTTTGGGCTCAGAGGTAGGAACACTAATTGAGTACAACTATTCAGAGAAGAAAATATATTCCTTTTGGACTTAGTGATGGTGCAGGTTGGAGAATAACTTACTCATCGCACTCACCCAGTTCAGCCGATCTTTAGGCCTTTGTTCCTGAAAATAACATGAGAGACCATAAAGAAGACGATCCTGAAGGATCTGCACATCTGAAGAAAACCCTGCTTCCAGGCCCGCAGGTGAAATCGTCACCTCAGTCCAAATGGCATCATGGTCTGGGATCGGAGTGCCATTTTCCACAGGGCAACGAGATGGACCGGCTCCTGCGCGCGGACACAGCCCAGTAGAGGCCTGTCTCTGTCCGCAGGAGGCCACGCTGCGGGCTCGCGGGGCTCCTCCTGTGCTCATGCCGTCCAGGAAGGAAGGGCGCTGTGTAACTGTGAAATCCTAGAATCCGAAAGGGTCTGCCATCTTCAGTGAATTTGGCCAGTTAACGAAATGGAACCACTGTTTCTTCCTGGGATTGAACTTCCTTCTCCTGTGTCCGTTCGCACGTTCCATTTTCAGACAGCTGCGCGGACGCTGCCTCCACGTGACCCGGGTTCACTGGTCTTTCCCTGCTTTATGAGCCCGCACGGGACAACGCCATTCTTCTTCCACACACGCGTGACCTGTTGCGCGGGCTGAATTTGAAAATCCAAAGCAGACCTTGGAGTTGTGATCTTTTATTTTCTTCTTTAGGTCTGGATTTATAACGAAGAGCACGAGCTGGTTTTAAATAATCTCCTTTGCCTGGATGTGTCAGAAACCCGCTCGTCAGACCCACCCCGACTCATGAAGTGCCACGGGTCAGGAGGGTCCCAGCAGTGGACCTTTGGGGTGAGGAGGTGGCTTAGTGAGGGTGGGGGGGTGCGAGGAGACAGGAGGGGCTGAGGGAGGGAGCGTGACAGATGGGGTGTCCCGCGCGTAAGTAAACGATCGTGAATGTTTCACCTCGCTTCTGGACCTCTGGGACTTTGCCCCGTTCTGGCAGTACGTCTCTTCGGGTAAAGCAGCTAACTGGTGGTGTGTTCTTGCTGCCTTGTTTCCAGAGGAGTAACCGGCTGTACCAGGTGTCGGTTGGACAGTGTCTGAGAGCAGTGGACCCACTGAGTCACAAAGGCCACGTTGCCACGGCGATCTGTGACGGCTCTTCTTCACAGTGGTGGCGTTTGGAAGGTTAACGTGGCTGCCGTGCCGGAATATGCTAATCCATCAGCGTCGGCCTCCTCTGTAAGGCGTGAGGCTTGAGACGTTGCTGGTACCAGAAAATCCCTGAACTGCTTTCCCAATGAAGCAGAACCATTTTTGAGAAGGTGAGACAGCAGATACACTAGAGACCGGAGCCCAGAGTGGTCCTCAAGGGAGCGAGGAAGTAGGTTTTACCAAGACATTAACATCATTTCTGAGCTGCTAAGGCATTTCTTGCTTGTGGTGAGAAACTAGAATACAGTTTTAACTCTATAAAGGGTCAGGGATGTGCAGAAAGACAAACCCAGGAAATTGAACAGAAATGTCAAACTTTTATTTATGCTTCTTTTTAATCCCTTGAATCATGGAATGGCGTTTGTCTGATCAGGAACTTGTCATGATTTCCTTTTTTAGAAGGACTTCATAGGAAACAGATTTTTTTTTTTACTTCTATTATCATGTCTTAAAATAATTTTAAAGACTGAATCCACATTGCTTTCAACTTCAGAAGGCCTCATTTATAAGATTATATATTTAAGAGGCAGTCAACTGTTATAAATTATTTTGATGAACTATGGTACTATCTACATTTAAAATAAAGGGTTCTTTTGATGATTTACCCGGGACTTGTCTGCTCTTCTTGGGTTGGGGTCTCTGGTGCGTGTTGTGCTGTGTATGTGTCACACGGTGAGCAGGATAGCTGGTTCAGCTGATGAACTAATAAGCAAGGTCGCAGCCCTGACCCCAGGAGTGGCCCCATCCCTTAGCTTGAACTCTGAATTTGACGTTGAATGTCTGTGAATTTGGATAGTTTCTGTTAAAACTGCCTATGAATCATCCAGGAAGAGTTGTTAAATAGGCAGCTGGATACAGAGGTCAGGGTAGTAGAAATACAAATTTGGATTACTGATTCAATTTCTTTGCTGGTAACTGGTCTGCTCAAAATTTCTATTCCTGCCTTTATCCATTTCTTCTGAGTTGTCTAATTTATTGGCCTGTAGGTTCTCATAATGTTACGGTTGTTTGTATTTCTGTGGCGTTGGTGGTTGTTTCTCCTCTTTCATGGTGAATTTCTTTATTTGGGTCCTCTTTTTATGAATCTGGCTAGAGGTTTTTCAATTTTATTGATCTTGAAGAACCGGCTCATGGTTTCACTGAGCTGTTTGTTTTATTTCTGCTCTAATCTTTCTTATTCCCTTCCTTTTGCTGGGTTTGGGTTTTTTTTTATTCTTTTTCTGGCTTCTTTAGGTGTATGTTGAAGTTGTTTGAGATTTTTCTTGCTTCTTGAGATAGGCCTGTATTGGTATAACTTCCCTCTAAGCTATTGCTGCATCTCAAAGATTTTGGACTGTTGTGTTTTCACGTTCATTTGTTTGCGTGTAATTTTTGATTTTTTTTTTTGATTTCTTGGTTGACCCCGTTCATTGTTCTGTAGCCTCCATGAAATTGAATCAGTAATCAAAAAATGCCGAAGAAACAAAAGTTTAGGATCAGATGGCTTCACAGGTAAATCCTATCAAACATTTAAAGAGTAAATACCTATTCTTCTCAAATTATTCCAAGAAATAGAGGAAGGAAAATCATCCTATTCATTCCATGAAGTATCACGCTGATACCAAAATCAGATAAAGACACCACAAAAGAGAGAACTATAGGCCAAGATCTCTGATCAACATGGATGCAAAATTCCTCAACCAAATATCAGCAAACCAAATCCAATGATACATTAAAAAAATCCTACACCATGATCAAGTGGGATTTATTCCCAGGATGCAAGGAGGGTTCGATATTCGCAAAACCATCAGTGTGATAACATCACATCAATTTTAATAAGATTAAAACCATATGTTCAATAGATGCAGAAAAAGCACCAAAGTAAAACATCCATTCGTGATAAAAACCCTGTGCAGAGTAGGTCTAGAGGGAACATACATCAATGTAATAAAGACATATGTGGAAAAACCCACAGCCAATATCAAGACAAGGATGTCCACTCTTAACCACTTTTATTCCCTGTAGTACTGGAAATCCTAGCCACAGTAATTAGACAACATAAATAAAAGGCATCCAAATTGATAAGTAAAACTATTTACAGATGATATGATACTCTACGTAGAAAACCCAAAAGACTCCACCACAAAACTACTAGAACTGTTAAGTGAATTCAGTAAAGTCACAGGATACAAAAGCAAACTACAAAAATTGGTTGCATTCCTATACACTAATAATGAAACAGAAAGAAATTAAGAAATCCCATTTATAATTGCACCCCCCCAAAAAATCTACAAATAAACATAACGAAAGAGGTGAAAGACTTGCACTCTGAAAACTACAAAACACTGAAGGAAATTCAAGATGACCAAATGTCTATACTACATAAAGCAATCTACAAACTGAACACAATCCCTATCAAAATACCAATAGCATTTTTCGCAGAGCTAGAACAAACAATCCTAAAATTTGTATGGATCCATAAAAGACTTCAAACGGCCAAAGCATCTTGAAAAAGAAAAACAAAAAGATGCCACAATTCCAGATTTCAAGTTCTATACAAAGTGCAAGCAATTAAAATAGTACGGTACTGGCATAAAAAGAGACACAGATCAGTGGAATAGAATAAAAAAAAAAAAAAGAAATCAATCTACAATCGTATGGTCAATCTTTGACAAAGGAGGAATAAAGACCGTCTCTTTCACAAGTGGTGTTGGGAAAACTGGACAGCTACAGGCAAAAGAATGAAAGTGGGCCACTCTCTTACACCACACACAAGTCCAAATGGATTAAAGACCTAATTGTGAGAACTGAAACTATAAAAATCCTTGAAGAGACCACAGACAGTAATTTCTCTGACATTGGCCGTAGCAATATTCTTCTAGATAGGTTTCCTGAGGCAAGGGAAATAAAAGTAAAAATATTGAGACTACATCAAAATAAAAGTCTTCAGCATAGCAAAAGAAACCAAAGGCAACCTACTGAATGGGAGAAGATATTTACAAATGTCATATCCAAAATGATACAACTCAACATCCATAAAACAATTGAATTAGAAATGAGAAGACATGAACGGACATTTTTCTAAAGAAGACATCCAAATGTCCAACAGACACGTGAAAAGATGCTCAACATCACTCATCAGAGAAATGCAAACCAAAACCACAATGAGCTGTCACCTCACACCTGACAGAACGGCTAATCCAAAAACATAAGAAACAAGTGTTGGCCAGGGTGTGGGAAAAGCACTCGTGCACTGTTGGTAGAAATGCAAGTTGGTGCAGCCACTGTGGAAAACAGTATGGAGGGTCCTCAGAAAATTAAACATAGAACTACCTAATGGCCCGGTAATCGCACTACTAGGTATTTACCCCAAAATACAAAAAGCACTAATTTGAAGGGACACACACATCCCTAAGTTTATTGCAGCATTATTCACAATAGCCAAATTATGAAAGTAGCCCAGGTGTCCACTGATAAATGAAGATGTGATGTGCGTGTGTATATGTCTACATGTACACATACATATACATACAGACACACACATATACATACGATGGAATATTCAGACATCAAGAAGAATGAAATCTTGCCATTTGCAACAACATGGATGGAGCTAGAGAATACAATGCTAAGTGAAATTGGTCAGAGAAAGACAAATACCATAGATCTCATTCACGTGGAATATAAGAAACAAATGAGTAAAGGAAAAAGACGAATGAAGAAACACTTTTTTAATTAAAAAAAATTTTAGAGAGAGTGTAAGTTGAGGTAGAGGGGCAGAAGGAGAGAGAGAGAATCTTAAGCAGACTCCACCCTTAGCACAGAGCCCGATGCAGGGCTCAATCCCACAACCCTGGGATCGTGACCTGAGCTGAAATCGAGAGCTGGACGTTCAACCTACTGAGCCACCCAGGCACCCCAAAGCACTCTTAATATAGAGAACACACTGCTGGTTACCAGAGGGGAGGTGAATGGGGCGTGGCCGAAACAGGTGATGAGGATTACAGAGCACACTTACCATGATGAAAAAGACACAAATTTAGAAAGCATCTTTGCATACTGTGGATGTCCACGTATAAAGGGAGGGTTTTTTTCACCAAAATTACATTTTAGAGGAGACACAGTCTTATAGGGTACTTTCTCGGTCTTTTTTTTTAAACCTTAAACAACAAAGCACCATATTAGAAACATGTTGGAGAATAAGATATCCTATTTCTGTATTTTATCTTTTGTCATTCAACTTCAAAGACCAGATGGCACATACAGAAAGCAGCAAGACGGTAGATTAAACTTATGCTGCCCACAAGAAACTCATTCTAAATATGAAGACACAAATGTAAAATATATGCACGTGCGACACTAACTGAAAGACATCTGACGTAGCTGTATTAATATTACACAAAGCAGGTTTTGGAGCAAAGCACATTACTAGGGATAGAGTCATTTCATAGTAATAAAGGGGTCAATTCATTAAGAGGGGATAATAACAGAACTTCAAAGTACATGCCATAGAAACGGATATAACTGCCAGGAGAGACATAATTACAACTATAGTAAGATTTCAACACCCCCCCCCCCCAATAATTGATGAAGTAAGTAGACAGAATCAGTAGGATATAGAAACCTTGATGATACTGTCCACCAACTGGATATAATTAACAGGGAACATACTACCTGACAAGACCAGACAGAATATGCCTTCTTTTCAAGTACACATGAAATATCTACCAAGATAGGTCATGTTCTGGGATATTAAGTCTCAATAAATTAATACAAATTCAACTTGTGCAAAGTATAAAAGCTTAAATCCAATGACTTAAACTTCCACTTTAGGAAAATAAAAAAAGAAAAGGAAACTAGAGGAGCAAAGAAATAGAAGAAATATTAAATGTCAGAACAGAAATGAATGTAATAGAAAAAAATGGGGGAAAAAAGCTGGATTATGAACATCATTGAAATGAAACAAATGGAAAGATACTCCATGCTCATGGATTAGAATGTTGTTAAAATGTCCATACTACTCAAAGCAATTTACAGATTCATTGCAATCCTTAGCAAAATACCAGCACTTTTCACAGAACTAAAACAAATACTAAAATTTGTATGGAGGCACAAAAGACTCCAAATAGCTAAAGCAATTTTGAGGAAGAACAACGCTGAAGGTATCACAATCCCAGATTTCAAGATACACTGCAAAGCCATAGCTATCAAAACAGTGTAGTTGTGGCACAAAAAGGACATAGAGATCAACAGAACAGAATAAAAGAGCCCATAAATAAACCCAGGCTTCTATGGTCAATTAATATACAGCAAAGACAATATACAATGGGGAGAAGACGGTCTCTTCAAATAAACGCTACTGGGAAAACTGGACAGCCATGTGAAAAAGAATGAAACACTTCCTTATACCGTATATAAAAATCAACTCAAAATGGATTAAAGACCTAAATGGGAGACCTAAAGCCATAAGACTCCTAGAAGAAAACCCAGGCAGTAATCTCTTGGACATCAACCCTAGCAACATATTTACAGATGTCTCCTGAGTCAAGAGAAACCAAACCAAAATAAACAATTGGGACTATACCAAATTAAAAAGTTTCTGCACAGCGAAGGAAACCGATAAACCTACTGAAAGGCAGAAGATACCTGCAAATGATATATCTGACAAGGAGTTAATATCCAAAGTATGCCCAAATATGTAATAACCAAAATACTGAAAATATATACAACTGAGCACATACACACACAGTAATCTGAATAAAATGGGCAGAGATGGGTGCCTGGCTGGCTCAGTTGGAAGATCATGTAACTCTTGATCTCAGGATCATGAGTTTGAGCCCCACGTTGGGTGTAGGGAATACAAAAAAAAAAGGGGGGGGGGCAGATACTGCCCTGAACTGATATTCTTTCAAAAACATACAGATGGCCAACAGACATATGAAAAGGTGCTCAACATCACTCATCATCAGGGAAATGAAAATCAAAATACAATGAGGTATCACCTTTTACCTGTCAAGAGTGGCTAAAATCAGACAAGAAATAAGTGTTGAGGAGGATGAAAAAGGAGAGAAACGACCCCTGTACGCTTGGTGACAATGCAAACTGGTACAGCCACTCTGGACAACAGTATGGAGGTTCCTCAAAATATTAAAATTAGAAATACCATATGACTTAGTAATTCCACTAGGAGATATTTACCCTGTGGGGGGTAAAAAAAAAAAAAAAAAACTAAATTCAAACAGATAATACTCTCCCTTGTATTTATTGCAGTATTATCTATAATAGCCAAGATTTGGGAGCAGCCCACATGTCCACCAGTAGATGAAGGTAAAGATGTGGTGTACTATGTATATACAATGGAGTATCAGTCATAAAAAAGAATGAGGTCTTTCCATTTGTCACAACGTAGATGGTCCTAGAGGGTATTATGCGAAGTGAACTAAATAAGTGAACTCTCTAAGTGAACTTTCAGAGAAAGAAATACCATATGATTTCACTTTTATGTGGAATCTAAAAATGAATAAACAAAGCAGAAACAGACCCATCAAAACAAAACAAAACAAAACAAAACGTAGAACTGGTGGTTGCCAGAGAGGAGGGAGGTGGGGCGATGGGTAAAATGGGTGATCGGGTGTGGGAAGTACAGGCTTTCAGTTATGGAATGAATGAATCATGAGGATGACAGGCACAGTACAGGGAATGTAGTCAATGGTATTGTAATTGCGTTGTATGGCGACAGATTAGAGGTACACGTGGGGAGCACAGTACGATGTGGAGACTTGTCTGGGTCACTATGTTATATACCTGCAACTAACATAACATTGTGTGTCAACTTCAATTTTAAAAAAGTATCAATACAACTGATAACGCTCTAATCACAAACCAACAACAAAAGACATGAATTATCCACATCAGGAATGAGAGTGGTAACCTCACTAGAGATTCAATGGATGTTCAAAAGGATGAGGAACTGTCATTCATTGCTGGTGGGAATGGTATAGCCACTTCTGAAGTCATTTTGGCAGCTTCTTACAAAACCAAACATACTCTTACCATACAATCCAGCCATCGAGCTTCTTGATATTTACCTAACGGAGTTGAAACTTACGTCCATACAACAACCTGCACATGATTTTATAGCAGCTTTAGATCTAATTGCCAACAAAACAAGGAGGCTGTCAAGATGTCCTTCGGTAGGTGAGTGGATAAATAAACTGTGGTCTGTCCAAACAATGTTCTTTAGCACTAAAATGAAATTAACTATCAAGCCACAAAAAGGCCTGGAGGAAACTTAAACGTATATTACTCAGTGAAAGAAACTAATCTGAAAAAGCTACATATTGTATGATTTCAACTATATGACATTCTGGAAAAGGCAAAACCATGGAGACAGTAAAAGCTCAGTGGTTGCCATGAGTCAGGGGAGGGAGAGATGAACAGACAGAGCACAGAGGATTTTTAGGGCAGTAGAACTATTAGGTGTGATACTATAATGGTGGATACAAGTCATTATACATTGGTCAAAACCTGTAAAATACACAAAACCAAGAGTGAACCTTAGTGTAAACCATGGACTTTGGGTGATAATGATGTAGGCTAATCACTTGTAACAAAGGTACCACTCTGATAAGGAAGACTGGTGGTGGGGGAGCCGTGTGTTCAATCCTTTCTGCTCAATTTTTCAGATAAGGGGTTATTATGACCAGGTTTATGGGCTTAAATAAAATAGATTACTGGAAACAAGTTATCCAACAAGTTATCTCTGAAGAAATAGACAACCTAAACAGCCCTATAGCTGTTAAATAAATTCAATTTCTAGTTTAAAAACATTCCCACAAAGAGAACTCCAGGCACAGATGGTTTCACCAATGAATTCTATCAAACAATGGAGAAAAAAATTATATCTATAATATACAACCTCTTCTGGAAAACTTCTGTAAATTTTTGATATTATGAGCAAGGCTTAACTATTCATTTAAAAGCAATATGCCAGAAGACTACAGACCAATATCCTTCATGAATACAGAAGCAAGGTCCCCTTATACTAGCAAATAAAGTCCAGCAATATGTAAAAAAGATGATATATTATGAACAAATGGGTTTACCCCAGGAATACAAGGTTGCTTTAACAGTAGAGAATCAATGTAGTTTATGATCTTGTTAATACAGAAGAAAAGGCATGTGTTCTTGCAGAAAAAAAATTTGGGGGGACAGGATTCAACACCCATTTACAATCAGCAAATTAGTAATGGCAGGAAAAAGTCCTCAAACTGATAAAGGGCATGTACAAAAAAACTAGGTAGTCTCATATTTTAAAAAAAAAAAAAAAAAAAAAAAAAAAGACTAGATTCAGAACAAGGCAAGGATTCCTGTACTTATGACTTCCATTCAACATCTATAATGAAGGCCTTAGCCAGTGCAAGCAGGTAATTAAATAAAAGGTATATTCATTAGAAAAGAAGGAAGTGTCTTTATTTGCAGATCATAGTCAAAATTAGAAAATCATAGGGAGTTTTCAACAATACTACCAGACACAGCAAGGGAGTTTATTAGGATCACAAAATAAAAGGTAAATAATGAATTGTACTTCCATACAGAGCGATGAACAGTTCAAAATTGAAAATAATAGTAATTACAAACACATAAAAAATGTGAAAACTTAGTGTAAGATCTGTATGATGGAAAGTACAAAACACTGCCGAAAGAAAGCCTAAATAGAGAACTATACTATATTCATGGACTAGAGAATATCGTTACGGTGTTTATTCTCCACAGTTTATCTACCAAATGCCTATAATCCTAGTAGGCCTTTCTTTTGTAGAAGTTCACAATCTCATTTTAAATTTACATGGAAATGCACAGGTGTAACAGTGGCCAAAATAAGTTTGTAAGAATAAATTTGAAAAGAATGAGGTTGGAGGACTTGCACCAATTCAAGACTGATGGCGATATTGGCTGATGGATAATGAGTTGATGGGTGGGACAAAAATCGATTCCCATGAATATGGGCAATTTTCTGCAAAGTAGCCAATACAATTCACACTGGGGAAAGAAAAATCTTTGTAACCAAAGGTGCTGAATTACATATGCCTGTGGACAAAAAATGAAATCTGAGTCATAGATCTGTGACTCATTGCCAAGAGATCTAAACAGAAAAACTGAAACCATAATGCTTTTAGAGGAAACTGAAGACTGTCTTCATGACTTTAGGGTAGGTAAAGACTTCTTCACTCATTAAGTGAACTGGTCATAAAGGATTAATGAATTGGACTTCATCAAAATTAAAAGCTTCTGCTCAAGACTCCATCGAGAAAATGAAAGGTAAGCAGCACACTGTGTATGAACAGTGCTTCGAGTTAAAAAAAAAAAAGACAACCCAACTTAAAAATGTGCAAAATATCTGAATAGACCATTTGCCAAAGATGGATGAGTGGTCAGCATATGAAAGGTGTTCCGTATCACGGTCATGAGGGAAATGCAAAACAAGCCCCACTCAGATGCCAGCACCCACCCACAAAAATGTCTGAAACACTCACTGACCCGGAGGTGGGGGGGGGGGGGTCCGGGGAAAGGGCCCAGAAGGCTGCTGCTGCCCACGTACAATCAGAGCAACCGGTCAGGCAAGCCAAGCCCAAGGATGACATTTTCGAAGGCAGCTTCACAATCTCTAAGATAACGTGGCAAGATAACAGCCACAAGACCTGTCACTGGCACCCGTGGGGCAGAAAGCAGAGGGAACAACACAACCGAACGCCTCGCAGACCCCAGAGAAAGAGAAGCCGAAACTGGCCACAAGCATCTGCAGGGAACACAGTGGGCGAGTTCACACGGCAAGGAAACTGGCAGGTTCTTCTCAGCTTTTGCCACTTCCCGCCGGGGCTGCAAGGTCAGGCCCCAGACTGAGGAGGAGCTGCTGGTAAGGAATAAAAGCCTAGCAGGGTCAGGGGACAGAGAGGAAGGAAAGACGACACCTGGATCAGTGTGGAGGGAAGCAGACCCAGGCATCCCGGCAGGAGCCGGCCACCAGCACCTCTGCAGAGGGGGGAAAGCTGCCTGAACACCCCTCCCGCAAGGTCAGGAGAACGAAATCCTCATCAATCGAGCACCAGAAGACGCTCACGGACAAACCCCACACATGGTTATCGTAAGGGGGGGGGGGGGAGTCTGTATTAGAAAACCCCTGTTGGGTGGTCTACCTCCCGTGTAGGGAAAAGCCAGCTCTTCCCAGGCTCCGTCCCGTGAGCCTCCTTACCTGCTTCCCTTCGGACACTTCGGTCACCGGATGTGTGGAGCTTTCTCCCCACGGCGATTCTCTGGGACACCTGCCGGGTGTTCTACAATTAAACTCCAATCTGACCCTACCCGGAGATAGTGTCAGACCCAGAGGTTAGGGGCTCAGTCCCAGCAGACAGCCGCACCCCCTTCACAGCCCATCCCTGGTCCAGGTCACCTGTGCTTCTGACCAACCGGCTGCGACTGGAGGTTCCTGTGACCCCCCTCCTTGGGAGTCCATTCATTTGCTAGAGCGACTCACAGAACTCAGGAAAACGGTTTGCTTCTGTTTGGGTTTATTCTGAAAGGATATGATAAAGGATACAGATGAATATCTGTATCCTGGAAGAGAGCTGGAAGGGAGGGCAAGGCGCTGGGAAAGGTCGCCGAGCTTCTGTGCCCTGCAGGGGGTGCCACTCTCCCAGCACGTGCTCGCCTTCACCAACCTCGAAGCTCTGTGCATCCCATCCTGTTCGGATTTTATGGAGGCTTCGTTACAGAGGTATCATCGACGAAATCATCAACCGCTGGCAGTTTATCCAATCCAACCTCCAATTTCCTGCCCTCCCTGGAGGTCGGGGGTGGGACTGAGATCTCCCCTGGCACCGGCCCCTGCACTCTGGTGCCTTCCCACAGTCCCCTTGTTAATGTGACAGACACCTTTATGGCTCTCATCGCTGGAAATTCCAAGGGTGTCAGAGGCTCCAGGTGGAAATGGGGATAAAGACCAAATCCACACATTGCTTCTCATCATCGCAATATCACAGTTTATCCCCTGGTCTCCAGACACAGCAAAACGGTCACAAAAGTCCTAAGATGTTGGCACATTACTAGAATCCCATGCAGTCATTGACAACTATCCAGGCCTTTATCACATCCCATGAAAACGTCTCCCAGGACGAGGCCACTCACGTTCGCAGGCTTCCATTCGACCTGGTTCCAACAGCAGGAGTGAGCTCAGCAACACAGGACTTCACCCTTTCAGGCATCTGGAATAATCGAGCTAAGAAGCAAAGTCATCACTGCTGAACCTCTTGCGAGGTGTTTATGCGGCACTGGGTTTCCCTCATGACAACCCACTTACTCATTCCCTCCCTCTCAGCTACTTTTATTCCTTCTCTCCATTTACACCCAAACTTCCTGACTCCTGGAAGGGACATTCAGTTCGGTCATGGTGCTGGTCTGGGTCGTTGTAGGCATTCAGACGGTGCCCACCCGGGAAGTGCAGCTGTAGGCACGGTTGACCCGATTCTGGCAGACGGGGTCACAGCCCCAGTCCCGTGACCGCTGCATCAAGTAGGGGAAAGAAGAAAAGAGTTGAGGCACCAAGGGGAAGCCGGAACGCAAGCACACCAGAAAGACACGCTTACAGAGCCGAGCAAAACTGTCACAAGCTGTTCCAAACAAGGCACAGGACGCTAAGTTACAGAAAATGACAACAGAGAGCAGAATTCGGTAACTCAGAAGTGTGACAGAACTCAGGCAATGGGAATTTAAAAAGTTGGGAAACGAAGAAGAAAATGAAACATGGGGCAAAGAAACATGATACATAATGCTTTGAAAGGAAACAGAATTTGACCGGAAGGGAAATTTTAAATCAAAAAGAAACAAGAAAGGTTCTGCTTCTGCCCAAAAGGGACAACAGGACCTGGGCCTGTCCTCCTGGAAAGGCGGGAAAACGCACACACATAACTCTAGACACAGGCCGGCAGGGACCGCGGGGACGCATTCAGAGGAACACGGTGAGCCTAGACTCATCCTGGCTGTTCGCCCAGAGACGACTTTCAGACTGCTGTGGGGGGGGCAGGGGAGAGAGCCTTCGAAAGGGGCTGGTGGTCCTGGAGAACCAAGAGCGTGGTGGGGGGAGGCCGGAGCCGTGGCATGTGAAGGGTCCAGAAGCCCGCACAGGGTCTCTGCCAGAGCCTGGCTGTGTACCCGTGTGTCCACAGGGACGGCGTGATTCCATGAGACTGCGCCAAAGGCAAGTCCAAGGAAAGAGCGAGTGCTGGGGAAGGAGATCACACGGGGCTGGGAATCCTTTAACTAGCAACAGCCAGTGCAGCCTCCTTGGGGGATACCCAGGGCATCCAGTATGTTCCCCCACAGGGCCATACCTCAGTGCTGGGGCTCAACTAGGCTCGTCCTAAAAATGCTTAAAGAGCAAGCTTTGAAAAGAGGAAACGGATTCTCAGATCACTGCCACCAGACGGAGGCCTAACACTCTTTGAAGGAAAACAACACAATCCAGCAGCCCACAACATAAAAGCACAAATTCTGGAATCCAAGAAAAATTACCAGACATGGAAGAAAGGCAGGGAAATGTGACCTGTTACCAGGAATAAAAGATCAATTAATAAAATGGGCCCAGAAATGACAAAATCAGCAGACAGCGATATCAAAATCAGCTATTATATGTTCAGTGCACTAAAACGTAAAGGATAATTTTAACGTCATGAGGAATGACGCAATCCAATAGAAACTGTCAAGGTCATAAAAACAAGGTAAACCCGAGTTACTGTCCCAAACCAGAGACTAAGGAAACACCAAATGCAACGTGATGTCCCGGATTGGATCCCGGAACAGAAAAAGGGCATTGCTGAAAAACCAGTGGTTTTGGAGCAGTATTTTGTAGGTTAGTCAGGTACCAACGTCACCTTCTGAGTTTTGACAAAAGTCCCAGTTATGTAAGATGTTAACATCAGGTACATATCGGAAAATGTGCCTGACCAGCTCCACTCACAAGAAAAACAGGTGACCGACCTAAACATCTAGGGTTTTTCTTTTTGTCTTCCCTTCTTTTGTTTGTTCTTAAGGATAAATGTGGACATTTCACTTTGCTCACTTATAAAAAAATTTTTTTCATTTTTGAGACAGAGAGAGAGAGCGCGAGCACAATTCGGGGAGGGGCAGAGGGAGAGGGAGACACATGTCCGAAGCAGGCTCCAGGCTCTGAGATGTCAGCCCAGAGCCCGACGCGGGGCTCGAACTCACCGACTGCGAGATCATGACCTGAGCTGAAGTCGGGCGCTTAACCCCGAGCCACCCAGGCACCCCAAATGTGGGTATCTTAATCACAAATCAGCACATATTTTTACACAGGTATGGGAGTAACTTACACTATGAGGAGTGATGTGACGGTGGGGCTGTCACCACCGAGAGCCCAAGGGGCGAGGGGCGGAGCCGCTTCCTGGCCGGGGGACAGGGAGCCAGCAGAGGTGCCGGGGTCCTGCCGGGAGGGCTGCTCCAGCCCCGGAGAGTGGGGAGGAAACACCAGCAGAGGCCGGGACCCCGGGGGTCAGCATCTGGACGTGGCGGCTCCTCCTCTGTCCCCTGCTGTCCCTGCCCTCGGAGCGCTTTCGGTCAGACTGGTGAGGAAGACAGAAGTTAGAGACGCCCGTGTCAAAAAACCACGCGGAAACCAAACAGCATTTCTAAAGACGTTTTTCACAAGAGGACACGGCGCCCGAGTCTGGGGAGGGCGGGACGGGCGCGGGGGTCGGACGCGCCTGCGCAGGGCCGTGGGGGCACCCGGGTGGGCACGGCCGGTGGTGACTGCAGCCGCAGGCGGGACAGGAGGCCTCGGACCTTCGAGGGGCCACGGTGACGGTGGGGCTGCTCGGAGGGGCGAGGGGAACCCAGGCTGCCGCGGAGGGAAAAGGGGGGAAATGTTTCCGCGTCCAGGGGGGTAGCAGGAAGAACTGGGTTCAGACCTCGCTGGGGGAGAGAGAGGCGGGCAGGGCCACGAGCGCACGTGGAGGGAGGGGTCCAGCTGGGGAGGAGGACACGGAGTGAAGGGGGCCGAGCATGGCGGCCGGCGACAGGCTGGACACGGGAGGGGAGCTGTGCTCCTGGGTTCCGAAAGTTCCGGGGGGCCTTCGGGCCGACGGGGGCCAGGAACGAGGCGACGCTGTCGGGGACGCCGTGTGCGCAGCAGGCCGCCGGGAGCTGTGGACACGTCGGGAACCCCAGGCCTCCCGGGGCATCTGCAGCCGGTCCCGGAGCTATGCCTGGAGACGCGGGGAGGCTCCTTCTCTGCACCAAGTGGCCGCGCCTCACGGAGGTCACATTTGGGTCTCTCGTCCTGTCACACGGACGCTCCGGAGGGGCACCCCGTCCCTGACCCTGAACTCTCCTAACGCAAGCACACGGGACGCCCGAGCACACCCAGGTGGCCGACTGCGCGTCCCCAACTCGCGCTGGTCCGCGGTCGCCGGCCGCCGGAGGGACTGCCCGGGACGCTCGGGGACCCGGGCGCGGGGTTGGGGTCGGGGTCGGGGCGCCGGGACCTGAGCACCCCACAACAGATCTGTCTGGGGCGGGGGGGGGCTTCGGGTTCGTAACACGCACCTTTTCCCAGCTTAAAGGACGGGGCGGGGTGCTTTCAGGGAAAAGATTCGCACGGAAAGACGGGGAGAACAACGGCAGGGAAAGGTGAGGCGCACAAAACAAGGCTTGGGGTTTCGGAGGGACGATGGCCAACCGTGTCACCCGGGACAAGAAACGACTGGCCCAAGAAACGCCTGCAGCCAGACAAGCGGGGTCCGCTTGGTGACAGGAGGGGGGCCGGGAGGGGCCGGGGCAGGCACGCAGA